>NC_083286.1:32855442-33467442 GCF_963506605.1 Zootoca vivipara
AGTCTAAAATCACTTGTGGTCCTATAGCGAGAAGAAAAATATGTAGGAAATGGCTCCCATGGGGACACATCTCCTGAATATCATGGGTAATTATGAGCTCTTTTTGAAGTCCAAGTCTCTGGCCAGGTATTGCCTTAAGCAAGGAAAGGTGACACGGTGCCCTCCAGATGTTTTGGACTACAACTCCCATCAGCTCAGCCAACATAGTCAGGTCAGGAATGATGGGAGTTGTAGTCCACAAAAATCTGGAGTCCACCACATTGCCTAACCCTGCTTTAGGCAATACCTGGCCAGAGCCTTGGGCTTCTAAAAGGATATTTAGGTGACGTGGCTCCATGGGAGCCTAGTGTGATATTCTTGTTCACAGAAATCTGATTAAGAAACTCATGAGAATTCTCTCTCCCTCCCTCCCTCCCTCCCCGTCTCCTGTAGCCCTATGTGACCTCATTTGGAATACAATAATTGCTCAAAATAATACCCAATGGCTGCAACTTTTCAGCAACTTACTACGGCAGACCCTGCTAATATTAAAAGAACTTCAAATTATCTGAGTGTTCTTTGATGTGCTCCTTTATTATTGCATAAAATCCACATTTTGGCATTAATTTTGGGAGAGTTCTTTAACAGCACTAGTTTGTGCATGTTGAATGTTTCCTTGCATGCCTGCATAATATGCTGGCCACCCTGTTTTCCAGGTTTGCAAATGAATGCTAAAGATAATGGCCCCAATCCAGAGAGCTGTGAGTGAAGCAGAGAGAAGACATCATGTATCCACGGCTGTGGCTGTGTTATAACAGAGCTTTTTTTTTTTAATCGCACCAATCACCTGTTGGGCAGGGGTAACACAGTAAGGGGGACTGATCCTGATTCCACCCTATCTTACAGTGATCAGTGCTACGAAGGACCTCGTTCAGAAGCACCTCAAACCACCTCTGCTTTTCTGGTGGTAATGCTATGTCTCCTTACATACATAGACTGGTATAATGATTGAGTCCTGCCAACACCTTGAACCTGAGGTCTCCTTGGAGGAGATACAAGGGAAGCAGGATCCTCCAGCAAAGCTCTACACTGCCCATGAATTGCCAAGGGATTTAGATATCCCTGCCAGCTGCCAAAGTGCCCATCTAGCTCCACATAAACCTACTCGGCAGGAGGGAGAAGTGCACGGAAACACTCACTCGGATTAGGATCTGGATGAGAGCCAGAAAGGGGTGGAGCTTCCTGCTCATATATAACGTCTCTGTCTGAGCTGCTTAATTTCTCCCAAGCTTCAGCCTTCCAGATCATGGGAAATGGACAGTTGGATGCACAACTTAAGATTCAGGGATTTTCCCTCTCCTGTTTTGCTTGCAACAGCTTTTTGTGCTGATCAAGTAAATATTCCAGTCATAACAGGTATTCATCCAGGTGTGTACCCAGGATCAAAACTAGGGGGGGGGGGAGCCAGGGTCATTCAGGTTGTGACATTTCAGCACGGAAAAGGCGAATGAAACCAAATTTTTAAGAAAATGATGTATAATTATAGCAGTGCTTTATTACGGTAGTTATTACAATTATTTGCTTGATTTTTAAAAGTTTTTGTTCTAGTTACATGTCTTATATTAATATCATTTTTCTTGGGTTTGAAGAAAACCTGTTCAAAACTTTCGTTTCAATCCAGTCCTGATTTTCCTTGAATAATTTCCGATGGACGCTCATCAAACACAACCCAGTCAGTCTATCCTCTCCCATTGTACTTCTGAGCCAGGTCTTTACCCGTCAAAATTTAATTTTCTACAGAAATTACTTAACTTACCTTTTTGTAACCAGTTTCTTATATCCATTTAGGCAGCCTTGATGTCTTCTAAAAGAAGGTAAACTAATAGCGGGCAGCTCAGTTTAGTGGTGGGGGGCTTAGTTTAGTGACACGGAACTCACTAGACCCCTCTAGAAGATTCCCTCTTCTCTCTGCTAGAGCCCGCTAGAGAACTCTCCCTCCCTTGAATCCCAATGGCTGGCTGACATAGATTCCTCTTCCAGTTGCTAGGTGGCTCTAGATACTTATCGGTTTAACGCCATTTCAGTGTGGTAAACAACTGATTATTCACCATCGCCCTACCTAATTTTGTTTCGTTTCATCACTTTATAACCATTTATTATTATTATTTTGCTTCTGGGGGGGCAGCTGCTCCCCCTGCCCCTCGCTGGGTACACCCATGTATTCATCCCCAATATCTATCAAGCTAACTTAGTATTGGGAAGATTAAAGAACGACTAAATAATCTTTTGCAAAGCTAAGTGAACTTAATTTAATCCAGAAGTACTAGATAGCACAGTTTCCATCCACTACAGCCCTGTGGACAGAGACATTGTAAGAGCTGGCTGTGAGATGAACATAACAATATAATGTACCTGCTGTCTGTGAGTGTATCTATCCACCTACTACTGCTGAATTGCTCCACCAGTGAAAAGATACTAGCAGAAGGCTGACATAGTGGAGAAGGCAACAAAACATGTTTAGAGGACCTGTGACTTTTCTGCCAGGAGAGAGACAAGCACACACACCACCCAACACACCATACCAGAGAACCACAACAATAAAGAAATGGGACTCTAAATGCAGGTATAGGCATGGCCTGAAGGTATGCAGCAAATTTGCTGAAGATGAACAACTCTGGTTCCAGGCAGTGCCTGGATGGAAAACTGCAAAGGAACCCTATTTATGCTGCATTGAGCTCAATGATAGGAGAAAGGTGAAACAAATGAATACCGATTCTTTATTATTAGCTACATTTAGATAGGCACTCATTAACAGGAGTTCTCTGGACAGCTCACAAAACAGAAACATTGAAAGACACTCTAATACTATTAACAAACGGATTTTAAAAACTGAAACAATCAAAATATGATTAAAAACTCAATTAAGACCTATCGTGCCATCTGCAAAGAGGAGACCAAACTTGCATGTCAGAAAAATTGCAAGAACTAAGGGCTGTGTTGGAGATTTCAAACATTCCCACCATTTAGTGCACATGGCATCTCAAGATTGCTAAATATGTGCAAAAAAGTAAGGGCAACACAAGCCTGATTAAATGTTATGGGAGCATCAGAGGCTCTGCCATTGTTGAAGTGAAGCAGGAAACAAACCCTTGTATGAGAGTCTATTGAGAGTCATAGATATAGACACACTCATCTGAAAATCTAGGTATAATTTTGCATAGTCAGAGCCTAAATATATATCCACATAGAAATATGGAGAAGAGGTAAGGAAATCATTCTTTTTTTAAAACAACAACACCTTAATACTATACTGCCCCCCCCCCCGATACTATAACTTGCCTCTTCCCACACCATTCATGCTGAGTTCTTTCTTTTCTATTTGTAATGTTTAACTCTTCCAAAAAAATTAAGAATGAATGAAGAATGAATGCAACTGTTGGGCTGAAATTGAAGGGCCCACCATCTTGCAAGCTACACAGACATGCCTTTTTTCTGTTTCTTATGCCAATTGAAGAAGAAGAAGCGCAGACATTTCCTTCAAATTTGTTTCCAAAGTTTGCAGGTATTATATTTCAAAGAGAAGCTACTGTGGCTTTTCTACTACCAATAAGAATAACAGATAACCCAGGCTGAACATGCTCACTTGCAAACATCACTTGAAATCCATCTACCATCATTCATAATTTGTCTGTGCAGAAAGGGTTGGATGGATCATGGCCGCTGACCCACTGGCGCAGTGTAATGGCTGAAAGAATCCACATGCCTACAAAATGTATGTGCAAATTGTAAGGGAACCTTTGATAGGCAAGGTGCCCAGTTGTGTGGACAAAGCCCACATGTTTACAGTTCATGTAGGCTCTTTCAAACATGAGTATGAGTAAGGATGTCTAAATAATACTTCCATGTATTTTAAATTTTCCACACTACTTATGAGATTTTGACTTTGGCACTGTGTTGTTCTACACTCCAGATAACCAGCAGAAAACATTTAAACGTGGTCTATCCCTATAATTATTAGGAGTAGCTTTGGTCTGCTATTCTGGAAGTTATCTTCTACTTAAAGTACATCCCTCAATATCCTTTAAAAAAAGCACATATAGATGATCAAGTTTGGAATAGGCTACACTTCTGAAAAGAAAAGCAGGAGGGGGAGAAATCACTAAAACAAAAATTTCCTAATAAAGTATTTACAGCTTTATTGTTTTGGGCTACTTAGAAAGTGGATTGGGTTTGGGGGTTTTAAGAGTGGTGGTGGTTTCTTTTACTGCCCCCCTACCATGAACCTACATGGAAGGCACACTTGGCAAATCCACACCGTGATCAATTCCCACCTGGAAACCAATGTCCCCACTATGGAAGGACGTGTGGATCCAGAATTGGCCTCCATAGTCACTTACGGACCCATTGTTAAAACCATGTTTATGGAAGACAATCTTACTCGGCTACGAGTGATCGCCAAAGAAAAAGACATGGCCTTACGCCCATATCCAACCTTTGCAAACAGGTATCTGAAGAAGTGTGCATGCACACGAAAGCTCATACTAAGAACATACTTTGTTGGTTTCTAAGGTGCTACTGGACAATTTTTTAAAAAAATATAAAATATTTTTCTAGAACAATAATTGTTATGTTTATTTTAACAGGCTGTATTTAGCACATTCCCTAGCATATACTTCCAAGGAACGCAAAGGGTTAACCTTCCACTACTCTTCAGAAACTTTGGGGAAACTCAAGAGAACATTAAGAAGTCTTCTTTTTTAAGTCTGAAAAATCATGTAGCTGCTTGGATTAGGGAAAGGACTCAGTTGGAAGTTTTTCTTCTCTCTGGCTAATCAAGGTGCCAAAGTAACTGATCCATCCCTCTAACAAGAAATTGCCTTTCATTCCCTCTGCAGATTTCTTGAGCTCTCCTTTTATGTTCATTTGTATGGCCCAGACTCTTGTCACTTAGAACTGCTGGGAAATGGTATACTTGACTTTTCCATGTGTGCATTTACAGCACAGAACCTCTGTTGTATGCCTAGCAACCTGCCATGAATACTCCCCACCCTTCAACCCGGCGTCGCCCAAGTTCATACATAACAACACGACAGAACTACCTTTCCAACTTTTGCGCCATGAAATTATCTAGGGTCTCTTGGTGCCTCCTAGGCATGAGGCCAAATTATTGCGCCACTGCTGCTCACTAACGAGCACCGGCGTTCACACAAGTATCGAAAACGCGGTTACATCGCGTGTGCACGGGCGCCGCGACTTTTTGGGGGGGGGTTGGTGGGGGGCGGGATGGTGCAGCCTCGGCGAACTATTGCCGCCGCCGCCGCCGCCGCTCGCTCTTGCCTCGGCGCCGCGAACGGGAAAAAGCGAACGGGAGTCGCGCGCGCAGGAGAAGTTTGATGTTGACAAACTTCTTGTGGCAGCGAGACTGTGTCAGCACAACTTCCAGGAGAATGAGAGAGCTGCTCTTGCAAGGGCGGCGGGAGGCGGCCGCGGGGACGGAACAGCAAATGCTATTCAGCCTGAGCAGTTTCAAGCCGCCCATGCTGGGGAATTACTGTAGTCTAGCTACGGCTCTTAGCACTGGCGCTGGCTCGTGTGTGTGTGTGTGTGTGTGTGTGTGTGTGTGTGTGTGTGTGTGTGTGAGAGAGAGAGAGAGAGAGAGAGAGAGAGAGAGAGAGAGAGAGAGAGAGCGCGTCGGGAGGGGAGAGGAGAGGAGGAGGAGGGAAGGGGAGGCTGCAGGCAAGGGAGCCGAGCCGGGAGCTTTCAAGTTACTTCGCTCCAGCCCTGCCATAGCAGAGGCAGACGAGGCTTCCTGTGGAGCGAGAGCGGCGCCTCCTCTGCTGCTTTGGGGGCTGCGGCCCCTGGAGTCGCATAGCCCATTTCTCTCTCTCCCGCACCCGAAAACTCCCTCTTTTGTTTCCCCGAATAGGGCTCTCCAAAAATGTATGTTCGGGCAGACTGACAGCCGGGGTCAAGAAACAGCTGTTGGAGTTAATGTTCCTTCCTCCCACTTCGTCTCATGGTGGTGCCCTGCCAAGAGAAAGTGAGAGAGGGAGGACGCGTGCGCTGCCGTTGCCCGCCGCCTCAGACAGGCGGTTCTGCTCGGAGCGAGGAGGTGGCGCGGGTTTCTTTGCACAGCCACGGCTGAGGCACACAAAAACACGCCAGATGCGCCGCAGAACGCGCGCGCACCTAAACGCGCAGACACACACCTTTGGTGGTCCACTCTCCACACACACCATATATACACACACACAACCACACACACGCATATATATATATATATATACACGCACACACCGCCTCCAAGCAGTACTTTGCAGGACTTTTGTGCCAAAAGGGCACTTAGACCGACGTCTTCTTAGAAGTTTGTCCGCTTCCCTCGCCCTCAGTGACACACGTTTCAGTCGGAAATGAGTTTTTCCACGTTGTTCTCACATGGGTCTGTGAGCAATTGGGCTTCTGCCAACAGGAGAAGCGGGCGGGGGGCGACGAGGAGGGCGATGCATTTCGTTTACAGTGGCTGATTCGCCCTGAGGCTTGCCAAAACTCTTGTAGGTTTGTACAAGACAGGAGTACAGAAATAGTTTGTGGAGATGTTTATAGGCTTTTCTTTGCATGAGCCTGCCTGCCTATCGTTTTCTGAGCCCAAAGCTGAACATGTTGCAATGTTCTCGTCAGGCAACGTTGCTGCCGGCGAGTTTGGCACCTGACCTCACGCCGCCCCCTGCAGGTCTGGCTGGTGCATTTCACCGTTACATTGATCCAGTTCTAAGTACAGTAATAATAAATAAATAATGTTTTATTTATACCCCACCCTTCCCGGTTCAGAAACCCGGGCTCAGGGCGGCTAACAACAAATTTAAAACACTTAATTGTAATACAACATAAAAGCAGCATAAAATACAGTAGAAAAGCATGAATAACAATCAGGGGCGTAGGAAGATAGCGGGGGGGGGGGGGCGGGCCGCCCCGATCGGTAGGCTCCAAGGGGCGCCATAACGGGCCCCCTCCCCTCCCCCAGAACACGTGTCATGCCCCTGCGGGAGGCACGCCCCACCCCCGGAACGCACGCATTCCACCAGGTCAGAGCCATCACTGAAAAGGCCCTGGCCCTGGTGGAGGATAGTCTGACTTCCTTAGGGCCCGGGACCTCTAAACTATGGTTATTCATGGACCTTAAGGTCCTCTGCGGGGCATACCAGGAGAGGCGGTCCCATAAATACGAGGGCCCTAAGTAAGAATGACTGTACTTCCACGTTTTTTGGTATTGTGCTTTTTGAAGCAGATACTAGACCAGCCAAAAGTGACAAATAAGGTGACACCCTTTTTAAACCAACTAAATCATCACAAAGAAATAACCTTTTGAGTTCAGAATTCTTTGTCAGGTTTGATGGGCCATAGCGATGGTGGGGAGACCTTGCTGATTATCAGTAATTTGCAGTTTGGGGAAAAGTTTAAACCAGAAAGAGGGGAAGAGTTAATGCAGGCTTAATTAAGTAAGGTTGCCTCAAAGGCTACATGGACAGAGAAGCAAAGCTGTTTGATCACTCTTTGCAAATATATAAGCCACTAGTTACTCAGTTCTGCCTCTAGCAGTAATTGGAACTTACTGATCTCTTACAAGGCAAAGATCAGGAGTAAAGAAAATATGGCAGTTCTTAAATTAGCAAAACTTTATTTGTAAGTAGCTAGTGATTGGAGGACATGTTTGTCTTTCCAGCCGCAGTTCTCTATCACTGAAATATTGCCTCCTTCCCTACATACTCAACCAATCACATTCTGTAGGAAAGGGTATTCTGCAGATCCATCTATGATGAGGTCTGTTCCACACAATGTTGTAACTGGGTGTGTAGTGTGGTGGCAAATACCCTTTGGAACTCCCTTCCACTGTGTATCAGACAGGCATCTTCTTTATTGTCTTTTCGATGCCTGCCAAGGACATTCCTCTTTCAACAAGCCTTCTAAACTCATTATCCCAGTTGGTGTCTGCCTTGGATTGAACTGATTTTATGCATGTGCTGTTGTTTATTTAAACTGTGTATATATTCATAATTGTTTTTAAAATTGTTTTTCTACATGCAATTGCTTTAACTGTTTTTTATATATACGTAACTGTTTTGTATTGTAAATCATTTATGTTACTGTGTTGTAAATCACTTCAGGATGCCTCAAGGGAAGAGAATCATAAATGAAATAAACAACAACAGCAAAGGTTGTCTTACTCTGGTTCCAGGAATCTCCTCTTCAGCAGCTAAATTCAGGATTCTTCAAAGTAGTTTTAAAATTGAACGTAGTCATGTTGGTTCATTAGAAATAATCCAAAAGTAATATCAGAGTAATGTCAAGCTACTTCTCTGCTGTGGACAAGCATTCCTCCCAGTGGTGCTTCCTACTCCAGGCAATTATACATCTTTCACACTGTTCCAGCTAGAACAGAATATTAAAAAGGACAAACACTGGATAACTCTTAGGAGGCATTGATAGCAAAAAAAAAATGTTAGAAAGAAAATAAAAGGCATGAAAATGTTTGCAATAAAAGATTGACAGTTGTGGCAACCTGGGTGTGGGTAAAAAGAAAAAAGAGCTACGGTATATGCTCAAAGGTACCCAATAAGGTGGTGGTGTCATTTTAATGCTTCCAGAAAATGAAAGGAAGAAGGTGGTGCAAATAATACATTTTACTGGAGCAATGTATAATGTTAAAAAAAAACCAATATCTTTGTATTTTTTTGTATATGTATCAATACAGTATGCCTAATACTATAGAAGTAAACATACCAAAAGTTGCTGTTGTTCTTTTTACTGGATTTACATTAGGTTGGTATCTCAACCCTAAACCTGAAAGTTCCACTGATTCAGGCCATTTTAAGAAATGTCAATATTTCCTTTTAATTTCCCAAACTTGTAATTCAAATGGTAATATCTTAGAGCAGGATCAAAGTTAGCATTTGCAAATCAAGTTGATTTAAATGAGATAGAAATGAACACATGTTTAAATCACCCATTAAAATCAACGAGACAAATATACTTAGCTTTGGCTGGATTCTGCCATTGGTTATTGAGTATAATGTACATTTGATTGATTGAAACTTAGATTTTCTGCATGTATTCAAGAGCATAATCTTCTCTATCACTGATTGCATGCTACGTCTTTGCTACAGAAACATACATATGCTTGAGCAAAAATGTTTTTTCTTTATATAGTATATAGAGGCCTACTGCCAATAACAAGCTTAAATTACATCCTTAAATTCTATATTTCAGAGAAAAGAGCCTGGAACTGGAGTGGACATCGTAAGAATGCATATTTATAAGTGCACGTTAATCAAGCGTTTATTTTTAACTTGCTCGAAACATAGCTTATAATAATGTGATCCAGGATGAGTTGCAAACTAAGCTTCGATGCAAGCTGAGCTATATCATTCCCCATTACCTTCTCAGAGGTTCTGCTTTCTCACACATTGCTAATCTTTTAGTGCTTTGGGTTTTGTCCTGGGTAAGTAGTGATTCTCAGATTGGTTCCTTCCATTCCTGCGCTGCTTTCTTAACTCTTCTTAACTCTGCCACTCATTCCTAATTACTGCCTTATTTTTGCTAACAATAATGGATAATTGATTACAGATACATAATAAGAATGAATGTTTGTGCTTTTTAAAGGCTATAAAACTCCTAGAGCCTTATGCATTTTATTCTGTTCGTTGAACTTTCCTCTCTAGTTAACCTAGCTTTGTCTTCCCACTTATTAAGTTCTTGACTCTGAAGGTAGCCTACCTGCTATTAATATCTAGTGCATCTGTATCTCTCACACATGAGGCAGCTGAGGAATGGAAGAGGAAGAGGTCTGAGTAAAGCAGGGATGTAGCAACATGAGAGGAAAGAAGTACAGTGGTACCTCTACTTACGAATTTAATGTGTTCCGAACAAGTCGAATCCCATAGGACTGCATTGGGAGAAAAAATTCGTACGTCGAAGCAACCCTATCTAAAAATTCGTAAGTAGAAAAAATCCTATCTAAACTGCATCCAAGATGGCGGACGGAGCTCCATTTGTAAGTAGAAAAATTCGTAAGTAGAGTTATTTGTAAGTAGAGGTACCACTGTAGCAGTCTTAAACAGGGCAAAGATTTGAGCAGAATGAGAAGGCAGTTGAAAAGGGCTTTCTTGTGTTAGCTTCTGTGTTGTGTTCATCTCCACTATTTGTTAAAACTTTAAAAATCCCAACCTTTCTGTGTTCCTCCCTTCCCAATGTAGTCACAGCTCTCCCATTGTTTGAAACGACCACACTTAAAAACCCTCTCAGTGCCTTCTCACTTAATTGGACCTTAGGCTGTGTTTACCTAGTCTTTTGCCTGTACCTGTTTGACCATGGAACACCTTGATCGTGACCTTGGGCTGCCTTGACCTTACCTAACCTTGATTATCCCAACTGCAACCTTGGACTGGCCTTGGACACTGCCTTTTTTTTTTTTTTTGCTTTTGTTAGTGCTTCTGTCACTGAGTTACCTTGATTGCTCAGATTCCTGTCAAAAGATGACCCTCAGTTCCAGCATTATGAGAGAGGAAGAAAACCACCTCTCTGCTTCCTGAAGGATGAATTAGGAGGGAAGATAATAGTATTATCTGGGACTTGTGGGGGGAAGATAGCATCCAAGAAGGACTGAAGCATAGGGAGTCCAGTCCTGTTTTCAGCCACAGATCTAGTGTGTGTCTACTTGCCCCACACCTGCATGTCAGGTTTTGGACAAGTGGGTGTGGTTTGGATCAGAGGTTTCCCACCTCTAATGTAGATTGTTCTGTATTCTGTGTTAAGATTTTAAAGAAATTCTTATATTTCCATTTCTCAATATGTATCATAGTGTTCCTTTTTGGGGGGGTATATTTCAGCCAAGTTTCCTTCCACCCTCAAGCAATTTACAGATAAAATACTGTATACACAAATGTATAACCTTCACTGTGTGAGTGACGGTATCTTCTGAGCTCTGGGAATTGGTGACACAGTCAATGTTTTCACTTATTATTTATTTATTACATTTATATCCCATCTTTTCTTCCAAGGAGTTCCAGGTGGCACACATGGTTCTCTCTCTCTCTCTCTCTCTCCTTGTTCTATCCTCACAACAACTCTGTGAGGTAGGTTAGGCAGAGCTACTGCCCGAAGGTCATCCAGTGAGCTTCATGGCTGAATGGGGATTAGAACCCTGTACCTGTTTGACCATGGAACACCATGATCATGACCTTGGGCTGTCTTGACCTTACCTCTCACCTGACCTCACCTCTTACCCTGGTCTTATTGCAACACTCTAACCACTACACCACACTTGCTTCTTTCCTCCAGAAGGAGGGGGCAGAATAACTGCCTAGGGGCAGGAAGTGGTTGAGAGTGAGGATGCCAAACAGAGAAGCTACCCTGTCATTGATTTGTAGTTTTCAGACTCCTGGCAGTTGGTTTTACAGTTCCATTTTAATGCTTGTATCCTAGATGTTTTCCTTATATATTGAAGTAATGTTACAGGTTCTTTCCCATAACTGAAGGTGACTACTGAAATGAATTTTCTTTTTAAAAGCCCTTCCCTGAGGTGTGACCCAGCCATTTATGGAATATTAATTGCCCATTTGTATAGTTTTGTTGTTTTTCAAGTTTGTAGGAATGGTTTGCATTGTTTTTAGAACTTGGGGATTGTTTTTTTTTTGTATTTTCTCTTATTTTCCCCATGCTGTACACCACTCTGATGGTTTCAGGCTGTAAAGTGGTTTACAAGTTTCTTAAATAAAGTAAATAAGTCAGTCAGTCAGTAACTCCTAATAGTTTCAGTGGCCTGGTGCCTTTCAGTCCACAGGGCGTGCCCTCAGTGTATTTCAATAAAAGTCTGCCTATTGACTTGAGTGTTCCTACTGCTACGTTCTCTATTGTCAGATAAAATTTTGCCTTATTTGTGCTCCATGAAGAACGTGCCTGAACATGAGCTAAGCAGTGACTCAGACTACAGCAAAACTGAAAATACAAGCGATCAAACAATTTGGTATCATCATGCCAAGCCAAACACAGAAATATAAATCATTAAATATCACTTGATGTGAAAAAAATTAATGTCCTACATAAAACTTCACTTAATTTATTTCAGTGGCTTCTTGGTTTAAGAATCCCACCTATGAAATTAAAGGAAGAGTAACCAGATTTTCAAGAAATACAGGACACATATGATTCCTTTACTTGAATGAGACACAGCTACTTTGTGCTTATTGGGTTAGATCCAGACATGACCTTCAGTGACTGCAAGTGCTTCCTCTCTTCACAGAAGGGCCTCTGATCTTGCTGGAGGAAGGAGGGAGTGTGGTTTTTACAGATTCCTGTTTCTCCCTGCAGCTCCCAGCACCACGTCTCATGCTTTCCACATGGTTCTCCATCTTCTTGAGTAGCTTTGTTCCCTTCTAGCCTAGATCCAGCCCACTGTGCTTGGTACACAGATTCACAAAGGCATAGCTGAGAAAACTAATGTACACATGGCCAAAACTGGGGTGGGGAATCACATATGTGTCCATGTTACCATGGTGGGACGCAGATTCCCAACACATATGTGCAGTAAGATAGACAATGTGGAAACATCAAATATGACTATGCTTTTCTTAACTATATATAGAACATTGTAGAACTTTTATGTATGAGGTGACCTTTATAAAGCTGCTATATCTTTCACTGAACAATAAGCATCCCATGATGCTTCATTCTGGATATATATATACTTGATTGTAAGTTGGCAGTTTTGAGTCATTGGCTTCTAGGACCTCGTTCAGAGAAAGATTCCTGGTTGCTGCGAGCATAGGAAACTTTATAGTAAGTCAGACCATTGGCCCCATCTAGCTCATTACTGTCTGCACTGACTGGCATCAACTCTCCAGGGTTTCAGGCAGGAAGTCTTTCAGCCTTACCTGGAGATTGAACCTGGTCCTTCTGCATACAAAGCAGATGCTCCACCACTGAGCTACAGCCCTGCATGCTATACCATTACAAATCATGCCGGCACAGCAGTACCTTTCTGTACAACATTATTTAGTATTGCTTGATGTTAAGTGAAACTGCACAGCATGTTGCTGTATTTATCTGATCAAAACAATGAGATGGTTTTAATGATGGTTTTAATGAGATGGCTATTTAGCCAGTGACTCTGTAGCCACTGGTTCAATATCCTGCTCATTGCTAGATTCCAGGCTTTAGGGGATGCTGCACTCTATTCCCCCCACCCAAGAGTCAGTCCTAATTAGGTTCATCCCACCTCTTCTCACAATTTTTCCTAAATAATTTTTATACTTCTGGAAAATTTGGGAGTCCCTGCTAATGTGTCCGGCTTCTGCATAGATTGTGCAGGTGTGGTTACAAAAAGATTCACACTCAAAGTATTAAGGTAAAGGTAAAGGGACCCCTGACCATTAGGTCCAGTCGTGACCGACTCTGTGGTTGCAGCACTCATCTCGCGTTATTGGCCAAGGGAGCCGGTGTACAGCTTCCAGGTCATGTGGCCAGCATGACAAAGCCACTTCTGGCGAACCAGAGCAGCACACGGAAACACCGTCTACCTTCCCGCTGTATTGGTACCTATTTATCTACTTGCACTTTGACGTGCTTTCGAACTGCTAGGTTGGCAGGAGCTGGGACCGAGCAACAGGAGCTCACCCTGTCGTGGGGATTCGAACCACTGACCTTCTGATCGGCAAGCCCTAGGCTCTGTGGTTTAACCCACAGCGCCACCCGCATCCCACTCAAAGTATTAGTTTGCTGTTATAGGAGCCATCCATAACTGATACAGAAAAATAACACCATTTTGTCAAAAAGTAGAAGACATGGATTTTATTCACCAGATTTATTGCACAATGCTATGGAAAAATAGGATGCATCCTTTCATTTCAATGAAAAGTAGAATTTGGGGTAGGCTTGACTCATCAGAAAAGAAAATTACCTACCAAGGTGAGGCAACACCTGTGGCATATCATTCAGTCCTGAGTATATTATTAATGGTGCAACCAATTAAAGTTTTGCCAATGATTTAAAAGTATCATGATAGTGCTCTACTAGCTTGTACCATGGGCTTACCCAAGGGGGAGCAAGGAGGGGGAGCTGTCCCCATTAAATCAATAAAAAGTAATAAAAATACATCTCCCCTCCCAAAAAAAGGCCTGACCCCCTAACAAAAGACCTGCCCGCCCAACAAAAATCCTGGCTACGCCCATGGCCTGTACTTAGGCTTGTAGCCTTACTAAGACATAAGCAATTAGGACATAGGTATCCCCAATGCTTTTCTTGCACATTGTCATGGCACAATGGCATTATGGTGATGTGCAGCAATGCAAGCATGTGGCAAACAGATGTGGCTGTAAAATAGTTTCCACAACGGTATCCAAAAATGAGGTGGAATGCAAAATATTTAATACTTCTCTATAAATCGTTTAATAAGAATATGAAATAAGCTAAGCTACATATGTGTATATCTACACATACATTTTTATTTCATCTTTAGTACTCTATGTTGCTGTTATAGTTGGCAGGTCAGGCCCTGCTTTGAGTACCTTAGGGCTCCCATATTTCAAAAAATAAAAACCAGGCAGCCCTAGAGTACCTTCACTTTGGTGGACAGAAATATCAGCTTCAGAGAGCAATTCTTAATTTTCTAAGACTCCAGATCATCATTATTGGAATCCTTGACAGAGGAAGTACAGAGCTGTTTCCCTTAGTGTTTTTCATAGTTGATACAAAACAGTCTTAGCTTGCAAAGTGTTTAGGTGCTGAATATGTTGTTTTGCTGTTGTGCAGATTTCTACTCTTATAGTTCTAGGGGGATCCCCCTAAATCAGAGCTTTCCAAACTTTTCATGTTGGTGACACACTTTTTATACATGCATCATTTCACAACACAGTACCGGTAATTCAGTTTTACTAGCAAACTGGAGGTTAAACTATCCCCTTTCCAACCCCAGGAGGAGTGTGGAGAGCGTTCCTGCAACACATCTACACATTGCAGCTGACACACTAATGTGTCTTCACACAGTTTGGAAAGCTCTACCCTAAACCCTAGGATTGAATGACCCTGCGTGTGTGCCTGGGACCCATGGGCTCTTGCCACCCCTTGGCAGAGAGAGGGGCAGGCACCCAACTTTTGTAACAGTATGCTCATATTAAGTTGTTCTTAACATTCCCTGTTATTGTGAGTCACCTTGAGCTGAGGAAGCACACGATAGAAAGAGTCTAAATACATAAATCAACCAACCAGTAGTATTATCTTCTCTGAAGCAGACTCATTATCAGACTTTGTACCATAAAGAAATTTCACTGCAGTCTGTTACATTCTGTAGCTCCTTGTCTGTAGTAACTCACTACTTCTCCCTGTGTTGTGAGTTTGACGGGGGCCTCTACTTATCAGCAAAGTCCTAAAACCCATGCCATTACTCAGGAGCCTATTTCCCTATGGTCGAAATTATTTGGGTCTGCCCAGCAGATACCCAAAACACAAAAGGTCCAAATATAAGGCATCATTATTCTCAGGTATGAGAATTTACACCCAAATTTGAAATTCATGGAAGGATTGTATTAGATTTACCGGTATCTATTTTAGTTGTTCTCTAATACTACACAAACTGGTTCATAATTACATAACCGTTTAGCTTTTCTTCAGCCATTAAGTCAAATCCCTTACTATTCCATTGCATCCTACAACTGCATCTCTCTTCTGTTGTACAAAATCAAATAGCGGCAAAAACAATAGTCTTGGGGCATTTCCTCACTTTTGCTATTTGCAGGTAAGATTCATTCGCATACTGGCAAATTTAGGTTGCACAGTTAAAGTGGAGTTTTGCAGTACGGACAGCAATAGGAAAATGCACTGGGAAAGTGCTGGATAACAACTGCATGCTGTGATGTTGCACAGCAAACAGATCAAGATGGCTGCTTAAGAAACAGGTCAAGTTTTCCCTTTTCTCATGAGGAAGCCTATTCAGCATAAGGGAATTTCCCTTAAAAAAAGGGAGAACTTGGCAGCTATGCATCTGGAAGTGACCATAGACCCTTCTGTCAGTACCATTTTCTTATTAAGTTACAAATGCCTTAACTTGGTTCCAAGATAACACACCACAGAATCTTACCTACCCTTGACTTTCAGAAGTTGTGTATAAATACTCGTTTGTTTACCACCAGAGTTGGCTATAAGCTGTTTTTTGTTTTTTGTTCTCACAGGCCAATCCCTCGTGACTTTCTTTTTTATCCAGCATCTCCTACAATTTCCAGTATCCTGCAGTTGCATGATTATACTACAAGACTTTTCACCAGCTCAATGTCTGTTACTTTTGACAAACACATTGTCAATGCAACTGTCTGCTTTGGAGGAAAAGGTCTGTGTCTGTTTAGCACAGAGAGAAATTGTGTGTGTGTGTGTGTGTGTGTGTGTGTGTGTGAGAGAGAGAGAGAGAGAGAGAGAGAGAGAGAGAGAGAGAGAGAGAGAGAGAGAGATGTGCATGTGATTGGGGCATTACTGTATGTGCATCATGAACAGAAGAGATTGTTAGAAAGCTTCTATAATTTGCAGAACCAATTAAAGAAAGCTTGCATGCTCTGGGGCACCAAAACCTGATATTTATAACTTATAACTTGCAGTATGTATCTTCTTACAGATGGCAGAGCCTAGAAGTTCAGATAAGTCTGCATCACATCATGGCCAGTTTGTTAAACGGAGGTGAGTGTTAGATATAGATTAGGCTATGCCTTCTGCCACTTTGATCCAAGTAGGGCCTCTCATTTGATCTTTCCACAGACTGTTCAGCCATATACCAAGTATTTGTTTCCTCACTCTTCATAATGTTACCAGATCTTTTCATATGTACATTTAAACTGGGTACATTTCATCTTCCCTTTTATTACCACATGTTTCTGATTTCATGCAAAATGTATGTTTTCACTTCTTTCCTAAAATATGATATTCAACCAGCAAGATTACTTTAATGTTCCCGCTAAATGTGCCTCCCGTTTCTTTTTTCTTTCTTTAATTTAACCATTGTATGAAGTGTGAAAAGCCTTTGACCATTTTGGTGAAATACCTGATGAGCAGGAAATGGAAAACCTCTGCCAAGTGAGCATGAAAAACAAAAGTAAGGAGTATTTCTTTCCCTCATCATCATCACCATCACCTCCACATAGGAGGGAGGGAACACATGACTGGACTTCAGAGAGTGAAGAAGAAGTCAAGAAAATATACTAATATTTCTTCAGCAGGATAGCTTTACATAATAAAATACCCACTGATGCACAGGGCAACATAACATAAACAAACTTTAAGGGCTGTATCCAATTTAGGATTGCTCAAGAGTAGAACCACTGATATTAAGTTAGTCAGGTTTATTAACTTCAGTGGGTCTACTCTGATTATGACTAATATTAGATGCAGCCCAAAATGTATTTTACCCTTTGAGCTAGAAACTGTAGCATGATCAGACTGGAGAAAGCGTCGTAATTTATTTACTTTCTTCCCCCGAGGAGCTGAAAGTTCCTTATTTATGGTTCACAGGCAGTCTCCCATCCTGAGAGCTTGTAGGACCAGATCTGGTTCGTTTTAGCAGTAGAAGCACGTCATGTTCCTTCAGACTATTTTCTGCTTTAGAAAACAGGGCAGGAGACAATGGTATAGATGGGGAAGTGTGGGAATTTTGAAGTCACTTGAGTGCATCAGGTTACAGGCTAGTTCCAAATCACACAGGTGATATGATGTTGACTCCCTCAAGTAAGGGATCTGAACAGCAATGTCCTAGAGCATACCTGGCATCAGTGTAGCATGGAGTAGACATGGAGTAATAACAGTCATGGACATTGAAAAAGACATATTTCAGTCAGGAGAAAAGATACATGGAAAGCAACAGAATGTTAGAGGAATGGGTAAGCACGAAGATGAGAGCGATGGATGATGAAACACTGCAAAAATCCCAAAGGGCCACATCTACATGATAAATCTCCTACACTGATGTTGTTGCGAGTTTGGGGGATTCCATTGTTGAAGGAGCCAGGCAAGTTTCTTGGTGAGTTAATGGCCCTATCTATGGGTTGTTATTAGTATAGGAAAGCCTCTACTTTGTGCCAGAGGGCAAATGGGTGGGCCCTCTCCCTCACCTGGATGATAGTGAGAAAAACAAAAGCCCCCTCCCTCTCCCTCTCCCTCCTCTCTCTCTCTCTCTCTCTCTCTCTCTCTCTCTCTCTGTGTGTGTGTGTGAGAAAGAGAGAGAGAGAGAGAGAGAGAGAGAGAGAGAGAGAGAGAGAGAGAGAGAGAGAGAGAGAGAATGCAGAGCTAGAAGCAGGCTGTTTGCAGAATCCAGAGAGAAATCAACCTATGCTTGATTTCTGCTTGAAGTGAAGGCTGAGACTATGGGAGAAGCAAGACCTGGGGTGTTAATGATGTGAGCATGTCCATCATAGGCTCAGGCTATATATGTGTGTATATAAACCATATATCATAAAGACACCACAGTTTCTGCTGTCCCTCATTCACCTAGTAACAGACTAGCAAAAACAGGAGATCATTCTGAATGGGCAGGGAGGAGAGCAGAGCTAAAGGATGGAATGGAGATATCCAGAAAAGCACAGGGCCTAGAAGGAAGAGTTATCTTGCCATCCCTCACAAATTATTTAATGAGTAAATTATTTAATGGGACGAATGGACAAGTCTCTGTTCTGTTTTTTAAAGAACCCCTGCTCACATTTTTAATAGAAAAGAAAATATATTTGTCTCTTTATAAGGTAAGCAGTATTAACATCACTAGTATGCAAGATTAATGTTGCTTACCGAAGAAAGAGGTTCAGAATCAAATCACAGGTTTTCTGCTGTGCAATTCTAAGGCCTTAGCTTTGCTTACAAGACAATAGGTTTAATCTCCATATTCCATACATTCTCATTATACATCTACTGTCAGCAAAATTAAATTAGACAACCTCACTACTTGCATCATCTCGGTATTAATGCTATTTAGAATATAAAGTGTTCCTTTACTTTGTGCTTATGTTCCTTATCACAAATCATTTTGCTCTGGAAGGATAATATTACAGTTTATATGTGGTAACAGCACTGTTGCTTTTTAATATTTTCTAATACAAAATGCTGTTTTAATATCTCATATTTTCCCTTTTATTTACAAGCAAGTATTCCATCCTTGCTGAAGGTATGAAAGGTAAGCAGGCTGCACTATAATCACAGAATCATAGATTTGGAAGGGACCCTGAGGATCATCTAGTCCAACTCCCTGCAATGCAGGAATTTTTCACTGGCTCAAACCTGTGACCATGGTGTTATCAGCATCATGCTCTAACCAACTGAGCCATCCAGCTTAGGCAAAACTCAAATTAAACCAATTGCTTCCAAAAGGAAAGCAGGAAAAACTTTCTTTTTTCGCTTTATCTATTTTAAGATAGCTGCTATGTATTGTAAGCAATTAACTGTCTGCCCAGGTTAACTGTTTTTGCTTAAATTTTGAAAAGCAGATTAAGAAAGACACATAACAAAAGTGTCAGAAAGAATATGTGCCATCGAAGAGTTAGAGGACACACTAAGACAGGTAGCTAGAAAATAAGTTCATTGTCTCTCTTTAAAGAGAAGCACATAGCATAGCAAAACCATCATTCTAAACAGTTAAATCTAAGCCCCGTACCATCTAGTGAGTAAACCATATAACGACACTATATCAGTCATACCTGACACAGTCCAATTCCTCATCAGATGAAGTCTGAAGACATTATGGGTCTCCTGACTCTGGCTCTACCCTAAAGACCTAAAGAATCTTCAGAGAAGTGATGTAAAAGTTTCTAACTCACCTGCAGCAGCTACCTTGCCTGTAGCATAAAAGAAGGTTGAACTACCTCCCAGGCAATGCCGAGCATTAGAAGATGCAGGCGCAGGCAGCCACCCATCAAGAGAACACATGCTTCTAAGATCAGAAGAACCAGAATTAGGGACCTCAGGAAAAAAAGGATGTCTCAGAAGAAGCATGGAACCTTGAAGAATGAGCTAACCTGCTGCAGCTGTGCAGACAACATAAGCTCCCAACTGAAGACTTGGTTGCTAGAACAATGCAGCTCTTTAGCAACACAGCTTCTTGAGCCATCTCCCCACTCTGACTGGACCCAGGGCTGGCCCAAGACCTTTTGGCACCTGAGGTAAACCACAAAATGGTGGAAAGAAGGAGCGAGTGAAGATCTACATTGGGAACAAGGGGGACTAAATATCTATATTGGGAACAAGGATGGTGGGGTCAAATCAACCTTGCCCGATAGTTGAAGTGGGAATCAAAAGCCATTGTTGGTGGGAGAAAGGGCCCACCCTGAATTACATCAAGTGGGTGCAGTGCCCAGGAGACCCCAGAGGACAGCCCCATCATTTCATCCTTGGGGTGGGGGAGACCAGCAGCACCTCCTTTTTGCTGAGAGACCACTGTAGAGGCAGGATGATGGCCATTTCCTTTCCTTAGGCCTAGTTTCAGAGATCAACGCAGGACAGCACTTTGGTTACACTGTACCACCTTGTGTCTTACAAAACAGAACCCATGGGCACCTGTTGCAATTTCCCGCTCAATGCTAATTGCCATGTGGGGGGATTTTGACCAATATGGAGGTTGGTGAGTGAAGGCTTAAACCTGTAAGAAAAACACTGGAGCCTAATTAGATCAGCAGAATGTTTGGTATCTGGTGGGTGGGGCTTGTTTGTTACGCTCAGCCCCTCCCTTCAGTGTGTTCCGTTAAGTTTCAGTTAAGAGGGACCAACTGTCTCTTCTTCTTTTCTTGCCTCAGACTTGCCTCATGTTGTTGTATTTAGTTTCTCTCATTATGTTATTTTGTTAGCGTTTTCTTTATTACTAAAGCTTAGTTTACATTTACATTTATGTGAGCCACTTATTTTTCTAAAAAGCAAGCAAGCAAGAAACTCTGCTGAGGAAAGCTGTGGAATGTACTAAATATGAGTAAGGGCATGGGTCAGCAAACTAAGGCCCGGGGGCCGTATCCATCCCAATTGCCTTCTGGATCCAGCCTGCGGACGGTCCAGGAATCGCCGTGTGGATCGGCGTGGGGATTCTGATCCTTTGGGCTGCACCACTCCCCCCCACATACATACTGCAGCGTCGCTTCCTCTCTCCCTCCTCCTGGCTTCTCCCCGCCCTGCCTAAAGGAGGAAGGGGGCTAAGCTTTGTTGAGCCGCAGTAGGCTGAGCGCCATTTTAAGCAGCCCCTCTCCAGAGCCAACCCTTTTGTGCCACTCAAGGTCCCTCTGCCGTTGCCAGCCCCTGCTGCTCGCAAGGGCACAGGTAAGCAGCCACCGGGGCTTGTCCGGTGCTGTGGAGAAGGGAGGGGAGAGTTGGGGGGGGTTTCCCCCCAAAAAATATAGTTCGGCCCCCCACAAGGTCTGAAGGACAGTGGACCAGCCCCTTACGGAAAAAGTTTGCTGACCCCTGAGTAAGGGGATATTCCTCGTTTGCCAGGAGGATTACTTTTGCTAATCACTCCCCCCCCCACACACACCTCCACAACAATTTTTACCTATATGAAGTTTGGTGAGTGAAGGCTTAAACCTCCCCTTCCTGCATGCTGTGTGTTTGAGGATAATCACTCACAACATGCTTTATATTCAATCCATCATGTATTTACTAGGTCCTTAGCCCCCTCTCTACATCTTTTGTTTTGCAGGATATTACTTTTTTGGTGCAGTGTTACTAGGCACTGTAAATGGGCTGTGTGCACAATGTTGGCAGGTTTATGCTTGTTCCTGTATTCCAGGCATCCCCAAACTTCGGCCCTCCATATGTTTTGGACTACAATTCCCATCACCCCTGACCACTAGTCCTGTTAGCTAGGGATCATGGGAGTTGTAGGCCAAAACATCTGGAGGGCCGCAGTTTGGGGATGCCTGCTGTATTCTGCTGCTGTGCAACAGAATCACTGGGTGATCTTGGTCCAGCTTTCAGGATAATGAACCTGGGGTGGGTATGTCCAGTGAATTCCTTGAAGGTATTATTTGGCCATATTTGACTAGATTTTAGACCAGAAGTAGCCAACGTAGTTCCCTCCAAATGTTTTGAACCACAACTCCCATCATCCCTGACCATTGACCTTGCTCATTTGGGCTGATTGGGAGATGGGTCTCAGGTCCTCCATCCCTGCCCTGTACATTTGGTTCACAGCACAGGATACATTCTCCTCTTCTGTTCCTCTTCACGATACAGTTATTTGGAAGTGTGCTCCAATGTTAACAGTTTTACTGAAGGAGATGAGACAGCATACACTTCAGAAAGAAAGAAAACATACACAAAGAAACATTTAAAGCTTCGCAGGCAAGGCTGAAGTCAGGAGACAGATATTTCTTCTTGGTTCACTTTTCCCTCTTAGATAAGCAGGCACACATTCCCAAGAATCTCATAAAATCATTTGCAGTTCTACACATGCACGTACAAGTGCCGAGCTGTTTTACAAGATACACAGAAATTCTTACTCACCCACATATCTTTCTGATGACAGAATCCAGTCACCACTTTGGATCTTCAAGAAGTTATTTATTATATAAACTGGGAGGATAGAGAGTATACCTGGAACTCTTGGATTATAAACTTAGAAGTAGGTATAAGCTATAAAACAAAATACCCAACTTTGTAATCTGTTCATCATGTTGTTGTTGTTGTTGTTGTTGTCGTCGTCGTCGTCGTCGTCTTTTGTTTGTCCTTACAATGATATCATAAAGAAGGTCACTGCTATTCCCATTTTACAGATAAGATCAGAGACTGACGCAGTTTCTTCAAGACTACTTTCAGCACAACCCTACTAGCCATGTCTAGGCAGAAGTCCTATTAAGTTAAATTGGCCTCACACTCAATTAACCATGTATTTATATTATTATTATTATTATTAATTAATTATTATTATTATTATTTGCCTTCCACACCTCAAAGCGGTGTACAATGAAAACATTTTTTATAACCACAAAAGTAAATTTGTCTAAAAAACAAAATAAACACCCATGGCAGGAACCCATTCATTCAGCTAGGAAAGGCTGCTGAAACAAAAATGTATTCAATTGTGTTTGGAAACTGCCAATAGTGGGCACGTCTCATATCTCATAGACGGGGGACTACGAGCGGAGCAGGCACCACTTTGTCACATTCCTGGTGCTGTTTGCTCTGTGCTCCTGGCTGCATACAGGGGGAGCCACGCTGCGTTGCCGGCAGCCTTTCCTTCTCCTCATGCTCTCCCTTCCCAGCCTTGGGACTACACACAGGGTGGGCGCCGCTTTGCTGTGCTCCTGGCTGCATACTGGATAATTTTTTGCAAGGTCGCAAATATAAGCACTTTAACTTTTCACGGTCAGAATTTGGGGGGAAAGTGTGGCTTATATTTGGACCAATATGATGACTTCTGACTTCAGTTGTAAAGCCCACATTTAACATTCTTCTCCCCCTCTTGCCACCATTCCATGCTATCCAGCTGCTCCTTTGTTGTTGTTGTCGTTTAGTCGTGTCCAACTCTTCGTGACCCCATGGACCAGAGCACGCCAAGCACTCCTGTGTTCCACTGCCTCCCGCAGTTTGATCAGACTCAAGTTAGTAGCTTCGAGAACACTGTCCAACCATCTCGTCCTCTGTCATCCCCTTCTCCTTGTGCCCTCAATCTTTCCCAACATCAGGGTCTTTTCCAGGGAGTCTTCTCTTCTCATGAGGTGGCCAAAGTATTGGAGCCTCAGCTTCACGATCTGTCCTTCCAGGGAGCACTCAGGGCTGATTTCCTTCAGAATTGATAGGTTTGATCTTCTTGCAGTCCATGGGACTCTCAAGAGTCTCCTCCAGCACCATAATTCAAAAGCATCAATTCTTCGGCGATCAGCCTTCTTCATGGTCCAGCTCTCATTTCCATACATCACTACTGGGAAAACCATAGCTTTAACTATATGGACCTTTGTCAGCAAGGTGATATCTCTGCTTTTTAATATGCTGTCTAGGTTTGTCATTGCTTTTCTCCCAAGAAGCAGGCTTCTTCTAATTCCGTGACTGCTGTCACCATCTGCAGTGATCATGGAACCCAAGAAAGTAAAATCACTCACTGCCTCCATTTCTTCCCCTTCTGTTTGCCAGGAGGTGATGGGACCAGTGGCCATGATCTTAGTTTTTTTGATGTTGAGCTTCAGACCATATTTTGCACTCTCCTCTTTCACCCTCATTAAAAGGTTCTTTAATTCCTCCTCACTTTCTGCCATCAAGGTTGTGTCATCAGCGTATCTGAGGTTGTTGATATTTCTTCCGGCAATCTTAATTCCGGCTTGGGATTCATCCTTCCTTAAATCATAGCACCATCATGACTACTGGAATAAAATGGAGTTTGCTTCTGCTGCACATGTACTGGGGAATAAGCACCATTTTGTTCTTTTAAAAAAGGATAATCTATTTAAAGTCTCTGTAACCATGTACATGCCTGGCTGGTTGCCTTATAAAATATTTTTAAAACTTGGAAGGAAGGAAGGAAGGAAGGAAGGAAGGAAGGAAGGAAGGAAGCTGCAGTGACCAGCATCAGTCCCAGTGGGCCCCAGAATGCTAATAAAGGTGTTGCCATGGGCCCTGTGCACTGCACTCTGCAAGGTCATTTGGGGGGCACCTAGTGTTCTGGGGGCTGTGGAATTTGGCTCTGGAGCTCAGCCCTAGCTGCACCACTGCCTGGGGTGTTTCTATACCCTTGGGACTGTAGCCTGGCCTGCTAATTCCAAACAAATCTGTTGTAAATGGAAGTATTTTCAATTAAATAATATATTTGTTTTATTTTCAAGTAATAGTATGTGTGTACAGCAGAATCACTGTGTGAGAGACGGTTCCTAAAGTCATTTATGGGTATAAAAGAAACAATTAACTTTCAAGAAGCTACAGTAGGGAGGAGCTAATCACATTTATGTACATCTTATACACATTAGAAAATTGCTGTTGTTTCACTGCATCCTTGAAGTGAGTTGAATGCCTAATAGATAGCAAAGGTTTTAACTGTAAAACAACAAAACAAACACCCTGGTATAATTCCCTGTTGGTATGAAGCAGAGATTTCCTACATCCTACAGAAAGTAGCTAGATTGGCAAGGAAGAATCTGATGCAATGTATCTCATCTTCAAGGTGAGGGACAGGTCATTTTGCTATGCATATTTATGCATTAATATGCAGAAAAGTGGCTTGGAGGGTTTTTTATAGATATCTTAATTCTGCTGATGCAAAAAGAGAAGGAATTTACAGGTGTCGCTTTGGAACACAGACTACTGATAAACAACTTGCCATTTTGCAGTGTCTGGTCACATTTGTAGTCTTTTGGGATGCAAAAGGACTGGAAGGATTATTGCACAATCTAAAGGCACTTCTGTCACTTTAACTTTTATTTTAAAGCTACTGTAAATTAGTATATTTCTTTTTTGTTTTGTTTTCTGCATTGCTTCTGTTAAACATTTAGCTTAGCCTAAATTCAGCCGCAGAAACAAGACAGAAAGAAGGAAACATGCAGCACTTGTCAGAAAACTTTTTTAGTTTGACCTTATGTGGAGGCAGGCTAGCTTGAAGCTATGGACAACTGGATTGTGATTTATTAATATTAGCATCTGTAGACACTTCACACATTTAATGCTTTGATCTGATCCATCAGCAGCACTAAATTGTCATGTAATTGTTTAATTGGTCAAAATATACACCATGATACATAGACTATGGTATGCATGAAGTGCCTGAATGTTTAGTCCTGGTGAATAAACACTTTTCTATTAGGACAAATTAAAATATACACAAAGACCAGAACAGGCAGTAATCAAAACAGTTTAATATTGCATTCTTTTGTGGTCGTGCCACTTCTATGCTTCAGCTGATATAAAAATGTTCTGTTGAATTTTATATAGCTTTACAATTTGTCAAGGTATGGTAATTTTCCTATAGAAATAAATAGTCACTTGTTTCTATTTAATTTTCATAATAGCTGTGGGAAGTATGTTAAACACACACAAACACACACACACATGAGAAAATAAAAGGATTTGATTCTTTATATACTTCATATTACAGCTGAGCAGTCACACAGCTAGAGCTAAGGTTATGAGAAGTATTTCTGAAATCCTTGCAGAATTTCCATCAGGTCACTGTAGTAATAATTATGCATGTATGCAGTTAATGTTCCCTGACTGCTTCTGATCCTCTGTGTCTGTTCCCTTTCTGTGCTCTCCTGTTGAGATCATACAGTCTGAATCTAACATACTGTAAACTGGTCAGAACTCAAAACCCTGGCAAATTATACGCCTTGCCTATGGAACAGAACACTCTCTATCCCCATACAACAGCAAAGAAAGTATAACACGCGATACATTTCCTGTGTAATTGAATGTATATTCTTCACATTAGAAAATGTCTGGAAGAGCCTTAGTTATATTCCCTGCTGTTGTCCATAAATTATTTCCTCTTTTATCAAGGAGTACATTTCTTCTGAGAATTTAATTTCAAGTAAGTGGGCCGGGGTGGGGGTGGGGTGAGCAGAAACTCACATCCATGTAAATGAGATAAGGATGACTTCCCCTTTCTTCCTCTTTTAAAACTGGCTGATCATGTTCGCAGGAAACAATGCGAAAGCTACCCCATTCTTTTAAAAAAAGGAAAGAAAGCAAACAAAAAATGTGTTTTAGGCAATTATGGAAAACGGTTATAATAGTGTTAGAAAGATGGATAGGTTGTGAGCTTGCTGAGTGGTCCCGACCTTAAACTTGAACTGTTGCTCACCTTCATGTCTCTGTAAACATGAACTGCTGTGCTGCAAAAATGCTCCAGCTACCCTGCCTTTTTCTTGCTCTTGCTTTGAAGGCACCTGACTTCTAGCTGAAAACCTTCAGTCCTGTTTCCATCTGCATTGCACAAACAAGAATATCAAGAGACCTTGGGCTACAACAATGGATCACAAAGGGGTGGGTGGCTAAGCCTGCCCAAGGACAAAGGCCTTGCACTGATGCTATTATAGCAGAAAATATTCAGGCATCAGTTTCAAAAACTAGAAATTCTGTTACTTTCCAGATAAAGAAATTCTGTTACTTTCCAGATACACTGAAACTCTTTCAAATATACACAGTGAATGGCTCTAGCTTTCTTGCTGTTGCTTTTTAAACACCTTTCTCCCTTTTATTGTTTGCTAACTTTTATATGATATAATGGGGTCTGATTACCATGCTCTTTCATTGTTTTCTCCTGCCCATTTTTTTACTTCACACCATCCAAAAAACAGTGAAGAAACATCTCATTTTCCTTTTAAAAAGCCAAATCCCATGTTTTGCAGCTAACAGCAGATTCAGACAGCTAGAGCTTATCTACCTTGGGACAACTAGTCTCGGTCAACACACATGGATGGAAGATATCTGTGATATTGGTATAATCCGGGACTGCAATATGTTGCAGTGAAAAAAATAACCATTAGAATTCACCTTCGTTTTTGATTTCCAGCTGCTAAGCCCTGCTCCTGTTGCAGCCACATTCACTTCAGTGATGTTTGTCATTCCAGCAACATTCAATGGGTTTTTGACTGGAACATGCCTAAGGCACAAAACAGTGTCGTTAAAGAAACAGCATCTTCATCGCTCTCTAGCCTGGTATACCTGCCCCATCTGTGTCTTGCTGCTGTTCTTAAACATTTATTCAGTACCAGGAGTCTGCAAGTCTCTGTACTGAACCTTGCTTGCAATCTCAATAACACAGGCAGGAAAAGAAAGGCCCATGTTGGATAAAAAGTAGCAAGTACAGGAAGAGAAAGTTTGACTGGTATGTGTCAGAAGGACGACTCTATTACAGGGATGGCCAACGTAGTGCCCTCCAGATGTTATTTGACTACAACTCCCATCACCCCTGACCATTGGCCATGATGCCTAGGGCTGATTGGAGTTGTACATCGATAACTTCTGGAAGGCAGCACATTTGATGTATTCTCCCCACCCCCTGCCTCTGTACCCAGTTACTCGACTTTTTTTCTATTTCTATTTTGCCACTGCAGACTGTAACACCTGGAAGTTATCAATGGCTAGCCTTGAGAAGTGAAAGGTAAGCTGCTATTCATAGAAGCCACAGTGACAGTTATTTAAAATAAAGAGACTACTCCTTCTGTGTCCCCCCCCCACCCTCAGAACGCCCATTGTTTTCAATGACGATCTTGCTAGCATAAGGATGGAAAAGAGGGTCAACCCAATATTCTTAATAGCAGTTGGCACTTCTGAGCTTGCTGCAGGCAGTGACTAATCCAAGCAGGGTGACATCATTTTGGAACTCTGGCAGTTTGTGCTATCTGAGGAAGATGCTGCTTTTAAACCAGCTTCTGTGCTGTTTAAAGAACTGATCAAAACTGTTCAAAAAAGGATTTATGGGAACACTCAGGTGCAAACATGCAGGTGCTAGTCTTAACAAAAGTAGATCCATTTAAATTGATGCATCTAAGTTAGTCATGTCTATGAATTTCAAAGGGTCTACCCTGAGTAGCGTTAACATTGGATATAATCCACATTCTTTTCTGCTGTTGGTGAGTGGCTTCCATTCGCCTTTTCTGCAAAAGAGACAAACATATACAGGGGTACCTTTACAGTGGTAAACATATACAGTGGTACATACATACATACATACATACATACATACAATAGCACAGGGCTGAGTGATTTTCTCTGACTGGTCTACACTCTATGACTCATTAGGACCATGCAACTTCAATTGCATGAGTGTAATGAATGTGCACTTTTTTGTTATGTAAGTACACCAGAAGCTGCCTTAAACTGAATCAGAGCACTGGTCTATCTAACTCAGTGGTTCCCAACAGGTGGTCCGGGGACCCCCAGGGGTCCGCAAGCTATGCCAGAGGGGTCCTCAAGATCCTATTAGAATAAAAAATATATTAAATATATTTCGTATGATAACAGATTTTTTGTTTTGGCCGCTTCCTGCATGAGCAGAGTCTAGCGCAAAACTAGAATTAGATAGAGGCAGTAGTTCTGCTGTATGCCGCAAGGACTACAAGAAACTTGGAGATAAGGCAATGAAAAAGATCCTTCCATTTGCAACCACATATCGGTGTGAGCAAGCATTTTCTTCCATGTGTTTCATGAAAAACAAATATAGGAATCGGCTCAACATGCGGTCGGATTTCAGAGTGAAAGTTTCAAGTTTGGAACCTAATATTTCAGAAATAATGGACTCAAAGGACAGATTTAACTCATTAAGAACTGAAAATTAAAACTAACTGTATACTGATGGAGTACTCTGTTGTAACTGTAAAAAACGTATAAATATAAAATATAAAAAGACTCTTAATTTGGCTCTCACTTTTTAATTTTAGGATTAGGAATTAATGGGGGTCCTTGTCACAATAGCGGCTCGATGAGGGGTCCTCGAGAAAATTTTGTTGGGAACCCCTGATCTAACTCAACACTATCTACATTCACTGGCATTGTCTCTTCAGGGATTTATGCAGGGGTCCTTCTCAGGCCTACTTGGAGATGCCAGGGATTGAACCTGGGACCTTCTGCAAGCAAAGGAGATGCTCTGCCATTGAGCTACAACATACCGGTAGTAGCTAAGAGGAAGCCTCTGCAATGTTGGGATGGAGAGAGAATACCATCAACTGGTAGACCTAGTAACTGATGCTGTTTTCAGGTGGGATTCCATCACATTCTAGCAAATTCAGTTTGTGTGATAAAAGTTGTTCTCGTGCTCTTTCCCAACAACCCCCCTCCCCACATCCCCTCTAAATGCATTGTAAAAAGGAGGAGGGTAACAATTGCTTGATGCAATTTCATATAACCACCCTGCAAACAAATCAGGATGAATGCTCAATAAACAGAACATCTGGAAGTGACCTAAAAGGCTTGTGTAGGCAAAACACTCCTCTTTGTACCTGTTGCCCTCCACTTTGTGCATTTTGCTACCCTAAATTGAACATGCCTACTTGGAAATAAGCCCCAGTGATTTCAGTTGAGGTTCACTAAATATTGTTGGTTCAACTAAATATTGTTGAAGATTTACATACTGTGGATGCAATCTGGAGAAAGGTAAGCATGCTTGAAAAGTCTCAGTGAAGTAATATGGAAATAGCCACCCAGGTCCCACATATTTCAATGGATTTAGATATCCCTAAATTTCCATGGATTACATTTTATGCGTTTCTTGCTGCTGCTGTTAAAATCTCCTGGCACCCATCAACTACAATGGTTTCTTTTTTAAAGCATACCTTATATGTATTGATTAAAACTGATAGTGTGAACAGGATGCCAACTGGGTGTAATGGGGGCAATACATAAAAAGGGAACAGGGTGTCCTTTGAGATTCTAAAATCTGACAAAAATCCTACTGCTCTCATTTGCATTGCCTGAGTTTCAGTAATAAAGTAAATTATTAGATTGTACTCCTTTTCTACTCAACAAACCTCACAAAAGTAATAGCAGTTTATAAAATATTTTGCCAAAGGCTTTTAAAATGCAGAATAATTCTCCACTCATAATTGGGTAAACTTTGCTAAAAAATAGTTAATTTATAGATGAAAACTGTTGTACCATGGATGCTTTAAGATGTTTAACAGGCATCAATGCATTTAAGTGGAAGTTGTCTCTGTTGACTCCCAGCAGGATTTGCTTCCAGGAGAAAAGAAAGAAGACCTTCAAATAGATTGAATATGGCCTTGAGATGATGTTATTATGCCAATGAAGGAAGGCTACAAAGTTTGGGTTGTTATTTTTAAGTCATGATTTTTCCCACTTATAATATATCAAGCTAGTTTTCAATCCAAATCAAAATGTTACTTGTTTAACCAAACTGAGTTCCCCCCCCCAAGTAAGAGACTAAATATAAAATGTTTTGCTGCAATTCAGAGATATTGCATCCATTGTCATCATTTGCTAATTTCTGCAATTTCATATGTTTAAAATAGCAATCGGGTTTCTCTGGCACTTTATCCTTTATAAACCCCACAATATTAATTTATCCACTTCTGGAGGGTGAAAAGTGGGTCAGTCCTGTAGACAGCTCATCAGCGTTATCCAAACACGTTTGCACAACAGAATGGACTGGAGGTCTTGTGAGAATAAACAGCATTGTGTCACTTATTTACTTTTCTAATGGAACGGGACAGGAAGAAATGGTTTCTGTTCAGGATTTCAGCTTTTCTACACTGGGCCTCAATGGCAGGGCAGATAGGGGGGTGGGATGGGGACATGCATAAGATTTTTCAGCTATTCATTAAGAGTTAAGCCAAGTTCTTCCGTCCCCACAAAAGTCTGGATTTGGTTAAAGCTTGGTAAAGCAAACTACATTCACAACAACTGAGTTTTCTTAAAGTGAAACCCCCCCCCCTTAAATGACAGTAATAGAAAATAATTTCCTGGCCAGAATTTAACTAGCTGCACATGACTGGCTGTGCAGACACAACATTTTGTTCTAGAATCAATGGAGAATGACTACTTGGTGTGCCCCCCCCCTCTATGTAGTCCACACACAATCTAAATTTACTGCATCTTTTTTACTCCTGAAAAGCACTTCTTGAGAAAATGGTTTCATTACAAAAATAAAAACTCTAGGCAGGTTGAGTCTGCATTACCCTGCAGTGTGTCCATTTGAAAACAGATGTTAAGAGGCCCTGGCAATTGGGGCCAGGTGTATCCACACTCACTCAGTGATGTTGAGTGAGTGAGTGTACACCAATATCACAATTAACACTTCCTTCTTCATGTATGGGGACAAAACAGCATGAATAACCTAATAAAGGGGAGTTTGTTTGTTTTTCAAATGGGTATCAAATAACCACACACCCCTTTGTGGGTGGCAGGATCTAGAAGCAATCTAGATTGAAAGCATTCTGAGAACTAGCATGAACAGTTCCGTACTGGCGGAAAAGCCCCTACATTTTTCTGTTGCAAACAGCTTAGAGTGTACATAGTCTTTATCTGAGGCCTTCTTCAGCCTCTCCCTCACTCTTACCCCCAAGATTTGCATGGTCAAGCTGAGTATCACTTAAGGACAAGTTATTGAACCACTCAGTGTATCAGGGAATATCAAAGAAGGGTGAGGAACATTATGACCTGAAAAGGAAGGGTGAGATGCATAAAGGCCAGCTCACATGACCTTTAGAGTTAAAATTTTGGGATGTTTCTGAATCCCTAACTTTTTTAAAAAAAATGAAATTGATTAGGCTTGCTTTAATTGTTATGCTGCAGTATACTCCAGTACCTTTGCCAGAAGATAGAGAAGGAACCAGTAAATAAAATGACATATTAATTATTGTTAAGACTTCAGTACTTCAGAGAAAATAGAGCTAAAATCCTGGAAAACATAGTTTTTTTCCCTATGGTATGGTGGCACAACAAGTAATACAAAAGTATTATCAATATTAGAGGATGAAACAAGAGTCACCTTAAAGAAAACCATGGTGAGCTCCTGCACTCCAGTTAGATCCTCTCTTTTGCCCATCATAGTTAATGAAGCTATGACATAGAATAATAGAATCATAGAGTTGGAAGAGACCACAAGGGCCATCCAGTCCAACCCCCTGCCAAGCAGGAAACACCATCAAAGCATTCCTGACATATGGCTGTCAAGCCTCTGCTTAAAGACCTCCAAAGAAGGAGACTCCACACACTTCTTGGCAGCAAATTCCACTGCCGAACAGCTCTTACTGTCAGGAAGTTCTTCCTAATGTTTAGGTGGAATCTTCTTTCTTGTAGTTTGAATCCATTGCTCCGTGTCCGCTTCTCTGGAGCAGCAGAAAACAACCTTTCTCCCTCCTCTATATGACATCCTTTCATATATTTGACATAACCGCTCTATAAATTTTGGGCAAACACTGATTTTAGCCAGCAATATCTGGGCTTCAGCATTGGCTTCAAAAATAAATAAAAACAAATCTGGATTTAGTTTACAAATCAACATCTTTATTTCCCAGCACCTCAGTTAAACACACTCACAGCAGGAAGCTGAGCTTCACAAGTACTGTATGGAGAAACTGCACAAAGCATATTGCATTCCACGGCCTCTAGAGATCACTCTATCAATATAGGACAATCCAAGTAACTAGAGGCACGGTGACTCCTTTATCTGGAACAGCATCTGAATAGATTGTGCTACATGTTGAGGAATGTCCCTAAAGACAAACATGCTTTCTAATCAATACAGCTTAGCTTGCACATATTCTTATCGTCAGGGGTTTTGAGACTCACAGGATCTCAAGCTGCATCCTAGCCCAAGCTCTGCTAATCTCGTGCCTCAGAGCCCTCCTCCAGGTGTTGAAGGGAGCAGGGATGTTCAAGATTAGTTACTGCACCTGGTAGGCAGTACACAAAGTCTCTCTGGTTTGGTCAGGCCTGGTAAAAATAGAAGGAATCTGGCCTCCTGCCTTTGTCTGGCCAACAGAGCAGCACCTTTGGCTTGTTGAATGTTAAGATCACCCTTCTCCCCTTCAGCCACTGACTATAAAGAATATATCAGATTTCAGTACTACAGCTTGGCCTTGGCACTTTTATGGTTGCAGACTGCTTGAATACAGTCAGTAAAGGGCACTGGACAACCCAGCTTCATGAACTGCTGGAGCTCAAAATAGGAAACTTTATCATGTTGATGCATGGGCGTAGGAAGGGAGGGGTGATGGGGGCGCTCTGCCCCGGGCGGCGCAATCCCGAGGGTGCCATAGCGGCTGCCCCGCCCCCCCCCCCGGTGCCAGAGCATGAAGCTCCACCAGTGTGTTGATGAGCTACTGAACTGCATGTTGCAGCTTCTGCACAGGCAATTTAGGATCCTCGGACCCACTCTGACTGACTTTAGGATCCACCTGGAGAAGGAGGAGTATAAAAGGCTTTCCTGTTCTGGTTAAGCTTTGCTTGGTCAACAAATTCTTCCCGGATTCTGTGGCATTCATGTATCCTATGACTGTCCTTCAGCCCTGAATTCTGGACTGCTTTTCATTCCCACCTCCTGATTCATTCCTGACTCCTAGCTCGCTTCTTGATCCTGCCTCCTGTTTCATCCTTTGGTTCTGACTTAGTCTTCAGTCTTGGTTACTGGCTCCATCCCACACAGCTACTGGTTCCTGGCTCCCCTCAGACTGCTGCCTACAACCCAGCCCTGACAATGACAGAGGGCTACCCACTGATTTCCCTTTATAGCACATCAGAGAGTGAGCAAGCTCTCAGCCGGAGGAAACAGTGTCAGGATGATCGGGGTCTGTGATGTCTATAGCAGAGCTCTCAGCAGTGTGATGGGCAGGGTATGAGAAACTGAAGAGTGCTTGCATATACAGTAGAAGTCTTTTGTGTAGTGGTTTGCAAGCTAAATTCTAATTTTGGAAGTAAAGCACACTAGAGACAGGAAAATACAAATAATAAAAAACAAAGTTGAACACAAATCTAATTTAGGGATCTTAAAAGTCTCCTGTCTGGAGAACTGGCAACTCTTTTACATTCGTGAATATTATAATATATATTATTACTGTACATATACAGACTGTTCTGTACCAACCTGTGAACTCCAAGCCATCTTTCATAAGGCTGGTAATAAATGCATGCACAAGATCATACTGCTTTATATTAACCAGAACCATAGCTTATAACAACTTATACAGAATAGAAGCTGTTATCTTAACAGTGATATGGTGCCCCATTAACCACATTTGTAAGTTCGGGGGGAGGGGTTAATTAACTATTAGCTAATTTGCATTTAGTAGCATTTAATATGCACCTATTGACTTTTTCCTAACAATGTCAAAAACCTTCATTCTCTCCCCCCCCCCCTAACAGTGTTCAGGACATTGTTCATAGGAGTCAATATATGATTTTCACAATGCAGATCTCAATCATTGTTGCCCACTGGATGCATATTAGGTGCAATTAGGCTAATTGTGCATTCTGTTCCCCATTCATACAACACAGACATCTCAGTAAGCAATATAATGCAGATTGGAATAATTGTTGCATATCACAGAAATAATTATCCCAATTACACAGAAGCCTGAGCACCCAGTCATTGCTTTTTTGTGTGGGTCTGACGACAACAATCTCAACCCTGATGCTGTGTCCAGTATATCGACCCATAAAAATGAATATCTGGCTTTTGCATAGAGAGGGGACAGTCAAAAATATTCATAGGATTGTTAATATTTGCTAATAACAACATCTTCTGTAATGAAGAGCTGCTTGCATTACTTACCATGAGGCAAATTTATTTGACTGCTATCTCTTTCTAGTTGCATAATAATTTATCCACTAGAGCTATTTGCTAAAATATTGCAACAAGCTCCAGGTAAAAAGAAGCAAACTATGTAACTTTAAATCATTTGGTACATAAAGGAAAAGATATGTTAATGTATCATTTGTTTATTAAAAGGTCCTTAGAAACGTGTCAAGCAGTACAGACTTTCTGCAACATTTTGTTCAAATCTTCTCACAGTAGGCAGCTTACTCAGTGTGAAAATTAATTTGAAGAAACATGACTGACCACTGAGTAATTTTAGCAATAGTTTTTGCTGAACCTTTTGTGGTAAACAATGTTGTTAGCTGAGCAGAAGAGTGACTAGACTTCAAAATGAATAGGCCTACAGGCAAGTACTGAAATACTTCATAGCCCAATAGTATGCTAGAGATTCTTTTATTATGAGTAAAGCACATTAAATTCCTAGGCAGTCACCACACTAAAAAAACACACACAAGCAGAGGATGAATCCACATTTAATTCTTTACTTCAGATCCTGGAAACTAGAAGCATGCTTCCGAAATCTGCCTTACAAAATATTTTATAAATCAAATTATGTTTTCATGCAGCGAAAACCAAAGTAGATTGTTATGGGTGGCATGTAACAATATTTCTAAATAAGAGAGTCTATGTTTGAAATGTGCACAGGGCTGTCTTTAGCAACAGTCAACTCCACCCCAATACACAGACACGACCACAACACTATGCATAGTGTTTTTGCTACAGCACCAAATTGAAAATACTTCCCCTTTCCTAAAACCTTATTGGAGCACAGATGTTTCTACTATTCAGGAACTCTGGAATCCAGCAGATTACAAGGTTTCAGCCCTCTCGTCTCAGTTTTCAGGGTCAGTTCCAGAGGGTGGCAGGACTGGACATTTCCCAGGGTCCCAAAACAGACAGAGGGCCCAGCAACCTAACTGTGATACCACTTCCACTTTTCACAAATTATCCAACAAAATCAGCTAAGGAAATTCTCAGCTTGCATGGCCCTTCTCTTCTAGGTTAGAGAGACTCACTAGAAATTCCTCCTAAATCCTGGAACCGGCATTGTCTGTATTCCTGCAAGTTTGCCTGCTGGTCATCCCAGCTACAAATGGGTACAGTATATAGGAAACCAATCCAGCCCCACTCATTGTTCCACCCTTCTCAGTGTTCAGCTCTTCCTTTCTGTTTTACCCGCTATCAGCTTTTCTGGGAAAATACCAAGCTTCTCCTCCCCCTCCTTTTCCCCTCCTACTTTAGGAAGACAGCCTGTCACGCAAGCTTCTGCCTTCCCCTCTCTTGTCTCTCCAACTGCCAGTGTGCATTGCAGGCTGTTTCCCCTTCCACCTTCTTATTGCACTTCAACTCCCCAAGTTAGTTTAAACATTCTTTGCCCCTGAGTATTGAAGTTTTTGCTGTCCTAGAACCTCCCTGGCATGTCATGGGGAAATGACTAACAATTATTATCATGAGGGAGATATTTATCTAATGATTTTATTGTCTGGCTTTGGAATAATGGTCAAGTGTCGCTGTTAACACAACCTGTTAAAATACAGTTGCTTGGGAACCTGCTCTGCACCCACATATTTGCTGCAGATTCACCTCCCTGCTTTGAGATCTTGTTAAAGTGCTCCATTCTTGGAATATTGTGTACAGTTCTGGTCACCCCCATCTCAGAAAGGATATCGAAGAGCTGGAAAAAGTAAAGAATAATTATTGAAGGACTGAAACAACATTCCTTTGAGGATGACAACTTAACTTGGCTTTTTAGTTTAGTAAAAAAGGTAACGGAGGGACAACGTAGAGGACCATAAAATTATGGATGACCTGGACAAAATGGATAGAGATCTTTATAGAATTCAGGGTTCAGAGACACCTAATGTAATTAATCGACAGTAGGCTCAAGTCAGACAAAAGTACTTTATCCACTGCTACATGGCGTGGTAATAACCACTGGGTTAGAGGTTTTTTTTAAAGACATGTAGAGAAAATTTAATGGAAAGTAAGTCTGTTAAAGGTTCTTAGGCCTTTTTCACAATGGGCATTCGCTGTGTAAGAGCCACAGTTCTTCTCTCACTTTTAAAGATAATTACTGCTTTCCCCATAGCCACAGCCTTGGATTCCAGGAGAAATCAAGCATGGCTCTTTCTCTCAGCTGCCAGCCTGTAGCATGCTTCTAACTTCTAGCTCAAACACACCACTCTGGCTTTGAGGGAGGGGGCCCACCCATTTGCTTTCTTGTACAGAACCCATACATAACAACCCATACTTAGGGGGCCATTGTGGCCTTTGCCTGGTTACTTCAGCAGCTGAATCCAGGAATTGGAAAAGACTCAGACATACAGCCTAACCTTCCCCCACAAACTCACAATAATATTGTTTTCATGCCCTGTCCGTGAACCTCATTTGCCCCAGTAGGAAGCAGGCTGCTAGACTAGATGGACTTTTGGTCTGATCTTGCAGGCTCATAAGAAGCTCTGAAAGGAGTCTGTTGCCCTGGCACTGCAGATCTGAAAGGAAGAACCTACTGGCATATGCCAGGACTGGGAGCCTGCATGACCTGCTTTCCAAAAAGAACAGCATAGCAAGGGGCCAATCTGGCCCTATGCATCAGCTAGGGAATGTGCTTGCTTTCCTCTTCCCTCATCATTTCTTCTTCCTTTTGAATCTATTTGATTGTGAGCCTGCAGGCAGGGTTATTCTTTAATATCTCTACAGTACTGTACTTAGAAAAATGACAGCTGCTAAGTGATGATAATGAAGGTACGGGCTTGTCACAGAGCTGGAAAAAGTTAAGTAGCGCCAGGCTCTGACTAGATCATTTGGATTTTTTGGAAATCCAAATTCTCTGCATGGAGACTGCCCTTATGGCAACAGACTCCAGTATTACTTTGACAGTCCAAGGAAAGTGGTCAGAGGGTCAGACATTCCATTAGGTTTGCTTCATGATACCCTCTGCTCTCTTCTGGCAAACAGCCTCTCTAACCTTCAGAAGGGCATATGTGCACAGAAGCATGCAACGCTATAATCCAGCACACGTTATATCTGCTTTCAAAAATCCAGAATTTCCCCTTGAGAGAGAAAAGTACAGGGAATGGGAAAATACATACGGTAGAAAATGTATAATCAAAATATGCCTGAAAGGGAGAAATGAGACAAGCAGCTCTTAAAATCAATCAATTAAACAGTGAACATTTTTTCTTTGTTCATAACAGAGCTAACAGTGCCCTTCGTATTATTGTAATCTTTAATACGGACAATTTAAAAGGCCGTGTCTGCATTGGAAGTGGTTAACCACAGTCATGCTGAATCAAACCGAGAGCTGTTTTAAAGGACATGCAGCTATCATGGGAAAAACTGTATGTGGATAACCACATTGAGCAGTTGGCATTGTTTCCAGTAACAACACCACAAAACCTCCTATGATGATTTTCTCCTTTTAAGCAGAGTTGGGGGGGGGGATTCTGCATGGTGCAAATGCAGCAAACTTTCTAAAGGTAAGCTAGTCTAGGTCTGATCAGTGCTTGGATGAGAGGCTGCCTGGGACCCCTCTCTCTCTGCTGCTGCCAGGAGTATCATGAAACAAAAGTGGAATATAGTAAGTTAAGAAATATGCCATGCTCAGTGGAGATCCAGAAAGTTACAGGTTAGATTCTTGACTGCATAATGTGTCCTTTTTTCACCAAATGGGTAGCATTCACAGTTAATAGTTCATCACAATTTATCTCAGTTCTAATTATTCCTCTCCACACACTTCCTTGCAAGTCAACAGCCATAATCTAGCTAGCACTTCACACACAAGAGGATAGACTGGTGGAGTGACTCAGCAAGGAAGACAAAAGCCACATTGGTGGTGTTCCCTCCCAGCACTACAGCAAAGTGTCTTGATGACGTATTTCTGCTCCAAGGCAGTGGGCAGCTGCAACCGCAGGAGCACTGATAGCCACAGCAGAGGTGTCATGGGTTAGATTTTAGCAGTGGCACAACGCTGCCAGTTACCCCATTGCAGTTATATTGGCAGCAGGCCCCTGGTGCCTGGCCTTACGCTGTGCTGGCATCTGTGATCCTCATGGGATATCAGTGTTACCTTCTGATCATGCCAGGTGGCTGGATTGTACATGAAGGGCAGCTCTAGGATTCATCTCCTTTTAACAAAAATGAAAATGAAAAGCTGCCACGAAGGGCTGAAATTTGGGGCAGTGGACGAAATGGGCTAGTAATTGTCTTCCTGTTATTTGTCTGCTCAAACTTGACCCTATTAGATGCTTCTGTCTTTCATGGAGGACAAGGCTATCAGTGGCTACAAGCCACGGTGACTGTGTTGGAGGCAATATGCTTCTGAATGCTAGCTGCAAGGAATCAAAAGTGTGGCGAGTGCTGTTGCGCTCATGTCCTGCTTGTGGTCTTCCCATAGGTATCTGGTTGGCCACTGAGAGAACAGGATGCTGGAATAGATAGGCCTGGTCTGATCAACCAGGGCATTTCTTATGATGGAGAAGATATGAGTTCACATCTTTTTCTCCACAGATGGAAAAACAGTTGGGCCATGGAAGAGGCCAACTTTCAGAAGACAAATGGCCAGGAAACAGTTAAACAGCCTCTTTCCCTATCAATCATCTCTTCAGTGTTTTCATTTTAAAAAATTTGGACGAAGGATTGCAGAACTTTTCTGCATGTGCAGATTGGCCCAAAGAATGGACACAAATATTAGCAGAAGTTGGGATCCAAAGGCAATGTGATATCTTCACCTACAAAACAAAGCTATGGTGTGAGAATTTGATTGCATATTAATTTTTTGCTTGACTTGTTTGAAAGTGGAACCTGTTAGTATGAAACATGAATAGTAAATAGAAAGTATATTTTGGTACAATGTTTTCCTCATTTTCAATTGTATATATATATCAATTAAAATACTTTCTACCCATTATGTATATGTAAAGGTACTATTTCAGGGTAACAGAGAATATTGAACTGGCTTGATTTTTTTCCAGCACCACACACTGTGATGAAGATGTAAAGGTAATTTAAAGGCTAAATGGTACATAAGTAAGTAAACTTTAATATGGTCAAAGACCAGCAAAAAAGGCTAAATATAAAATTTAATATAAATAATTAAATGTAAGTGATGCAAAATAGGTGAGGTTAAGTAACAAGTTTTATGCTAACATAGATTGTCCATGAAAATTATTGGGTAAATACATTAGGTGTAGATGGGAAGATATGAATTGTAGAATAATTGTAGAATTGTAGAATAATAGAATGGAAGATGATTGATGTTGTAGTTAACTGGAAAATTATTGGTGTTTTTTTCCTTTGGTGGTCTTTATTGTTTCTATCAACTTGTAATGCAAATTCTACATTATGTTTCTTTTTGAATTTATCAAATAATGGGGGGGGGGAGAAAAAGAAAATTATTTAAAAGTATGTTTTGGGATCTCTAAATCCAGAAGATGTTAACATTTTGAAGTCTGAAAAACTCTGTTCCTTGGAGAATTAACAATTCCATCCTGGAATCATGTTTGCTGGGCAGGAGATAAAATCACTACTGAATTCCGTTACACTGGTGGAATGTCCAACAACATTGACTGTCAAATTATGCATTGTGATTCTGTTATGTCAATCATACATATCACTGGTTTAAGCCCCATGGTTGGTGATGGGTGGAGGAAGAGATGCCAGGAACGCGGCAGAAGTGCCTGTTAGTATTGCTATGTTATCTCTTGTTTTTACTTGTACGTATTGTTTTGCTTTCTGCTTTGCTGCTGGGAGTGCACACGATTGCAATTAAATTAGGCTAGCGTGTGACCCTGGCATAGCCCTGCGTACCAACCACTGGTATAACAGAATCAGTCTGTGAATCTAAAACACAAGACTGAGATGATTTCAAATTTATTCTCACCACTTCTCACAGCTTCTTTAAAAAATTGTCACATCAAGCAGGACAAAAATGTCACCTGTATGTTTAAGCGTGTTGGTTCAGCATGACTGAAATGGCATACCATTGTCATGGTATTTAATTCACAAATGTGAGCTAAATAAATAAGAGAATAACTAGAACCATTTTGCTCATCTCTAATATTTAGTATGGACACTTAATGGTAAAAGACTCCCTGGGGAACAGAAAACTCACCCAACGTTTGTTTTAGAAAACTGAATAAAGGTTTTTCAAGCTCTCACCGTATGGTTGCTTTGGCCATTTACTTTTTCCACTTCAAATCCTGCTGCTTGTTTCAGAATCTTTTATGCAAACACAGATTAATAGATTTTAAAAACTGCAGGCTCAGTGAAGAGATTAGTTATCCTAGTAATGATATATTACTGGGTACAGTCCAAATTCTACATTCTGATACACCTGGGCAACCCCAGTCTTGCATCCAATCATAAGCAGCTTCATTTGGAAATCCAGCCACGTTTGGAACTATCCCAAGCACAAAACCAACACAATACCTCACCTATTATATGAGTCAACTGAGGTTATCAGAGGTCATCCTGTATCATACATCCATATTTGTTTCTGTAAGAGGGAAGGTCTCCCTCCCCCAATAATGCAGTAGAGCCTAGTATTCTATTTTGAACAGAAGATGATCAGCTGTTATACTATAATTCAAGTAACACTTGTTAAATGCTCCTGTCATCATTTCTTGGGTAAATCATAGAATTTTAGTGCTGGAAGGGACCCCAAGCGTCAGCTGGTCTAACCCCCTGCAGCACTCGAAACTTTAACCTTCATGTGAAATAGGCACATTTCTGCATCCACAGCCAAGGGCTATGTATAAAGAAAATTTATCCTGTTCCTCATTGCAGCTTCGCAGGCTGAGAGAAGCACATTAGGTGTTCTCAAGGGCTTGTGGGTGCTTGTTGTATTCTTATTATTTTAAGTGTTGGCCATCCTACAGCATCTCATAAACAGCTTTTGATTTCCCTGCCCTGATTTTTTTAAAACAACAACAATTTTCACTGTGACAGGTGGGGCTATTATTGAAATGTAGATCCACAAGTCCTCCCAAGGGCACTGAACTAGTCATACAATTATTTGATTATTGGCCTATGAGTCTATACCAGTATTATACAAATCCAAGGAATATAGATCCCTCCATGACTACCAGGCAGAAGTGATCAGGGAATGCCCTGTCATCATTAGGGCATTCCTTGCTTAATATTGTCACAAGTTCAGAATGACCTGCAATAGATCTGTTTCTTGCACATTCTTTTTTATACAACCAGTAGATGCAGGGTTATGTGGATTAGTTGCCAAATCCAACGAAACATTACTTATTTCCTTGAGTAATTAGATGCTAATGTTCAGTGTCTTCTCATGAGAATAAAAAGTCTCCTTGGCGTGGTTTTCCTCCCCCATTTTTATGCAGTCTAATCATAGTTAACCAAACCATTTCTTTGCCTACTTATCGGAATGGATTTTTGTCTTCCTAAACTTAAGTTTTAGATTTATGGTAATGTGCTGATTAATATGAATTTAGAATACAGTAACAGAATCATAGAATTGTAGAGTTGAAAGGGACTCCTAGGGTTATCTAGTGCAACCCTCTGCAATCCAGGAATCTCAACTAAAGCATCCATGACAGATGACCACCCAGCCTCTGTTTAAAAACCTCTAATGAAGGAATGTCCACCATCTCCTGAGGGTCTGTTCCATTGTTAAACAGCTCTTACCTTGTGTGTATTTTTCCTGCAGGTCAGACCTGTCCCATTCTATTCAGAATAAAATCCTCTGATCCATTCAGTTTAGCAGCTAACAAGAGGTAGCCATGTATAAGAAATTCTGCAGTTAGAAATATTCAGTGCATTACTACCGGTATTAGAGCAGTTTCTTCCTAACCCCCAGGAGGCAGTGGCTGTCTTAAGTCTTTACTAATAAATGGAAATCTGTTTCAAATGCTTGCTTTGTTTATTAATGTTTCTGAAGACAAAAAAATAGAATGCTTTCCATAAATGTTTCTTAACATTCCAACCAGAAGTAAATCCCTCTATATTTAGCTGGGCTTACTCCCAAGTAAGTGCAAGGGATCACAAGGCAATTTACACACTTGCCTTAAAATTGTTCTGAATTCAGAATCACTTCCTTCCCAAATAAAATGCATTGATTGGGCTCAGTTAAGCAAGTTAAGATCCATTGGATCCAGCAGGGCTTATTTATTGTTAAACATGCCTGAGATTATGCTGCACAGCTTCTGGGATCTTTCAAGGTATTTTGTTTCAGATGTTACAAAACCATTTGCAAAAGAATTTTATGTTGTGGGGAAATGTATTTTCATGTTTTCCATGGTTTGTGTTTTGTATGCATTCTTCTTTAGCAAATAATGACAACCAGAATAAAAGATTCTAATATCTTCCCTATAGCTTGTAGTAGTCTAAATTTGCTCTTTCCTTATTTGATACATCACATACTGGTCTGGCTGATATTTCAAATTGAAGCAGGTTGAAACCCAGAAAGTTTAATTGCAGTTGTAGAACCATAAACTAGTTCAGGCTCACTGAAGTGGAATGGTATGTGAACCTTAGCAAGCCTTTTCTGAGTTTTCTTCTGAATCTTTTGTTCGTTTATCGCTTTGGTGGGAAAAATCACTGCTGGGGCCTCAAAATAGTTGAGGGAATAGCATCAGTAAGGGGCCTAATATTGAGATAGCAAATTGGAACATGATAACTTGCAGAAATGCATCCATTTGGTAACAGTGATGTGCTCTTATTATAAAAAAGGACAACTGAGTTGTCACGCAACTTGAAACTGAAGGGGAAAAGTTCACCTCCACAGATACTGTTGAACAAAGACAAGAGCAGCAGCAGCTCTGTGGGTCGGCATTATATGTTTTATAATCATCCATATGGAGGTGTTACAAATGAAAAAACCTCACAGACACAGGTCCCATGTTGCTGAGCCTGCACCAGATCCATTCACCACTCGTTTCCACTCAATGTACCATTCATGCACCACACACCACTTCAAAGAGACACAGTGAAATCTGAGTAGCCACCCCCAAAACTAGTAGAATTCTTTTCGAACAAAGACTTGCCATAGAAGAAACCTGAGTACACTGTAGGAATTTGGTTTGGGGGCTGGTGTTAATGTCCTAGTTTAGATAGAAACAGTTTAGACCTAAGAAGAGCCCATCTGGATCAGATAAAGGCCCATCTGGTCTAGTATTTTGTTCTCATGGTGGCCAACAATATACCTCTGGGAAGCCTGGAAGGAGGACCTGAATGCAGTGTCCTGTCTTGTGATTTCCTAGAACTGGTATTCCAGAGACATACTGCCTCCAAAACTTGAGGTAGTACATAGCCATCAGAGCCAGTAAGCACTGATAGCCTTATCCTAAAGCTAATTTTATTCATTGTTTATATCAGAGGTTTTCAACATTTTTGACTCCACTGCTCCCTTGACCAACTACATTCTTTCTGTGTGGGCTCAGGAGCCCAGTTATGTTACCCCTTGTGCAGAACTCTTGTGGGAGCCTCTCACCCCTTTTCAAACACCCTCTATTGTGGAGTGTTCCCTCAGCCTCCTCTCCTCTCTCTTCTCTTTCAGAGTCCTCTGAGCAGTTGCAGCTGCCACCCCTGGTCTCTGAGCTGCCCCCCACCCCACCCCAAAGAGAGGTGCCTCCTCACACTGCCCCATAGGGGCCTGGGAAGCATCCCCTGGCTAGTCCCAGAGGCACCATTCACCTGGTGAGCTTGTAGCCAGAGTTGCTGCAACAGACAGCTATTCAAGCCTTGGGGAGGCAGGGACACAAGAGGGCATCAGAGGAGGGCTGCCAATGATGGTTTCCATAAACCAGTCTTTGTAACACCCTCTCCCTTGGCAAACTGGCAATCAAAAGAAATCTAGTACCATTGTCTCCCACTTTCCTATATTTTTCACTTAATGGGTGGTATAGGTATTAAGTAATCCATTTGGCTTTATGATATAAGCCCTATTTTCCCTTTCACCCTTCCAAATCTAAAATGGATTTCTTGATACATCATACTTTGTAGAATATAGGGGCAATGTGAGCCTCTTAGCTAAATTCAGTTAGGTTAATGTCCCATGGGGGACACAGGTGGCGCTGTCATCTAAACCACTGAGCCTCTTGGGCTTACCGATCAGAAGGTTGGCAGTTTGAATCCCAGCGACAGGGTGAGCTCCCATTGCGCAGTCCCAGCTTCTGCCAACCTAGCAGTTCGAAAGCACGCCCAAAAGTGCAAGTAGATAAATAGGTACCGCTCTGGAGGGAAGGTAAATGGCGTTTCCATATGCTGACCTGGTTTCGGTGTTCCGTTGCGCCAGAAGTGGCTTAGTCATGCTGGCCATGACCCGGAAGTTGTCTGCGGACAAACGCTGGCTCCCTTGGTCTGTAAAGCGAGATGAGCGCCGCAAGTTACCCCAGAGTTGTCTGTGAGTGGACTTAACTGTCAGGGGTACCTTTGTATAACGTCCCATGTAGTCATGGGTTCACTAGACAATTGTAGACGAAAAGGGGACACTCATCCTGTTACAATATGTAACAAAATCATAGTGTTACATTGAGCCTGACAGGCACCATACCTTTGACTGGCTTTGAAGGCCTCTCTCTTTTCATTGGCCTTTAGAGGACAATTTATATCAGGGGTCAGCAAACTTTTTCAGCAGGGGCCGGTCCACTGTCCCTCAGACATTGTGGGGGGCCGGACTATATTTTGAAAAAAAATATGAATGAATTCCTATGCCCCACAAATAACCCAGAGATGCATTTTAAATAAAAGGACACATTCTACTCATGTAAAAACATGCTGATTCCCGGACGGTCTGTGGGCCGGATTTAGAAGGTGATTGGGCCGCATCTGGCCCCCGGGCCTTAGTTTGGGGACCCCTGATTTATATTGAGCTAATGCATACTTGTGTGTCATGACCCATGACCTGCAGACCTTGCAATGTGTGATGGAGAAATTGGATGAGGATCAGTCTACTTCCCTAGGTAAGAACTACAAGTTCCTTCTTTGGGGCCCTTCCAGTTGGATGGCCTGCCACCATGGTGGAGCAGAACCATTGTGTCCCAGCTATGCAACAGCCAAAGACTGTCACAAGATAAGGTGAGGGTAGCCCCTCCAGGGAGGCAGAACCTCCAGTCTGATCAACATTTTCTGCCACTTCCTTATTTAACCAGTAGCCATTGTCTCGCCACCAGCAGTTTCAGGTCCTGTTCTTATCTGTTTTGACTGTTTGCCATCCACTTCCAAATTACAGGAATCCAAACTACAGGCAGCTGGCTAGCTGGGGTAAATTATGACAGTGTAATTTACCTGTATTCCAAACTTTGTTTGGGAGCAGGTAAGGACTAACTCTGTGCAGCCCCAGCTGAGCCCTTGGAAAGGCCAAGCTCTACCAAATCCAAACTCTGACATCCTGCTGGATCTTAGGTTTAGATTGTGCCAACTTTTCCCCTTCCCCAAATAAACAAAAAGAAAATATTAACACCCCCAACCTCTATAATTCCATTGCAGGAAAAAAAACACCTGTAACCCGCAGATCTTTTCAGTTGCTCTCCTCTGTACCTTTCTGCAGCTCTGTGATATCCTTTCAGAGATTGGGTGACCTGAATTGTACACAGTATTCTAATTGTGGCAGCACCAAACAGTTACTGTATCTAATGACACCCACATCTGCTATGCTATTGCCTGTAAAACCCAAATTGAACAGATCCTTTGGAGCTCTTCATAGTCTGTTCAGGATTTAATCATCCTGAATAATCTGCAAACATATATACTTCACCGTTCACCCCTGCCTTGAAATCATTTAGGAAAGCAAAACAGCACCAGTCTCAACACATGACTTTAGGGATCCCACTGCTTACTTCCTTCCATTGTAAAAACTTCCCATTTGTTCCTTCCCCACATTACCTTGTTTTTAAAACCTGTTACATATCCGGCCATAAGAGGAACATTCTCTTACTTCATCGCTGCTAAGTTTTCATAGAAGCCTTCTGTGAAGGAAGTACTTTGTCAAAAACCTTTTGAATATCCAAATATATTACCGGTATGTCTGTCAGTTCACTTCTGTCTAGTTGTTTATTGACACTCTCAAATAATTCTAAAAGATTCAAAATTCTTGAAGGCATTCCTATGAACTCAGAAAGGCAGCATCATGGTTGCTTGTTTGCTGCTTTGTTTGTTTTTAACAGTTATAGCCTTTTCTCTTATTTTATCTGAGGCAGAACTTAGGCTGACAGGACTATAATTTCCTGTCCTCTATTCTTCTTTATGTATAGACTCCTAATTCTAATTCCTTTTTTTGTAATTTGTGAAAATTATGGTTCTGCTGATACACACACACACACACACACACACACACACACACACACAACCTGCTAGTGAATTTTAATGACTTTTATATATTTTTGACATTGTAAGTTCACTATATCCCCATATCACACATCCATACTGGCTATGTTGTAAAATATATCATAGTGATGAATAAACTCAGAAACATAGCACAGACTTCCCTATCCTTTTCCTAACTTGATTTCCTAACCCCACGTAGGAGTGAGCTGATTTTAGTCGTGTGTGGCCTACTCTTTTTGATGCAATCCCCATGGCCCACTGCTGCATTTAAAATTTACAAAGCAAGAGTGCAAAGTCAGAATCTCTTAACTGTTAAAGCATAACTAATCTGTGGTATGCAATCCTTTTGTATGAACTCTTACCTAAGAACACAGGAGCCACCTTGTAGAATACGACCCAGATTCCTCTGTTCCAGCATACTTTGCCAGAATCTCAGCTACCAGGAATTTTTAGGAAGTCCATTAGAGAAATCGACCTGAAACTGGCTAGAGTGGTCTACCCTTCTTCCCACCACTGCTTAAAACACACATGAACCACTTTATTTATATTGTAAAAGTTGTGATATGGATCCAGAAAATGCTGTGCCTTGAATGTTGGTTCTGTGATGACTTGGAAACACCCTTGATTTTTGCTGTTGGCAGCAGGGAGTCATGAGGTGTGTTTGTATAATGAACTTCAAAAGTCTGCATGCAATTACTATTAGAATCTGTGTACTGGATTTGGGATTTCACAGCAACATGTCACTAGGGAATGTTGTGGATCCTGGAGATGCACTCAGCAGTGGATATGGAATGCACGGAGCTCTCATATTAACACAACATGTTTTTAGGAGGATCTGTAACCCCATGCCAGAGCTCCCTCGGATCCATAATTTGTATGATGCAATACTACTCCTGAATGTATTAGATGGAGTATGGCTTTGTGTCATTTGATTATTATTGTCAATTCCGGGGTGTGTGTGAAAAACACTTGGAATTCTTGTGGTAGTAGTCAAGGTCAAGGCATTTTGCTGCCTGGGGTGAGGGACAAGTTGTACAGGGAATTGCAGGCGGGGGTGGGTGCAAAAGCCAACCAGACCACCAGTTGATTTTTCAACATTGGTGTAGGGTTAGCACCCTCCAACATACCTGAGGTCAGCAGGCCAGCTTAGGGGGGTGACTTTGTGATACACGAACCCCTGACCTTCAACACTTCACTTCTGCTCCCCCTCTATATCTGCTGCCTGAGGTAAGCACCTCACTTTGCCTAAGGGCAGGGCCAACCCTGGATATTTGTGTTTGTTTGTGTGTGAGAGAGAGACAGACAGACACAGAGACAGAGGCAGGCCATTCCAACCAAACAAAAGAGTTTCCTCATTAACCAACAATGAGAGAGCATTCACCTATTGACTTGACTATCGTGGCAACATGATTTTGTTTGCAAGCTGCTGGTTGCGTGCAAGTTGGTTTTGCAGGGACTCCCGTGACTGACTGGGTTGTGGGGAGCGGGCAACCTGAGGCAAGCTCTGCTGCAAACGAGGGCTGGGTGTTTGTACTGCTGGGTTTGGCGGGCGGGGACCCGAGGGGGCTCTGCGTGCCTCTGGCTCTGGGTGAGGAAGTGGTGGTGGCGGCGGCGGGTCCTCCTCGTTGCCACACGTGGGCTGTTGACATGCAGAGAGGTTGAGACTAGTGGAGCAGCTGCGAGAGGCGGGTAACGTTTCTGCTCTGACCAAAACAGCGAGGGTGTATGGGGGGGGGGCTGCGATGCCGTCCAGGCCATTATTCCGCTAGTTCAGCGGGTTGCAGGATGGACGGCGAAGGGGGCAAAGCGTGGGGTGAAGAAAGCCTGAGCCTCCCTCTGCATTGTGCCGGCTGCTGAATCCAGTCCGCAGTTTCCGTCTCTCCTCAGCAGTCTCCGTCTCTGGCAGCGGCGGAGGGCGGCGAGGCAAGCGCACGGAACAGCCAGTTGTTTAAAATCCTTCTAGAACCGTTTCTAATTCCCCCTTGCGCCGGGGAAGGGAGAGCGGGAGGGGGAGGAGGAGCCGGAGGCTGGTGGGGGGAGGGAGCCAGCGGAGAGGGAGGAGAGAGCAGCCTGTCCTGGTCTCCGCCTGTCAATCACGGCGCGGGAGGTGTGTCCGAGCTCGCGGCGGGCCAATGGCGTGTGTGTGTGGCGGCGTCTCCATGGTGACTGGGCTGTTCCTGGGGAGGCTGTGATGGGTTGACAGGTGCGTGACAGTCGGAGCTCTCTGCAGGCATGTACGGCAAAGGCAAGAGCAACAGCAGCGTCCCGTCCGACAGCCAGGCCAGGGAGAAGTGAGTACAGCCCGCCGGACCGCACAGCCCGACTGGGCGGGGGAGGTGGGCGCGCGGACACCCCGCGCAAAGTAACTTTCCCGCTTGTGGCAGAGGGGGGGCCTCGCAGGAGCTCGCGGGGGAGCACAACCCCGGCGCGGGGAAAAAACAGGAGGCGGGAGGGTGTGGGGGTGTGTGATGCCACAAGTAGGGGTGTAGGCAGGAGGGTGAGTGTGCGTTTGTGTGTGTGCGCGGCGGCTGCGCGCGCGCGCGGCCGCGTGTGTGGTAAAAAAGTGAAGTGCGCGAGACCCTCCCGGTTCATGCAGCGGCAGGGGGTAGCGGAGCCTCTTGCGAGGGGGGTGGGGCCGGGGCGCGGGGCGCTTTGCCTCCGCTCGGGCCGCGGGGGAGCAGGCAGGACGAGGCGAGGCAGGATGTGCCCAAGCCCCTGCACGCCCCGGACGGGAGGACTGGCGGGCGGGCGGAAGGTTGTAGCGCTCGGGCTGTGCGAGGGGAGAAAGTGGCTCAAGTCGGCGGTGTAGTGCCTCAAGCCTCGGGAGGCTTAGGGTAGGGATTAGTATTTAGGCTCGGGAGCGTTTCCCCGTGTTTGTGTTTTTCTTTTCTCTCGCCCTGCCCGGGTCGGGCTGTCGGCTCGGCTGTGGGGGGGATGGGGACGAAGATGGTGTTGGAGTAACTTTGGTAACAAAAGAGTCTGGGGTTGTGTGCTGGTGTAAAGCTTCCGCTGGGGAGGCAGAAACAGAAGCCTCGTTGCGTTGCCTGCTAACTCCACAACACTCAAAGCTCCCCCCTCTTTATTATTATTATTGTTGTTGTTGTTATTTAAATCGAGACCTAGTATCTTTCTTCCCCCCTCTTCCCCTCATTATTTCATACAGCCAGGAACTGTTTCAGTTGGTGCATTCTGGCCTAGGTTTGGGGGGTAAAAGGGTACTATATGCGTTTAAATGAGAAAACGACTGCAATAGTTTGCAGGCTTTTGTTTTTCAAAAAAGAAAAATGTGTGTAGAAAGGGCTGGGGTAGGAAGTGTTCTGAGGCTGAAAGGTGAATTCGTGTTGTTTGTCTCATTCTGAAATGAGAAGAAAAACTTGGACCTGGGTTTCCAGAAGAATTGGGACATACCAGGTAGTTCTTGTTGGGGAGTGGTGTGGAGGGCAAGAATAGATGTGCATTGCTGTGTTTTAAGTCTGTTACAGTGTTAATGAAGGGAAGACCCCCCCTACTCCACCCCCTTACAGGAGAGTTATTACTTCCATTGCAGTACCTTGAGTCACCTGTTATGAAGACACCAAAACTTAAAAAAAAGTACACAAAGTCTTGTTGTAAACAGTGGTTACCTGATCTGCAAAATTGTAAACAATGCTACACACATTTTTGTGCTCTCTAGTAATAAGACATCTCATTCTCTTCATATTGTGTGATTATTTTTACCAAAGAATTGGTCAAATGGACTACATTGAAAAGTAGTCTTAACAAATTCAAAGTAAGCCAAAATTTATAGGGGTTATTATGTCAGTTTGCTTGTGATTTAAAGTTTTCATTTTCCTCATTGGAAGTTAGTTACAGTTTTTGTTTTCCTCATTGGAAGTAGTAGAACACAGAGGGGAGCTGGTCATGAAGCTTGGTCCTTTGCAGATAGGAAAATATAGTACATAATAAATAGTATCATTCTCAGGAGTACTCCTGTACAGAGGCTTGGTCATTGCACTCATTACCTTCACAGGCTTATGGCGAGGTTTCTGAGATCAGGGACCCCCAGCCAGAAAAGGTTTTGATATACATTGTATTTAAAAAATGTCATTGTGCATAACTTTGAAGCTTTACTCAGGATGAGAATTAATGTGCTAAACATGATTGGGAAGTTTTCCCTCAAGGCAGTTTGTGCTGAACCTTCACCTAGGTTTTCCTTGTTGCAGCCTTTTGAAGAAGAGAGTTACTTCCTGATTCCAGAGACAACGAAGCAGGCCACAGAAACTTAAATCATTTGTCAGATACTTGATTTTTGCATGTCTAAGTCTGTGTGGAGAAAGGACACAAAAACTAATAGTGTGACTAAAATGTTAAACAAATGGATGAGTTACATAAACTTAAACCAGAGAACCAGTTAAAACAAAGCATTTAGAAACTCTTTCACCCTTTTATGTTCATAATACAACATTACATTTCTTGGCCAAAGTTATGTACAGTAGCTGGATTTTTTAGTTGTGATTATTGTATTGCTTCAAGTTTGTAAACTGTATTGCCGAGTAGGTTGTGTGGGAACAAATGTAAAATAGGGCCTTGGTGTAGACCTTAGCTGTGTTGATGGTTCTTGGAAAGTTTGTATGCATCTGAGATGCATATTTTTTTCTACTCTTAACAAAGGCATGGTCTAAGATAGAACACTACGTGAATAACTGTTTAGTTATAGAAGACAAACTAGCTACACTCAACTGCCACCAAGTAATAAGTACCTTTGAAGTGAAGTTTAGGGAACTGCTAGATGGTGCTATTTGATCTAAATATGTTTGTCGCTCCATTCATTACAGCTTGCAGCAAAGGATCTGTATTCCTCTTGTACAGTTTGCCTGGTCCTATGCAATATTTTAAACTAATAAATCCTATGTCCTCTTTGTTGGGTAAGGATCATAGTCTAGAATTTGGCAGGGGGGATCATTAGATGCTTGATTTTTTCGGATATTTCTATATATGCAATTATATGTACTATTTTTTTCTTTGATAAATCTATAAAGCAATGTTGCTTTTTATTAGAGTATTTTCCCACCACTGTACAATTTTAACCCTAGGGATATGGTTCTATTGAGAGCAGTAGTCGTGATATCAAAATAGAGGTGGGAGGGAAGAGAGAAACATCTTTCTGAGCTTTTTATACACTAATGATGTTCTGAACCACAAGCATGATTGGAGGTTAAAAAATTGACCTGAAACATTTTGTTTAGAAACAATTTCTTTTAAATAGTTCTATGTTTTGCTGGAAGAATATGATGTGGCTATATACTTTGAATGCATTTATCTTTCTGTATGAGTATTTGCAGGCTGTATGTAAACATTACACATGGCTTCAATCCAGGTTCCAATTTTGCATGCTTAATGTCAGTTGACCTAAATGGAACATATATGCTTAAATGGGTCCAGGATTACAGAAGGTGAAAGTCAAATTCTATTCATGTTGACTCAGAAATTTTGTTTAATGGGGCTTACGCCCAAGAAGCTGTGTTTAGGTTTGGAGTTTGAATATTTGGGTGCTGGAAATCATGTTTCAAGATACTTGTAAACTGCAATTTATTTACTTCATCAGTTCAGGAAGAAAATTTATTGAAACCCTCTCTTAAATAGTATTCAGAGCATTTATATTACAGTGCTGTTAAATACAGTGTAAATACACAAGCAAAGTTCTACAGCAGGAGTGGGCAGTCTGTGATCTTTCAGATGTTGCTGAACTACAGTTGCTGCCATCCCTCATGACAGATCATACTGGCTGGAGTTCCTGGGAGTTGGAGACCAATAATGTCTGGAGGGCCACACACAGGTTTCCCATGCCTGTTGTACAGTGTGAGCCTATGGCACTATAAACCTGCTGAAAGTGAAGGTTTATATGCCTGTTGACAAGACTGCATATGTTTTGGTAGTCTTTAGATTGGAAACAATGGATTTGGGTTTCTGTCCAGTAATTCCTTTTTGGGAAATATTTGTTTTTCCTATGCTGACTTTGTTTCAGGAAGTAAGTGTATTGAAGACATCAGATGGTGAATTTCTATGTTGGAAAATACTATAGGTATATTTATCAGCTTTTACAAGTTTTTCTTGTGGTAGATAACTTTTTATTCTTTCTGGCTCTAGAGAAAAGTGATTGCAAGGGTGCCATATGAATGTTCTGATTTGTTTTAAAGAGTCACATATGCATATAATTTCATATCCTGTATGTAGTTCTACTATGACTATAGAAGGAACATTCATTTTGTGAAAGAGAAAGTATATAGCTATGCTGAAGGAGAAAAGGTTCACTGTGATGACTAAAGCTACTATTGTAATAATGGCTGTGGACATTTTTTCTAAATTTAGTATTTCTCTTTCAACTGCTTTGATAGTAATTTGTAACCTGTGTGTCCCAAAAGATGGGTTAATTTTAATGAGGTGATAGAATCTACAAGACATTGCTGAAATAAAATAAAATAAAATCTTCCATTTCTTCTAAAGTAATTTCAGAGGAGTGTGTCAGCAATTGCAAGCTGCCAAATTTGGTCCAATGTTGGAATAGGTTATATGACTGCTAGTCAAATGAATACCAATCTTGTCAAGGAGAACACAAAGGCCAGCTTTGTATGCATGTATCTCACCTTAATGATCTAAGATATGGGCAAGCCTTGTGCCTGCCGTCCCTTTTCTCCTTCCTTCTTGGTGTGCTGTGATTAGCCCAGGAAGTCTGAGTTAGCCATCATTTCCCATATGGACTCAATTGGGAATTATGGTTGTCAGGATTTGAATAAATCAGGATCATTAACTCTAGTTTGAATTTGATTTAAGATTCTGTCTTGTTTTGATCCTGGTAAACATAGTTTCCCAGTTTAGACGCTGTAGGAAACTATAGTTGATATACTTGAGTCAATTGCAGCATCCTCAAGAGGAGAAGGGGTCGTGTGAGGATGGGATGGTCAGACAGAAGGCTCATGCATATCAAGACTTAATTAGTTGAAATATTAGTTGAAGAAGTGTGCATGCACACGAAAGCTCATACCAAAATATAAACTTAGTTGGTCTTTAAGGTGCTACTGAAGGAATTTTTTTATTTTAGTTGAAATATGTGTGTTTGAACCAGGTGTAATCCTCTGAAAACTGAATTCTCTAAAACTCCGGTGTGCTGGCTTTGTTGTAATTTTGGTTTTAATGAAAATTTTATTAATGTTTTTATGTAAACCATATTGAGCTTTGACAGTGGCACTCTAAACCTGAAATAAAGAATAAACGGGGAGTCCAGTAACCTCTTCCCCATGAACATCTAAGTGACTTTGTCTTGTTTTGTGGCAAAATGAAGTTGGATCATATAATGAGAGACTCAGTACACATTTTGATAAGGGACCATCCTGACATGCAAGTATGATGTCTGGAATTTGACCTGTTTTGGAGATGCCTGTTCTTCTGCTGTCATGAAAGAAAATGCTTTTCTACTTCTTAAAATATAGCTTCTAGAAAAGGGTTGTCAGGAAAATGTTTCCTGCTTCTGTTGCTAAACAGTTACAGGTATTTAGCTAGGGCACAGTACAGAACACAACATGATGTGGTCCCTGCCCAGAGAACTTAGAATTTGCACTGTTGCTGTGAGTTAGGACTTATTATTTGTACGTAGTTTTGAGTTCCTGCTTCTTTTAGAATGATTGTGGATTTACAGAGATTGTGTGTAGTTTGGCTCTGAATGTTTTCCTCGGAGAATACAGTGAAGCTTAAAGTTTATGTGTGAGAGAATACCAGCAACTAGTGGTTTCATACAGTCTGTTTCTAGTTAGCAGCCTAAGAGGCTCTCTTCTGAATTGACTTAAGTTTTGGGAACTCATATATGTTTATAACATGGGTTGACTTCTGTACCATCCATATTTGCTACCGGTAGGCTCTAGTATATAGGTGTACTAGCTCTGACTGTATTGTAAGCAGACAGTTTCTCTTAGCCTTCTTATAGCCACTTGTAAATAGTGTTCAAAGTATGAAACATGCCTCTGAGCAGCCTTACAACATAGCTACAGCAGAATGTGGAGTATATTGCATTGGTTAGTTCATAGAGCACAACCCAAAGATGGAAGGCTTTTCTTGATTTCAGAAGCCAGACTACACAGATGTTTATATCTATGACCAGCACAACAGATGCCTTTTCAGTGCAGTTCAATTGGTGCTGTTTAATCATAAGTAGTTACTACTCTTGTTATAACAATAGTACTGGCTACTTGAGTGTTTACACGAGCAAACACTGGGGACAATCTGCTTCACTGTTGTTGACTTTTTTAATGACTGCAAGCCCTTTAACTTGTTACTAGCCTTCTTTGTAATCAAACCTATATTTTAGTGTATGGAGTCCCAAAGTGTCTTACAAAGCCAAAATTAAATAAATTTAAAATACGCAATATGCTATAACACTTTTGCCTATCTTCACTTGATACCAGCCATGTAAGATAATAAAACAGTAGGTTAGAGCATTATTTATGAACATGAATAACTTGCCAAATTACCTACACAGCCCTCTGTGTGCAGGCTCTTTTGAGTTGGTATATGTTCTGATACCCAGGTGGCACTGTGGGTTAAACCACAGAGTCTAGGGCTTCCTGATCAGAAGGTCGGTGGTTCGAATCCCTGCAACGGGGTGAGCTCCCATTGCTCGGTCCCAGCTCCTGCCCACCTAGCAGTTTGAAAGCACATCAAAGTGCAAGTAGATAAATAGGGACCGCTCCGACGGGAAGGTAAACGGCGTTTCCGTGCGCTGCTCTGGTTCGCCAGAAGCAGTTTTGTCATGCTGGCCACATGACCCGGAAGCTGTCTGCGGACAAATGCCGGCTCCCTCGACCTATAGAGCGAGATGAGCGCCGCAACCCCAGAGTCGGACACGACTGGACCTGATGGTCAGGGGCCCCTTTACCTTTTTATGTTCTGATACAGAATCAATGACTCATTAACAAGGCAACTTCTTCATAAGCAGGGCTCTGTATATGGGGGACTCAATGGTGTGCACCAGGACTGCTGACTTTTAAACTATTTCTTGCCACCATACCTGAAGCTGGAAACTAAAAGCATGGTTTTCAATTGGAATATACTCAGTCAAGGTAGCCAAGATGAGATACCTTTCTTTGGAAATGACTGTGATGCTAATAAGGAAACCGTTTGCTTAAATTTGATAATCTGTGCACATGTTCCTGGAAATAATAAGGCTGAAATCCTAAGTATGCATACTTCAGGGTAAGCCTTGTTGCAATACAGGTAAACAAGATTAGAATTTTGTTGTAAAAGTGCAGTACTAAGATAGAACGTATTGTATCCATGGTCATGTATCTCCATTGGGTCAGCACATCTTGCTGTTAACTAGAAAGTTGTGGTTCAAGCCCACTCAGGGATGGGGGAAATATGGAAGCATTTCTGTTCTAAAATATCTCTTACTAGTCATGTCTTAATGTAAGCAGGTTTATTTGCTTGAAAGGGCAACAATACCTCTCTTCTATGTAACTGTGAAAGAAAAACATTCTCCCCTATTTTGCAACGGCCCTTAGAAGCACCCCTCCCCATTTTCACAGCTGCTTTACCCATAAAACCAACTCTGCATAAAAAAAAACCCTTAAACGGTGAATTGGCTCACTATAATCAAATGAGCGTGTCTTGCAGCATGAACCACAGGTTGTAGATTTGTTCCTGCTAGCATGCTTTTTCCTCAGATTTGAGCTGTGATCCATGAGTCAAACCAGTTTATGTGCAAACGCCTTAAGTTGTTTGCTCTTTTGTCTCCATTCTTCCCTTCATAACGTTTACATTTTCCACGCTAGTGGGAAAGAGCACCCTTATGCTATTCAAACCTCACTACTATTTCAACATTGTTTCTTTCTGTATGTGCATATTTTATTATGACAACAGGGAGCAAACTGTTGGTGTTTTTGATACTTTCCCAGTTCAGTTCTAACTGAAGTTGTTCCAGTTTTGGTTCAGGCCAATACAGTTTAGTTACAAGTTTGCTATATTTCAACCAGCTCAGTTTTTAGTTCCCATTGGGAAATGTGGACATTATTGACACTACACTGATTTGTATGTACATTGAGGTCAGTTGATGTCATCATGCATAATGTTATTTAGTCTTGATACTCAGGGTTAAACATACAATGCAGAGAAGCCTTAGTCAAGACAGAAAAAAAACAATTCTTACAGGATTTTGGAACTGGGGAAATGGAAATAGGAAAGGAACAATTTGAGATGATGGGGGAGTTGTTCCCAAGTTAAACTTCCATTATCATGCACATTATCCACCCACATGTTTCCCCCCCCCCTGCTTTTCCTTTTCCTTATAGCTACCTGTCTCAGAGCGTGAACAGAGCAATGCTGTCTGGGTTGTGTGAGACCCTCCAGGCTTAAAGAAGCAGCTTCTAAGGGATTTTGCTTCTTAATAAGCTTCTGTGTATAGTGATCCTTGGTTCAAAGGTTAGAAAGGAAGGCTTTAAGCAACCATCTGCAGAGACTGACCAAGTACTGCCCCATGGGGAAGAAGCTCAGCATTGTGACAAATGCAGAACACGTTCTCTTCTAGCCTGTTGAATTGACCTTCAATTTATTACAGTGGATTCATACTTAAAGCAGCATGCTGCTGTCCTGCATGCTGTTTCCCGAACATAAAGATCATCCCTGTCGTATCAGTCTAAAGCTCTGCCTAGTCTACCACCTTTCTTCCCTCAGTGGCCAGCTAGCAGCTCATATTCGGGACATGAAAGCAGTAATCATTTGCTCTTGCCCCCCAATGACTGGTATTCAGTGGCAAACTCCCTCTGAACCTGCAGAGTCCATATAGTCATAATTAATAACACTTGATAGACCTATGCTACCTGAATTTATCCATCTTTTTAAAGCCATCTAAGCCTGTGTCACTCCACGCAATATGTGGCACTGGTTTCTTTAAATCACATGCTGTGTGAGGAAGTACTTACTGAATCATCTGTCAATCTATCATTGGTCAGCCCTGACTTCCAGTAGAATTACACCACACAACATTTTAGAAATCTCTATCATTTTATAAACCTCTATCATATTCCATCCCTTGTTTTTTGGTATTATTCATACAACATATGATTCTGGCATTGGAGTGCTAGAAAGGGGACAAAGGTGTGAGACTGTAAGACCAAAGAGGAGAAGATTGTACAGTAGTAGAATAATTGAGTGGCGGTCAAGACATAAACCAGACATTTTGCTGAAGGGAGAGAGCAAGGGCTGTATTTTTGCAGTGCTGCAAGGGGAGAAGTGATACTCCTTGGATCCAGACTGAATTTGGGGAAACAAAGGTGAGAGAGCAGTCAAAGAACTACAGCAACGTCGTTGGATATATGTACAAAAGTGTACAGAAGAGATGGGGAACCTGTGACCCTCTAGTCATTTAAATCCCCAGACACCATGTCAAATTATCAATCATTTATGGCAGCTGGAGTTGAATAACATCTGGAGGGCCACAGATTCCCCTTCCGTAATGTTCAGTAAATGGAGAGTGTTTTTCCTTAATAAAAATCCTTTATTTAATAGCTTTGCTTCACAGGTAAGGTGCTCCACTCCCCTTTATACATCCTTTTTTGTTGAGCTCTACAATATGCGTCTTGAAAGTAATTGACTAGAACTGTACACAGGGTCCCAAATGTGCCCAAAACATCGGTTAATTCTTGAAAATAACAGCATGGAATTCTGGACAAACTTAACTGCATAAAAATCTTCCCAGAGATTTGTCATCTTTTTATAGTTTTGTGTGCCAGTGAGAGTGCCTCTATACCATTTTTAAAGGCAGAAACTTAATTGTAGATAAATTTACTTGAATGTCTTTTTATTTTGTAAGCTCAGGTTTAGGACAACGATAGATTTGTAATTCTATGTGTTGGCTCTGTCCATGTTCCTCTTTGTGATTTTTTATATGGAGAATTTATGTAATTTGATTTAGGAAACAGTGCATGCATCATTTGCTGTTGCTGCAGCATTCTTTTAGTTCACCATGAATTGTTTTTCCATTTAGATTGGACATGCTCATGAATGGTTCTGCGTGTTAACACAGTGGGAAATTTGTACACACCACTTCATTCTGGGAAAAGTAATGCTAGTGTCCCTATTATTAAATGGGAATGTTATTGGTTGTCGTTGTGCATGCTGTGTAGATCCTAATGGTCACTGTAAGGATGGAGACCCTCACATTAGGAATGCAGCATGCTGGGAGGAGAGACTTATCCTTTCTCTCACCAGCCAAGTTCCTGAAGAAAATTTTCCCCTGGGCTCCACAATTAGGAATAGGAAAAAGCTCCCTTTGGTGCTAATGGGAGCTTAATTCCTATCCTTAATTCCAGTGTATGAGAGTTGCGAGGGTATTTATTGGGATCATGGCTGGGGAGAAAAAGGTTATATCTGTCCTCCCTATATGCCTTCTTAGGGCCTCTCACTCTTGCTCTTAAAACAAAGCTGATATGATTGCCAATGGTGCATTTGGTGTCATGTGTAGTTGGCCCTCATTTCCACATTGAAACAACAACGACAAAAAGAATTTGGGAAACATTTGTAATAAATTGGATATCCATTTTATAATGGTGTTAGCTTTCTCCCTCTTCTATCATTTCCTATATTTGTCTAATGCAAATATAGTAGTAATTCCTATGGTTTGTAATAATTCCTATGGTTAGTTTCCCAAAAGCTGCTTCAGAATCTTTAAAAAGAAACAGAATCATGGGATTATATTGCAATCATCTTGGAAGCATACCCCTCAGATTTCATATAACGGTCAGTGTGTAGGGAATCCCAAATTAGCTCTTGAGGTTTATTGGCAGAATTAAAAAGGGATGGATGTTTGTAGCACCTCTTTGTTGGTTAGTCCCTGTTTGAATCTGCTATCTCACACAGTTGACTCTTGCCAAAGACTTGCTTTGGGAATTAGGAATGTATTCACTTGGCCACAGGCAACAGTAGAGTACTGTCCAATCTAATGGATCGAAGCAAGTGTGATCAGAATTGGGTTTTTTGGAGAACAGACAGTTTGAATTGTAATGTTAAGGGCACATCAAAGGAAAAACATGACTTTAGGGCACCTGTGGTGTGTTTTAATGGCAGGTGGAAGGGACAGGAGGACCATAAGAAATTATTGTGGGAAACAGCATTGTATTGGTTTGCATGTAGATTGTGGGGAGCACATAGTCCTCTTGTATTACACTAATTGGAGGAGCTACAATGACATTTTGACCTAGGTAAGATGCAAGGAGGTAAGGGTCAAGAATGAACTTGTCTCCCCTTGGTAATTGTGTCTCAGTAGGGGATTTTGTCTCATGGTTGAGAACCGTTGCTCTTGATATATCTAGTTTTAAAGTGTATATTATACTAACTAGGTTTTCAGTGGCTTCAGAGTATTAAATATAAATGCACCTAATATGGAAGATTCAGAAGTCATGTCTTCAGTCACTTATCCAGGCAGAATGTGTTCAGAAACATTAGTTTAGGCCTTCTGATGGGATGTGCACTCTGTTAGGCATCCCCAGAGGATTGTGTGTTGAAGCTTGAGCTTCCAGTAAATGCTCCCTCTTGCCACTCTGACCCTGGCTCTTCCACAAAGCTTTCCCCCCATTTCCCAACCCTGAAGAACTGATTTAAATGAGGAATTAATTTCAGTGAAGTAGAATAAATTAATTGGAATAGGAAAAGAGTTCTGACTATATAATACTCTAGGGTTTATATTCACTTTTAATGTGTTCACTATCCCTGTCCCTTTGGGGGAGAATCGCTGCCGCTTACTACAGTCCCCATTAATTTTCTAGCAAGGAGTCAATGTTTTAAACCACAGTGTCTACCATATTACCAGGAACTTATATATAAATCCTGTGTTTGACCTTCTGAATTCCCATTTTTCATGTTGATAGCCGCAAGTACTTAAAGTGGATGAAGAAGTTAAAAAGTGTAACATAGTTTGGGTAGAATAATGACCGAATAACAATTTGCACATACAATTAACATGGCATCCTCAGTTTGGTGGAAGCTTTCCACCAAAAGCTCATATCCTATTTCCACGAATGCCCAGCCATTCTAATTTAAAGAGAGCCATTACTGTGCATGGCATCTCACAGAACACAAGAGGACAGGTCCCTGCCCAGAGAGGTTAGAATCGGTGGGGAGACAGTCGAGGCTGGGAAGTAGAAGCAGGGTCAAGAAGGAAAGAATGGGTTTATTCACCTGTACTTATTTAGTCTTAGTTACAGTAGATAATAGACTCTACTGTAATTTTAAATTCTGGTATATATGGCATGATAAGAATACCATAACCCTGCTGGATCAGTTCAAACAAAAGGCCTATATGGTCCAGCATCCTGTTCTCAGGGTGGCCAAACAGATGCCTTTGGAAAGCTCAGAAGCAGGACATGGGCAGAATTGCACTCTTCCCACATGTGGTTCCCAGCAACTGGTATTCAGAGGAATATTGCCTCCAACATTGAGGTAGCATTTGGCTAACATGACTCATGACTGCTAGGTTTGCCGTATTTAAAAAAGTAAAAACCAGGACACTTTTTTAAGACACCAAAAATTGTGATTTTTGGATTGACTTGCCTAAGATCCAGGACAAAGCATTGCCTTTTGGAAATTCCCCATGGAGGTCAATTCCACCTTTGAAACCTCGTTAATGTCTGTAAAAACCCAGACGTATGACATCCCTACTGTTGACAGCATATTTGCATACTATTTACATTTGATGCTTTTTAAATTTAAAGTTTGTGTCTGATGTTATTTCTCTGTATCAGAAACAATCAAGATCCTAACCCAACCACTTACGTTGCTTTAAAATTACCCATCCCACACCATCAACAAATAATCCTACCTGTTTATCATTAATGGTGTCTGCAACATATCATTCAGTCACATATTACAGACTCCCCACGCCACCCCAAAAGGTGTACAAATACATGAGAGACAAAATACACGGAAAAAATCTGCATAGACCCAATTAAAACATTACATTGAGATTGCCCAGGATTAGTTTTATGTAGCCATGCAAGTCTTTGCAATATTGAGGTTCAGTTCTGTATACTGTTATATAGGTAGAATAAATAAAAACTTTGTATTACGTGATACTACAAGCACAGTCTAAAGCAGGCATCCCCAAACTTTGGCCCTCCAGATGTTTTGGACTACAATTCCCATCTTCCCTGACCACTGGTCCTGTTAGCTAGGGATCATGGGAGTTTTAGGCCAAAACATCTGGAGGGCTGCAGTTTGGGAATGCCTGGTCTAAAGAATACCTAGGTAAGCCCTCCATTTTTCTGTTACTAGTTCTGTTTCCTCTGGTAACCATTCATGCATTTAAAAGGCAATAGATTGTTTAACGGTTGAAGGCCCTGTGCTTTTGTGCTCAGGCTGAGAGGGGGGAAATGGTGGTGTTCCATAGACCACCACAATAAGTATGGAAGGATAAGAGAATCTGCCTTTCAGAAGTGCACACTACTGTACTTAAGTATTTGGACAAAATTAACAATGCACTACTCTCAAACTGCTCATCATGGACAGGATACAAAGAATTGTGAAAAAAACCCAGCGAACCCAAAGACGATATCTGAGTGGGGTCTCCCTAAATACCTCCACTCACATTTCACATGTTAAATTGCTTTTGGAACTGAAGGAAAAGTCAAAAGTAGTGTGTAATATAATAGTGGGGGGAGGCCTATGAGCTCCGGTGGGACTTTGGATCCTGGTGAGCCCAAACAGCTCCTTGGATCCTGGCCACTCTTTCCTTTCCAAATCTACAAGGGGGAATAACAGTGAACTAAGGGGTAACTACTTCTGCTCAAGTGTGAAGTATACAGCTGGAAGAATGCATTCTGCAGTGAACCAGGGGTAAATTGCCTGTGCAAATGTGCCTTACCTAGGTATGAGAGACTCTGAATTTAATTATAGATATCCAGAAGAACCTAGTTTCAATTGTGTGCTTTTGTCATTGCTTATTTAAACAAACTGACATCTTGCATATTGTATATGCTTTGAAACAAAAAAAGTGTGAAATAAGGATTTTTTGAGTGTCTTAACTTTCCTGTATCTTCTATGAGTGCTCCAGATTTGCTGAATTGCTGTTCAGTGACATGTATTGATTTGATTCTCCAGTGACTTCCACCAGAAATAGCAATGGCATGTTAGAAGAATTCTCATACCTAAATATTGTCTCTCTTTCTCTTAATAATGATATTCATAAAAATATTAAGCAATATAAATGTGGCAGTTTGTAAACCTAATATTAGATATTCTGTCTGGATTTTTAAAATAATCCAATGAGATATGAAAAGAAACAAAGGATGGGACTTTCTGAACAATTGATCTGTCTTCTCAAATCACATTCAGAGTTTCAGTGATAATCCTGCAAGTTACTGGTCAGTGTATTCCAGTTTGGGATAGGTCTCCAAACAATAAAAAGAAACAGAGGAAAAAGCTAATACGAGATATAAAATTGCTGTTGGGGATTAGTCCTGCTGCTGGTTGATGTTAAATTTATACAAACAGTCCTTAACCTAATTTACAGTTCTGTGGACAAACTGAAAGATAAACTATACAGAGATTTGGCAGTCACAACTAGGAAAAGTATTGCCTTTTTAATTCAGCATGAGATACAAAGGGGCCCTCATGTATACACAAGGTGTCTTCCACTCATTTGTTTGACCTTGTGCTATAGTTTTGTAGAAAACAATGAAAGTAATCAAAATATGTTTTCCTACCTGTGTGGAAACAGGGATAGAATCTGTATATTAAAAGGTGAAAGACCTGTATCATCTGAAGGAAAACTATAGTATCTATATATTGTGGCAATGAAGAAACTCATCTGCTAGCACTCACATAAGCATTTGTGGAAGAGTGCTAGTGGCTATAATTCTCTGGCTCCAACCCATTGTGCTTTCTTATGCTGGGGAAATGGCTTGTCCCTGCAACAGAAGTGCAAGCTTGAGGGGAAGATACATGCACACTGCACAAATGAAAAACAAATGCATTATACAGACATGCCATAGAAGTAACTTTAAAGAGCTAGAGTGCAATATCTGGAAGAGATGAAGTAACAGTAACAGCATAACGCAGATTAGAGAAGGAGGACAGTAGAAGGAGAATTGTGCTAGGATACAAAAGTGTTCCTAAAGTACTGTTACTTTTTAATTCGAAATAAAGTATGAAATAGTTTTGCATCACTCATAACCTTAAATGCATTTGTTAAGATTGTGTTTTTTAAAGGATGTTTTGATTTTGGTTTGAATTCAGTTTTAATTTTATACAGTTCTTGAAAGAAAGTGACAACACAGTAAAAATGGTAAGAGGCATGCAATTTTAGTAAGTTAGAAAAACGGCATAATTAGGAAGTGACACCTTAAAATTTATTGCTAAATTGATTAAAAGACAGAATAAAAGCCAGTGTGTATCTCCAGTCAGTTGTATTGGTTGTAATAGTATATCCTATTTTTCAAGCCTTGCAAAATATTAACCGAAGAGGCTCATAATCTGCAACTGCTTGATCTAGTTGTAGAGATGTAATAGTTTAGGGGAGGGAGTGTTTAAAATTTTGCTAAACTAGTTTTCTTTCCTATTGATATCCCCCTTATTTTTTAAGTGGAGAGATTGGAAACCTTCAAAAATATCATCCTTACCTTCCAATGTCCCAATTTTCTAGAGAGACTCAGGGAATTATGAAAACTATTCTGGCTTCTAATTTGATCCTGGAATGTCCCTATTCCCACCACCACCACCAGCGCTGCCACCAAGCTTGGGGAGGAGAATGAGCTGGCGCTTGTCCCAAGCGATGACTATGGCAGCAGCTGTGGCGGCAAAGGAGCATCCTGTTGCCTCTCCATGGCTGCCGCTGCCGGCCTCCTCCCTTGGGCAGCTTGTAGCAGCTTCCAAAGAGCAGAAGAAGAGAGGCTTCTGCTGACAAGCCCCCAACCTCACGTGATGCACTGGCTCTGCGGGGCAGGCAGAGGGCAGGCCTGGCCTGGGCAGGAAGAAAGCGGGAACAGAGTCAAGTCTTGATTTTTATTTTTAGTATTTTGTGTATCTGCTTCTAATCCTGCCCCCCAAAAATTTATTTATTGGTGTGTTTTTTCTTTTTGTAAATCTACCAAACAAGAAAATTAAATAAAATTGGGATTAAGGGGTTTTCTCAGGATGGCGGAGGGTGTGTGTGCCCCATTGGTGTAGTGGTGGCAGCATTCGCCCTGATAGGAAATGACCTGGGGGAGGCACCAAAAATGGGAGGTTGAAGAGGGTCAATTGGAGAATGAGAAATGTCCCTATTTTCATCTGAGGAATGTTGGAGAGTATGCTGATGCGTTTTCTCAGTTAACTTATTTCTGATTCAGCATGTTTAAATAATATTATTGCACAGCTAATTTATGCTGCAGCAAATAACTTGTATCCAAGATATTAAAGGCTATATCCAGTGTTAGTCATACTCAAAGTATACTAATTGAGAGCAGTAATATGCACAGGTCTTTTGCCTGCGCACTCTGCATGCTTGCCATGAACTATGATTAAACCTAGAAGTCTCTAATTAACCATAGGTTGCCATTTCATCCAAATTGGTTAACTATGGTTACTAATTTTAGAACAAAACGAGACATTAAACTATAATTTGAAGTTGGTTTAACTTCCTTGTTTGCTCCAAAGCTGGTAAGCATGGTTTCCTAGTTCAGATGGAATGGGAAACTTGTTAGTTAGTGACATGCAGTATTGCTTTAAATCACAGCTTGTTTGAATGGGCTTAGTAAGCAGAGATCATAGTATTTACTGGGCCACAGATGGAAACTCTGTTCAAATGTTACAGAAGATATTCAGGCATTTGGTGCAGGAGTTGAATCATGGGAAATAATCTGATGAATGGTTGAAAGTGCATATACAAAATCTTAGTTTTTGTACATGTTGGTAGTAAGCAATTGAGCAGAATATTCCACTTTATGGAAACATTCAGTTTAATGAAGTCCACAAAGCTCAAATGAATATCAGGCATTATGAATCTTTCAGACACTGATAAAGAGAAATCTGAGATGCTAGTATTTTCAAAAAAGTGTATACTGAGAAGGAGTATGATATACAGTAAATATGGTTCTAGGATAACCAATTTTCACAACAGTTACTATGGATACTGGTTACTAAAAAGGTGCATAGGGTGAGCTTCAACTCCCATGGAGTTCTTATGAGGCTTCCTTCCAAGTATATGTGCACAAAATTGTGCTGGTGATATGTTGTTAAGAAGTTCAATGCTATGTTCATAAAGTGTAACCTAATAAACAAATTGATTCCAAATTGCTTGCAGCACCAGGTAAAAACTTACTTATTCACCAGGTATTTGGAAGTATCTGTTTGTACATGGTCTTAGTGTAAATACTGACTGCTGCAAACTTGTATGATTTTTTTTTTAAAATAAAAGCTTGACATCTCTGGTAGTGGTCTTTATTTTTTAATGGTGTTTCTGTTCATTGGGGCAGGGGTTCCCAACAAAATTTTCTCGAGGACCCCTCATCGAGCCGCTATTGTGACAAGGACCCCCATTAATTCCTAATCTTAAATCTAATTCCTAATTCCTAATCCAATTTTTTCAGTAAGCTTAACACTGATCTTGGAAGGGTTAGGTTCAAGGGACGCCGACGATTTAGGTTCAATGGACACTGACAAGATCGGTTCGAGAGTCACTGACTTACTTGCTTGAACATCAAATGCATTATCTTCCTCTTCATCTGTAGGCCTTTGTCGTTTTAACGAACCACTTTTTAACCAACGGTCCATTTTTAACTATGCGAACTGTAGCTTCTGCGAAAAACAATGCTTTGTTTACAAACACTACTGTTTTGCAAAGAGGCAGCGCACGCCAGGGAGGAGGGAGGGGAATGGAGAAGACAGGGTACCTGCGCAGTAGCGCACAAATGAAGCCGACGCTGAGCGTTAGTAGAATGCGCGCGCTGCCTCTTTGCAAAACAGACTCTGCACTAGACTCTGCTCATGCAGGGAGCGGCCAAAACAAAAAATCTGTTATCATACGAAATATATTTAATATATTTTTTATTCTAATAGCATCTTGCGGACCCCTCTGGCATAGCTCGCGGACCCCTGGGGGTCCCCGGACCACCTGTTGGGAACCACTGCATTGGGGGATCCATTGTTTTGTTTTTTAAATATCATTTGCATACCATCCTGGGATCTGAAATGTGTGAAGGACAGTCTAAAAGTTCAATAAATGAAAAACAAACTTACTTCTCTTTTATATTGTACTGATAGCTGGCCTTTGCCATGCTTCGCATTAATTAAAGATCATTATTTTTCTCAAGTTCACAAGTCACATTTATGTCTGTTCATGACCTTTGTGGTTTTAAATCTCTTAAATGGTCTTTTGAGATATTTGCAACATATGTACATTTTAGGTAAGAGTCTTAACATTTCGTTGGTTATGACAAAATGTGAGCATTAAGTAATTACAGGCTTTCTAACCTGATTTGCTAAAAACTCAACTTTTCCAACTCTACTGATGAAATCTATTTGCAAGTGGCTGAAATGAATAGCAACTGCTTAGAATATCTCATTTAAGAGAGAGGTCATTTAGCATCAGAATAAGCTTTGCATTGAGAGAGCTGCAGAGAGACTTTGATTGGTGCTGGGTAATTCCCAGGTCTACGGGAACAAGATGAGCTTATGTTCTTGAACTTTCTAAGCAGCAGTAGATTCCTATCATATATGTATCTTCCCCTTCATCTAATGAACTTAGAGCAGTTCTTTGGACACTCTCAGCAACCCTCTATGCCAGTTAGTCTGAGAGAAGCTGATATGTCCAAGGCCAACTTGCGAGCAGTGTAACTTGGAATAAATGTAAGCCTAGATTTGCTGCATCCAAATCTAATGTACCTCAACTGCACTACATGCTCCCAGTGCTGCTAGCGAAAGGGAGCTAGAAAACTGTCCACTGTTACTTCTGTTCTAGCATGTGAGCAAGAGCCAATGGCAATGCAAGGAACACAGTGAGGAAAATGTCTGTGTTCATATACTGTAGTTCACTTGTGTGCATTTTCTTATCCTCTTAGATAGACCCATTGAAATTAAACTGGGAGTATGGCATCCAGTCTAGTATACCATTTAATAGGATAGGATGGGGAATACTTGCATGTCATTTAATAGGATAGAATGGGGGAAACTCGCATGTACCGGTTTCTGGATTGTCTCATACTCTTGTCTGCTACCAGAAAGGGTAGTGTTAAGGAGAAATTATTGAATTACTACAGTTCTTGACCTTTTATAAGGATATAAGGTTTTTGCTCAGATCTCTTGCATTATATTATGTACAGAAAATGGCTTGAGTGTCTGATGTAGTGCCAGTTCCAATTTTCCATTTCTGCTCCTTATCCTAGCTCCCAGAGCCAGCCTGTAGATCTGTGTTTATGCTGTGAATGAGAACTTTGTACAGTGGCAAATCCAAATTCATCTATTTGTATACATGATGGCAGACTATTGGGGGAATATGAGTAAGGGCTTTCTACACAATTATTTTTACACAATAAAAGTGATGTTGCCACTTTCTCCAGGAAAATGAAGCATATTGCCCAGGAGGTCTCCCTTTTAGCAGGATATGCCATTTTTTCATTACTGAATGCCAATGTTTTCTTGTTGCTGTGGGAAATGATTGCTGAACCAATTGCTTTGAGGGATGTGGTAGAGCAAATGTCACCAAAGCCTATGATTATATTGTATGAAGTGAAAGATGTATGACCCCTTTCAGCCTCTAGGAAACATACTGTCCTGTTCACAACAGTTGCTGCAAACTATGTCCATGTCATTCCATTATGCAAGTCGTCTTTATTCATATGAGTGCATTCCTGAAAGGGGTAGGAACTGATGTGGTAGTATGGTGCAAATTCAGCTTGAGGTTTTGTCAGTTTCTGAGTTTCATGTAGACCCAAAGTGGAATAGATATTAATTATCTAGACTCCAAATACAGGCTTTATATATACTAGGGATGGGGAACCTATGGCTCTTCAGACAATGTTGGACTCCCATCTTGTTCAGCAAGCATTGGTCAGGAAAGATTGGAGTTCAGTTCAAAAAGGTATAGAGGACTGCACCCCATTCCTAGTACAGAGTGAACCAGGTAATTCTCTTATAAAGCTCATGAGAAATTGATTTTGAAAGGTATGTGACCAGGAAAAGCAGTTCAGTTTGGGGTGAATTATTTATTCATTATATACCGTGTTTCTCCAAAAATAAGACACTGTCTTATATTTATTTTTCCTTAAAAAAAAACACACGGTAGGTTAAACTGCCTATCACTATGGCTTATTTTCGGGGTATGGCTTATTTTCGGGGTATGGCCTATTTTCGGGGTATGGCTTATTTTCAGGGTATGGCTTATTTTCGGAGAAACACGGTATGTAGAGTGCTTCTCTCCCCCCCCCCCCGCCCCATAACTAAATCCAGAAGTCATTCTGCTGGATGTGAAATAATCCAGTCTGTGGACACTGAATAACCTCCATTGTTCTAAATAAAATTCAGAAAACTTCTACCCAGCTACTGACCAGGCCAACCTTTTTTTCGTTTTGCTTATGAGATCTGACAAGATCAGCCCTTGTGGTTTTATTTGTATTCTTGGAAGCCTTAGGGAGATAAATAACTGGAGCAGCAACGAAATCTAACCTTGCTATATACCATAACCAAAGACGTATCAGTAGGCCACCGGAAAAACAGCCACATATGATAGTGAATATCTAGCTCAATGTAAATAAATTCTGGAAAATGTATTGTATCAAGAGGTAAAATTGTTATTAGCAAGTAGTTTTAAGTGTCTAGAAGCTTGCTGTTTTCTGTAATAGTTTATGTTTTCAACAGTAGTTTGGGAAACTTATGTATATAACTCAGCCTTGTAAATGAGCCCACAAAAGTTACTAGTCTGAAGATTTGTTTAGTGGCCTCTTGGCAAGCTAGTAAGAAAAACTTCCTTCTTTCACACTAGCCAGGAAAGAGGTATTCCTACATCACTACTTTGCCAGCTCACCCACTCACATTCCTTTTTTCCATTTCCCCTTTCCAGAAACTGCTATTTGCCTTGTGGTAGGACACATGGTGGTACTGCACGATCATTTAAATTGGGTTATTGGGCAGGAGAATGAGTTCAAACTCCCATCTTTCCTGACTGCCATAGCCACGATCCATTCTAGGAGGTTCTCAGCTGCTTTATTATGGTTTTTTGTTTTTTGTTTTTGCTGAGAGGGTTTCCCACCGCACCATACATTTAAAGCAGCATCATACAGCATCACAAGAACTACAGTTCACAGTGTTCCTTGTGAAAAGGGATTGACTGTTAAACCACTCTGGAAATTGTAGGTCTTTGTGGGGGAATGGGGTTCTCCCAATAACTCGCAGTACAGTCATACCTCGGTTTAAGTACGCTTCGGTTTGAGTACTTTCAGTTTAAGTACTCCGTGGACCCGTCTGGAACGGATTAATCCACTTTCCATTACTTTCAATGGGAAAGTTTGCTTCAGGTTAAGTACGCTTCAGGTTAAGTACGGACTTCCAGAACCAATTACTGTACACTCATACTTTGGGTTAAGTACGCTTCAGGTAGAGTACTCCGTGGACCTGTCTGGAACGGATTAATCCACTTTCCATTACTTTCAATGGGAAAGTTCGCTTCAGGTTAAGTACACTTCAGATTAAGTACTCTGCATACTGTCTGGAACGGATTACTCAATTTTCCACTACTTTCAATGGGAAAGTTCGCTTCAGGTTAAGTATGCTTCAGGTTAAGTACAGACTTCTAGAACCAATTGTATACTTAAACTGGGGTACCACTGTACTATACTGTACTGTTGTTAGCAAGCTACAGTTCCCTGTATTCTTTGAGGGAAAACATGACTGTTTAAAGTGATATGATGGATCAGATATATAAATGTGATCCTTGGTGTTCTACTTTAAAAAGGTGTAAATTGCCTATACTGTATTTGAATTTGTACAAGCTTCTTTAAGCACATACAACTTTCGTTGTTAACCTTTCAGTCGGAGACTACATCAGTCAGTGGTGGTGAATGATGGGATTGTTAGAAGTATGTGTGTTTTTTAAATATCTGTTTTGGTTCTGGTGGCTTACTGTTACAGAACAAGCAAACGTTAAAATGCTATTTTTCCAATAGTTTTCTTTCTAATTGTAAGGAAACTGGAAACGAGAGATGCCCCAGGGCCATTGCAATTTCCAAAATAAAATAATACAGTACCATAAAAACTAACCTAGTAGCAATTTTCTTTTTAATTGATTTACTTATCAATTATCTCCTTGATTTTCATTTTAAAAATACACAAACTGTTACAAGCCAAAGGTTGCAGAACCCCTGACTATTTAATTGGGATATATGACGTATATATCAGAAATATATAGAAACATCTGTTGGAGTTAACTGCAAAAATGTGACAAAGATTTATGAACTGGAAAATAAACTTTGGACAAGCATAGAAGATGAAATATAGGCAAGCATAGAAGATGAAATATGGGCAAGTATATGGATTGTATTGATTTAAAATAAATCAATATACTGATGGTATTTAATCCCATCAAAGATTGCTAAATAAGATCACAAAAGTAAATTCATTACATTGGTGCCTAGGCTATTAACTTGTCTATTGATAAAGGGCTAGGACACAGTCATACAGGCTGTAATCCATGCAGATTTTAAACCCATGGTTTGAAGTTGAATAGTTTTGAACAAACCATAGTTAAGATTAGCCACAGTTTGTAGGACTTGAATAACATGACAAGCTGTGGTTAATTTTAAAAAAATGGAAGTGAAAGCTTCCCAACTCCTTATGATTGCACCAGAAAAAAGGAACGAGGCGAGGGAGGGGGGCATGTAAGCCCAGAGTTAGTTGCAAAGTCTGATTCCTGTGACCATAATGTATTTTTCAACCTGACACCCAAACACAGCCATAACGGGGCATATTATTTTAAGTGCTTGAGCACATGATGACTGTGATAGTCGGGTACTGTATATACCCTGAATACAGAGAAGTAAGGGAAATAGTTGTTTACTATGTAAAGTCAAAAGACAAAAGGTAGATTTATGCCAAAATATATTGGACAGTCTGTCAGATGACACAAGACATAATTGTTGGTGTTGCTGTGAAAAAACTAATGTATCTAGTTACCTTCTGGAATGTAACAACTAAATATTACATGCAGTGGAGTTTAAAGACATGGCAAGATAAAGCAGCTGGCAAACTGAACATAAAAGCTGGTGGTTTGCATGCATTTTGAAGCATGCTTTCATAGGTTAAGCTTACAGGTAGGTAGCCGTGTTGGTCTACCGTAGTCGAAACAAAATTAAAAAATTCCTTCCAGTAGCACCTTAGAGATCAACTATGTTTGTCATTGGTATGAGCTTTCGTGTGCATGCACACTTCTTCAGATACTGTACACTGAAACAGAAGTCACCAGACCCTTATATATCATGTATAATGAGATAAGAATCCAATATCTCTATTCAGACCAGGTCTCTCCATGGTTTTAAGTCTAGTAAAAAGGTAAAGGGGCCCCTGACCATCAGGTCCAGTCGTGTCCGACTCTGGTGTTGCAGCGCTCATCTCGCTCTATAGGCCGAGGGAGCCGGCGTTTGTCTGCAGACAGCTTCCGGGTCATGTGGCCAGCATGCCAAGCTGCTTCTGGCGAACCAGAGCAGTGCACGGAAACGCCGTTTACCTTCCCGCCGGAGCGGTCCCTATTTATCTACTTGCACTTTGATGTGCTTTCGAACTGCTAGGTGGGCATGAGCTGGGACCGAGCAACGGGAGCTCACCCCATTGCAGGGATTCGAACCGTCAACCTTCTGATCAGCAAGCCCTTGACTCTGTGGTTTAACCCACAGCACCACCTGGGTCCCTCTATAATAAGTTGCAATTCAGCAACTTCTCTTTCCAGTCTATTTCTTAAATTCTTTTGTAATCTCATTATACATGGTAAAGCTATTTTTAGCCATCTCACCCCTTGCTTTTTCCTGTAAGACCAATGGCAGTCAATAATAATAATAATAATAATAATAATAATAATAATAATAATAATAATTTATTTATACCCCGCCCATCTGGCCGGGTTCCCCCAGCCACTCTGGGCGGCTTCCAAAAAAACAGAAATTCTAAAATACAAAAATCCATCAAACCATTAACAGTTGTCCATTAACAGTTGTCAACAGGTTTACCACACCTATCAGCCAATCACCCATTCCCACCACCCTTCTGAGTAATACCCCTCCCCACCCTCTCACTATATATAAGGGTCTGGTGACTTCTGTTTCAGTGTATCTGAAGAAGTGTGCATGCACACGAAAGCTCATACCAATGACAAACTTAGTTGATCTCTAAGGTGCCAGGAGTGCCTGGCGTGCTCTGGTCCATGGGGTCAGGAAGAGTCGGACACGACTAAATGACTAAACAACAACAACAAGGTGCTACTGGAATTAATTTTTAAATTTTGTTTAGGTGCAGCTTGCAATTTAAAATTTGATTTGTGGGCCCAGTCACAATGAGTCTGAGGTTGTTGGGGTGGGGGCACAGGAAGCAATAAGCGACATGGCATTTTTTACTTTGGAGTGGCCACAGTTTTATTGAGTACAGATGTAAGTAGGCATAGGGATTGGGTATGTATCCCAACCATGCTGATTGCTGGCTGATGACTTCATCAGGGTGAAACCTGGGTTAAGGATCAAGATATGATGCACATCAAATACAGGTGACTCCTCCAGGATGCCATTGGGGAGTTTTATGGCTCATTGCCTGCCCCCCATCTGGGCATACAGACAGAATCCTTCCCCTTGGAGATGGAATTTAAATATGGGTTTCTGCGGTTCTGTTATAGCAACATTTAATTTCTAGAGTTCTGTGGCTTTCCTATTTTTGCTTCTAGAAGTCAAGTAATAGAAATTGAAGTGTTTTGAGCAGAAAACTTTTTTTATTTTTTTTTAAAAAACAGTCTAGACTTATTTGGCCAGAGGTATTTGATACATAGCTGCCAAGTTATCCCTTTTTTTAAGGGATTTTCCCTTATGCTGAATAGGCTTCCTCGCGAGAAAAGGATAACTTGGCAGCTATGATTTGATATCACCCGTATTAAATCTTAGTAATACTCAGAGTGGACCCATTGAAAATCAGTGGCCTTAAGTAACTTAAATTCATTCAATTTCTGACTTCAACATCTCATAACTAAAACGTTCATGCTTTGGATTCTTCCCACATTTATATGCACTTTGGTGCAGCACTCCCTTCTGCCAAAGAAACAAACAGGTATTGTTTTAGTTGCAGATAAACAACCGCAAAGTAGATGTAACCCCCCCTCAACTATTGAAAGCAATTATATTCTCTTTGAGGGAGGGGACCTTTTTTCTATGTTATTGTGTGCCACTACCAATCAGTTTATATAATATAAAGTGTATAGTACCTTACTAATGTTATATACAGTAGATGGGGAATAATAATACTTATCAGCCTGTCTGCTTGGCCAACAAAGCTCTCTTGGGTATTTGTACTTCTACTGCCTACATAAATACATCTTTGTGTGCCCAGTATTGTATAAAACAGGCTTCCTCAACCTCAACCCTCCAGATGTTTGTGGCGTACAACTCCCATGATCCCTAGCTACCGTGTTTCTCATATTATAAGACATGACTTATATTAATTTTTTCCTCAAAAAAACACAACATGGCTTATTTTCAAGGGATGTCTTATTTTTTAATAAAGTGCACGTGGGCGCTGTTTGCCGGGCTTGTCAAGCCCAGCAAGGAGCGCCCGCCGATCTTCGGTGACAGGCAGGGGTGGGGGGAGAGCGGAGAACGATCTCCGCTTCCCCCCCCCCGCCTGTCACACAGCACAGGTCCGAAGATCGGCGGGCGCTGTTTCCCGGGCTTGTAAAGCCCAGCAAGGAGCGCCCGCCGATCTTCGGTGACAGGCGGGGGTGGGGGGAGAGCAGAGAACGATCTCCGCTTACCCCCCACCCCCGCCTGTCACACAGCACAGGTCCGAAGATCGACAGGCGCTGTTTCCCGGGCTTGTCAAGCCCCGCAAGGAGCGCCCGCCGATCTTCGGTGACAGGCGGGGTGGGGGGAGAGCGGAGAACGATCTCCGCTTCCCCCCACCCCCGCCTGTCACACAGCACAGGTCCGAAGATAGGCGGGCGCTGTTTCCCGGGCTTGTCAAGCCCAGCAAGGAGCGCCCGCCGATCTTCGGCTCTGTCCCCCGATGCGCTACGGCTCGGGGAAGCAGGCAGGGAGCTCCTGCTGGGTCCCGCGGCTTCGCCTCTCGCTCGGTCGGGGCTTTGCGATAGTGCTTATTTTCGGGGTATGTCTTATTTTTCACCAACCCTTTGAAATCCTGTCATGGCTTATTTTTTGGGGATGCCTTAAAATATGAGAAACACGGTAGCAGGACCACTGGTCAGGAATGCTGGGAATTGTAGTCTCAAAACATCTGGAGGGCTGAGGTTGAGGAAGCCTGGTATAGAATGATACAGGCCTTGATGCAGTGGCTAATTTACAGTTATTCAGTTACAGTGGTACGGTACCTCTGGTTAAGAACTTAATTTGTTCTGGAGGTTCGTTCTTAACCTGAAACTGTTCTTAACCTGAGATACCACTTTAGCTAGTGGGGCCTCCCACTGCTGCTGCGCCGCCGCACAATTTCTGTTCTCATCCTGAAGCAAAGTTCTTAACCCGAGGTACTATTTCTGGGTTAGCGGAGTCTGTAACCTGAAGCGTCTGTAACCTGAGGTACCACTGTATTTGTTGCTGAGTTCATTTTTCTGCTTATATTCCTTTACCTCATGCTCAATTATCAAATGATTGCTTAAAAAATAGCTTAAAGTGTTTGGTGCATATGGCATCATAAGAAAAGGATATGGTTTTAAAGAGACCTAATCTTTAGCCAAATAGATGGTATGGTTAGAGCTGGGAGCATACCGTCAGAACTTGTAAGGTGTGGTTGTATAGCTTCTTAGGCATGCTGATAGATAGTTGAAAAGTACCAAAACTGAAATTTCTCATAAAAACTTCTGTTGAAATTTGAAGCCCAAATATTTTCTGGATATTCTCAAAATATATTTTTGTATGCATTAAATTGCGCACTGATTTTTGGTTTCTGAGAGCAACAATATCTGATTGCCATGTCATAGTGCTTTGTAGCATTTGTGAGTATTGGCAGCAGATACAGTACACAGTGGCAGTGTGTAATCATTGTGCTTGTCATTGCAAGAAAGGAGTCAGACTCTTGGGGGTGTGTGTGTGAGAAATGAATCCAGACCTGGAACTACAGGCAGAGGCAGGCTAATACTCCTCCTTCAGAGGCATGTGGGCTTCGCTCTGCAACCAGAAAGTGCACTTAGTTTCTTCACCCTCCACCTCTGAGTTAGGGCTTGTTTTCTGAACCTCCTCCCCAGCTCTAGGCTTGATTTCGCTTGACCTTCTGCATTTAAGTTTTAAGACAAAGTTAGGGACAACACCCTGTCCCTTGGAAAAGGGATTTCACAACCAATTTCTAATTGATTTCTCATTCAAACTTTGGCAGATTTCTGAATATGTATACAAGATAAAAATCAATTCCTTTAAACCTTTCCTTTTGATATACAGTATTGTGATTTCTAAGGTGGTTGTGTTAAGATTTCTCATCATGGAATGACTTTCATATGTGATAATGCTTATGGATCACGTCTAACTACCGTTGGACATTTATGGGCTTTGTTTTGTTTATTTTGCTATTTTTATAATATCAGAACTAATAGATCATATCCTTGTTTTGCTTGTGTGTGTGTTTTTTTTTGTTACCTGGACTTGTTTTCAGCTGTTTATCTGCATGCAAAAAACTTCCCCTGTATCCTTGATTCTTGGTTTGCTTTTATTTGGTTAATTCACTGGAACATCATGCTGTTCTGGCCACTAAAATACAGCAGTATTTTAGCCATCTGGTACTCCATTGGTGTGTGAAGTAGAGAACAAATCATGTGATTGCTTTTGTGCAATAGGGCCAGGAATACGCCCATCATTTTCAGCATGTGAGAAGGTTGCATCTTTTTCTGACAGATGCATATCTAGTAGTGGTTTGCTTTTTGGCTTGAATCTAGACTACTGCATTTATGTAGTGTTCTCCTTTTCAAAAACTTTACTTAATGTAGAATGTGATGAAGCACCTTCTGATAGCAGTGAGTTGTAGAGAACAAACCATGCTATTTCACAAAAGCCTTTTTCCAGGATTGATAGACTAGAAGTTGCTGTCTTCTTTCAATTTGATGTTCTCAGAACTGCACAAACCATTATTTGGACCCAAGTCCTTATCATAAGAACCCATAGACTTGGTGGCTGTCCCACAACTGTGGAACTATTTTGCACCAAGACTCCTCAAGGTCAGACCCTGATCATTTCACTGAAAGTGCTGTGATCTGTTTTGTTTAGGCTATCCTAAATAGGCTGACCTAATATGTGGAGGTCACATAGTATTAGCATGAGTATGTTAGAAATAATAAATTAGTTTTGTATAAGTGTATTGTCTGCTTCATACTCTGTGCAATGCATTATTTCTCCTACACAGGGATTAATCCCAGTGTAAGAAATTGTGCTGGCTTAAAATAGAAAGAGGAAGCTAAAACATTCCTCAAGCCTCTACCATCTCATAATGCGAATAGCTGTGGCTTTAGAGATCTGCCTTCAGAGGAGAAAATGTTTTGTGTTCCCTAATAATCAGTTCAGACAGTACAAGGACCAGACATCCACGTGAAGATTACCACAATTCTCAGAACAACGGGTGACTTTCCTTATGACAATCCAGAGAGTTTTCTAGGAGTGGCCTCGGCATGAATTTTGTCCCTGATCCCACCTTAGTCTGCCATTTTTGAGTGTACTGCAAAAAAGGTGGAATAAAAATTATAAGAAATTAAAAGTTATCATGTTTTTCCTGTCGCTATTCTGTTTGAATTTGAAACATCTTCAAGAAAGGAACTGACATTGTATTGATATCATAACATATTTGTTCAGTCAGTTTCTGAGCCACTCAGCAATATCAGCTTTGGCTCAAGCCAGTGTATGCCACAGAAGCATGACCACAAAGTGGGTTGAGCTGCTGGCAATGTCGGAGACCAAGGACGAGGGGGAGAGAGGCTGGTGCGTGAGAGGGATATGCAGGCAGGCAGCCTAGGCTTACTGTAGAGGCTTGATGAGGCCTCGGAGAAGGGAGGAGTGGCTTTGGCGAGGAGGGGGTGGCCATGGGGTGTAAGGGGAGGGGTGGCTTAGGTGAACGGGGTTGTTGACTAGTGCAGTTAGCAAGCAAAGCAAGCAGAGGCTCAGCCCCTAGTATAGTCAGACCTCAGTTTGCAACCACCTCCATTTGCGACCGCTTCGGTTTCCGACCACCGCGGACCCAGAAGTGTTTACATCCGGGTTCCGTGGTGCTCGGATGTGCAGAAGCGATCTGTGCAGCGTGTGTGCGTGCAGAAGTGCTCTATTGGCGCTTTGTGCACGTGCAGAAGCGTGCCTTCGGCAAGCGACCGTTTCAGTTTATTGACCGAAACTAGTTTATTGGTATTATATTCAGCTTGCTCCTCTTTCTGTTATGTGGGAACCTAAGGATTAGTTTGCTAAGCCAAAATATATCAGCAGAAATTATGGAACTCCTCAAACCTGATTGTGTCAACATTGCCACCTATGGCAAAGCATGTGGCTATGTCTTTACTTTTATGTTTTCTTCCCTTCCCCATTGTTACTCACCAGCCCAGATTCTCTTAATAGTTCTTGGATTTTATTTTTATTTCTAGGTGCTGGCATATCTCTAGCTGCCTAATTTATTGGTTTTTCCTGTGCCACTATTTGTACATCAGTGCTTTCTCATGCGTTTCTGTAACTGAGCTCAGGTGTGAATTCAGTCAGCTATGTTCATAGTTGTGTAATGTTGATGTCTGTTTATGGAACAGGGAACTTTAATGCCAGTTTCTAGAAGCTTAAACTGTGATGTTGCCAGAGACCAATTGCAGTTTAGTTTTTTCTCTTGAAGATGCCTTCCTCTAAAGCCCAATGGACTTCTGAAGTGTCAAGGGCTACTTGCTATAATACTGGATAGGCCTTTCAATTTCTGACTGTTTTTGACTTCAGTGTCTCATAACTAAACATTCACGCTTTGGATTCTTCCCACATTTATATGCACAGATCAAGGTTCAATTGGGACCCTGGTTTTTGTTACTATGTGTGTTGATATGGTTGTTTGGTGCCGAATGACATTTGGTGTCCTTCCACATTTTTCACTAGGCGTAGATTGGAGAAGGCAGACTTCAGCCATATATGATAATTCATATATCTGCCAGAATCGGTCATAAAAAGGCAGGATGAGGTCAGGGGATGGAGCTTCACAGAATAGGGCACAATCTCTCGAAAATGCTTTTAAATTAGTGTACAGCTATTGCTTAAACGTGCCTTGCCCTAGTCAACACATAATACATGATCATTAGAGATCAATCTAACACAGTCCCTCTACAACAGTGTCACTAGAGTTAAGTAAAAAAGTGCATGCAGAACAGATAAGGGGATAGCAATATTTGGGACATTGGGAGTGTTGGAGGGGGTAGTTTACAGCAATCTTGGCTGTGTGTGGGAGGAAATGTTAAAATGTAGTGAGATGGTGTGGAGATCATGTGTGCCTGCCTGTAGCTATTGACCCACTGTCCACCACTGCTTGTGTCCCTCGGGGCCAAAGGGTTCCCCATTCCTGCTTTAAGCCATGATGGGATTGAGGAAGTGCAGGTTGGGGTTAGTAGAATATGTAAAGGAGATTGTGGATATTACTATCATTCCTTATTTCATTTTCTCCGATCATTTTCAGGAGAGTAGTTGGCAGTTGTAAGACTGCCAGTTCCTGAGCCCCTAGTGAACATATGTCACAGTTATTGAGACAGAAGTTTATTCTCTAATGAGAAAGACATGCTCATTAAAAAGCAAAAAGTGCCCCAAAGTGGGAAGCCACTTTGTAGCAGTTGCCCATAGATATGCTGGGTGGTTTCAACTAACTTTTACTCAGAGTAAACCCACTGAAATTCATGGATCAAACCCATTTAGGAACTCCATGCATACAACCTTGGATATAAATGTACTAAACAAATGCAGTTTTTAAAAACTTGATGGTGAAGAGTGTATGTTCGCAGGGAAGATAGTAAGAAAGGTCAAAATGATTGGTACATCAAAAGAAATTAAACCAAGATGTAGCTGGTTTCACCCTGAATATAATTCCTTCATTTCATAGTCAGTTTTAGGCACATCCCACTTTAATAAAAACATAAATAAACATTAGAAAAATATTGTTTCCTCACTCTTTCAGATGAGCAGCAAAACTAGGGCTCCGACAATTTCAGCATGATTGATTATGCTCATTAATTTCAATGGGTCTACTCTGAGTCGAATTAGCTACTGGTATATGCCAGTACCACCCAATCTGCAGTCCCACTGACGTTGTTTGATCAAGCTGCACATTGTGTTTGCTTGATAACTCAGAAAAGGGGGTAAAGCCTTTTGTGTTGTAGCCAGTGGTGATTGTTGGCTCTGGATAAATGTAGGTCACTCTCCCGCTCGTCTCTAGAGACCTGCCCAAGGAAGTAGTAGGCTCTTTATTCTTTTATGTCGTGTCTATTCTTGCTCACCCCTCCCAATCATGTCATGTAAGCATGCCAAACTATTATTTATTCTGTTTTCCCCCTATACAATTTATATACTGCTTGATTGTAAAGGGGGGGGAAGGCTCAAAGACTACATTCCCCCAGTCTCAAATCCCCTGGCAGGGTGAGGGGAGTGATAGAAGAGGAAGGAAGATGAAGCATAGCCAAAGGGGAATGGGTTACTCACTTGTCACTTGCACACTTGCAAAGCATGGAGGAGGGAATAGGCAACTGACATGCCTGATTTATCAGCCTGTTAATTGGGCAAGTTAAGAGGTGTGAAAGTGACTTCCTCTAAAGCACATACCAATATAGTTCAGTTGAATTGGTACTGAACTAAGAGATGTGGTATATCTATGTGTGTTATAAGCTCGGTGGTGATATCTAGTCAGAGGGGAAGGAGAAATGGGACAAGGGTGCAGAATTGGATCATGGGGAGGAGCCCAGCAGTCTTGAAGCTGCTGATCTAGAAGCGTCCTAATGGATTGTCTGGGGAGATACCTGCCTCGGGTGCCCCAACCACCATATTAGAGCCACCAGACTTGACAATGGCACCGCATCCTGTCATTGAAGTGCTCTCCACTCCCGCAAAGGCACCTCTGGCTAGATTGGAAAGTGAACAGGCCAGGTCAACTCTGCCTCCATCATAAACAACTGCAGTTTTCAGATCCTTGTGGATTCTTTTTTTTTTTAGAAATACAGAGCATTCTCAGTATTTCTTATCCCTTTATTTGATGATGCTGTATCCTATTTAATTTTAATTTATGGCACTATTAACTAAAGTGGTTTATTCTTTGTTAGTGTTTGAAGCTCTTTGGTGTCCTTCCCAGTGTTGGCTTGAGCGCACTAGCAATATCCTTTATCAGAATCCGTTTTCAGGCTGGATTCATTGCAGCATCCCATGCCCTTACAGTATTTGTATTCACAACCTTAGGTATGTATGTTGCTCTTCCTGGCTTTCAGTTAAAGCCTCTTACTTAATGTTGCCTGATGAGCATCTCTTATTCAGTAAATCAATCCTTGAAAATATATTTGTATTGTAGTATTTTTAGGTGTTGAGTAATAGAGAGACCTGAATCACCAAAGTTTTATCCCTCTTTTAAAAAAACTGCATGAAACTGTGTCTTTGTTTTGTGAGAACAAAATTTAAAGCTGAAGGAGGCAAGAAGAAATGCACAAATGTAGCAAGATTCTAGTAGCTGTATAGCTGGAAAAACTTGTTTTGTTTTGTTTTTTTGTTTGAATAATTGCATCAACCATCTGCTCTCATACTGCTAGGTAGTCTGTAGTTTTGTAAATTGATTGGAAAGCAGGAGTGGCGGTTGCCCATTGGGATTGGTAAGCCACTATGGGCCACTGTTGTGATGAAATAAACTAATAAATAATAGGTGGAGCCAGAGTCAATGACAGGTGAGGGCAGAGTCAACTAGTTTTAGTTTTGTCGGATCTACGTCTTGAATTAGACAGGTGGTTGTTGTTGTTGTTGGTGGTGATGGTAGGGCAAGGGCAATTTGAGATCAGACTGAGGTTGAAGGGGCAGTGCCCCTTTTGCCCAAATACACCACCCAACCTCCACTACTGGAAATAATAAAAAGTAGGCAGCTAAAAGACCATGCTTTTCACACTTGACTTAAGAAAATGATAGTTTGTACAAATAATTCCTGCAGCAAATGCTTAAAATGGAAATGCCTTGATAGCTGCCTTGAAATGTTTGCTATCAGTTGGTGAACTTATTGAAACATTTGCTATCATAAGCGGATGTAATTAACTCAGATTTGTTGGTCTGCAAGTCTATGTGTAGATCTGCATTAAAAAAAACACCAAGAAGAACCTATTTATGGACACGAAGTTACTTTTGTATATATTCAATAACTTCATATACCAGTATTCAGCATTGTGCTATTACAAATTTTCCATCTGCGCAAGCCATCAGCTGGTGGCTGATCTCCCATTAACAGGTGGATTGATCTCCCTCCTCTTTTGTGCTGTTCTGTGGGTTCTCCTGATACCCCCAGAACCAATTTTGGGGGCTTAGAGGGAGAAAAGGCAATTTTGCTTCTTTCACAGGGCTTCCACTGATGGGGTTCATTAGGTTGAGACTGACGTTTAAAATGGATAAAACCAGAAGTTTAAAACATTTTGCAGCTTAACATTTTGGAACTTTTTGCCAGGAAAGGAGGCAGTTTTTAACCTTTCCTTGCCCAGAAATCTCTCCCATGTCCTGCAACACCTTTTCACCCTGGTTCTTCTGTAAAAATCAGCAGAAATACTTTTTACTTTTAGTCTTTTTCCTCCCAGATCATTCTTAATAGGATAACGATTGTGTGTGTCTTTTATTTGGCTACTTTAACTGCTCATCATTTCACTGGGCAAGAACTTTTGTCTTGCTTTCCCATGTGACACTTTAAATTCAAAAAATGCTAAAACTGTGTTGGTATTTTCTTTTATCAGCCTAGGAAGCAACAATGCTTGTCAAGTGCCACCCTTGTGTGGTCTTTTAAGTTCCATTTGAGCCCTATATTGTATGTTACCTGTCTGCAGTTTACCCTCTGACTACAACTCAGTTACTTCATTCCATGACAAGTTAAGACGTGCACCGCCATGTTAAAGGAAAAACAGATTCCTTGATATCTGCCAAGAAGTTGTGAATAGGGATAAATGACATTCTGCCAAGGAAAGATGTCAACTTTTTCATCAGGCCTAATTTCCTTTTGTAGATTGTTGCTCACTCATTCAAAGTGACTATGTAGAACGAAGTAAGCTAAGCTACATCTGTTAGGATCAGAGATCTTGTTTCATAGCAATTCCTTTCCCCCCAATGGAAAAGAGTGTGCAGTTTGTAATAATCTGGTCGACATACAGTTGACCCCCAACTTATGCACATTTAACTTGCACGATCTCAGCTTTACGTGCTTGGTGGCTGACCAGCTGAAATTGCACAAATTAAGTGCTCACAAAGCGGAGAGCTTTAAAGCTCTTTCCATGTCAAGTTCTCCCAGTGCAGAAAGAGCTTTTAAGCTCTCCGCCTTGCTTTCTAGGCTCTGGTATACTCTAATGAGATGTTGAATGGCCCCGTGAGAACTTAATAATAATAATAATAATAATAATAATAATAATAATAATAATATATTTGTACTCCGCCCATCTGGCTGATTTGCATGGGGGGCAAGGCTTGCTCAATTAGCTGAATTAAGAAAGGTATGGATGCTCACATGGGGGGGAGGGTTCTGGGGTTGTTTTGACTATATGTGATTTAGGTTTTACGTGCAATCCCTGGAACACAAGTTGCAAGTTGACTGTATTATAACTTAAACTAGAATACTGCATACTTCGTGCAAATACTTGGACATGCATTCTTCTGAAATCTCTACCAGATGATGTACAGATGGTAAGTAACCCATATAGTTGATAATTACAGATGGAAGAAGATTAATCCACCCTCTATCAGTGAGTGGTGTATAAGAATATGGCTAATATGGGCAAACTCACAATTGTGATAAAAGCTAGAGAGGGAAAACAATAAAATGATCAATTTATACAGAAATGGAGCATGTTCATTTGTTAATGGAATGCTAGGATACAGGATCAACAATATTCTTTATTGATTAGCCAATTTCTTTTATTCATTCTATTTTACATAATTCGGTTTACTGATACGAATGGCTATGGTTATGATTATTTTTTCTGCTATCACATTTTTCCTGTTTGCTGACTGCAAAATTGTAAAAATTATTATAGTGCACTGTGGGGTTGTAAACTTTTATCACTTTTTTTGGGAGCCTACTTCAGAATAAACACGCTTAGGAATAATGAACAGCATACAAAAATGTCTTTACATCCGACAACCTGGTTCAGATATAATGGTAGACCATGGTTTGTTATAACAAACAGGAGACTTGTCTCATGCATGAGAAAATATTTTAAAGATTTAATTCCTGTTGGTTCTAAACTGCAGTTTCCTGTTTCGTCTGATTTGTCTGAAACACTGAATTGAACATAAGGGCTGCTTATTTTTGGATGATAGTGAGTGCCGATTGTGGCATGGTGTGACTGAAGTTCCAGCCCAGGGCAAAATTCTGGTTCTGTACAATAGGTTGGGAAATGACATTACATCCTCCTTTGGCCACGGCAGGTTGCTGGGAGGCTTGTAATCAAATGGACCTATCAGCTTAGAGCAAAAACCAGGAGTGAAACCTTTTATTCTCGTGTTGCAAGTGAGTCTGAGGCTCATACCAGCTTGTATTTCTAATACTGTACATTGTTGTGTATGAACTCTGCCACTGAGCCAAATCAGCTGATCCACTGCTGTGTACTTTGGTAAAGCTTTTAAGTAGGGAACCGAGGAGGTGCAACATAGAGAGTTTTCTTTTGGGGGGCTGATTCTACTATGTGAGAGCAGGGCCGTCTTGAGCAGGTCGGGTGCCCTGGCGCTAAGGCGCGGAGATCGCTCTGGTGCCCCCACCCTCGCAGCACGGCTTCCGCACGGCTTCGTCGCGCAGCGCCCCCCCCCCCCGGCCCGGCGCCCTGTGCCACTGGGAGTGCACCTAGAGCCGGGCCTGTGTGAGAGAACTCTGCTCACACTATATTTTGCCCCCTACTCCTTTTTTTCCTGGTGCTTCATTACTGAACAAGAGCGCAGGTTGGTTAGTTCTTAATAACTCTGGGTTGTTCATGTTGCAAGCTGAAACACGGAGTGAAAAGTGTTAAAAAATTCAGAATATTTAATGTTTAGGCATTTTGTTTAGCAAGGTTCAGTACTGGTATAATTATAGATGCATTGTATTGTTTACTGTAAGCATAGTGTGTGTGGATAAATATAGATTAATAGTAGCTGAACTGTTATGAGCTGACTGGGCATATGTCCAAGATAATAAAATATTGACAGACTCAGTTTTTTGTATAGTAACATTTTTAACTTTGCTGCGATGAGGCTCACATATATAGTTGGGAAAAGTTGGAAATGTAGATCAAGAAAACTACTTTTTAGTTCATTTCTTTTTCTGATTTAATGCACCAACTAGAAAGTTGTGCATGATCTTGCAGTTTAGAGTTTTTGCATGATCTTGCAGTTTAGAGTTTTGTTTCAATAGTGAATGTTGTTGTTTTTTCCCTTTCAGGTTAGCACTGTATGTATATGAATATCTGCTCCATGTAGGAGCACAAAAATCAGCGCAGACGTTTTTATCAGAGGTATGTTTCCTATAATTTTTATGTCTTCCAGAATTCTAGATAGCCAGTTTCACTTGATGGATAGGATCCAGGCTATTCAGTATACAGTGGTACCTCTGGTTACAAACTTAATTTGTTCCGGAGGTCTGTTCTTAACCTGAAACCGTTCTTAACCTGAGGTACTACTTCTGGGTGGTAACTTTAGCTGCACCGCTGCCGCGCGATTTCTGTTCTCATCTTGGGGCAAAGTTCTTAACCCGAGGTACTACTTCCAGGTTAGCAGAGTCTGTGTAGCCCGAAGTGTTTGTAACCCGAGGTACCACTGTATTATGAGCTGTGATTTTGTCCACTTATATGAGTTTACTCCACTCTAACTCATGTCTGGTGTGTACTCCTTCACTCTTTAAGGACAACTATCATGAAGGTGAGGGTGAAAGAGTACATCCATGCAGCAGCCACAGTTATTCTTTTTCAGCTGGAAAAAAGCAGCTGTGTGCGGTTGTTGCTTGCTTCTCTTCCCTCTTATTTGGTACTAGGACCATTTCCTGTAGGCAAACTTTACTTGCCATAGGTGATCGCTTAATTTAAATGAGTTGGTTTGAAGCAAAAAAGGTTGTTGTTGTTTTTTAAAAAAAGATTCAAGTATTGTATAGCCACATTAACAGCTGGATAAGATTTTCCTATGCTTTTCTTGCTATGCCCTCAGTAGCATAAACTTCACAGTATTGTGAATTGCTTCAAGACTTTTTGAAGAGAGAAGCAATGTATACATTTATAAAATTTCAACCTTTGAAAGAAATGGCTCTCTGCTTCTGTTCATAAAATTCATGAATAACACAAGTAACACAACAGAATAACACAGGTTTTCAACATTAATATCTGTGCATATAAGTTAACTAATTATGCAGTTCTTTATTGGAGTGGTCAATTTATTTCTATAAATATTTTCTTTTTCCTCTGGAGTCCCTGCTGGGGGGTAAACAAATGTGTCTGTTTCACTTTCTCACTTTTTCAGCCTTCAGTTCAGTTTGTTCCATTTCAATATCAGTTGGCAATTTTTTTAAAAAAAAACCCCACATGAAAATATTAAAACATTTTGTGTATGCTTCTCTTAATATACACATTTATGAACGGAATTTTCTCTAATATAGTGCATTTCCTTAGGTATATTATTGAAAATAATGTACAAGTCTTGGGTTGGAAAGGTGCATCGCAAAATTAAGAGAAGTGTAAATTTTGAAGGATAGAAGCACTTTGGCTCATGTATTGTAGTGTAAATTTCCTGTACCTGATACTTGACATCATTGGCCATTGGGAACAATAGACCTTTTGTAGGTGTCTGTTTTGGCACCTTTCAGTAAACTTTTAGAAAAATTATCCATAGTAGCTATGGCTGTCAGCTGATTCAACTTTCTATCAATTAATTAAACTTGAATTTGATTAAAACATTGAATATAGATTTTATTTTAAGGATAATGGAGAATGATTTTTTTGTGTGTAAGTTGAATATTTAGGGCACATCTTTCAATATTTTCTTTTCAATAATGTGGCTATCCAGCATAGCAGACAGAAAAATACATTAAAGAGCAGCAATGGTTTCAATAAATTATCCCAAAACACCAGTACCATGAAAGAGACAAATTGGCATTGAGTTTAAGCTAGGGACCGTGAACATCAGTATGTGGATCTTTTTTCTAGAAGAAAAATGTATCCGCTTCTAGTCAGAAGGGAAAGAGGTCTTTTTAACTAATATGTACCACAGAAGGAGAAAAGTGGCTAATCTGTGTGATCAGCAAGATGTTGTTATTTCCAGCTTTGGCTTTCCTCATTCATTTCGTGGTTCAGGTGACATTTGGTCTTTAATTCAAGCTTCAGGTGACTGATAATGACTAGCACGGATAGATAGGTTATTGAGAATCTCTTGTTCTTGCAATGTCATTGATCACTAGTAGGTACAAAACAAACAAAAGAAAATCATATTTTGTACAATGCATAATAGTGCCTTAAGATCGTCTGTAGAAGCCTTGCTCCAAAGACCCTCTTTAGGAGAGGTGCATTGGGCTTTCACAAAGAAGAGGGCCTTTTCTGCAGTGATGCCTTCCCTAAGGAGGCACAACTGGTGCCAACATTATAAGCTTTTTGGCACCAGGTGAAGACCAGCCTATTTGTCTCGGAATTTTTGATTAATTTTGCTGTATTCTGTTGTTTATATTTTGTCTAGATGAAAAAATTTCTAATCACTATTTATGCTGGTTTTAGATAAGATGGGAAAAAAATATCACATTGGGCGAGCCCCCAGGATTCTTACACTCTTGGTGGTGGTAAGTATTTCAAGCTTTGCAAAAATACTGTTTTGTACGAAATCTTATTTTTATTAAAAATAACTAGAATCTACTGTTAATCCCTTGGTTTCTTTTTCGGAAAGACTAATGTTCAGGTTTTCCAATACGGTGTCTCTTTCTCTGGGTTTCCCCACCTGCACCACCAAGCTAGAAAAAAACCTCACCTTTACTTGGTTCCTAGTTGTTTGTATACTTCTGAAGTCCATGGGTAACTTGCAGAGTGGTTTTTTTTCTGACTGGGGGGTGGAGGAAGGTCCCTGCAGCTGCTAGTTCTCTGTCTGCTGGCTGGGCTTGGGTAGGTCTCCCCCTTGCCATGATATTCTCCCTGGAAGGCAGGAGGAGCAACTTCCAAGACAGGTCCATGCAGCGGCCTGTGGTGGGGGGGACAGGCAGCTGGATACACTTGCCCCAAGCCTCGGAAGGCTAGGCTGGCTCCGGGACCCACCTGGGACCGGCTGTTTTCTGTTTTAGTTTATAACTTTATTTTAGCAAGACTCCTGCCCCAGTTCTGATGAGCTCTGCATGGGCCTGCTCCCAGAGGCCTTGGTCCCGTTACTGATGGCACCGATCAGACTGTGTTTCCTTTAACACTGCAACATTTAAAATAATTGCATGCATTTGTATATTATATATTAGCTTGGTTTACATAGTCCTCCTTTTATTTTGTTTTTTTAAATAAAAATATAATTCTAAATGTTTACAATCTGTAATTTTCTTCAATGTAAATAAACATTGGAGTAAAGTAATAGATTTTTATCCGTCCTGCTCCGCTAGCTCACTCTTCTCCCTTTCTGTCCCTTATATGAAAGTTTTGCAAGAGAATACGTGCTGCACCCTGGAGGTTCAGGCTGGATAATTGTTAATGAGCTTTTAAATGTATTTAAAGCTTTTTCTCATATTGTTTTAAGCTCTGGGTTGATTGTTTGCTTTTAGAACAGGTGCTCCTTAAAAAAAGCAGCAAAAACAACTTCACTTGTTAGATTTTCTTGTTATCCATGAGAGTTCTGAAATCTTTTCTCCATGCTTAAATCACAAAATATATAATTTGGATATTCTTCACACAGCACACCAAAAATAATAAGTAAAATGTATAGATGTTGTTTAGTCTGTGTAAATAGTCAGTTTAGTCCAGGGGTCCCCAGACTTACCGAGCGGCGGGCCGGTGCCCGCCGCGCCGACCGCGCGGTGGGCCGGACGGCAGGGGAGTGCGCGCGCAGCGGGCCGGAGGGCGGGGGAGGGCGCGCCCGTGCGCATGCGCACACGCACACGGGCGGGAAAAAAATCGCCGAAAATCGCTTGTGCGCATGCGTATGGGCCTCCCCCGACCCGGAAGTGCACCAGAAATGACCTCTTCCGGGTCGAGAGAGGCCCGTACGCATGCGCACAAAGGATTTTCGGCGATTTTTTGCCGATTTTTTAGATCGCCGCCGCGCCGCGCGCCGGGGGTCGTCGCGGGCCGGATTGGAAGGCCGATTGGGCCGCATCCGGCCCGGGGGCCGTAGTTTGGAGACCCCTGGTTTAGTCTTTAGTGCTCTTAAGTTTGCAGAACTTCAGCAGTTTGTAATGCCAAAATGCTGATGCTGCACAAAACATAGTTGGAAAGCATGAAGAGAGATGGTAATCAGTACTGTAATTACCATAATAATTTGTGCATATGTTTGGGATCATACACCTGAAATACATGTAAAGTTTTACAATGCTTTTTTTGTCGCCCCCCCTCCCCATTTTTAGTGTTTTTTGGGATCTCTATTGCGCAGCTCCAGAAAGACGTGAAACTTGTGAGCACTCAAGTGAAGCTAAAGCCTTTCATGACTATGTAAGTTTTATGCTTATTGACTCTGTTTTGCCTGTTGGCTTGTTGACAGGTAGAATCTGCAATTATGTGGCACTTTCCCAGTGTTTAGGAGAGGTTTCTTTTGCCAAGTTCTTCAGTTCCTGTGATACAAAGAGGAAGGGAAACTTACCTTTGCTGTGAAAGAGTTTATTTTATGTAGGCTAGCAAGGGTTCATCCTTACAAAAAACCTTCCAGATATCAGCCCTATGGTTAAAGTCAAAGTGGTCATACCTTCCTAAACTGAATATGTTTGGCATCGGTCGAGAGGAATGGGAAGCGTAAGCAAGAGCAGATCTATAGGCAAGAGCAAAACTATCTAAGGCTATACATTATTAACCATCACTATTGTCTGAAAGTAGCTAACGAGGAAAAAATAGTTTATGGGGGAAAGCCAAAAGCAATAAATAGAAGCATATGCAAATCTGTTAGTGGTCTACTTATGCAAGCTTTAAGAAATGGTTTGGGTGCTACTAGCTAGCAACCTGAGCATAGTTTTTAAATGGATGTTTTAAAATAGATGGACGCTAGTAAACGGGACTTTATCACAAGACACCCCCAAGATATTGCCTCCTAGCTTTAAGATGAGGCTGTTGGGTGATTCCTTTACCTTAGACTTGGTGGTAGTCTAGAATACATTATTAAAGTAAAATATTATTTTGATAGGTGTGGTTGTAAGCAAGTATGCTTAGGCTTTTATTTTTCTCTGAAAATGTCATTGTCATGTTGTAAATTGGTTTCAGCTGTGATAATGCGTAGAAAATATAAATACTGATTTGATATAGTTTATATGTTCAAAGTTGGAGGATTTGATCAGTAAAAGGACTAGTTAATTGTATAAACTAAATACTAATTCACAAAACTAATTTTTTCATGCCTTGTACTCGCCTCTTCTCTTCTCTGCTTCCTGTACTAGCCATGGTAATAGCCACTTTCAGATGGCACGCTAAACTATAGTGCAGTGGCAGTCTTTGGGCTTTCAAATTCAGCGGTGCCCCATATGACTCCAAAATTTGGTGCTCCCCCTTGCACTTTGTTCTAAGTCACTGTTGCGGTGTAGAACCATTCTTGGTTCAGCTCCCCGTGCAGGTACTTCCCTAAATCCACCCCTGCCATAGCAACATGTCAGCCAGCCCATGAGTGGGTGAAGTCGAGCACATGCACTGCCACATCTGCAGATGTAAGGAGAAGTGGAGCTGTGTGTCATCCACAGATTGCTGACAACATACTGTGACACTCTGGATAACTGCTCTCAGCAGATTCTTGCACTTAGTTCTCATCATGCTAAAACATGGTTTAGCAAAATGTCCAAGCTGGGCCATTATCTTCTGAAAGAGTCTACTGTGCTGTTGACTCAATGAAAAGAGAGAGAGAGAGCTGTATCAATATGTGTTTACTGAAGAATATGTGCTTTATAGGGCCAGGCTTTACCCACAAATGGCCTGGGTCACATGTCACATTAAACACACAGTGGTACCTCGGGTTACAAACGCTTCAGGTTACAAATTCCACTAACCCAGAAATAGTACCTCAGGTTAAGAACTTTGCTTCAGGATGAGAACAAAAATCGTGCTCTGGCGGTGCGGCAGCAGCAGGAGGCCCCATTAGCTAAAGTGGTTCTTCAGGTTAAGAACAGTTTCGGGTTAAGAACGGATCTCCAGAACGAATTAAGTTCTTAACCAGAGGTACCACTGTGTTTGAAAACAAACGATCGTTTCATGTGAATAAGCCGCATGATGGCACACACTTTTCAACAGTTCCCACAGTGCGTCTTCCCTGTTCCTGCTGCAATGGCACAAATGAAACAATCCAGAGTCTTTCTTATCATACTACTAGGGTTCATGGCTTGCATCCCTCCAAACAAACACACAATGAAGTGGAACCAATATTTGTTCTTGGTTTGCTGCTTGTGGGGTGTTTTGGAGTGAAACAAGCCATGAGCCTGGGTTTGGCTGGCACAAGCCACACTCTGGCTTCACCTGTTCACTTTTTCATTTGTCAGCATTTTCCTAATTCTTCTAGGTTAGCAATAAATCAGAAATATAAAGGACGTGATCTAAGTCCTTTTGGATTTTTAGTAAGCGAGCATATGCTCAGACATGAGATAATTTTACAGTGCTTAACTTTGGTGAGGTTGCTCTCCACATTTGCATACTCCTGCAAAGGAGTCTCTCTGCTTTATTAACAGGTTGCATGTTTGGATAAGTGGATGCTGACTTCAATACAAATTTTAAAAATGTGCTGGAAGTGGGTTATGTCTGAAAAGAAAACTGCCAAAGGGAAGTCTTGGCAGCAGCATGAAATCACAGAGTTCTCTCCCCCCAAATCCAAACATGCTGCCTATTTGTTTGACAGATACTCAAGTGCCCTAATGTGTACGTAACCTGAACTGGTATGGGACAGATAATCTTTGGGGAAAGGTTTAAATTAATACTGTAAAAATTGTATGAGAAAAGCTTAGGGAAGGTCCATAACTTAGTGGTGTAGAACATCTGCTTTGCACGCAGAATGTCCCTGCTTCAATTCCTGATATCTCCAGGTTGAGCTGGGATAGAACCCTGCCTGAGACCCCAAATGTAGATAGTACTGAGCTAGATGAAGCAATGGCCTATTTCAGTATAAGAACAGCTGCCTATGTTCCTAATTCACATATAAGATTCCTTATTCTAGTTACCTTATGCTTATTAATGAGAAGTCTCCAACTTGTGTTCTGTGTTTCCCAGGCAGTGTAAAGCCTTTACAGAGTGAGTTTTGTTAGAAGACAGGTTTGGAGACTTAGTGTTATAGTTTACAACTCTGGTTACAAAGCTGAGACTTCCGGGTATAGGGTGGTTTACAAATTCAATAAATAATAATAATAAGAAGTACAAATAGTTCGGGGGCAGGGCAGAAGCAAGCACAGGCATTGTTGGTTCCACAGCAATATCAAATCTGGCTTATAAAATCCATCCAGCTAACCCGCCCCCCCCCCAGCAAAATCTAGCATGTTTCGCTTAAAGCTCTCAGCGCCCCCCCCCATTTCCAGACCAGGCCACCCATTTTCAATAAGAAATAGGGGGGCATGACTCTCTTGTATGTTCTGCAGTTTCTTAAAGCTCTCAATTACCTAGTACCCTACTCTCCATTGTCCTGGTTTATACATCAAAAGTGGGGTCCATATATCCATCTTCATATATCCATTCATTGGGTACATATTACTTTATACCTTGGATGTATTTGTCTGTGCACCTGGTGCTTCTTTGCATTTTTCCAGTCTATTTCCTTACATGATGTCAATGTCAATATCCCAATAATAGTGTTAATCATGAGAAATTAAAAATCTGCATCTACTCAAAACTTAACATAAATATATTATAGCATATATAAGCATGTTAAGTAAAATTAAGCCAGTACTTTCTTGAAAATAAGATGCATGCTTCTGCAAGTTGTCAGATTTTTATAGTTTAAAATAAATCTGAAGCAATTCTGTGTGGTATGCAATTTCTTTTTTTGGGGGGGGGGGCGTTCCATATAATCATTATTCACATACAGTGGTACCTTGGGTTAAGAACTTAATTTGTTCCGGAGGTCCGTTCTTAACCTGAAACGATTCTTAACCTGAGGCATGCTTTTGCTAATGGGGCCTCCTGCTGCCGCCACACATGATTTCCGTTCTTATCCTGGGGCAAAGTTCTCAGCCTGGAGCAACTACTTCCTGGTTAGTGGAGTTTGTAACCTAAAGTGTCTGTACCACTTTATTCTAAGGTGTTAATGTGTTAAAATATTTTAAGGGGTGTAAACTCCATGAACTGATGTGCTGCAAAATGTGGTTTCTGCTGTTTGGAAGCAGAACATTTTCTGGAGATGCTGCATGAAACCAAGAGGAATTGCGTATTCATAGCTGTCTGACCCTGTAGGACAAGCTTGTAATTTAATGTGAATTTAGATCCCGACCCTCCCCCCCCCCCGACCTCTGTTGGAGCAGAAATTTGCTTTTCACATTAGTATAAAATTAGAAGATTGCAGTTTATTCAGTCAGACACCTATGTGGTATTTTGCCTTGATTTGCTGAAATAAGAGTTGCTTGGATATTGAGCATGTAAACAAAACTGGATACTTTTAAAAAAAATCTAGTGTTTTGTTTTTAGCTACAGTGGGTGCTTCTTTGTCTTATAGTTTGTTTTCTTTGTGTGGTTTAGAGTTGAGAGAAATGGCTACTTATTCCTTTCATTTTATCTACCTGGGAAATTCTTTTGCTCCTAACCTGTAACTGGTTTTTAGTCTTTGCTTGATAACTGCTGTCACTTGACAATACTCTTCTCTTACTCAACTAAATCCAGTGGTGTTGCTGGAGTAGTACGTGAAAATCGCTTAGTTGTTCCCTGCAATCTCTCCTCCTTTGCTTCTGGGTGGGGTGTGTGTGTGTTATCATGTTCTTCCCCATATTCAGCAGTCTTGAAGCATCTGGAAGTGACTAAAAGAGATCCCTAATGTTCCTGCAGTAAGGCTGCAAACGGACATCCCCATCTGGGGGTCATAGACAATCCAGACTCAAGCTGTGATGAGGGGAAGCCTAGGTTGGTGGAAGCACGCTATAGTAGATTTAATCCTGTGCAGTACCTTGTAGAAACAACAGCAACTTTTATTATATGGCCATAGGCCCAGTAAATGCAGTAGCTAGTGCATCCTCCCTTCTTTGATGAATGGACACACAACTGGCAATTGCACATATGCCACGAAAACAATTTCCTTACAATTTCAGAACTGTGAACAATTACAGAATGCGATTAAGAAAAAATGGTTGTTGCAAATGGGCATGTGCATTGCATCTTATTGGCTTTAAAACTCAATATCCATTGTCTGCTTTGAGTATTTTAAAATATTAAGGCCTCTATAAAAAGCACTTTCAAATAATGACTGTGTATTGTGGTCTGTTCATATCAGATCCTCAGACCTGTCTAGCATTAAGTAGAACAGATAGGTAAAAAAATTAACAATTTGGACTCAAGTCTCGGAGACACCAGAACCTGTATGATTGGGGTGGGTGTGGGGGAAGAGGCAGAGATATACAACTCAATAGCTGATTGTTTGTGACTCTGAGCTACTGCAGAGTATTGGATATTGGTAACTAATTTTCAGTTGTCCAGAATGATCCTTTAAAAATCTAGATAAAAATATTTCTTTCTAATTGTCTCTGGATTTGAATTGTATAAAACAATTAAATATGTAATGCGTTCAATTCACCTTAAGGAAAAATAGCCTTTACTTTTTGTTACTTGTAATTAAGCTTTGGTACCATACGTAGGAGGGACATTGATGGCTGTTCCTGCTTCAGAGAACAGCTTCCATTTCTGACTTTGCAAGACCTCTGCTTTAATTTTTAATCCTGACTTGCCGGGCATTCAGATGCACTGCCTGTAACTATACTAGAATCAACATATTACTGCAAATGTTTGATGAACCATGGAATTAGTTCAGCATTCATTTCCAGTTACTTGGTTTCTAAATGTACTCTTTTGGGACCTAAACAGGGTTGTCAATATTATTTGTTGCAGTTGCTCAGCAGTTTTATGTTTAATATTGTTCAGAGGTTTTTGTTTGTTTGTTTTTAATTGCACCAACTGCCTTCCTGAAGGAACAGAAAGAGTCCCATATTAGCATAAATGAAGAAATACATTTTCATGTAGCCATTCATCAATATGGTATTTGAGCTCAATAAATTAAAATGGTTATGGTTTTCTTAGACATTTTGGCTCAGTACAATAACAGTAGTCAAAATAAGCCTACCTTTGTGTCAGGGGCGCTGATTTGCCCCCTGCATTGACGGGGCCTGACCCACCCTTACCCAGTGGGCCAGTGATATGTGCAAAGCTCAGATGCCAGAAGCAATGGGAAAGCCAGCTGCGTCCTCTCATCTTCCTCCTTCTGGCTTGGGGAAAATGGAAGAGAGGAGGAGGATCCAGGAATTAGCCAACCTCCTCAGTGAAGGGCCATGATACACACTTGGGCAGTGACGGCTTCTTCACCCTTCTTTCCACCTGATGTGAGGCCCCAGAGCTCAGAACCAGGACCAGCTCCCCACCAGATTTCTACCTCCTCACACCACCCCCGGCCTAGGCAAGAGCAGAGCAGCCCGAGCAAGGGCGATCATCTTCAGAAAGGTGATGAAGAAAGGCAGCTCCGCTGGGGGAATGAGGGGTGGGGAATCTGCGCTGGACCCACAGTGCCACCATAGGAGTCAATTCCTAGGGGCTGTTGGGGACTTCAGCCCCCGCAATAAAAAATTTTAGGGGACCGCCCCCGAAGTTAATGGGCATTGCCATTCAAATGGTGTGTGAGCACTGTGTCATGTGATGATTATGTGGGATTGGGCATACCTTATGTGGGATGGGGCTTACCTTACCCAATATTGTATTTTGGTGCCAATGAGGACAAGTGGAAGAGCCCGAACTTCAAGCTCCGAGCTACAAGTAGAGGCATCGCTCCACTTGGGGCAGCTCAGCCCAGCCCGCCCTTTCCTGTTGCTCTCAGCAGCAAAAGCTGCCTGCTCCCTTCTGCGGAACAGGTGCCATTTGCCAGTTAGAAATTACAGGGTGGTGTGAGGGCAAGATGGTGGAGAGCTGCCCCACTCGGAGTCCCAGAGAGTTCTTTTCTTCCCTCCATATAACACACAAGTGCTTCTGAAGCCCTGTTTGGAGTTTAAATTTGCAGATCAACCATTGCAAGCACGCGCACACACACACACAAAACCAACATTCCAATGTAGAAGCATGCCCTGTCCAAATTGCAAAAATGCCTATGCTTTCAGTTAATAAATTCTCTCTCTCTTGCTCTCTCGCTCTCTTTTAAAGGCCATTGACTGCTAACGTCAGGTTGTGCCGTGTTCCCTGCCTTTCCCAGGGAGACCGTAGGCAGCTTGGAAACAGGAGGTGGTTGGGGAGTTGTTGTTGTTTCTAGTGGAATGGGCTTTAACTCGGAAGTACAACTTGGGCTGGAAAAGGCCGCACATGGTATAGGGAACGCGTCTGCATAATTGCTGGACACGGAACCGTCGAAACAGTGGTTGGCTATCCAAAGGAGAGCATCAGTTTGAAGAAGCAAGCCAAAAGAAACGCAAGAAAAATAAAACCACTACACATGGGGGCAACACAAAGTGTAGTAGTGATACATACCTAATTTATTGCAGTGCATTGCAACATGCATTTTTTTTCTCAATTGTAGCTGCACTTTGGCTCTTTTAGGCCCTGTCCTAAATTTGTTCATTATGACTCATTATTTGAAACTGGGTAAATTGCCTTCCTTTTTTATACTTAGGTTATGCATCTGTAGGTACAATGCAGTTTCTGTTTGTCCACTAACTTGAAAATAATGGTAATGAAAGTCTGTACTAAATGTTAATCACTTAAATATCTTACTATTAATGTGCTACAAACAGATTGATTTATTTCTGTATTTTAAAGTAACTTGGACTTCATCAAGTTTTGTTAGCCAGTAAACAAAGGGATGATTGAAAGATCCTGAAGATAAACTTCTAAGGATGGGAATTCTACATGCCTCTGGTCAATTGAGTTACACTTCCCACTCCCACCCTGTCGCCTCCTACTTTAATTATACCTAGTGATCTGTAGCACAATGTGTAAAGTATTTATGCCTACAGTTCTAAAACCTTCTCATGTCACAGCAAGAGCCTCCTCCAGACACATAGTAGTAAATAATTTGAGCCCTCATAAGTATAATTAAAAACGAAGCAAACTAGGCACAGAGCCAGGTAGACAATGGAAAATAGGATGAGCATGTTGTAAGCACATTCTCTTATGAGAAGGATCCCAGGACAGCTAAAGTGTTCCTAAAAGAAAAATGGAACTGTTCCTAAGAACTAATGAGGGCTCATGGATCCACTTGACAAGTGGATCACAGTGGATCCACTTGGCAAGACCTAAGACCATTCCCTATATGTGAATTCTGTCCTCTTGCAATTTGACTTTGACATTTGTTTGATATTTTTCCAAGTTGAAGTGCTTAAAATTATATAGCTTGCTTCATCCAAATTCTTGATGATGTGGAACTTTTTTATTCTTTCTCATGAGTTCTTGCTATTAGCGCCACTGTTCTCCTCATTTGAAAAAGTAGCTACTTGCTCTGATCTCTAGTAGAGGCTTTATGTATGTTATCATAGGAAATATGGTAAAAAATATAATAGATTGAACAATATAACACATAGCTTGAAGATAAACTTGTTTCCATGACGACGTTCTCTAAAATAGTTAAGTCTGGCAATAAGTAGAAATGGTGTTATGCAGTGATCATTAGGTCAGTCATCTGTTTATTGAATTAAAGATTATGGATTTACAAGATCTCACCCCTTTTCTCTACATTGCTACGATCAAGCCATGTGATTACATGTTCAATTTGCATGTTACTGGATTGCGTTTGTAGACACAAGTGTGTAAAATGTAGCTAAGCATTTGTACAATCTAAAAGATATTATGCTAATTTTATTTGGCAAAATGTATTTACTGTAAGCTTTGAAATACTTGCATCTGTGCAATTCCAAACAGTACTTTTTAGAAGGTAATACAGTGGTGTTTGGATTCACCATAAATCACGTTTGAATGTCTTAAAATTTTATACTCAAAACTTGGTTTCAGTTACTTTGAATCCATTCAGAACCAATATCTAAGGACAATATTCTAGGTACCTACAGTGGGCCACTCTCATTTCTGTAAAAATTAAGCTAATCTACTAAAGTTGGTATCTTTAAGAAAAGGATGGTAACCTCCTGGAAATACGGAAATAGTCAAAAACTCCCAGAGTTAGACCTGATTAATATCCATGGCAGTGACTTTGAGTTATACCAGTCACTAAGCTCACAGCTATGATAGCGTTTCCATCTGATTTTTTTTAATGAAAGTTTTGGACTTCGATGAGGCAGTATATCTTTTATTTATAATTTGTATATGTAAGTTTTGCTATATATGGTTGAAGGAAGCTCCCAACGCTCTGTATTGGGTAGAAGGGAGAAGTTATAAAGATTTAGGGAGCTCCCTGCCTCCATATTTAACAAAACGTACATACCCAAAGTATTGAAGATACTTTGCCAAGATTGCATAGTTTCTGCTCTCTAGGTGTAGGAAGGTTGGTTTACAGGGTTTCTTCTGGAGGACCACAGGCATCAGTATGGTCAACCAGTGGTGGAACATTGCAGTGCAGTCTATGTGGTTGCCCTAGACCAGGCATAGGCAACCTTGGCTCTCCAGATGTTTTGGAACTACAACTCCCATGATCCCTGACCACTGGCCCCGTTAGCTAGGGATCATGGGAGTTGTAGTTCCAAAACATCTGGAGAGCCAAGGTTGCCTATACCTGCCCTAGACCAACGGTTCTTTACCTTTTTTGGATCACAGACTCCAGAGAATCTGATGCAAGCTATGGACCCACTCCCCAGAAAAATACATATAAACACAAGCACACAATTTATTGCATTGGAGAAGTCATTTTGTTTGTGTCCAGTTCATGGATCCTCCTGAAGCCAATCCATGAATCCCCCAGGGGTCCATGGACTGCAGGTCATCAAACCTTGCACTAGACAGGAATGTACAGTATAGCAAACTGGTTGGGGATGACAACAAAGGGATTAGATAGGAGAGGATGTGTTGGTCTTACTTCCCTGACAAAGACACATAGGATCCTATTTGATCTAGGTAGCTTTCTGCTTGTAGTTTTCTTTATTAAAAAACAATGGACTGAATCCCATATGATTGACTGCCAGCACAATTTAGAACAATAGATGAAGAAGGTCAGATAGCAGGAGACTGTCAACTTTGAAAGTGTTGAGTTAAATTATAAATGAGTAGGATGTTGCATTTTTTTATTTTTTATTTGTAATGAACATTACTGTTGGTTGTTGTTACAAAATATATTGGAAGTTGCAACGAGGATGCTATTAATAATTTTAATAATTTTGAATGGTGTGGCACTGTTGTTTGACTGGTGGTGGACTATAGCAAAGTAATAATGATTTGTCATATGTATTCACATAGGCAAAGCTATGTTTGGTTAGAATTATAATTAGGGGAAAATGCATAAGTTGAATTAGCAGTTGCATTTATAGTGTAATTGATAGCTGATGAGCACTATTTTATGCCTTCATAAGCTGAATCAATAGAACAGTGTAATGCTCTCAGTCCTATAGAGCTGATGAGAACTGTTAAGTGGCTACAGGTGTTTTAAGACATAACACTCAATGATACTGGCAGCACACCATCCCTACAGTCTTCAGACCTTTTTGAGCCAGTGTGATGTAGTGGAATAGAATATTGGTGGCCCAATGACACTGAAATTGCTGCTCAACCATACCTATCACTAGGTGGTTGGGTCAGGGATGTACTCTCTGTCTAATCTACCACTTTACAGGGTTTTATGAATATAATATATTGGGGGTCATGAATGTTGTTCTGACTGTCTTGGAGGACACAATATTGTCTGGTTTTTGTGCATTTGTATAATCAGACGTTTTGTTCATTGTCCAAATAAATTAATACAGATTAAGCAGCACTTATTATTCATGGTACCGTTAATCCTTTTCTTATTTTGCTAGCTAATGTTTGAGACAAGGCACTTGACTAGACAGACTAGGTAGTAACAGTCCTGGGTATATAAATAATAATCCAACAAGGCAGTTCTTCGGTTCTTAAGCGTTTCTGAAATCGCTCTTCAATTATTGCCCCAATTTGGCCAGTGCATGCTCTCTAGCACTTGTGAAATAAATGCATTCTGAAATAACTTTTGAATTCAATTTTCAGTAAAGTTTATCTGAGGCCATGTCAGGCACAGACTAATATGCTTGAGACACATCACTGTCATTCATGATCAGGTGGCTCTTGATTCAGAGTAATAAAAAAAAATGAAAAGATCAATAATGTTCATAAGGAATTTTTGAACAAACTTATGGGAAAGCAAGATTTCCTGAGATCATGTGTAGAAATTACTCTGTTGCTCTTATTTATTTGTTGTAAACACAGACTGCAAATAACGGGGGAGAGAAGGCAGGCAAAATGCGAGGGGGATAGTGAAAGGTACAGGAAATTGAATGCAGATTTCCAAAAAATAACAAGGAGAGACAAGAGGGCCGCCTTAAACGAGCAATGCAAAGAAATAGAGGAAATCATTACTCATACAGGTGTATATTCCTTTTTCCCAAATAAAAGTATGCTGTATCTGGAAATACATTGTACCTCCTCAGCATTTACTTCTTTGCAGCAATAGCTTTTCATTCCATGCCGACAAAGTAACGTGCCACTGCTTGTTAAAGTTGAATATGAGCTCATCTTCACCGGCTCCCTTTTGAAATTCTACTCTTTTTTTGTTTAACTAATATACGTGGCTCTTAAAATCATCATTTTATCTCCTAATTAGTATCAAGCTTCAGAGATGGAAGTAATTATCTCAATTTCTTGCCTGACATGAACATAAATATGCTGAGGCTGTGTTTTTACCTCAGGTCAATTTACAACGCCATACAAAAGTCAGCTGCTTGTTAGTCTCCTCTCTCTCTCTGCATCCCAAAAGCAACCAATGATTTTTAGGGATAGAAGAGCCCATAAGCATCAGACGTCTTGCCTTTTAATCCCCCAAAGCCCTTCTTACTGTTTAAGATTGTAACATTTAAAAATATTTTCTGCCTGATCCTTTAGAGGTGTTGGCACCTGAACCTCAAACCATTTTACTTGCAAAGCATGAGCCCTACCACAGAACAATGATGGTGTGTGTGTGTGTGTGTGTGTGTGTGTGTGTGTGTGTGTAACAGTGTAAAACAGGCATCCCCAAACTGCGGCCCTCCAGATGTTTTGGTCTACAACTCCCATGATTCCTAGCTAAGAGGACCAGTGGTCAGGGATGATGGGAATTGTAGTCCAAAACATCTGGAGGGCTGAAGTCTGGGGATGTCTGGTGTAAAACAAGATATACCGGTATCAACAGATATACAGCTACAGTGTAAAGCAAGATTTGTGTAGGCATAAATCCAACCTTTTTGTTCATATATTCATAGAGGTGTTGAGTTTCATAGCTACATGGCGGTTTGCTGGTGTCTGTGGAATATGGTTACCAATACAGTAGTTAGCTCCTGCACTGATAGGGTGCTGCCAACTGCCAAAGGGATATGTACTGTACACATTGCAGAGTGACTATATGTGTGATACAATTATCTCCACCACCCTGTTTACAAGCTATGATGAAATGGGCAACCTTTCAGTCCCTAGATATCTCTCATGTCTTGCAAGATCCTGAGGATATATGTCATTCGAGAATCAAAATAATACAGTGGAAAAATACTTAAAGAATCTTAAAGGAAACAAATAGGTTAGAACAGGCACCCCCTAACTGCTTTTGAAGGAAACTATTGCTTTGTAATTGGAAAAGCTTTTCTGTGCACTTAATAGCAAGATTTGTTCTGTAAGATATTGTTGCACAAAACCTCTTAGCTGAAATGCAATAATGAATATACTATGTTTTAAAAAGCTTCTCACATATTGTTTTTTATTAAGCTGGATTTTTTAGTTGATGTCAGTTTTATTTTTACTTATAAAATCTGTGGCTTTAACAATAAAGGAATCCCTTTAACCTTGCTTACATACACTCAGCTTTGAAATCTTACAGAAATCTTAGCATCTTAGATGGGAAAGTATGGAATTGTAGGACTTTTTGTTTGTTGGTTGGATTTTTGCTGATTCATTAGAACATGGAGCTGTGATTTAGTGCTGCATAAATATCCCATTTATGATTTATGAAGCAGTTGATACACAGTAAAGGAAATGCCCTTCAAATATGATAATCCTTCTCTCTAAACCTGCACTGACTCTGAAAATCCTGTTTAAATTGTTGGTCAGAGCAAAGGTAGATACGTTCATGGTTCAATCTATTTGTCTTCCTTGGATAGAAAGATTCCTTCTGAATGAAAAAGGCTTTTGATTCATTGGAGGGATCCTGCTGGCAGAGAGTGAATTTTTTCCCTTGCCAATTCTTTCCCTTGCCATTTGGGGAACCCATTGAAACAATAAGTGAGGGGGCACTAGGGGCTGCAGGAGGGAGAAAATAATTGGTGCCCCAGCCCACTGAAAGCAAAGTTTGGATCCAGCTCTATTTGCAGAAGCAACAGTTCTATGGAAGTTGAGTATGTGTCATGTTTTTCACTTGAAATGTGTACTTAATGTTAGCAATAATTAAGCTAATGAGTAAGATATTTCTAGTATTACATTTTAGACATTTCTGTGACTTGTGCAAACAATTCCCCCACATCAGGAGTAAATTGTTAAATTATGTTTTCTGTTAATAAATGTTCTTGTGATCTTAATAAAAGTTATGACAAATTGCTATAAATATTTATGGGCTATGTGTCATCCATTACTACAACAATAGAAGGACAACATATATGTGCTACATTGGGATCCACATAAATTTTACTGTGCTGATTTCAGTGTCATTTAAAGACTCCACTATAGGAATAATAATAATAATAATAATAATAATTTTTTATTTGTACCCCAGCTGGAGCCGGGCTCAGGGTGGCTAACATCATATAAGAGGTGTCAAACAAGGCTGGTACAATATCGTTTATGTCAAACAAGGCTGCCTTTTGGCTCCCTTTTTGTTCAATTTTTTATATAAACGATATTGTACCAGCTATAAAAGCCCTTAACCAACCTGCCCCGTCTTTGAATCAGGCTAAAGTCCCCATCTTACTCTATGCGGACAATATGGCAGTCCTCTCGTTAACAAAGTTAGGACTTAACAACATGTTGAAAGGGCTTATGCAATATTGTGAGGAAAACTCCTTGAAAATCAATTACTCCAAAACCAAAATCATACCCTTTGGCACGCGGAAACCGTTGAATCTTTCTCTCTTATTCTTTGTTGAAAAAAAGGCAAAGGCGTAGCAGCACGTTGGCTTTAAACTCCTTTCCAGGATGCTGCATGCTTGCTAAGCCATAGTTTGGTTTAGCATGGCATGTAAACCTGTTTGCATTGCTTATTCTTAAAGCTCCAATTCCTGCCATACTAAGCTTCTGCTTTCAACTTTTAAATTCTTCTGCTTGTAGGTAAGTGAATTAAATATTGCTTGTATTTACTTACAAGTTAACAAAATGCTGCAACTTGATCTCCAGTCCAATTTAATATCAAATCTCAATTTGTAGGATTTGTAACCATTTAAAATGAATAGCCTCACTATAAACAACCATCCTCTCTCCATTTGCTAAATCATCTTGTTTGTCTTTAATCACATCCACATCATAAGAATTAAAGCATTCTTATACCAGTTTAACAGTCATGGAAAATCCTGGGAACTTTAGTTTGTTAAGGGTTTTGAAACTGCATGTCTGTGAGTCCAACACCCTTAACAAACTATACAGTTCCCAGGATTCTCTTACAGTGGTTTTGAATGTATGGTTTGGATGTGGCCCTAGTCTGTAAAAAAAAATGTACAGTTTACTGCTGACCATAGCTGCCAAGTTATCCCTTTTTTAAAGGGATTTTCCCTTATGCTGAATAGGCTTCCTCGTGAGAAAAGGGAAAACTTGGCAGCTATGCTGCTGACTATAATAAATAATAGTGTATATTACCCTCATGCACAATATGACAAGTGTGCATTTTTTAGAAGCATGTTACTATATTGAAAATATTAAATATACTGCTTGGAATTAGGGATGCACTGAACAGCCTAATTCCATCCCACTTAAGTCTCATTGGTGCTCAATCATAGGTTCATTTTGTGGTAATTATTTTTTTAAAGAATCCATGGAAAGTCTGAATTTTAATTGTGCACATTTTGTATGTAGTTTTCACTTAAAATGCCCCCCCTTAAAAACAACAGCTGCACCTCTTTCAATGCCTTCATCCATAAAATATTTATTTTAAATGCATCTCTTACATAAATAATACCTATTTTTGTGTGCACTTTCTGCACACAAACTGCAACACAAAAATGAGAGAAAAGTGTAATCTAACTGGGAGTTGCATTCCAATCTGCAAAGTTCAGGAGTGCCTGATGGTTCACTGAAAAAAGCAAACCAGATTAATTCTACCCCCATTTCTGCTTGGAATTGACAAGCTGAGGTCAGTCCCATAGTGTTTTATATGAGCTTCATTGTTTTAAGAGATCTCTGATGTAAAAACCTACTCAACTTTGATCATAGTATGATTTCAGGGTAGAAGCAATTAGATCTGAAAATCGTATGTGGTAAACAGATTGGGGATAGGAGCAGAGATGCTGTGGGTACGTACAATGACAGGAAATAACTTGCTATATAGATTATGCAATTAGCTAATCAAAGTTTTTATGTTTACAGTACAAACTGTTAATGGCAATGAAAGGAAATGTTTCACTTCTACAATCTTTTAAAACCCAGATTCAATTAAGAAAATTGTGGTTCTTATAAATACTTTTAGTTTAAACTATATCACTATATACTTTTAAACGATAGTAGTATAAAAATCCAGAAAATTAACAAGATACTCAGATTGGCAATGTTGCCCCATAGGATATGTTACTTGAAACATAAAGCCTTAATAGCTGAAACATCTGAGAGCGGTGTAACAAATCATTATATTATGGGTTAGCTGCCATTACTAACACTATTTTTCATAATTTTAATCTAACAGCAGCAGCATCTTCTGATTCTTATGTCCCACAGTCGTTACACTAATGTGCTTCCCCTTTATTTAGGAAGTGTCTAATGGTATTTGAGGGAGGGAAAACTCATTAGCTTCCTTCCTGGCTAATGTAATTTTTATTTCCTGTTGTAACTGTGGCCTCAGCCAAAATCAACAATGAGAACAGAAAGCACCAACGTGTACAAAACAGTTGCTCATTTGATCAGAAATACATTATATTAAAAATTGTGGGTAGTCATTTATTTTTAACCACATCTTTTAGTGGGGTTTTGTTTTCTTTTTTTGTTCATTTTTCTTGGGTATTTTTTTGTTTCAGCTTTGTCAAGCTATTAGATAAGTCAATATTATGTGTTATTTTTATCACTCATTTCCATCAATAAGGAAGATACAAATTCAAGACTGGCATCTTACTCTTTCCTTGGCTGACCTCAGAACCTTTCTTGCTATGTTAGGTTGTCAGCTAAGATTAAAATAAAGGGAGGGGGAGGGGATTTTCCAATGATCAGGCCAGGGTGCTTTAGGTTCCATGGTGGACAAAATAATGGTTTCATTCAATATCTCTGTGCTGTCAAAGATAACTGTGGCAGGTAAGCAAAAACTAGAGCAAACTGGAAAAAAGAAAACAAAAAACAGCTACAGGTTTAGAGAATTGGTCCTCTACTTAGAATTTTTCACAGATTGAATTCAGTGGTAACTTGAGAGTATACTTTGCTAAAGTTGCATTAATATCACAGAGCTGGGGAAAAAACTGAATTAAACCAATCAAACGAGACCTGAAACTGGTATCTTCTGTGCATATCACATGCAGAACATGTCCAGAAAAGATAAAATATTTGGTATCTCTTTTTGTTGTGTGCTAACAATATTGCTTTAAAACTGACTGAAAATTCATGTCATTTGCTCAATTTTTACTTAGGTCATGAAGTAAAGTATTAGATACAAATACTATGATTAGGCAAATTGTAAGCTCAAAGAGAAACATCTGTTCTTAGCCTTCTCTTTTCAGACAATAATACCATTTGTTAAATGCTGTATGGTAACATAAAACAGTAGTACTCATCTGAAATTGTGGGGTATATGTTTTTTATTTGTGTTCAATGCAGAGAAAACAATGATTTGCACATACCGTGCAAAATCCCATTTTTATAACCTAAGGTAAGAAGGGAGAACCTGTAGCTTTACCAGTGTGGTTGGACTTCAGCTCTTGTCAGCCCCAGACAACGTGGGCAGTAGTCATGGATGGTGGGAGCGGAGCCCAGCAGCAGCTAGAGCAAGCATGTCAAACTTGCGGCCCTCCAGATGTTTTGGCCTACAACTCCCATGATCCCTAGCTAGCAGGACCAGTGGTTGGGGAAGATGGGAATTGTAGTCCAAAACATCTGGAGGGCCGCAAGTTTGACATGCCTGAGCTAGAGGGTCACTTGTTTCCTATCCCTGATCTGCCATCTCGACTGAGGGATGCGTCAGTAGCCATCATATGGGGGGGGGGAAGGGTGTGGAGAAGGGGAAACCTAACTTAGTCATGCTCATTTGTAGCGATTGTTTGAAGCCCCTTCTACCCCAGCAGGAACTTAAATAAAGCCAGGGGCTGGCTTAGGGCTTAGCAATACAGTTACAGTAGGCTGCCACCACTCCCAGTCGTGCTATTACTTAGAAGGTTTAGGGAGACTTCTTCTGCCCTTATCTGGGTTGCACAGTTTAACTCACAAATTATAACCCAATTAACAACAAAATATCTAGCAGTGGTCGAATGGTCTGGCTCTGGATTCAGCTTCACTCATTCAAAGGCAAGTAAGACCAACCAAGAAACACTTTTCAGTATTTATTGTAACTAAAATTACTTATAAAGAGGGTGCACGTTTCTTACAAAGCATACAAATAAAAACAAAAAAAACTTAATTGATATTACTATCTAACATACTCACACATAAAGTGCCGCCTTAAAATTAAATCACAAAGTCTCTCCCTCTGTCCCTGCACTCCCACAAGGGGCATGGCAAACACTTTCAACGATCTTCTCAACCTCAGGCATTTGCTTTGACAAAGTTCGTCAAGGGAGGGCCATTTGCACCTCTAAACGTATATATCCTCATTAACCCCTCGAGGTATTGCGATTTTAAGCCAATGAAAGGAATACTTTAATCAGTCAAGATCCAATGATTAAAGACCTAGCTCCTAATTTGGCATAGCAAAACAAGGTAATACAGCTGTGAGAATGTTAATTCACAAAGACCCTGGGATAGGAGCCCCTCCCAAATTTCTCCAGCTGTAGGGGATTTAGCTTTTAGCACCATACTCCCAGATAACATCTTTCTTCCAGGCAGCAATAAATCACATCCAAGCAATTAAGGAAAACCAAGAGGGGAACGTTTCTCTTTAAAGGGGAACCAACACACACTCCCTTCTCCACCTACCAGGATTCTACCCCCTGTTAAGCTACGCAGGGTCAAAACCAAAGGTTTAATCCTTCCCCAGAATTCCCCTCACACTACATCATTAATTTCAGTGTGTCTACTCTGAGTAAAACGTAGTTAAACACCACCCCAAAAAATCTAAAAATTGAAAATTGAAAAAATTGAAAACTACTCCAGAAGAATACATACATGGATCTTGATGGCCTGCTTACATGGATTGTATTCATGCGTCTTTAAAATCAGGTCCATTGCTTCTTTTTAAAGGTCCTTTAATGGTGGACCATATTGGTCAGTAGCATAAATAAATCCTTGCTGCTGCTAAGGTTCAGGAAGGTAACAAAAGTAAAGTAATTAGGTCATTTGTGCATCTTTAATTTGAAGGCTGCGTATTCAAAAAGTAACACTTAGAAGTGTTCAAGCTTCCAGTTGATCCAAAAGTAAAAGTTATTGATGTCAGCTGTAACATTTTTTTCTTACATAACTTGAAATCAACGAATGTTACCTGATGTTCACTATGTTGCCATCTCCTCTGTGCTTCAAAACAGAATATTCCTCTTCTGGGAATGTAGTGTTATCCCTTTGGAACCTTCTGATTTTTTTCAGAGAAAACAACTTGACTCCCTAATGACTAGAGATTCTAGACATTCGGGGTGTATATTTAAAGGCATGGAAACCAAAGGAAAGTAGTTGATTGAAACGGAGAACAATAGAATCATAGAACTGTAGAGTTGGGTCATTTAGTCCAACCTTCTACAATGAGGATGCCCAACGTAGGGCTCAAAGCCATGACCCTGAGATTACGAGTCTCATGTTGAATGCTGTCTGATAAAGTTGCTTCTGTAAATGGAGACTTAATTTATATTAGACAGAATCCCTGTATAGAAATATGTGGTGCAAATCAATAAAGAGCACAGTCCTAAACTTTTGTGCGGCGATAACTTTCTGGGAATGCCCATCACATGGGATAAAAGATCTGCAGCAGCAGAGCTGACGCTTTATGCCATACTAGATCCTTGTTTCTGGGGACTTGCATCTCACACAGGGTTTTCTATTCTTGCCTTAGTGTACTCATGCAGTCTTGATTCAGCACATTATGTTATTGCAACAGACAGGGCCGGCTCTAGGTAGAGCCCCGGTGGTGCGGTGTGCCAGGGCGCCACGCGGCAAAGCTGCGCGGAAACCATGCCACGCCCTGCGAGGGCGGGGGCGCCGGAGCGATCTCTGCCCCTCAGCGCCAGGGCGCCCGACCTGCTCGAGACTGCCCTGGCAACAGACAACTGTTAGATCCACTTTCAGCCTTGCAGAGTGAACCATATATGTTTGCGTAGCTGAGACAAGGCAGTTGTGGTAACTACAAACTATTTCTGTAGTATATAACGCCAATCTGCTTTGTCTAATATGAGCATAATTCTTGGTGCTGACATCTGTCAGAGTTAACAAAGTAGAATGGTGACCTATACTTTGTGCTCACTTGTAGATGAACCAGCTCCCTTCTACTTGAATCCTACAGTTAGAATCATATATAAGAATACCTTATCCCTTATATACCTAATTGATCACTGTTCTCTATAGGTGAGGGCCTCCTGTAGACACCTTATCTGCAGGAGTTCCATTTTGCTTAATATAGGACTAATATAGGACTAAGATCTTTAATGTTGTGGCAGCTATCATTTGTAATTTCCTCCCCTTGAATAATAGGTAAGCACTGTTTCTGTTGTCCTTTCAGCCCTACTAAAGACTTTCTTCTTTCAGCAAACCTTTTAAGACAAGAGCTTTCCCAATCTGCATCTGTATTAGAATTGTTTTTAGGATAGGTATGTTTGCTTGCTTGCTTGCTTTCTTGCTTGCTTGTCACCTGTCTGCTGCCCTGGGCTACTTTGAGAAGAAGGGTGGGATATCCTACTGAAGGTTCAGTTAATCTTTTTGTCTTAATGGTGCATGCATATTGAGTATGCCATTGGCTTTAAAGCAAATGGAGCAATGATTTTTATATGTAATTATTATTTTATTTTGATTCTGCCCTTATTCTAAGGAGTTCAGGATGGCATGGAATGTGGTCTCCCCACACCCTAATCATTTTTATCGATGCAATACCCTTGTGTGGTAGATTAGACTGAGAGATAGTGACTGGCCCTAGATTACCCAGTGAGTTTTATGGTTGTTAACTTCAGCCCAGGTCTCTTGATTTAGTCTCAAATTCCCAACACACTGTAACACTCTGCCACATTGGATCTTACTTTTCTTTTCCCATATAAGATCTTAGTTATACTATGGTGCTTTTGGTCCTTAATATATGGTGATAAAAGTGTTTTTTTCATCTAATGAAACCTGGAAATCAATTAAACTTTAAATGATATAATACGATTCCAAAGCTAAATAGGTTCTTGAGCACTTCATCTTCTCTTAAGAAATTGTTGCTTGAAATAAATAATGAAACTACCTCATAAGATGTGGCAGTTAAAAATGTAAAAATGTTGGTGCATAAAATTTGGAAGTTCTAATTATGGCTGGAATGTGCATAGTGTTACAAAACCTGTGATAATAATTAATTCTCTAAGGAAAATGAACCCCTACAGATAACCACTCTTGGGATATAGTATTAAGCAAATGACATGATTGTTTGGAAGTTAAATTAGTAAACTTCTCTAACAAATGTATATGAGTGGGATTTTGAGTAATCTTACTGGGCTACCAAGTTCCTTTCTGCTGGTCATCCTGAGTCTGACATGATGGGTGGTGAATACCTAAATTATTATTTTAAGTAAGAGTAATTATCTTAGTTATTATATTTCTGTAGAATAGCATATTAGTATATATATTTCATAACTTGGAGAAGACTTCCTAGTGGCCATCAATTTCCAGGGACTTAATCTTCTATATTTGTTTTTAAGGATTTTTGAAAGTATCCCATCACAAGGGAACATGAGGAAAGTCTGTTTATTCATCACCCACAGAATTATGACAAATGCCTATGACGGGTTCAAATATGGGCATTCTGTTATGTTGCACTGTTGGTGCACCCTGTTTTTGTCATATATATGCTGCTACTGAATCAAGTTTTTAAATGTAGCTCTAGTTGTTGTTGGGCAAAACCTATGTAGGCACCCTCAGGTAAAGAAAACCATTAGAGCATATTACTAAGAAATTTGTCAGTTAGGCTGGCTGCCCATGAAGATGATGATGATGATGATGATAATGATATATTATACCCTGCCCATCTGTCTGGGTTTCCCAGCCACTCTGGGCAGCTCCCAACAGAATGTTAAAAACACAATACAGCATTAAATATTAAAAACTTCCCTAAATAGGGCTGCCTACAGATGTCTTTTAAAAGTAAGATAGTTGCTTATTTCCTTGACATCTGATGGGAGAGCATTCCACAGGGCAGGCACCACTACCGAGAAGGCCCTCTGTCTGGTTCCCTGTAACTTCACAGACAAGCAGGTTTTCTGAAAACTAAAATGCAACTTTGGTGCTTAAATCTGGTATGTTCCTTGATGTTCATGGATATTGCTAAAGTTCCTGATTTTTTTTCATTAGGATTGTGAGACTTTTTGTTTAACTTTCAGATTTAAAACTAGCCTATTAATTCTGATCATCTTACCTTTTGATCTTAGGAGCAAGGTGGATATAACATGGAGAAGCTTTTCCTTGATCTCATAATTTTATAATTTTAGAAGTTAGTATGATAGCTTCTATGACATAGAATAAAAAGATGAAACACCATTAGAACATGAAAAGTCAAATATTTACATTTAACTATGATAATTTTAAGATATTTCATTGTTATCAGCATTTTATATCAATGCAGCTTAATAAAGTAGGGCATGATCCAGTATATTGCAGTCTGTCACTGCTCCGTATGGCTGAAATTGCATTTTGGGACCCCATATATTATTGCTGCTGGTTCCTGGTGCCTTGTGTGTGTGTGGGGGGGGGTGTTCTTCTGTAAATCCCCATTCTCTAAGGTAGCAATGAAAGCCCTCCAAGCCTTCTGAACCAGACAGCGTAATTCTGAGATCTAGGTTACTAGTAAATATGAATTCCCAATATGTCCTCTTACTTTCTCCTGAGTGTTTATTTCAAAAACATAACCGTAAATTCAATCTGATTTTTGGACCCTGGCTTGCTGGGCTTAGCCTGGGGAGTAGGGTGCCTGGAAATCTGACTCTGTCTCTAGGAGCAGATACTACTCTGATATGATGACCGCCTCATCAGAAAATAGGAATTTACAGGTAAGCAAAAAATAAATAAATTTTTTACATGTGATTTATCCCCCCCCTCCATGTACATCAGTGTGCTAGTAATGAAGCCTTTAAAATGAATAAATGAAACTGCTACAAGCAAGAAAGAGTTACTACGACGAGCTTGGTTCCATCTCCCTGCCCGAGGCTTCTATAACTTGTGTAAGCCTGATTACCCTCTCTTGCAGCAAAAGGAACTGAATTCTGTTTTCCCACCTACTCTTTTTCTAGAATGTTACTAAATGTTAAATTCTTCCTACGAACAGTGCAAGCTATATATCTGAATGCATTTTTGTTTCTTAACAGGTAAGGTGTTTTATGTTTAGCCACAACTCTTTTTTTAAGCATTTTTCATAAAATATATCAAAAAGAATATTATAATGTTCAAAATGAAAGCCATTCAGCGCAATATTGAGGGGAGTCCTTCCTTCCAGTGACTTCAATAGAAGGTCATTGTAAGTTAAATGGAAGCTATTCAGTAGTTAGGTTGTAGAGGTACAAGCATGGAGGAAAATATTGCCGTGAGTATTGTAGTTTCCAGCAGACAGAAGCAATTTTGATCTCAAAAGAACTAGAGGGCAGGAAGTTAAGTGTTAATTCTGGGAAGGACGTATTTATTTGTAGTGTAACTGTACCTCATTTTTAAACTGTAGCACTAAAGGTCTTTAAATACTTTAACATATCAGTGCCGTAAACTTGACAAGTGTAGTACTCCCAGGCTGCAATCCTATGCTCACTTACTCCTGTTATACACAGTTTATAATGGCATGGTGGATTTAGCTGTGTGAATTGGACCTATGTGATATTTCAATGCAAATGAAATACTTTACTTCTGCTCACTACATTGCTCTAAGTAATGGCATCTTAATATTAAAGAGTACCACACTGATTCTGTAAATCTGCTGTAGCTGCCACAACAGAAACTGTAGCAGCACTGAAAAAGCTTAAGCCACATCTCGCCACATCTCGTACTGAGAAATGCAGGAAAGATGCTCTGGCCTGTTCCTAATTTTTTACATGAGAAATCCATTGCTGAGGGGGGGGCACACAAATGCTGAGGAACCCCTACTCTCCATAGCTGCCAAGTTCTCCCTTTTTTTAAGGGAAATTCCCTTATGCTGAATAGGCTTCCTCGCGAGAAAAGGGAAAACTTGGCAGCTATGCCTACTCTCTTACAGTATTTGTTGGGGATATCCCTGACGGCCACTGATTTAAGTTCTTAACACCAATGTCTGAAGATGGGATGCATTAGCATAATATTTCAAGTTGTGCTGAAACATTTAATGCTACTTTAGACACTGCAGTCAATGGTTTGGATCCAGAGTTCACATCTAGTGAGGTTTGTGTAAGCCAACCTACCTGCTCCCTCCTCGCTATGGCAGCCCCTCCCAACCCCCACAAGATACTATAGTGAGCAGTGGTATACCCTGCAGAATCTGGAGGAATGTGGGAGAAAGGAATATCTTAAAATTGGGTTGAGACAACGCCAGCAAACAGATCCAGATATATATGTAAACTTACTTTACTATGGTGAGATCTCATTGTGAGGAGTACTCCATTCCTGTTGGACAATACAACTGGCATATGTATTAGTTACTGCTGATTATTTCCACAGTGTTTTTTCTCTCCCCCAGTGATGCTTCATGTGTCAAGGTTAAGAAAGGCATCTACATAGATAATAGGGGAGTATTTTCCATAAGTCATTTCTAAATAAAATAATAACTATTCTACAATCTTAAATGCCAGTTCTTTTTATACTGCACTCCTGGAACCTGAGGAATGAATTACGGTATATTTCAGTCAGCTTACTATTTTATATGGAATGGCAAGGTACACTACATTTAAATCCTGCAGTTTCTCATATTTATGATATTTCGTATTATGATGTTGTTAAGGACATATATCAGGATTTTTTTCTACACAGTCTTGCATCTTTCACATTTGTCTACAAGGTCTAAAAGAACAAGTAACTGTCAGTTTAGGCATCATTAGACAGCATCTTAAAAAACAGAAACATCACCTTGCCGACAAAGGTCCGTATAGTTAAAGCTATGATTTTCCCAGTAGTGATGTATGGAAGTGAGAGCTGGACCATAAAGAAGGCTGATCGCCGAAGAATTGATGCTTTTGAATTATGGTGCTGGGAACTAGCATGGCCGGCCCTACGTGCAGGCTGGGTGGCGCAGGGCACCACGGCGCCGGCCCGCCAGGAGGGCGCCGCGAGCTGCGCCCACCCGCCCACTGTGCTGGGAAACGGGGCGGGAGGGCGCCGGAAGGATCCGGCGCACCACGGCGCCAGGGGCGCTTAAGACGGCACTGGGAACTAGACAGGTTTGTGGTACGGTTACACCTGATAAAGAGACAGGTAGTTTGGGAAGCTCTTAGATCCAGTATTGTTGAGGGAGGCAAAAGTGTCCTTCCTATTGAGCAGCACCTTTTACCAATTCTGGCAGGTATGCAACAGCCATTCCTGGACAGGCATAGTCTGGCCACATTGATCCATGCAATGGTAACCTCGGGGTTGGATTACTGCAATGCACTGTGTAGGCTAAAATTGGTATGGAAGCTGCAGCAGGTGCAGAATGTTGTGGCTAAGATGTGATGTGGAACAGCCTGCTCAGGACACACTACACCAGTTTTGAAAGAACTGCACTGACTGCATGCATGTTACCAAGCCCCAGTTCAAGGAACTAGTAGCGTGGCTATTTTGCCCCCCCCCCCCCCCAGCCTCCAGCATCGTCCACATGCTGCTCTGCAGGGTCCTCCAACTGATAAAAACAGCTTGTCAAAAGGCTGCAGGGGAAAGGAGAGATTTTTTGGGAGGCCCCTCCCTCTAACTCCAGCACAGCTGAAACTCCACTGAGTGTAAGTGTGGTTTCAACTACAGTGGTACCTCTACTTACGAATAACTCTACTTACAAATGTTTCTACTTACAAATGGAGCTCCATCCGCCATCTTGGATGCGGTTTAGATAGGATTATTTCTACTTACGAATTTTTAGATAGGGTTGCTCCTACTTACGAATTTTTTTCTCCCAAATTACTCCCATTCCTATGGGAATCGACTTTCTCAGAAATGCAAAGAAACACTTAGGTGGACCTTAGCTATTCAGCTCTTTCATCAACTGAATAATACATCGGCAAATGTCTCCACAACTTAAACTGATGTGGTCACTGTGGCAGAAAACTGAATCCCTTTCAGATGCAAGGTTCCAAAGCTTTGTAGGGCTTCTAGATTAAAATCAACACTTCTTGGTCCATAATCAAATCATGGATTATAGCAACTTTAATACATTAATTAACTTAATTACATTTGTTAATTAAAGTAATTAAGCTTGCATTTAAAAGCACAAAGCAAATAATTGATTCTCAGCTAGCCGATAGGCCGAGTTCCTGAAGCCACTAGATCAGATTCAGTATATGATAGGGCTCGTTTTTGTTCCATGTTTCTGCATAGGTTTATACTTACTTACTGGTAGTTATTTTCTTCATCTCTTATTTGGCTTTCTCTACTGTTATAACGTACTGTATTAAAAAAGTGGTAGCTTATGGCTTAGAACAGGGGTCCCCAAACTAAGGCCCGGGGGACAGATGCAGCCCAATCGCCTTCTAAATCTGGCCCGCGGACGGTCTGGGAATCAGCATGTTTTTACATGAGTAGAATGTGTCCTTTTATATAAAATGCATCTCTGGGTTATTTGTGGGGCATAGGATTTCGTTCATATTTTTTTTCAAAATATAGCCCAGCCCCCCACAAGGTCTGAGGGACAGTGGACCAGCCCCCTGCTGAAAATGTTTGCTGACCCCTGGCTTAGAAACTCTGCTCTGTTGATAGCCTATTGTGGTGCTGCTGTTCGGTTTTGCTCACCTTAAGGAAGTAGCCAGGATAAAAGAAATGTGCTCCTCCCGTCCAGGAAGGCATTCCAAAGGATTATACTTTCCCCACTTGTTTTTCATTGGCATGGATACCTCCGCCATACCTAGAATCTATTGCATACAAATAGCATAGCCATGCCTCCTCTCATGTAGGGTGACTTTGAGACTCTGTCCTGACGTAGCGCATATGGAAGGCGTTGAGGCATCGCTCCTGACAGCTGTGAGTTACCCACGACTCACTTCCATGAAGCCTGGAAGAACTTCACCTTGGTATTGGACATTGGATCATATTCTCCCATACTCTCTTGGAGAGGCAAGCCATTGCCATAGCTGCCTTGCCAATATGTTTGTCTAGGTAAAGGGTAAAGGGACCCCTGACCATTAGGTCCAGTCGTGACCGACTCTGGGGTTGCGCGCTCATCTCGCATTATTGGCCGAGGGAGCCGGCGTACAGCTTCCAGGTCATGTGGCCAGCATGACAAAGCCGCTTCTGGCAAACCAGAGCAGCACATGGAAACGCCGTTTACCTTCCCGCTGTAGCGGTTCCTATTTATCTACTTGCATTTTGATGTGCTTTCGAACTGCTAGGTTGGCAGGAGCTGGGACCAAGCAACGGGAGCTCACCCCGTCACAGGGATTCGAACCGCCGACCTTCTGATCAGCAAGCCCTAGACTCTGTGGTTTAACCACAGCGCCACCTGGGTCCCTAGCTCCATTTGTCTAGCTCCGTGTTAATGGAGAGGTTGCTGGTTGTGGTGGAACCCAAGTAGACAAAATTGTCTACCACCTCAAGCGTGTGACTACCAATGCTGATGCATGGAGTGCTAGTGATGTACTGACCCAGAATGTTGGTCTTCGTCAGAGCTGCAGACACTGAGGTAGCTCTGCAGAAGCTCATCAACTGTTTTGCCCAAGCCTGCAAGGAGTTCTGGCCTTGACACCAGCCTGACAAAGAAGGTAAAAAGGTAAAGGACTCCTGGACTGTTAAGTCCAGTCGAATGTGACTATGGGGTGCGGCACTCGCCTCCGCTTTGAGGCTGAGGGAGCCTGCGTTTGTCCGCAGGCAGCTTTGCCGGGTCACATGGCCAGCGTGACTAAACCGCTTCTGGTGCAATGGAACACCGTGACGGAAGCCAGAGCGCACAAAAATGCTGTTTGCCTTCCCATCACAGCGGCATCAATTTATCTCCTCTTGCTGCTATGCTTTTGAACTGCTAGTTTGGCAGGAACTGGGACAAATCAACGGGAGTTCACCCCATTGCGCGGATTTGAGCAAAGAGTTAACATCCTGGGTCAGGACATCGCCAGCACTCCACTCATCAGTTTTTATATTCAATCAGCAATTTCACTTTAGGTTTCTTCATGTAGGCTAAGACACAGTTACAATTCCTTCTCCCTGATTGGGACAATCTTTAAACTCTCACCTGTGAAAGATACCTGCACCATTCCAATTTTTCCTCTAACTAGATAATACCCACTTGTGAGGGTAGGTAAACACAGTTTTGATGAGAAAGCAGGCACTGGAGTGCAGTGGACGACTCTGGGCTCTCAAATTTCAGCGGCGCCCTGTGTGACACTAAAGTTCAGTTCTTCCTTGCATCTTGCACTCCGTTCTCCAGAACTGCTGTGGCGCCCCCTGCAATGTGGTGCTCAGTGCGGCCACATGGGTCGCACTACCCTAAAACCACCTCTGTGGAGTGGGAAGGGTTCAAGCTCCCCATATTCATTTTTCCTAAGCCCTAAATTATTATTTCCTCCTAAATTTTCTCGGATCTCAGCATTATCTGCTACTGAGAGCCATGTGATGGTACCTGTGTCAGGTTTATGTTATCACTAAGAGTGCGGCAAGTTTAAAGCAAAGGATGGTATTTATTAGTGTGAAAGGAGATATTAATCCCACCCCTCCAGCTGCGTCTATTCTCCCTGAAAATGGGAATAATGCAATCTTCCAATGCAGTCACAGCCAAGACCTCAGATGCAGACCTTTAAATATTTCTAGAACCAACAAGACCTAACCCTCGCTTCCACAGTAAACCATTTGTTAATTGTCCCCCTCAGTCATTTAAGTTTATTTTCATCCTGCAACCTATGGATTGTGTTTGCTTTAATTCATGTTGCCTTCTTCCATAATGCAGTTCAGGAAGCTTGTTCTCTAAGGACCTTTGTATTACAGCTGTGGCTTTCTCGGGAATCGTGATGAGCTCAGCAACGTCTGCCTTTAATGTTCAAAACAATCATTGAGCAATAAAAATTAGGGCTCTTTTTGCAATTATTGATTTTGTACTAAGATGACTATCTCCCCTTCCCCTTGAAACTCATAAAACTTCAAATAGAAGCTTAAGTTGTTTCGTACTGCTGCTCATAGTAGAAGGCTTTGAGGCATATGATGTTTGTTTTGTATGTGTTTAGCACAAAAAGAAGAGCATTGACCAGACAATCTTTCAATCTAAGATTATGATAGGTTAAGAAATGTTGGCACTTGCATTCAGATTTTCCTTTGTGAAACGCAAGAGCGTTTTAATGGCTTACTGATTACAAATAGGTGCTGCTGTATTAAGATTGATATGAAATGTTTCATTAACCATATATCAGAAGAGTCTCTTACTTTCACTTTCTTGTAGGTTGGTTTAACTTCTTAAACTAGTCATGTAAAATGTCTGCCCATGGAAATCAGTATCACACAGATTTCCCAAAGCTGTAACCATAAACTGGACCTAACATATCTAAGCTCTGGGTTACAGAAAGTGTTGCAGTTGCCACATAATGCATCTGCGTGGAGCTTTACCTCTGATCTATTTAGAAAGGTATTTCCATGAGCTCTGAACATGATAGTTCAGGAAAAAACCCCACTTCGGGAGGTATTGTTGAGGCACGTTCAAAACCGTTTTTAGTTCGTATTTCTTGATCTGGGTATGTATGATTATATTGCAGCCTATTTTGCAAGCTTTGGTATCGAAATTTCTTTAAGGAACCCACTATAATGCATTCAATGAGTGTTTAAAATAAATTGTACGCCAAAAGATAGCATTCAGTTTCACCTGTGCTTTTTCTTGTCATACCACTTAGTTGGCAAGAGTTGCAGAATTTAATGATTGGATTGCTAATCAGTAGACAATTTTTCAACTTCTAAAATAAACAAGCATTGTATAACCCGAGCTTATTGTCCTGCCCCGCCCCATTTTTTTTAACCTGGGGGGGGGGGAGAAATGCTTTATGCCAGCCTAATCAAATTTATTTTATGTTTTCGGAATTTCACTGCACACTTTTTAAACTGGACATTATGTCAAAAACTTGGAAATGTAATTCACAATGTTCTTCTACATACAGGGTGCAAAAGTGACATCCAGTGGCCAATTACATTAATTAGAGTAAGTTTTATTCCATAGGGCAGATTTTAGCAATTCATTAATAAAATGAAAGTAAATCTCCTTAAATTTTATGCTCATAGGATTGTGCTGTCAGATGTCTTTGCATTGCTTCAGTTTCACACAATTACAAAATGTTCTGTTCAGATGAAGACTTTAGAAATTAAATCTAACAGGAGGCATAATAATTTTTTTAGTGGATCCCTGCTTGTTCTTCATCAGGAACTTTATTTCCTATTTGCTCAGTTTGAAGGTTGTCTAAAGGTAGCTAATTTCATCCTCTGTTTCACTTACGAAACCTAATTTCTTTTGTTTGTTTCAAAAATTAACATCTTTTTTTCACCAAAAAGCATGGGCAAAATATTGATCTGTTTGTAAGCTAATCTTATTTTAAAGCTTTTGGTAAACTTTCAACATCATTAGGTTATATTTACAACATTATTACCAATAGAACAGAATACTCCACAAATACAGCACAGAAGTGTAGAAATGTTCATTCTGACAGAATTTCAAGTTTTTCACATAGTGAAAATGCTTTGCAATGCCTGTGGAAAACATTTTCTCTTTTCCATGCAGCGTGTTAATTTCCCCCACCCTAGTTCTTGCTTTACCAAAATTCAGCATGATCCAAGTTCAGTTGGGTCACTGGATCTTTTAAATTAGCCTAAAAATAGCCACAATGACTCTTGAGGTAGATCAGGGCCATAATGCTTGGCGGACACAAAAGGCTAACCCCCCTGAAGCTATTTTAAACCACAGAAGGGAGTAGGGAAAAGACTGGTACAACATGGGTACCAAGCTCATATTGCAGTTGCTTTTAAGCAAAGAGCAGGATGTAAAGAGATCATGTCTAGTTCAATCTGCAAATGTTCTTAATTGTGTTTGGGTCTTGCCCATAATGCCATGCCCAACATTGAATATTGACTGCTTCGGCTAACACATGCTTGTTCCTTGTTTTGTACAGAAGCTTAGTTTTGGGCAGAGTTGTAGTAAAAGCATATACAATACAAACAGATGGTTGAACTGGGCTGCAGTTAAGCTAAATTAGTATTAAGATTTAAAAATCTGAAGCTTATTCCATGTGCAAGTGTAAGGCAGCCATTTAGTCAAGGAATTTAAGTTTGAGCTTAACAGTTTCACTTGTGTATTTTGAAAATGAGGGCTAATGATTAAAAATGGAGGAAACCTATGAAAAATGTCATGCAGAGAATTCCTTTCTGCCTTGCCACACTGTGGTCAAAGTAGTATTTTGGTTTTATGCCTATTGTGCAATGACAAAGGTTTATTTTCCCTTTGTTCTTTTCAGAGCGCTGCAGCAGCTCCCAGTCCAGTGCTAGGAAACATTCCCCCAGGAGATGGCATGCCAGTAGGTCCTGTACCACCGGGGTTTTTTCAGGTATTCAGACAAATTATGAATTTTAGGACTTAGAAATGGGTCGGTAGCATTATTTGGCACTGCCAGAAAAGAGTATCACTTCAAATTCTGTATAAAATGCATAGTATTTAAGAACAATAGCAGGTGGGATGGGGAATTAGAACAGGTTCAATGATCAATAAAAGGCAAACTTTAATCTGTTTTATGTCAGGAGTTGGAATTGTGAAACAGTGCAGTAATAGTCATTGTTATAGAATATTAGATGTGCAATAGTTCCTTAGTCTAAAAGGAACTATTGTAATAGGGGAGGTATTTTCTATACTAAGGAACTGGTTACTTTTTTTTTTTTTTTAATCATTTTTATTAAGGATTTTCTTGGTTTACAGAGATGAGAGCAATGTCTCTCTTAAGATTGTTACAATTTCAGTTTTGTTTGTTGAGACATTGGTGAGGGGAGGGGAAGGATAGTGGGTGGGGGGAGGGTGGGTGGGGTGGGTTTTTTCTTGTCAGCGACATTTGCATAGGTTCTCTGTTGTTCGCTTGTTTTCCTTTGTTGGTGAGAGATGCTGGGGTTGGCCTAGGATATGGTTGTTCCTTTGTGGTTAGCTGTGGTGGTCTTTGTTTTGTTTGTGAGCAAGGGGGTGAGTGTTGTGGGTCAGGTTAACCATATGGATTTGTATGCTGTTGGTGGGTTTTTGTCGTTATCTTGTTGGGCTGTGTATGTGATAAAGGGGAACCATACCGGGGTGAAGCCATCCTCTTCTATTTGTCCCCGTGTCAGTTTCAACTTATTGGTTAATTTTTCTAGTAGGGCTGTTTCCCATACTATTTGGTACCAATGGTCCATGTTTATTCCTGACAGGTCTTTCCAGTGTCTGGTTATGGTGCTTCTGGTTGCTGAGAGTAAGTGGGTTATGAGTTCTTTGTGATGTAGTTCTTTGTCCTGGAAGATGTTTAGCAAGGCCAGTTCTGGGGTGAATTCTAAAGTTTGTTGGGTTATTTTACCTATTTCTCTTATGGTTGTTTTCCAGAATAGTTGGATTTTGGGGCACTCCCACCACATGTGGAAGTATGTGCCTGTTGAGGTGCATCCTCTCCAGCATTTTGGTGATGTTCCTGGGCGTATTATCGCTAGTTTCCGTGGTGTTAGGTACCACCTGTAGATGATTTTCAGAGTGAGTTCTTTTCTTTTTGCTGATATGGATTTAAAGGGGGGTTTAGACCACATTTTGGTCCATTGGGCGGGGTTAATTTCATAGCCTATGTCGTCTTCCCATTGTCTTTTGATTGTGTCTAGGGGGCTCGTGGGGTTTTGGAGCAGTATTTTATATATTGCAGATACCATCCCTTTGCCCTGTCCCTTCGTCGTCAGGATGAGGTTTTCAAAGGTAGTTAGGGGTCTGGTCGCTGCTGATTTTACAACTGGATTGTTTAAGAGGGCATGTAGTTGGTGTTGTGCTAACCAGGATATTTGGATGTCTTCTAGTTTGTCCTGTATTTCTTGTGTTGTCATAGGTTGGTTGTTTTTATAAAAGTCTATTAGGCGATATAAGCCTTTGGTCTGCCAGGTTTTTATCTGGAGGTTTTGTGCTGCATGGTGGAATAGCGGATGGTAAGCCAGGGGGATTAGTGGGGATGAGGTTGGGGATAATTTGTCTGTCTCTGTTTTCCATGCTTTGAACATGGTTTGTGTGTACCTGTTTAGTGTTGCGGGAATCTTCCTTAGTTTGTTTTGGAGGAGTGGGTATGCTGAGGTGCAAATACTATCAATCGTGTCCCTTTCTAAGTGTATCCATTGTTTTGTTTCATCTTCCAGTATATATGGGATTATATGTCGTATTTGGTTGGCTCTATAATATGTTTCTATGTTGGGGATTCCCCATCCTCCTTGTGAGGTGGGAAGGTGCAGGTATTTGGTGCTTATTCTTGGTTTTTTATGCGAGAAGATAAAAGAGTATAGTTTTTTCTGCCATCTGCGAAGTTGGGTTGGGGGGATCCAGATTGGGAGGGTTTGGAATAAGTAGGTTAATATTGGGAGAGTGATCATTTTGATCATGGCCATTTTATCTGAGAGGGTGAAGTTCATATTGCTCCATCTCTTTAGGTCTTTGTTTATTTGCTGCCACAGGGGTTTATAGTTGTGCAGGTATAATTTGTTGAGGTTTTTGGTTATTTGTACCCCTAGGTATCTGAACTTGGTATGACAGAGTTTTATCTTAGTGATATTAGTGAGTTCTTTCTGGGTGTGAGGAGGGGTGTGGAAGCACATGGCTTCTGATTTTGCAAAGTTTACTTGTAGGCCAGACACCACTGCAAATGTGTTGAGTTCTCTGATTAGGGAGATCGCTGTGTTTAAGGGGTCTGATGTTGTGATCATTAGGTCGTCTGCGAAGAGCCCTAGTTTGTATGTTCTGCCTTTTATTTCCACTCCCTTGATGTCTGTGGACGCTCGCATTCGGATTGCTAGGGGCTCTAGAGCCAGAATGAATAGGAAGGGAGATAATGGGCATCCTTGCTTTGTGCCTCTTTGGATTGCTATGGTGTTCGAGTCCATGTTATTAATTCTGCATTTAGCCGAGGCTTGGGAGTATATTTGTTTGAGGGTTTGTAGGAAGTTGGGGCCAAATTTCATGTTAGTTAGTACTGCTAATAGGTATTTCCATTCTAGGCAATCAAAGGCTTTGAGGATGTCTAAGGACATAATTGTCAATGGGAGTTTGGTTGCCTTGCTGTGTTCAATTAGGTTCAGTAGTTTCCTGATGGGGTCCGTGATATTGCGACCGGGGACAAAGCCGGTCTGGTCTGGGGCTATTAACTTACCTAAGAAAGTTTTTAGGCGATTGGCCAGGATTGTTGTGAATATTTTGTAGTCTTGGTTTATTAGTGAAATCGGGCGGTATGATTCTACTTTGAGATTGTCCTTCAAAGGTTTTGGGATGGATACTATTTTGGAATGGTTCCATGTTTTGGGGATGGGCCCCCCTTTCATGATGTCGTTAAACAGGCGTGTCATGTAGGGCAGCAGGGGTTCTTTGAATTTTTTATAGAATTCTGCAGTGAAGCCGTCTGGGCCCGGGGCTTTGTGTGGTTTCAAGTTTTTCAGGACCGTGTCTATTTCCACTGGGGTGATAGGACTGTCCATGAATTCCCGTTCCTCATCTGTTAGGTTAGGCATGGTCAGTCCTGCTAGGAATTTTTGGATTTCCTTCTCGGGTGGATTACAGGAAGTGTATAGGTTGGAGTAGAATTCTGCAAATTCTGAGGTTATTTCTCTGGGGGAGAATGTTATGTTGCCGTCCTTTTTGGTGATGCAGTGTATTTTTGTTTTGAGTGTTCGTTTCCTACATCTATTTGCTAATAGTCTGGAGTTCTTCCCTCCGTGTTCATAGAAGCGTTGTTTAGAATATAGAATACTGATCATTGTTTTGTTAATTTCTAGGGAGTCTATTTCTCTTCTTTTTTGTTCTATAAGTTTAAGGAGTTTTTTGGCTCCTGTTTGTTTGTAGCGTGATGTGAGGGCGGTAATGTCTTGTTCCATTTTACTAATCTGTGTGGAGGTTTGTTTTTTGAGGAATGTTTTCTCTTTTATGCATGCTCCTCTGGTGACCGCTTTCATTGCGTCCCATAGGAGGGGGGTCGCTGTGTTGTCTACATCATTTTCTTTGAAATAGTTTTGGAGGGTCTTTGTAAGATTTTCTCTGGTTTGTTTGTTTGTGGTTAGGATGGGGCTGAAGGACCATGATGGAGTACTGTGTGTTCTCTCTCCTATTTTAATGGTGACTTCTACTGGGGCGTGGTCTGTTATTTTAATGTTGCCTATGTTAGATGATTCCACCAGGGGAATCAGGCTCTGTGAGAGTAGAATGCTGTCCAATCTGGACGTTGTGCCGTGACGTCCAGATTGGAATGTGTGGGTGGTGTCTCCTGGGTGCAGCTCACTCCAAATGTCATAGAGGCCTCTGTTTTTTAATAGTTTTAGTAACTTGTAAGGGTCCCTCGTTGTTGGGGGTTTCCCATGAAGGAAGGTTGCCCCTGGGGTTGTGGGTTGAGTGTTTTTCAGGGATATGCCTTTTATATTTAGGTTGAGGTCACCTCCTAGGATTGCTTCCCCTTCCGAGAAGGAGAGGAACTTGTTCAGTGTCTTCTGGAAGAATTCTAGTTGTTTCGAGTTTGGGGCATATATAGAGCCAATTGTCAGTTTAGTTTTGCCATCTATTGTTCCTTTGATGAAGATGAATCTGCCTCTTTTGTCCTTTAGGACTGTTGTGGCTTTGAAGTTTAGGTCTCTATGAAGTATTACGGCTACTCCGCGGGCCTTACCTGAGCCCTGTGCCACCCACTGTTGGCTGAAGCGGGGGTCGCTCAGTAGTCTGTTCCTTTTGGGGGGGTTGTGTATTTCTTGTAGGAAGGCGATGTGTGGTTTCATGGTATTTATGTATGAGGTGATGCGCTTTCTTTTGATGGGATTTCCCAGCCCCCTTACATTTAGTGTAATTGCTTTTAAGCTATCCGTCATGTTTGTCTATTATATGGAGCGATTCCTTGCCAACCCATTCGGGTTGTCCTGTGTCTCTCACTTCGTGCTGTTTACTGAACCGTTGAGGTTGCACTGACCTAGGGGGTGGTGGGTGGGGGGCTAATGGGGTTGGAGTTAGATTTGGGTTAAAGAGTAGGGGGGAGGTTGTAGAGAATTCCCTATATGTATTTATATAGGTGTTCGTTCGGGGTATTTTGGGCCATCCGGCCTTTGGCCAGTTGGCCCTGGGTCTCGGCTGACGTGGGGGGCCATGTTCAGAGACAGGCCTTCCCCCTTGTCGTTTACGATGGGGGGTGATCAGCGAGACTGTGTAAAGCATCCTTGTGGCATGCATGTTGGGTGTAAGAGTTAGGAACAATGTTGCTAATGTTAATAGCAACATTGTTGTTATGTTGGGGTGTGGGTGCGGGTGTTGGTACGCTCTGGTGCCACCATTGTGCTGGTTATGTGTCATCTTTTAGCCTGATTGTAAGTTGTGTTATGAATGTTACGGTTGTTATTTTTCCTTAGTGTGGATTGGGGAGGATGGTAGGGGTGTGGGTTGTGGTTGAGGGTGTTAGGACTGGTGTTGGAGTGGCAGTTTCCGTGAGGGTGTGGGGCTGGGGGGGTGGAGTAGCTGGTGTTAGCTATGTTTATGGCCTTATGGGGGTGGGGGGAGGGGGTGGGGGAAGGGGGGGAATCACCAGTCCTTCAGTTTGGGATGTTTTCCGGTTGCTTCACTTAGTTGTGGTTGTTGTGGTAGTATGGTCGTTCCTCTGTGTCGTGTTGGTTTCGTTGACCCTGCTTCTTGTGTCATATGCTCGGCCGAATAGTTCTGTGTGTGACGGTGTTTGGTTGAACTGGCGTGCGTTGTTTTGGCGTGCGTTGTGTTGCCTTTGTATCTTCTTTTTCTTCCTGTTGTTCTGTACTTTCGTCCAGTTATTTGCTGTCGTTTCGTTGTCTTGGTCTTGGCTGTCGCTTGGTGGGTCATCTTGAAGCCATTCCGGTGGGGTGTTGAGTCCGAGGTTCTTCAGTAGTTGCTGGGCTTCAGTTTTGTTAGTAGCTGTGTACTGTGTTGTCTTGTTTGTTACAATGAGGCGGAAGGGGAAGCCCCATCGGTATCTGATCTCTGCTTCTTGGAGACTTCGGGTGCATGGGCGTAGCATTTTTCTCCGATTCAGGGTGTCCTGGGACAGGTCTTGTAAGGCCAATATGTGGTTGTTTTTGTATTGGAGGTTAGTTGAGGTTTTGAGGTAATTCCATATCTCCTCTTTCTTTTTGTAACGTGCGAAGCGCACGATGATGTCCCTTGGGGGGGCGTCGGGATTCGGCATGGGTTTTAGGGCTCTGTGGGCCCTCTCCAGGTCGTTTGCCTCAAGTTGTAGATTTGGGATAGTGTCCTTCAACCAGTTAACAATTAGTTCTGTTGGACCTCTTTCCTCTGCTCTTTCGGGGAAGTTGCGGAAGCGGATATTGCAGCGTCTACTGCGATCTTCAAGGTCCGCTTGTTTGATTCTCAATTCTTCGTTTTCTGTCTCCAGTTCGACCAGTTTCTTTTTCAAGTGTGCGTTTTCCTCCTGTTGTTGCTCAATTATTTTTTCCTGTATTTGGTTTTTATTCTCTAAGGCTACCATCTTGGAGGTTAGTTCGTCGATAAGTGCCCGTAGGGGGGCTACTGTTTCCTCCAGTTGTTTTGCTAATTGTTTTGTTAGTCTTTTTGTTATTCTCTCTGTTAGTTTTGCTTCCATTTCCCTCGGCTCTGGATTTGTTGTTGGGTGGTCGTCACCTTGAGGGGGTGTTATGGTCTCAGTGCTGTTCGCCATTTCCCTGGCTGGTGTCGTCTCGTTCTCCCTTGTGGCTTTGATTCAAGGTCTGCTTGGTGACCTCTTGAGGTATGGTGTGTTGTGGTTAGAGGTAGTGGTGTTGGTGTTGGTGGTTCCTGATTGCTGTTTGTTGCTGGATTGTTCAGGCGTTATTGGTCGGTGGCGGTTCAGAGCGTCTGGATTAGGCGGTCATTTGTGTCTTGTCTGGGTTGTGCTTAAAAGAATTAAGGCTGGCAGAGTACTGTTTTAGGGCAAATCAGGCGCGGTAGTATAGTGGTCAGGGGTGGGAGGGATGAGGGAGGAAGGGGTTTAGGAGCAAGAAAGAAAAACAGGGGTTGGGGGGTTGGAGAGTAGCTAGGGGGTGGAGGGGAGGGGGGATAGGGGGTGAGAAGGAGGGAGAGGGAGGGAAAGAGGGAGTGAAAAGAAGGAAGGGGGGAGAGAGAGGGAGGAGGTGGAGTAGTCGCACTGATAATATCTTTTGTTGGTGATTTTTGGTTTGGTACGAGGTAGGGTTTGCAGGGGGGTTGTTATTGAAGGGGGTGGGGAGGTATGGGTGTGTAGATTTAGGGGTTAAGGGGAGGGAGTGGGAAACAAACAAACTTAAAATGGGGTACAAGTTGAGGAGTTGGGGCTGGGGCGGAGAACAGTGTATTTAAAGGTATGTGGAGGGGGTAGGGGTGATAGCCGTAGATCAAGTGAGGGGAGGTTTCAGCGGCAGTGGTCCCCTTTTAAAAAGTAAGGTGGTAGGGGTAGGTATGGGGTGGCTTTAAACAATTAAGTAAAATAAAATGGTCAAATCTGCATGGGGGTGAGAAGTGGGGTGGGTGGGTGTGCTAAGGAAGAGCTGAGTAAAGGGGGAGGGTTGGGTACTTGTAACGAAGTGGGGGGTGATGTGATATTAGTGGTGTAAAGGTGTTGCTTTGGGGAGGGGGGAAGAACCAAGGGGAATTAGAGAAGTGAGAACAGAAGGGTAAGGGTGAAAATGGGGGTAGAAGTAGCAGTAGTAGTGATAATAGAGCAGGTAGCAAAAAATTAGCGAAAAAATAGTGGGAAAAAAATATATTTTAAAAAGAGGAAGAATATATTTTTGTTAGTGTATGTATGTGTGTGTGTGTGTATATATATATGTGTGTGTGTGTGTGTGTGTGTGAATATGTTTGAGAAAAAAAAAATTGTACGTGCTAAGAGGGGGGGAAAAATTATGAAAAATATTTTAAAAATACTGAAAGAGGTCTTTTTCAGAGGGCCTCCCTCTGGGCTCCGGCCTGCTTCTGGCTCACTGGACTGTGGTGAGGTGGGCTCAGGCTGGGCCAGGGCTCAACCGCGTGCTCGCTCAAAGGGGGATTAGAGAGATGAAAGTAGAAGGGTAAGGGTGAAGATGGAGGTAGAGGTAACAGTAGTAATGATAACAGAATAGATAACAAAAAAAACAAAAAATAGGCAAACAGGCAAGAGCAGGCTAGCAAGAGTGAATTAAAATAAGATAGAGTAGGGAAGGGTGCAAGGTTTATTGTTCTCCCTTTATAAAGGAGAAATGGAGGTGGAACTGGAAATGAGACAAGGGAAGGGGAAAGAGGAAAAGAAGAAAAGGAAAAAAAAAGGGGGGGAGAGAGAGAAGAGGAGGTTTAAAGAGCGAGGTTGTGGGCAGTGAATGGCTGTATCCTTCCTTAAAAAGGGGGGGAAGAGGGATATATATGAATGATAGTGAAAAAAAAAATTTTAAAAAGAGAAAAAATATGTTTGAAAAAAGAAAAAAAAAAGGAAAAAATATGAGAGAATATGTTGGGGGGGGAAAAAAGGAGTTGGAATTATATATGTTAAAATTGAAGAGGGAAGAAAAAAAAAATTGAAAAAGGAAGTTGTAAAAAATACTTTAAAAATATTTAAAAATGTTTAAAAACATTAATAATAAAAGAGGTCTTTTCCAGTGGGCCTCCCTCCGGGCCTGCTTCTGGCACACTAGGCTAAGGTGGAGTGGGCTCAGGCCGGGCCTAGGCTCGGCCGCGTGTTCGCTCGCGGCCTCGGTTGCGACCCTACCCTTGCCCCTCCGCACCCAGCTTTCGCACCTGAGTCTCCCGACCCCCCGAGTCCTTGGGGGTGGCTGCAGCGGCGGCGGCGGCGGAGCAGGAGCGGTGGGATCGGGCCCGTCCTTCTTTTCGGGGGGTTTCCTTCCCCCTCTTCTCCCTTGCTGGGATGGCGGCGGCAGCTGTTGTTTCAAGGCCGGCCTTCTCCGGATCGCCACGAGGTGAGCGGTCTCAGCTGGGCCTCGTAGCTCCGGCAGGTCGTCGGTCCGGTGGCGTCGGCTTCGGTCCGGCGGGCCCGCGGGGGGCCTCAGCGGCTCCCCGCCTGGTCCGCTGGGAGCCTCTGACACCCGCGCGGCTACCGCGACGCGGAGGGTGATCCCGGACTTCGAGGCCTTGGACTTTTGCCGGCCGCTGGCCGGGCGCCCTCGTCCCTAGCCCGGTGAGGTCGTCGGGGGGCTTCCAGCGGCTCCCCGGTTGGTCCACCGGGCTCTCTCGGCGCCCGCGACACGGCGGCAGCAGTTTCGGCGGCTCCGGTGGTCCGGGGGCTGGTCGGATGGCGCGGACACGTTGCTCGCTCTCAGGAGCTTTGCGAATCCGTGCCGCACGCCATCTTGCCTCCCGGAAGTCATCCGGAACTGGTTACTTAATATTTTCTTCTAATTAGAATCCATCTAACTGAAATAGCATTATTCTTATACATTACAAGTTAGCAGTGTTTTGGAAGAACAGTAGAATAATGCAAATTCAAACTAGCAGTTTGAAGTTCAGAAACTCTAGGAAGCTGTTTCTACTCTTTAACAGGTAGCTATGTAAATCTGTGTATAGGTGTCTTTTTGGTCTGCTCTCATATCAGCAGTCCTGCTACTAATTAGTTATGTTAAGATAAGTGAGAAAACATTAGGTTAGGAAGCAAGTTACAGAAAGCTTCTTCTCTGAAAGAGAGACTAGAAAACCAAGTTAATGGGAATGTACTGCCTTCATTGACTATTGCTGACTTCAGGGATAGAGCACAATAATAATTCAGGGTACACCATAATATATATTATGTTCTATTGTATAAGTCGGAGAGAGGTGTTGGTTTACTTATTGTAACAGTCTGATGAGTACAGAGAGAAGCACCACTAACATATATTGAGAAAGAGTCTGCTGATTGGCCTGTAGCCTTTTCAAGCAGTGATGGAGTTGTGAAACTACCCACAACTGTGGTGTACTGTTCCCAGGATAGATAAAAATGATTGAACGATTTTTTTAAAAAAATTAAATAGTATTTTCTATTAAAACATCAATTCTGGTAAATGCCATCTCTTTTCTAAAAGTGAAAATAACGAAAATGCTGCCACCGGAGTGGGCTGAATCTGTGTGCTTTATTAGATGTTTCAAGTGGACAGTTTATCGGGGAACTATAAAAACCAGATCTTATATATCCATTTGAAAATATTCAGTGATAGACCATTTTTAAAATATCAAAAATTAATATAAATACAAGTTTGGACTACTCTGCAGGTTTTCTAAAAATAGTCTAGTTATCATAAGTAAAATTGCAGTACTCTGGAAAGAACTGTGTTATTTGGACTCATGTCTTTTAAAGGTTTGTCCTCTGTTCTTTTTCCACCTGTGTCTACCCCTTGGGATTTCCTTTCTGTGTGATGCTTCAGATCCTTGATAATACCATCCAGTTCATTTAACCACAACCTATGACCCTTGAGGTTTTTTTACTGAAGCAAAAGGATTAATTCCATCCTTGTATAAAAACTGTAGTGATTTGAGGATTATATTGTCCATTTGAGAGCAGTTCCTTTGTCTCCACTTTTCCGCATTTGGTTACACAGACCAATGAAATTGTTGGTCACTTACCCAGGAGTAAAAAAACCTACTCTGGGTTTATTCTTGGGAATTACATTGCAACAAAGAACAAAGCTAACATAGAAGGGAGCTTTTCTCTATTAGATACAGATTGTTGAAATTTAACAGCAGTAGGTTATGTTTCTACCAGTGCAATTTGTATGAGATAAATGGCAAGGATTATAGTTTTGAGGTTTCAGCTGCCTTTTTGGTGACTTTTTCAGTGTCTCAGTGGTGTTGTTTGAAGTTTGTTTATAAAATTGTGTTGTTGATTGTGGTTGGTGGCCTTTCTGGGTAATAGAGTTAATCTTTATACAGTATTGGTTATGCTATTTTTACTTAAAGTTGCACTGTTGGGTGGATTTTAGCATTGTTTAATTATATATTTTGATGATTTCAATTCTTTTAAAAGTGTTTTATGGGAGTTATTCAACTAGATATATAGCATTTAAATTTTTTAGTAATGCCCATGCCACTCAAAATGCACGAGGCACTTTTTTCAGTGCACCTTGTAGGCGTCTGTCTGTGTTGCTTTGGTGTTAACACCTCCCTCCTTATTATTTTTAAATGATCTGATTTTAAAAGCAAATTGGAATTTAATTCAAACATATTGAAGACTACACTTAAATGCTTTTGAAACTGAATCATCACTCCTTTTTTCCATTGAAGAAAGTATCTTACCTTAGGCAAAGTGTCATAACTAAATGCAATGCAGAAGATGGGTCTGGTTCACACATCACACGCAACCATGGTTTGGCGTAATGTACAAGAGCAGGAATGACTGGCGGTGAACCTTGGGTTCACCAACCCTCTGGTCTTCTATTCCTTGTTTGTTTTAAGCTTAACATAGTTAATAATAACAATAATTTATTGGTCCAGATGACATGACAAGCCACAGATGAGCAAAAACAGAGCTTCAAAAATTCTTCTGGCCATGTGGGTAGACAATGGGATGCAGACCATACAAACTGGATGCTTACTATTGCTTGTGTTGTGTCACATTAAAACATTCAGTGTGGTATGGGTAAGTGAATGCAGCCATGGTAGTAGTGTGAGCTTTTTACTATACATGGCACAAGGGTTTCAGACAGGAGTCTTTCCTGGAAGATGCTGGGGACTGAAGCAGTGACCTTCTGCATGCAAACCATTTGCTCTACCTCAGCCTGTGATATTTTGCTAGAACATTGTCACTCCCTGGTGTAGTTTAACCCCTTTTCATTGAACACAGAATTGTTCTAGCACTGTTCAGTGCTTAGCTGCAGTTAATGAGCTAGCATGACAGACACACCACTCTCCCTTTCCCACACATATAAAATAATGAGCGGCATAGGTCCTCTATGCAGAGCAATATACACAACAACAATAATAAAGCTGTAGACACACTTGAAGGACTTATTGGAATTGTTCCAAATTGTCTTAGGAAAATCTTCTCTCCTGCCACCCAGAACAAAATTGGAACTGTTTTCATATTAGATTTGACTCACTGTCTAAACACAGTTCTACAAAGTTCTATCACTGCTAGCGGTGCAACAATAAAATGGCTAGCACACTTGCAAAGCTAAGCAGGGTCCAATATGGTTTCAAATTGGATGGAGGACAACTTGGGATTCCTGCATTGCAGGGGGTTGATGATCCTTGGGTTCCCTTCCAATTTTACAATTCTGTGATTTGATCTGCATATTTCAAGGCTTCCGGTTCCACTCTGCCTTAATGGAGGGGGACCCCATGACAGCGGAAGATCACTGGCGAAGGAAAAACAAGGATGATTGAGGGTAATTATCCTTGAAAATTCCCCCCAGGGACAGAGGAGAATGGGGTTCACTCACAGTTCATCTCGGTACTTGGCTCTCACTCTGACATGGAATGCAGGGGGCAGGGAGGCACTGTGTGCAGATGCACTTTGCCTGCCGAAAACCCTCCAACACCACCATTAAGAAGCAGAGGTTCTCCTGTTAATTAAAGCTTAATTGGACTAAAGTACAGGTGGGTGCTAGAAGAGATGAGATCACAAACTGCGGAACAAAACCAACTGCGAAGACTTTAAGTTCTGAACTTGAATAAGACTTCATTCGTTGCAAAAGACATGGAGGGGGGGAGCCTACGGTTTCTTTATTTTCTCTACATTTATGATTTGGCAACCCTCCTCCGAGTGTTCAAATTACATTTGTACACATGAGGATGGAAGAAATTGAATTATAGATACGGAATATAGCATTAAATGGAACTGTGTGTGTAAGGAAAAGGAGAGGAAAACACTATTTTGCAAAAGGTTTACAGTAGAAACTTAGTACTGACTCTTCCCCATCCTTTATTATTTATGGAGTGAACTGAATAACACTAAGAGGACTTGAAATTCCATTTAATTGGTAGTGTAATTGCTTATATATCTTCAGCTGGAAGGAAAGATGAAAGGAGTCTGTGAACTTGCCAAGGAACTGATAGGGTTCATTACTGAGTGATCTACAGTTTGACAGACTGCTCTTCTTCCTAGGCTGAGGGGGAAATTGGGGCAAAGTGACTTTTGCAGCTGCTGTTAAAGTTGCAAAACAATGAAGCACAGGACAGAGCAATGGAGAAATTTCTGGAACAACAATGGGATATCAGCTCCACCCAAGGCATGATGGATAACAGCAACAACCAGGGGAAAGAAAGACATAACATCTTACAAGGACAGGAAGAAACACCACGAACAGAATAATTGCCACATACAGGAAGAACAAGGATTGAGTTTGAGTTCCTCACTTGTAGTTTTATAAATCATTTAATATGTCAACACAAATAGAAGTTATTAATATTGCAGTTGTTGTATAAGGGATTATTAGTATGACTGGAATGTAATGGAAATTAATAAGATTTTGGAATGCAGAAATAAAGCAAATAATCAAGCCATCAGTTCTAGCATCCAGGAGGCGACTTTATCTAAATTGTATAATTTGATATTTGAACGATTGGTATTAATAATTGTATTATAAATTGGTATTGTTATAATGAGACTATTATTGGATTGTAATTGAAAACTAATACAGATTATTTTTTTTAATCTGCATATTTCAAAACGATCATTTTTGAAAACAAATGAATCTAAAGGGACATTGCCATATTATAGGGATCTATTGTCTAAATAAGTTTACCTTTTCTTTTCTTATTATATTGATCGATATACCAGTTAAGACCATAAAATTATGCACTCATTCTGCTTGGGGAAACCTAACAGACAGCAAAAAAAAGAGTAGTTTTCACCAGAAAATACCAACATATGCACTTTGAAGAAACTAGTAGATGCCAATTGCACTGAAAGGTACATAAAATAACAGATGGGTTATCTAAAGATGAGTAAAGTATTGGTCACCAGGAGGGCGCAATGGGTCTCTTATGATAGTCAATTTTAATAGTAGGCTAGTTCAAAAACAATGTTTCCAGCATAGTTCAAGGAGAGATGTCACCATTTATTTGATTTTAATGTATTTTTAATCTCCTGTTGGAAGCCGGCCAGAGTGGCTGGGGAAACCCAGATGGGCAGGGTATGAGTAAATAATAATAATAATAATAATAATAATAATAATAATAATAATGATGATGTATATGTAGGAAATTATTGTGAGCTTCCTGACTGACAAAATGCAATACCTCATGATTTTTTGTAATAGAACAGTAGGTTTCAGAAATGTATTCCAGGGAACCCTAGGATTCCTTAGAAGTTTGATAAGAAGGTGGACAAACTTTTTGGAGTGGCAGCTACCTCACAGTTATCAACCTTCCCTGGTGATGTGTTGCTGCAGAAGTGTTGGATGTTCTTTAAACTTCCCTCTCAATTTGCACTGGTCTCACCGGTGCTGTCTGTACTGTGCCCTAAATTGTAGGTGTGTAGCAGAAATCTTGGCAGCACCTTAGGTTTCTGTGGCACACATTCTCATCAGGTTTCTGCATACAGAGCTAATTTTGAGTGCAGTTTGATATTTCCACAAACATATGCAAAGAAAATAGCTATTCTGCATGTGGATTCCTATTTCACGTAACTAGCTGTGCTCATTGCTTTGTGTATTGCTTGCATATTTGCATACAGAGCTGTACAAGTGACCTTTGAAACATGACACCCAACTGTTGGACAGAATTGGCCAAATACTTTTAGACTGCATATCCTTAATTGCTATTATTTTTATTACTAGCTTGAAGTGTTAGGCACTTAACAGACTCTTCTAACCACTTACTGCAACTTCCATGTTCTTTACTTTCTTGAATAGTAAGACATACTAGGTTTCTTTCTGAAGGAAGTTATTGAAGTCTCAGTATGTGACTATAGTGACAAATATATAGGTAGCAAAGAACAAGCAGCCACACACATAGTGCTGGCTTTAAAGTAGTGATAGCATTCATCTACCCTTTCCCTCCCACATAAAGATCACATAGCCAAGAAGCTTGCTTCTTACCAACCAGTAGCAGGAAGATTTTTTCCTGTGTGCAGGGTTCCCTCCCACCTTAATACACAAGAGCATAAACTCATGGGGGAAGGGAGTGAGACTGTTCCATTGAGAACCTTTGTGTTGCATTGCAACTGCATTTATAAGAGAGGGGAAAGCAGAGGAAGAAATGAGCTGGAATGAGCCACAGGAGAAGCGAGACATCTGGGGCCATCATTTTTAGAGATGCTGAGCTTGCACAAGCAGTTCATAGTACTGATGCTCAACACATGAGGGGGGGGGGGAAGAATCATTGAAGGAAACATTTTCAGGCATTAGGGATTGCAGTCTCCTGCTATACATGCTGTTGGCTTTGAGTCTAGGACGTTGTGAACTAGTATGTGTGGAGCAAAAATACTGAAATCGGTTTCCATGTTTGTTTTCTGTGGCTGTCACAAAAAAGCCATTTCCTGTTGCAGTGCCTCTGTGATTTGTGCCATGAGGGGCAGCCTGTGCCAATGTGCGAATGCTACACTTTGGACCATAGGATGCAGTACAGAATCTAAATATCATTCTGCACAGCAGGCATCACCAAAACAGATAGCTTTCAGTTGTGGCTAATGTGTAATATGTGAATGAGCATCAAGTGTAATCAATATGTGATGTTGCCACATGGCTGCCCTACCTAGTGGTTCTATATTTAGTGCTTTCCTGGTGCTTCCAAGCCTCATGTTGACAGGTATGTGCTGGAGGGCAGGGGCTGGGAATATTGGCAGCTTCCATTTCAATACCAAATGGTGTAAACTGCTTAAATTTCACCTGTGGAAATTGTAGCTGTACTTACTTACCACAGTGTGGTTTAGTGGTTAAGAGCGGTAGACTCGTAATCTGGGGAACTTGGTTCGCGTCTCCGCTCCTCCACATGCAGCTGCTGGGTGACCTTGGGGTAGTCACACTTCTCTGGAGTCTCTCAGCCCCACTCACCTCACAGAGTGGTTTTTTTTCTTCAAATAATATTTATTGATTTTCAAACATTACAAATTACAAAAATTCACAAAAACAAAAATAAACAAGAATAAAAACATTAGAAAGAAAAACATATCAATTCTAACATTTTAATTAACATTGTAGACTTCCTCGATTCCCCTCGCACTGGGTCCATTTTTAACTCCAAATTCTCACAGAGTGTTTGTTGTGGGGGAGGAAGGGAAAGGAGAATGCTAGCCGCTTTGAGACTCCTTAGGGTAGTGATAAAGCGGGATATCAAATCCAAACTCTTCTTCTTGTTGTTGTTCATTATATATGCTTAGCAGTATAAGGCCTGTTTCATGGGTTATTCAATAGATTTGGGTTATAATTCTAAACACAGTCAGGAGTAAGCCCCATTAAACACAATGGGTTTTATTTCTGAGTAGGATTGCTCTGTACATTTTTTTTAAGGAGAAACAAATAGAAATAAGGCAGAAAAGGGCTAAACAAAAACTACCCATCCATCTATTTATCTCAATTTCAAAACCCATTTCCATTATTTGAGTTTGGGGGTGGGAGAGGTCGCTCCTGAAATGCTAGAAAAGTTCCTTTTGAAATTGGTGTTTGAGGTGCTGCAGTGGAATTGTGCCTCATTGCATGCTGTGTGCATGTCTCCTGATTTGCTCTTTTGGTACATGTGGATTTGCTTATGCTTACGACAGGTAGTGATATAACCTCATCATGTGTCAGGAGGCGATGCCACAATGCTTCCAGTATAGAACTTTATTGGTTACATAATAACACATAATGTTATTAATAGAAGTCATTGCTAGTCACAGCGACATTGGAGGCAGCAGCGGGGGCAACGGCTCGTCACTGCTGAGCAAAATTGTCAACTCCTTGCCATTTGAGGAATTTCCTTTAAACAAAGGACTTTCTCAAAAAGAACTCTTGAAAATACCTGTGATAGGCCTACTGCAATATTGATGAGGAAGACCACTAAATTCTGAGCAGTACTAGGTAGAATGGGAATAGTTGCAATTAATGAAACCGAAAGATGGCAAATTGGCACCACTAGGTGAAGCACACGGTATGATGACACAACATATCATTTCCGATGTAGTAGCTCCCCAATTATAGATTATCCTTGCCCTGCCTTCTGGGGTGAAACTGATACCCACATTATTTATTTTTCAGAGGCAGTGGAACATACCTCTTTCCACTGTCTTTTACAGGGGTTTGATACAATTTAGCTGGCTGGAGGTTAATGGATAGTCTGCCTGCCCTTTTAAGAAGATAGCACAATGTTTTACTTGTTGTTGTTATTTTACGTTGTCTCTCTCTGGGATCGTGAAATAGAAATGGGAATGAATGAGTAAAAATGAATAGAAAATACTCCCATGTAATAGCCAGTTGTGCATTCCTTCTAAAGATTTCCGAGAATCAGATTTTAGCCACTTTAAAACAGAATATTGAAAAGGCCGATAGCTTCCTGTTTTAGAAAATTTACCTGTTAGTGATTAGGACTGGGTTTAAATAGATTTCATTTGCTCCCGGATGTGTCTGCTACTGGACCCTGTCTGCCTTCCAAGCATTAGTCCAAATCTGGTGTTAAAGCAGTCATACATTTGTATATGTAATTACTATTGTTCATGATGTTTGCTGATAATGCTTATTGCAGTACTTGAGCCTCAAACTCCTGACCTATCTTTATTTGGCCCAACCCTCAGTGATGCATGACTGGAAAATGGATAGGGGAGAAGGCAATATTTATCTGGTGACAGTTCTTCTGCCTTCTGTGGTGCCACCCGGTAGAGAGCCTCAGCCTGTGGGTGCATTTTGGAGATACAGGGGGCTGCTACTGGAAGGGAGAACTGAAAGGCTCCTGTACATGAGCTGAACACTGCCTGTGGTGCTCTGAAGCCAGCACATAGATTTCCACCCCCCTCCCCAAGTCAAGTCATGCAGAGAATAGAACACAGTTCATATTTAACTCACCAGGGAGATGCTGTAAGGATGTTAACTCTTGAAGCTCTGAGAGAAAGATTTTCTCAGATACTCAGAGGCAAATAATCAGTGGCTAAACTTCTGCTAGTGACTGATGAAAATTAATGTTGGTGTGATAGCTAGAGCATATAAGAAATGTGAAAACAGTAATCGCTGCATGATTGTTATGTGGAGAGTTTCTTGGTGTATTATGGGGCATATTAACAGAATTTAAAATTGCCGAATTATGAGGTGTTGTTACCAGTGCCATTCTTATATGATAGTACAGTGATGAGAAAATTTGTTGATGGGTAGTTTCAAAGTCACATTTTATATGCTGTTCTTATGTAAAAGCTTGTGGAAATGAGTATATGAAGTATATAAGATTATCTTGCCATCTAGTGGTTACTGTATTCCCTGCATTTTCACTTAACGGTTGTAAGGTATTGGGATTGAAGTGTGGTTTATCTAGTTTATAGTCGTAGTGTATGTAAGATACAAATACATGTTAAGGAAAGATTTCAAAACACCATAAAGACAATGCGAGATTTTCCATTTTTCTATGGCATATTGAGTACAGTAAGTTACAATAGGCCTATTGCCACATTATTGTCGTTGATAAAAATTACTAAATGCAAGACTTATTACCAGTTCAATTTTCTTTCTGATTAAAATGGGTTGAATAGAATATATTAATAAAATAATCTTAAATATTAATGAGTAGCTTTAAAATGATTAGCTTTTCTTTAGATTCTAGTCTACAAAGGATCTTGAAGTTGCATGTATTGTAAGTTACCTTGTGCTATTGATGTTAATAGCTTTCGCAACTTACATATAGAGTGGAATTATTTCAGAAAAGATATATTTGTCTATCTCGAATGCTGTCCTCTTCAGGGTCAGCGAAGTATATATTCCTGGTATTTTCTATGTGGTTCACGCAGAGACCCTCACATCCGCATTTGTCTCAGTGACCAGAGTTCTTTCCTTCAACTCCATACCTGGGAAGTTCTGGAAAGCTTGTGAAGTGTCCTGAAGTTATGGAATCCAAATGTTACAGGAGACAAACTACGGGTAACATTAAACAGTTTCCAAATGCTGCTGTTCCCATTTGCTGGGGTTTATTGAATATTTTTTAAAACAAAACAAAACAAATGAAGCAATCCTTTTTCTCATCTGGAAAGACACTTGTTTCCGCTTTGCATTAATCAGCATATGTCTGAAAAAAAAAATCAGTGATATGAATACCAGGTGTTGTGTTCTGCCCTGTGGAGAATGGGAAGGTGGTGTTTGAACCATTATGAGTAAAATTATATGGAGATGAAGAGATGCTGTTATACTTTTTAGACAGGGAGATGACATAAGATCATATTAAGAAGTTCACAAATTATTTGTATGGTATGTGTTAAAGCATGATTTTGTCAAGATTATTGTGCCTGAGGCAGACAAATTATACAAGTGCTTTGTAACTTGATTCACAAGTCTTAGGAGACTTTTGGGTTTTGCATTTGTTTGCTGTATGAGTTAGTGTGAGAAGACCTGAAATTCATAAAAAACCACGTTGGGAATATTTTGGGAAGAAGTACTTCTGAATAGTCTTGCTGTAAGAAAGAGTTGTCTCTATTTTCATCTAAATATATATTGTGGCAGAGCTGGATTCCTTTAAAGTGAGCTATGTATATGGACAGTAGTGGATTTCCAGACCTTTCATGGCCAGCAAAGGCATATTGGAGAAAAACTGCATAGTAATTGTAGGATAGTTCAATTCATAGTGAATCCATCCATGTTTGGCACTTTCTCTTTTAGGTTTACTACCCCTTAGGAAACACAAACTAATAAATTCCTAGATTGTTTTATTCATTCATCCTGCTGTGTTCCAAAGTTAACAGTACATAATAATATAGGCCAACACTCTAATGAGCCATTTATTAGTTCCCCGCTGTACATGAACTTGTTAAAATGCATAACAGATTATTATGTGCCGCTGGAACCACAGCCACTTTCCTATTTCACACTTTCCTTCACACTTCACCTTCGAAGGTGCACTCTTCCATTGTCTCCAAGACAGATGGATGCCAACTAATAATTTACCATGATGTGCAAACAAGCTCACTGTCTATTAGAGGTGCATTTTAATGAAGCACATGTGTGCAGATATAAACTAAGCCACATTTCTGAGTAACACAAAAATAGCTCTAGTGTTAGTGGATGCCCCCACTGGTGTCAGTGTTGGGGGCAAACCCACGTGCACAAATGGTGGTCCTTCTGTGGCTTGTGGAAAATTCAAGCAGATCAGTTCTACTTCACTTATCAGTATCATTGAATAAAGTAAAGACTTGTAGTGATGACAGGCTGATTTTCTGAAGCTTATAGAGGATAAGTGGTGGTAGTAGTGCTTAAATTGGCCTTAACATGCTGTTGTATTCTCCATTGTTTCGCTTAGAAAGTTCTTTAGCGAATGTAGTTGCATCAAACAATTCTAGCCTGTTTCTATGTGCTTTCAAAACAGGTAATTATTTAAATTGGGCAAATGTATATAATATAATTTCCTGTTTAAATATGTTTTTGTGGATTTGCATTGTATTCTTGTTGGATATTTCCTAGTAAAAGAATCCTATTATGATACATAAGCTATTAATTTAAGCATCAATATATAAATGCAGCCTCTTATGTACAATTTCCTTTTAAGGTGTTAGTAACAAGAACCTCAGGATTTCAGTTTTCTAGTTTCAGAATTTAGGAACATAAACATATTCTGATGCTAGCTTTGTCATGGAAGTGGTCCTGCTGGTTATGGGATTACTCATGGACTTTCTTTTTTGCAATCGCTAGTGTAACTTGTGTTGTTATAATATATTGTACTTTTTCAACATAGGCTAGCCAGTTCACAAACACTCAAGAGACATCTGGTGTAAAAGGACAGAATACATCGATTTCATGGGAAAAAATTCAGAAAATTTAAAAACATGTTTATATAATGTACCTAATCCAGAGTCATCTTGCATAAGCAGTGGTTCGCTCCTTGATGTGAACACTGTGTGCTCCTTCCAGAATGTTCATGTGACATTCTTATTAGCAGGAAGGTCCGTTGCCACAGGAGTTCTCTACAGTGGTACCTCGACTTACGAAAGACTCGACAACCGAATTTTTCCTTACAAATGGGGTAATAGCCGCGCGCTTACGAATGTCTCGACATCTGAAAAAAAAAAACCTGCGGCGGTTTTAGATAGGGATTTTTCGACTTATGAAGTTTTAGATAGGGTTGCTTCGACTTATGAATTTTTCCATTTCCAATGCATTCCTATGGGAAATCGCGTTTCCAATGGCATTTTTCGACTTACGAATTTTTCGACTTATGAAGGTGCCTTCGGAACGGATTAAATTCGTAAGTCGAGGCACCACTGTATGCTCTTTTGTACACACTAACATTTCATATTAGTTTTTTATCCCCAGTTTAATAGGTTAATCATTCATATTTGGACAACATTACTGTTGTATTTAGGAAGGAGAAAAATAATCATTACCTTAACAATAACAATTTAAATAGATTTATTCAACTGAAACAATAACATTACAGCATATGTTATTTGCTTAAACAAACATCCATGTTTGTTAACTAATTTGGCTAAACAAAACCAAAATATATATATTTTAAGAAACTTATAGACTGTCAGCCCAGCCTACACATGAAAAACTTTAATACTGTCCACTCCAAACAATCAGAAAAATATTGTTTCTATTCTATTCACTGAACTTCTTGAAACTTAGCACTGAAGGGGTTCTTTCTGTATTCATAGGTTTGTAGAACAATAGGATTAAGGTCTTTTTCTCAACTCTGTTCATGTTATAACGTTTTTGCTGTGAAGAAGAGGCATGTGATCTCTGTTGAGTCAAATTCAGTTTTGAGAACTGCAAAAGTAAACCAAGCATCTGTGATAATATCTTGTAGGCAGAGAAACTGCCCAATAATCTTACAAAAACCTCTGGAAGAGCATGACATTGTGAATGGATTAATGGCATTTATTTACCCCAAAAATTAAACATATACAACCTTATTCTACATAATTAAAAAACTAATCTTTATTTCATGATGGAATAACCTTTGGATGATAATATATTTTCCTGAAAAAGCATTCTATTTTAAAAAATCAGATTTAAATAAAAAAATCGATTTAAATAAAAAAATACGATTTTTTTTTAAAAAAAAATCATTGATTTTTATCCACCCTGCTCAGTACTATTCAGAGCACAAATGAATGTGTGATGCAATTGAAGTCCTGTCAGTGTGGTTGTGACCTGCACACTTATAGGTATCTCTTGCATTGTTTGATCTCTTGGCTTTGATTTAAACCTTTTCCTCCTCACTGTTCCTAGCCACTGCAATTTACTACAGCATTTTTCTCTACCTTCTGTTACTAAGATACCCAAGGAAGCTATCACAATTTACTATTTTACCATCATCATAACGTAGTAAAAAAAATGCTTTTTTAGTAATTAGACATAATTTATTTTTACTTATTTCTTATTACCCCTGCTTTAGCGGCAACAATAACGAAGAAGATAACATCACACTGTCAGTGTCTGCAATATCTAATATCAATATTATTTTTGGAATCACGTTTTCACAGTTTCCACACCAAAGAAGATATTCTCCTCTCCTGTAGTAGAGTTCGCAGAATTGTTAAAGCAAATTTGCATCCTATAATAAAATCTTGGAAATAATTTTTCGTGGCACGCTGCTGCAGCCATGTGTTTTGAAGTAGAGTGTCATAAGTAAAACTGATTTCTTATTGTTAATGAGTGAGCTAAAAGCCCATATATGTTATACTAGAATACTTTCAATCCCTGCTGTAGAGTTAGTGCTATCAGAGTAGTACAAACCTTACAGATTGAGTGCTCAACCTGCTTTTTCTCACATCTGGCCAGCACTGATGAGATGTAGTCCTTACCCTTCTACTTCCTTTCCTTTACGCTATTCTGTCATGGAAAATGTACAAGTATTTTCCCCACACAAATAGCTCAGTCAGTAGAGCATGAGATTGTTAATCTCAGGGGCATGGTTTGAGCCCCACATTAGGTTAAAGATTCCTGCATTGGAGGGGGTTGGACTAGATGACCCTGGTGGTCCCTTCCAACTCTACAATCCTAGGATTCATTTGTGTGGAGCTGTGCGTCTTGACTTCTGTCCTCCTTCTTTGCTCACAGTTTTCAGAGTCCCGGTGTAGGCAGCTTGATTACTTTTGTGACATTTGTAACTTCCTGCTGCCTGCTGTTGTTTTACTAATCTTGGATTTGTATGTCAGCCTCCCAAAGCTCTGTTGCTTCTGCCAAAACACTACCTGAAAGTCAGTTTTTAAATATAGGAAACTGTTTTCTGTTTTCTATAGGTTCTGGTCCTAAATGTGTTGTGTTGTGTTGTGTTGTGTGTCTGTGGTAGAATAACATTGTGTTTTGCAACGAGACCTCATATAGATGTTAGTTCATCCCATGGAATATTTGAGTAAAATAAAAATAAAAATGAGGTTGGTACAGTTGCAGTTCTTTTTGGATTGCTTTTTTTTGCAGGGCTAACATTTGAACTTCAAAATGAAGCTAATAGTTTTTTTTTATATATAAAACTTTTATTTTATTTATTATGCACAGTATGGCAAATTGGTTTAAATCCTTCGCTGTATTAATTTAGTTAAGGGTAATTTACAGGTACCTAAACTAACAAAACAAGTGTTCAAATTAAAATAATAATAATCTTCCTCCCCATCCCACATCTTATTGACATTTCAATATATTTCACATGCTTGGATTAAACTTTTTTTTCTCTGTTATGAAGCACATACAGTAGATTTGATAAGTAAACAAAAGTTTTTGCCTTCAGCCAGTGAAATTCTATATTTTTGCATCTAGCACCACTGTTTAATTTTTGCAGCGGAAGTATTCCAAATTGTTTTGTCTCTTGTAGTTTGTTCTAGACCAGTCACTGGTACAAGTCTTTCCTAGTGCAAGTACACTGCTAATGGGTGTCTGATATGTGTGGTCCTGCTAAATGGTTTTTAGTAGGCTAATATTTTTCATCCCCATTTGTAAAGTACTCAAAATAGTGCTTGTATGCTGCACTGGAGCAAGTAGCGAGTTGAGACCCTCAGTGGAACTGCCACCCAAATTCAGGTCATGTTCCATTCTGAAAAGTGTTGGAAGTTTGGAATGAAATTGGGGGAAAATAAAAAAAATTAAAATTAAATAAGGAATAAAATGGGATAAATAGCCTAGGGAAAGAATGTTTCTAATCTTTCCCCCCAATTTTATTAATCCATAGGGACCTGCAGGTTCACAGCCTTCACCCCATGCACAGCCCCCCACTCACAACCCCAGCAATCCCACGATGGGACCTCATGGTCAGGTAGGAGGGTATACAAAAGCACCCATATGAAACACTTCACTTGCAACTGCCATTACAACGATAGTTTGCTCATTTCAGATTTATCATTTAACTTTTCTCTTGTCCACCTAAAGTGGTCCCCATAAATCTCACCATCTACTTAATAAATTGTGTGGTAATGTTTGTCTGTCTCTCTGCTTAGTTACTTTCCCAATACCCATGTACTTCGTAACAGCAATTTTGGCATACAATGTGGGCCGGCAAATTTTCTGCAATAATATTCACACATGTGAATTCTTATTACTTCTCTGGTTTTGTGAAATTCCTGACTGTAGCATTTTTCATATGTTTTGGACCAAGAATTGATTATTTTAAACCATTATTTGATTGGCACAAATGTAATAATAGTTTGGAAATTGAAGGTTTCAACTATTGTTCGTTACGCTTGCCAAACCCTTTGATGCCAAAATGTTGGTAAATCATTTGGAATGTTTTCATATACTGATTTATTCTTATGGCACCATTTACTTTCTTTCAAATAGGCCTAGAACCTGGCTTTGTTTTTTCAGTTCTTGAGCACATACCAGTGATCTTTAGTTGTGGTTTCTTATTCTGAGGGGAAAGTTAGGCTTCTTATGTGAGGCCATTGGGAACTAAGCAAATGAGTATTTCAAAATAGTGCCTACTTTGCAGTGTAAACATTTCCAAAATTTGGGGAGGGGGGATTTGGGAGCTATGAAATCTGTATCCATCATTTAATAGATCATAGCATTTCACAAGCTACACAATTCAGAGTTCTGTGTTGTCTAACTACAACTTGACTTATAGGCATTGTGGTACACCAGTAATATTTAAATCAAGTACAAATCAAGTTCAACAATACGGCTAATTTCCTTTTTCATCAGTATCTCTTAGTATTTTGATATCAGGTATTATTTCTGCGTGTTGTGTGTAACATTATATAATTTTGATCTATGTAATGTTCAGAAAATGTTTTAGGTTATATTTCTTTCTGTTTAAAGTTCCGGCTTAGAGGTTGCCAGCTGTTTAGGAAAACAGCAGTCAACCAAGGGCATTCCATATAAGTAGCACGTGTTCAAGTGATATCTGGGTTATTCTTGATCATTCCTTCAACTAAACACCTCTTCTTTATAATTATTTGGATCCAAAAGGCAGCATACTGGCCTAAAACCTCTATATCTAGCTGCCTACAAAATGAGATTCCATTGAATGTTAGCAGAGAGGCTGTTGTGAGTTTAGCATGCAGTTAATGAACAGTTTAAATAATTGAATTTAGCACCGTAGTAACCTAGCAGCAAACATCTGCTGTATTAATGTAAGAGTTTGGAAATGAAAATCTATCTAGGTCTTGCATGCAGGTTGTATCAGTGGCTAAGGTACAGAGCTCATTTTTTTATATTATATGTATATTTACAAGTTTTTATTTGCACTGTCAGTATATTGGGTTTGTAAACTTAGATGGTAATTGTCAGGGGGACTCCCTACAGGGAGCCTCCCCCCCCGGTCATCCTTACCAGCACTTCGACCAGCGACAGCACAAGCAGCGAGTCAGGAGGCGGGAATGAGGAATGGAGCGGTTTGGAGAGAGGGCTCAGTGAGGTGTCTGAACCCCGGCAACGCTATGGAGAACAGAGCGTGCAGGAAGGGCTCAGAGACAAGTCAGAGCCCTGGCATTGCTCTGGTCGAGGGTCAGCAGATGAGGGACTCAGCGAGATGTCGGAGCCCAGGCGCTGCCCCAGCCAGCAAGAGGGGAAACCTCTCCTTCCGGCACCCGAATTGAGGCGCGTGTCCACACGTAGGGTGAAGGGGCAGCGTTTTGGGGTGCCCAGGCTTTTATGCTGGCTGAAAAGCAGGCGGCAGCCATTGCCAGGTTCTGAATCGGACTAGGCGGTCATGTTTTCTGTTATCTCTGCACTGTAAATAGCATGCACAATAAAACTCTTAAAGACAGTGCGGACTGGAGCGTATTTACTCGAGAGTAGCTGCAACAATCCCCTGACAGTAATCTTTATTTTAATTCTCTTCTCTGTGTGTCATGTAAACAAAGTTCCAGAGAATAATGTTCTATGTCTAGTTACCGTTATAATGTGAATCCCTGAAACTGGAACATTTTCAAAGAGGCAGATATAGGTACTAGACTCACATTTTCATAGAAACTCTCCTTACAAAAGACAAGAAATTGTTGTTTGAATTGCAAGTAGAGCTAAACCAAAATATTTTAAGTTTTTATGTCAAAATGTGGGTATTTGATAAGGGAGAACCTTTTGTTAAACAGCAAAGCAAGCTGCATGAAAATTCAAAGTCTTTTCTGAATCCTGCTTCTCATCCAAGTTCTTGACATTAATCATAACTCAAGCAGAACTGTACAGAATCACCCCAAGTTTGGTTTTTAAGGCCAGGAGGAATAGTCTAAGCCTCTGAACAAGCTCAGGAAAGCTCCTGGCCTGACTTTGCTAAAGCTTAGACACAGTCCTTTTATATGCTCTTGGCTTAACCTCATCCCCAGCCCTGCTTACAGTCACGTGGCCTAGAAAAGTGCTAACACAGTATGTATAAAGGGACTGTTCCTACATTCCCAACTTGTATTACAAGATTCCAATGAGTGTAGGCACTGTTTTCTTTCTGCTCTACAGGAACAGGGTTGGCGTTCTTGCTTTTCTGAGAACAGAAGTGGTGATGCCTAGTGGCCCCAGAATGTTGATAGTCCCAGATTACAGGAATCAATAAATGTCAGTTAAGAAGTACAGTAACATCTGTCACTGCTCAAATCACTTAACGTTCTTGTTAGTTGTGAGAATTAGTATCAAAGTTTTTCTAGGGTTTAATTTAAAATGGGTGTATCTGTGTTCTTAATGTAGTTATTTTCTTTTGCAGCCTTTCATGTCCCCCCGATACCCAGGAGGCCCAAGGCCACCTTTAAGGATACCCAATCAGGTAACAGTCCCTTTATTAATGAAATGCAAGGGGCAAGAGAAAACTGAACCAGAAAAGTCAAAACTGTGCATACTTTCTTTTTTGAGAACAATAATTTCAGCAAACTCCAAACATTATACAGGTATTTGACAATGCAAATCAAATTTTATTGGAAATGCACCATATCAGCCTCTTGATTCCCAGGAGTCTAGGTCAAGAGTCTGAGGGGTTTTGTCTCTTGTACTTTTATCAGTCTGTAGCAGCAGAACAAAAAAGAAAAGAAAGAAGACCTGCAGAAGTGAAGAAACAGTGTTGTTTAATGTGACACTAACTTTCTTCACAGCCTTCGGCCATGGTGGGCAAATAAATACATCGCACACACTGTGCTTCACTGCCCACCCGCCCCAATATTTTTTTTGGGGGGGATTGCACTTTTTATTTGAGGCAAGACAAAGACAGCCTCCATTTAAAGAATGACAGCAGTTTACGAATTGGACCCTCTGAAAATTTCAGTTTATAGAGCAAGTGCACAGCAAAAAGCCTCATCTGGAAGATTTCCCCTGTCTGTGGGTGGATTCTTTCATTTTACCATATATCAGGATTTTAAAAATCACTGCTTAATATAAGGCACGGTTACAGCACGGATTGTGTTATGTTATAAAACTTAACCAAAATTAGCATGGTTAAATATGTGCTTCATTTTCATGTAGTCGTTCAACCAATGTTCCATTGAAATCAGTGGAATTTATTAAGTGTTCCTATTGAGGTTTCCAGCAATTTTTGGTTAACAAAAGGCATCTAATAACTGGGTGAACAAAGTTAATTACAATCAAAATGATAGGCACGTTTGGAACTGGAAATCATTGTAGTTTGTGAAAATGTAAGGAAAGTCAGAGGTAGCTTATCTTAAAAACCTAACTCAATAAAGTATTGTTTTAATATTTTAATAATATTAAAATATTTTAAAATATTTAATATTGCTTGGCATTTGAAACACATTGCATTTTTTATATATATAAAAAAGCTCTTTCTGTTCATATATAATTGAACTTTTATATGTTGGTGTTTTTATTTATAGGCACTTGGAGGTGTCCCAGGAAGTCAGCCATTATTGCCTAGTGGAATGGATCCAACACGGCAACAAGGTAATCTGTATCATCAATAGATAACAGCATGTTGGTTCAGAAATCTTACTCTCACTTCTTAGAATGTTAAGCGATCTGAGTGACAGGCAAAAATGAACACAGTTGTGGCACTGCAGGTGGGATGGTTCTGTTGTTCTTCTCATGGATGTCCCGTGGCATAGCATACAAGGGAAAAAACCTTTGTAGTTAATCATCTCTTAATGCAAAGGGAACAGCTTCTATGCCTAAATCTGGAGTTTAAATCATTTTACTTCTGCAGTATAAATTGAATAATGACATTCTTCATATTGAGGTCAGACTTGATGGGGATAAATAAGTTGTTGTTTTTTACCTAAAGGCCTCTGATGATTCAAATATCTTACCTATCATAGCATTTCCTTTTCCTAAGTCACCGTTGCTTAGGGATTACCCAAGAAGCTATTGCATTCTGCCCAGAATCTTGCACTATATTCAGCAGCTACCCCGAGTTCCTAGCTGTTTTCCTTTTGAATAATTGAAATATGTAATGTAGTTATATATTATTTAGCACTGTCAGTTAAAGAATGCTTAGTAAATTGTATTAGTTGTTTTAAAATTATACAGTTCCATTATTACTTCCAGCCTTCTTTTTTGTCTAAACATAAAAGTGGAGGTTCATTCCATAACTTGTCTACAGTGAACTGGCTGTTGAGGCTGAATGACTTATTAAGTCTGCATATGAGTTAAGCTAAAGTTTTGAAGAAAATGGTTTATTTATTTTTTTAGCTAATGCAGCCACTGTTGTGGCAAGCACCATCTTAGAAGAGACTGTGCCTCTGTGTTAAAGGAAGAACAATAATCTATGATGGTGCCTGCCATATGAGTGTGTGTATGATAAATATTTGCATTAACTATGATTAACAATTTGTTGGTGGGGGGAAATCTGATTTAAGAATGTGCCTCTGAATATACAGTAAAGACATTTTAATCAGCTAACCTGATTATTGAACTAAAGGTTGTACCCTAATACATGTCTTTTCCAGGACATCCAAATATGGGTGGGCCAATGCAGAGAATGACTCCTCCTAGAGGAATGGTGCCCTTAGGACCTCAGGTATGTTGCTTGTGTTGCAGTTCACATGGCCATGTATATCAAAATTTCCACTTTTCATGTGAAATTTATAATGCAACTATTTGTAGTTGCTATGTGTAAAGGCATGACTTCCTGCAGAACACCTATGCTACATCCCTGAAACCATTCCTTGCTTGGTTAGACCAAAATCCACCTAGCTCAGCTTTCTGCTTCCGACAGTGGCGCCTGGAAGCTTAAAAATAGATCATAAAGAAGATCACATTTTCTGTTTGTTTGTTTGTTTGTTTGTTTGTTTGTTTGTTCTCACCACCCTCTGCTTAGAAATTATTCTACACATGGATGATTCATTTACCTATTAATTCCATGAATCATCAGGTATAGAAGCAGCATATTTCTGAGTATTAAATAGTGGTGTTGCATTGGTAAGGGAGCTGTAACCATAGTTTGTTTTGCATATCTGTGTTCACTGACTGTAGTTGTAAAAATGTGCAATTTGTTGCAACATTCATTTTTCTTCCATTTAACTGAAATTGCATTCAGAATAAAGCCTTTGGTATTTCTCACTTGTTTAATAGCTACATTAGCTATTTCTTGGAGAAATGCAAAACAATGTTTTTAAAAGACAGAAAACATGAAAGAAAGAAAAATTAATTAAACTTTCTAATTGTTGGCCATTCACCGTCTTTTTGAACCTATCCATATACAGTGGTACCTTGGTTTTCGGACATCTCCATTGCCGAAAGTTTCAGTTTTTGAACGCCGAAAACCCGGAAGTAAATGCTTCTGTTTTGAAACACATCTCAGAAGTCAAACAGTTTCTGCTGCATGTATCTGTTGTTTTTCACAATTGTCTCTATTGAATTGGCAGGCCGCCCTTTGCGCCTCAATTTTCTAACATTTCGGAAGTCGGAACAGTCTTCTGGAACAGATTACATTCGAAAACCGAGGTTCCACTGTACATCTCTTCATATGTCCCTCATAATACTGAATCATTCAACCAAGACTTAATCAGATTTGCCTTTTTAAATATTTTTAAACCATTTGGCAAAATTGTATACTTTCACAGAAATTGTATACTTTCACAGAAATTGTATACAGTCCCTGACTGTAGCTGTAAAAATGTGCAATTTGTTGCAACATTCATTTTTCTTTCACTTAACTGAAATTGAATCAATAATATCCAAATCCTTTCGTATAACAGTTTTAGCATAGAAACTGATCTAGTTTATTTAGCTTCAGTATTCAATAAACACCTTAGTTTCACAAGGTGGAAACTAGTGTGAATCCTCAGATTCTTAATCAGAGAAAATTGAACTGAATAGCATGAAAATCAGTCAAGCTTTTGCTGAAAGTTTTAAAAAGAGACAGTTTTTATATGTCAGTATGTGTGCATTCATTTTGATGACCCCTTTTTCTGGAAGACTTCAATAAAATATGACATAGCTGCAGAACCATGTTGTTATACATCAGCATGACTGGAGCACATGTCCTACAACATGGGTTTGTTGACTAGACTCATCTAGGGCTCTTTGTTTTAATTTTTGTTATAATTATAAAGTGTTATATGAGTACACTTACAGAGTACAGTAAATAGTTGTAGTTACAGGTAGGTAGCCATGTTGGTCTGACATAGTCGAAACAAAATAAAAAAGTAGCACCTTAGAGACCAACTAAGTTTGTCATTGGTATGAGCTTTTGTGTGCATGCACACTTCTTCAGAAACAGAAGTCACCAGACCCTTATATATAGTGAGAGGGTGGGGAGGGGTATTACTTAAAAGGGTGGTGGGAATAGGTGATTGGCTGATAGGTGTGGTAAACCTGTTGACAACTGTTAATGACTGCAGTTGGACTTACAGGAAAAAGCAAGGGGTGAGATGGCTAAAAATAGCTTTATTGTGTATAATGTGATAAGAATCCAATGTCTCTATTCAGACCAGGTCTCTCCGTGGTTTTAAGTTTGGTAATAAGTTGCAATTCAGCAACTTCTCTTTCCAGTCTATTTCTGAAATTCTTTTGTAATAAGACAGCTCCTTTGAGTTCTTGTATAGAATGTCCTGGGAGATGGAAGTGTTCTCCTAAGACCTAAGTAAATAGTATTGGCCACTTTTAAGAACTCAAGCCTGACTTCCCTTCTCACAACAGATTGACATGCTTTCTCTTTGAATAGTACAATTCTTATAGCTGAGAATACACACAGTCTAATACACACAACCGTGCCTTCTGAATAATTTCCCTGCTCTTTGCTGTATATTGCTTATTAAGTAAACTTAGCAGTCATCTTATTCAGTATAAGTATATACTTCTAATGTTAAATACTAACACTAAATAGGCAGTTTACTTTAAAAAAAAATCCATTTGAATCCCTCAAAATATCTGTGGAACACAAAGTCAACTTTCGTTAAATAGATATTAAATCTGTCCCTCACAGACAGTTGTGTTATCTATCATAAATGTTACAATCTCCATGAATCAATTAACATTTGTAAATGAGTCCCATATCCTTCCATTGTTAAGATAATAAGACTCTTAAGAAATGCTAAATAGTTTTATTAAAATTAGGGAGAGTGTAGAAACAATAATTGTTTTTAGTCAAGCAACTCAAATCCTGAAAATGAATGGCACTGGCCTATCCAATAATCAGATGTGTAGGGAAGTCATTAACCTGCTGTCCTTTCTTTCCCCCCTCCTCTTTGGTTTTGTTTTTTTGTTTTGTGGTAGTCTGACCCTTGGTTATCATTGCAGAACTATGGAGGTGCAATGAGACCCCCACTGAATGCTTTAGGTGGCCCCGGAATGCCTGGAATGAATATGTAAGTAAAAAGAAAAATGCTGCTAAAACATTTACAAAAAGGGACAATCTTGTTTTACATCAAAGCTTATAACATATAGTTAAAAGATCAACTTTAAAAAAACAAACCAGAGTCAAATTGACATCCATCACAAGGGTTATAATGAATGTGTGCTGAACTTCTGGTGGCCCCTCTCACAGCAGATATGTCATGTTCTCTAGTATGGATAAAACATAGCAGGACATCTTGACTATATTGAAAGTCAATTGCAGTTCTGCTTGTAGATTACAACAGAACAATAACTGGGTTGCTCTGAAAGCAACCTGTATCTTCATTATGTTTGTGCCAATGGTACTACACCCTAGTATGGATAAAGAAAGGAAGGCATTGGATATGCAGAATGTTAGCGGTGTGGTAAAGATGGGGCAATTGGTGTCTGTCAGTATTACATGTTTCTGGAAGTAAATGGAATTAAAGATGTAAATAGTTACTGTACTGTCAAATTAAGGAAGCAAGACAGTAACATTGTAATAATATGCTACCTGTCAGACATATAGTTACTTGCTCATTAGTTACCAGAAACAGCTTCTTCTTCTTTGGTGATCATTTGTAGCTAAGCAAAATTGTTTTCCATGAATATGGTCTTAACAGAGGCCAATTCTGGATCCGCACATCCTTCCACAGCGGAGACATAAGTTTCCGGGTGGGAGTTGATCAGGGTGAGGATTTGCCAAAGGTGCCTTCCTCTTACCTCGTTTCTCCCTTTCGTCCTGAGTTTGTGCTTCTTCAAAGTCCATTACACCTTGGGTAGAGGCTATTCTCCAATTGGAGCACTCACAGGCCAGAGTTTCCCAGTTGTCAGTGTTTTTACTACATTTTTCTTAGATTTGTCTTGGGAGCTTTAACCTGTTTTGTTGCATTACGCTTTCCATTAAGTTGGCAATAGAGTAGTTGCTTTGGAAGATGATAATCAGGCATCCGAACAACATGACCAGTCTAGTAAGTTAATGTTGAAGAATCATTGCTTCAACACTAGTGATCTTTGCTTCTTACAGTACACTGACAATAGTTTTCCTGTCTTCCCAAGTGAGATATAGAGACATGGTTGTTGGAATCTTTTGAGGAGTTGGAGATGGCATTTATAAGTGGTCCATGTTTCGCAAACATATAAACAAGCATTTTGGTTTCCCTGTAAATGTCCCGGTCCTCAAACACTCTACACTTCCATTGGGAGAAAGCTGAAGGACTTCCAACAAAGCACAGGAGTGGCAAAGGATGCAAAGGGGAGTGGTGGATGGTATTAGATTAGGTGGTTTAAGAATCTAACTGTCCGGAAACTGTAGCATTTCCCCCCCCAGCCCCCCCCCCCAAAATATTCTTTGTCTATCTTTCAATTAGATGGTGTAAGGTTGTCTCTATATTATATTTCTGGGGAAGTTTATATTAGATTAGAGCAGGCACCCCCAAACTCGGCCCTCCAGCTGTTTTGGGACTACAGTTTCCATCATCCCTGACCACTGGTCCTGTTAGCTAGGGATGATGGGAGTTGTAGTCCCAAAATAGCTGGAGGGCCGAGTTTGGGGATGCCTGGATTAGAGGATGCTACTGGCCTCTATATTAAGAGCGGGATCCAACACTGCACAAAAAGACTTCCACTCTCAGGATTGTATTTCACCTTCCTCTTAACTCTTCTGCAGCTCAAATTATCTTGTGAACTTTTATATTTTAGGGGTCCGGGAGGTGGTAGACCTTGGCCAAACCCCACAAATGCCAATTCTGTAAGTATATATCAAAATGTACTAGAATTTGTAACCCTGTTTTGTGCCTTTTAAAAAAAGAAAAAAGAAAAACTTGCTGTTAAGTTGTTCATTACTTTATCAACATGGATACCTTCTGGCTCAAGAATACTATATGTAGCATTCTGCTTCCTGAAGATACACATCCGAGGGCCTTTTCATAAGCTGAATTCAGTACCTGTTGTAGGTCTATTTTCATCTTCCTTGCATTTGGCTTTTCTATTTCTGTTTCAGGTGGCTTTTGGTGACGAGGCAGTTGGATTACCTGTTTGGCCATTCCTTATCTTATAATTACCACTACTTTAAAAATAGCCTGTTATGCTGCCGTGTTAAGTTTATTATGTTTTGATACCTTAATTGTTTGGTGGTTGTTTTTTATTTTGTTAGCTGCCTTTGGGTTTTTTTACAGAAAGGTGATATAAAATAAGTTGCTACTCCTCATAGTATGAACTCAGCTGTTTTGTTTAACAAAGATTCTTCTATTCTTGATTCTGCTGATTTATAAAAAGGTAAAGGTAAAGGGACCCCTGACTGTTAGGTCCAGTCACAGATGACTCTGGGATTGTGGCGCTCATCTCGCTCTATAGGCCGAGGGAGCTGGTGTTTGTCTGCAGACAGCTTCTGGGTCATGTGGCCAGCATGACTAACCCGCTTCTGGCAAACCAGAGCAGCGCACGGAAATGCCATTCCTGCCTATTTATATACTTGCACTTTGACGTGCTTTTGAACTGCTAGGTTGGCAGGAGCTGGGACTGAACAATGGGAACTCACCCCATCGCGGGGATTTGAACTGCCGACCTTCCAATCGGCAAGCCCTAGGCCAGGCTTCTTCAAACTCTGCCCTCCATTTGTTTTTGGCCTACAACTCCCATGATCCCTAGCTAGCAGGACCAGTGGTCAGGGATTATGGGAATTGTAGTCTCAAAACTTCTGGAGGGCCGGGTTTGAGGAAGCCTGCCCTAGGCTCTGTGGTTTACACCACAGCACCAACTGTGTTCCCTGCTGATTTATACAGAACATTTAAAACCACAAAATGCTTTCTGACAATTGCTGCATGGAAAAACCATAATAAAATGTCCATCTTCAGCTTTACTTAATATGATTTAAACAGTGGAAATGGCAGTAGTAAAGTGGCATTTATTCATTTATTTATATTTATTTTTAGGACATTTATAGATCACTTGATCACTGGTATTTTTTAAGCAGTGATTTGCTGACTTGTTCTTTCTAGAAACTATTTTTAAATTTCAAAATGAAGGATTTTTAAAAATAAAAAAATTATATCTCAAAGGGAATAAAGCTCAGTTTTCTTTTCTTTTCTTTTTCAGATACCATACTCTTCTGCATCACCTGGGAATTATGTAGTGAGTATGCTTGTGTGTGTCCGCTTATATATGTGCAGTCATTAGCATAAATGCTACGTTTCATTTGGGTTAAGAAATGGTTGTCCAGATGTTGAGGAAAACCCATGTGTATTGGTTGAGAAGCGAACAGCTGATCTGTTTTGTATCATTGTGTCTGCTATATATTTGTAGTACATATGTTGATGTTCATTAGTAAAACAGTTAACAGTCTTGCCAAAATTGCCCTGAATGCTGGGTTTTACTTCAGCATATGTTCTCTAACTGGTACAATGCATAGTCTTCAATAATGAAAAAGTAAAAGCAGCTGTTTTGAGGAACACAATTATGAGCTTGAATTTAAGAAATTACATTTGTATTGAAGGGTCTAAAAAGTATCTAACAGTATAAAATTTTGTGAAATATGAGAACATGTTTCACACTTTTTCTGTTCTGTTTTGACTTACCGTATTTTATTTTCTTCACTAAAACTGAGTGGGACTTGAAAACCTGATCTTAAGTGGCAGAATCACCATTGTAATCATGAGAATAATTGGTTTAGGGAATGTAGCTGGGTTTGTTATCTAAAACTTTTGTTACTAAATATTTACAACCAGTGATTTTAGAGGATTATTAGAACCATGTCATAACGATACACATAGCAGATAGCCATACTGGCATAGATTGGATAGCGTGACTTGGTTGTACATCTGACATCCACAATTGCCACCAGTCTCATCTTTAAAAGTAGAATCCAGTAGGACAGAAAAGAGAGGGGGAGAGAGAGAAGCCTGCCGTGGTTAAAGCTCTTTACCAAGCCCAGTACCCTGCATATTTCCCCTTGTGTGCTCATCAAGTCAATCATTTGAGCACGAAGGGGGCCAGATGAATGTGTGTGTGTGTGTGTGTGTGTGTGTGTGTGTGTGTGTGTAAAAGAGAGACGTGACCATGCCCACCATTTGCATCACACACACCCTGGGATGAGGTATTTGGGCTAAAAGAGGTTAGCCACCCCTGGTCTAGATAACTGGAGGTAGCAAATGTGTTAAGAACCTGCTGTGAAACCTTAATATGCTTGTGTGGGAAATATGTGGTTATCAAGCTTGTCAAATGTACTAGAATATTTAGGTGTGCAGGTGTGCTCTATATAGACTTATAGAGTGTACAAATTTGAACCTGAATTCACAATTACAAAGTGGTGACAAATTGGACATGTGAGAGAAATTACCAATTAAGATGTAAAAGTCTGTCTTACTGTTTCTCCCCCTAGTAGTCAGTAGTGTAATTTGATCCCCAGGTGGAATCTGATAAGGAAGGATCCACATTTCTTGGCTGACCTTGCTGGCTAAACTAAAACCAAATATTATGGTTGCCTTCTTATCCCCCTTGCTTGCTGTTTTAGCTACCATGTGGCTAATGCACTTGGGGTCCTTAACTGATTGGCATAAGGAAGGCACAAAACTTACACCCCTGACACTCACATCCTCCCCTCCCAACTTGGCTATGGTGCCCTTGGTGCTTCTACCAGTCATGGTTCAAGTAAGCTCAATCCTTGTTTGACTACTGTTTGGGAGATCTTTGCTGTTACTTTAAAAGCAATATAGAGATATATTTTCACATAACTGGGGAGTTCCACGTGTATGTAGAAATTGCTCTCTTATTTTTGGATAGCCTTGTTTCACTTCCAAATTGATAAGCACCCAACTATCTGAGTGAATGAATGATGAGATAAAATATGTCAATTCTGTCACGTGGGGAAACCCTTCAAAAGCATATTGTTTACTTCAGTCTCTTCAGTGATCCTGACTGCTCTTTTGTGTGTTTATTAATCAAATGGTTTGGTTTGGTTTTTAGGGTCCACCAGGAGGCGGGGGGCCACCGGGAACACCCATCATGCCTAGTCCAGCAGGTATCCCAATTTTAACCAGAAAATGTCAAAGCAATGCAAAATAATTTTTAAAAAATGTACTTCATTTTGATAAATACTGGAAATACATGATTTAGGCAACAAATAATTAAAACCCATACCCAGGTAAGAGAAATGTATGTAATTTTGTTTAACATTTCAACAATCACTTTAAGATTCTGAATCCCTTCCATCTTCCTATACATGGATGCAAATTATAATTTTATTCATTATGGAAGACTAACACAGCTTTATGAATCATTCTTTTTTTAAATCTGAATACGTTCCTTTGGTAGAGCATCCACAACAGGCACGAATTATCGAGAAGGCAGGAACTGTTTGCCTTTGGCCCAGAGCCAAATCTGGATGCTTGTTAAATCATAGCTGGTTCTCCTCTTCTCATTGTCATTGCTTCTTGCACAAACATTAGGGAAGTGCCTTCTCGTGAACCATTAATGGAGCAAGTAAAGCAGATTGGATATTGGTGCCCTTCAGTTTGAATACTAGTGGATTCTCATCTGGGTTCAGTTATTTAAAAGAAGGAAACTGCTGCTGGTCCATGCCTATGCAATATTTGCTCCTGTTTTCCTTTTAACATCTGCAACAAATCCCTTATCAAGCATTTGCTCACAGTCTAGCCAAATGCTGCTTATAAGCAAAATACATTACAGTTGATGTTAACAATAATGTGTACTGTACGTCCAATTTGAGAACAGTTCTGAAATGTGTTCTTCCGTGGCACAGTAAGCATGCCTTGAATTAATAGTTCATTGTGTTCACTGCCTGTTTCTTATTGAAGATGCGTGACCTCCTAAATATATTTTTGTTTCAGATTCAACCAACTCTGGAGACAATATGTACACTTTAATGAATGCAGTTCCTCCTGGACCCAACAGACCTAATGTAAATATCAGAAATGAAAACACATATTTAAATTGTGCAGCTTAAACACTAGTGTATGAAACATTATTCTTGTATGTCTTATCTCCCTTTATGTGAAAGAAAAGGACTTATATACATGCCAACATTGCTCCACTAAATTTTCATTAATATAGAAGTGTTTGCAGTTGCGGCTGCAAGGCCATACTCTGATGTAATGATGTTAACATAAATATTACTTATGTGAGTATCTCTAGTGGTTTAGGTAATTTCCTAGCTCTTTTTCTAGCTATTTCTGGAGATAATTATGTTTACTGTTTAAATACAATATTGACAGAAATAGAAACAAGATTGTTATTTATATTCCAATTTTTACCATGTGCTTTATTCTTTACCATAGATTTATTAAGTGGTGAAAGTTACTGAATAGCATGTAGTATGATGTATTTTAACTTTCTACAGTTTCCAATGGGACCAGGGTCCGATGGCCCTATGGGTGGACTGGGTGGAATGGATTCACATCATATGAATGGATCATTAGGTAAGAGTAATACATCTTGACTTCTTAACTCTGTGCTGAGAATTTGTTCATATCAGAATGTCTTCTTTTGAATTACTTCCATTACGTTTTCAAATTTTTCTTTGCAGCCAGGTAAGTTGATTTCTAAATGGCAATTCTCAGGTTTCTAGCAAAAAAACAACCTGAGGGGCATACAAAATATATATGGTCTACTTGGGATTCCTATCGTGCTTTATAAATTAAGTTGCATGTGTTTTAGAAGTTAGAATAAAACTGCACAGGTGGAAAGCCCCAACATGCTATGATTCTGCAGTAAGGTTTCATGATAACATGCCAGGAAATTTAAAAGTCCTGGAAGTTCTCTCTTTAAAGCTAAGGTGAAAATAAGATAAAAAAACAACTGAGGGTTGAGATACAAAATCAAAATACTGAAAGAACAAGGGCAGAGTGGGAAAGTCTGTATATGCGGAGGGGGGGAGCTTTTGCTCATTTAGCAACTGGTGGGGTATTTGCACAGGACTGTTTTACTTGGGTTGACCACTTCTTCCTCATCCATGATAATGCAACTTGTTTCATACAGAGATGTTGCCACAATACAGCAGACAGACGGTAAACAACTGTGACTTTTGTTCATTTACCATGAGCAAGGATATCAAAACAACAACTCCTCTGCTGGTGGTAGCATGCTCTGGGTGTGAATTTGCAAAAAAAAAAAAAAAAAGTCAAGCAGAATGCAGAAAAATGGCATACACCTTGTTTAAATTTACTCATCTCGGCTGTGCCAGCTTGAGCTGTAGCAACTTAACACAGAAACACAATAGGTAAAAAAAAGAGCATACTGTATATTCTCATGCAGTATATCATAACCTAAAAGGAAAAAGTTAAATACTAAGTAGAAAAAAATTGATTTTTAAAATGTAAAATATTGGATGATATATTCAGCTAAGCTTTGAGTAGACTGTAGGATTTAGATGTTTGTGGAATTATTAACTGGGTACTGGGACTTGAGCTGGAGGTATCCTACAACCTCCTTCCTGCCGTACCTTTCTCTAGTCCCTGGGAATCCACCCACTGAGCTCAAGTTGGTTCAGCTCAAGCAGGTATGTTTAAAGTTCAACAGACTCTTTATTGAGAACACATACACTGCCTCACACAGACTTCACACAACTATATAAAGAAAAGACCAACAAAAGGTTTCTTATATATACTTCTAATTGCACAGTCTACTTACTAGAAGTGGTCTTCCAGGGGATAATCCAACACAGAAATAATCCAATATTGCAAAGCACCAAAATAATTTCAAAAAGTAGTCTACTGGTCCAGGTCAAAACATTCACCCACCCTTTATATGCAGTTGTTTGTACTCTAGCACTGTAATTGCTTATTTATTCTATTTTATGAGTCATTTCCCATGTGACAACTGATTTACAATATAATGACATCTGTGAAACAGTTGCATATATAAAGTTAAAAACAATTGCATGCAGAAACATTTTTGGGGAAAAACTATAAATAGAAAAACAGTTGAAAGCAGCAACACATACATAAAATCAGTTCAAATCCAGGTCAGATATCCTGCCTGATATGGTGGGAGGGAGTTCCAAAGGTTAGGTGTCCCAGCTCTAAAGGACTGATTCTAACATCATGTGGAATGGGCCTCCTGATAGAATGGTATCTGAAGGATTCCTTGATAGGCTCCCCAAGCTTACCCTTTTGCTTTAACAATGACTTTAGCTAGTTACAGGTAGGTAGCCGTGTTGGTCTGACGTAGTCAAAACAAAAAATAAAAAAAATTCCTTGCAGTAGCACCTTAGAGACCAACTAAGTTTGTCATAGGTATGAGCTTTCGTGTGCATGCACACTTCTTCAGAGGCACACGAAAGGTCATACCTATGACAAACTTAGTTGGTCTCTAAGGTGCTACTAGAAGGAATGACCTTAGCTGAAACTCCTGGTGTCTGGGTCCTGTATTCACTTTTCCAATTCACGCTCTAGCCAACCTGAAATCTTGCTATATTTCCTGGTACCATACACCTAGCTTCTTACTACTATGAAACACCCACACCTCCCATTTCAACCTTTATGTGCCTAAGCCATAGCTGATAACTGATTTTATGCCTAAACTTGCAGCGTCATGCTATTGATACTGATTTAGTGGACCCATTGAAATTAAAAGGCTCGTAATTGTGGCAAAATTAAAGGTATTCGCGTTTGGAAAAGACTCAGTGATGAAATCCACAACTAAACTGAATCTTCATTTTAATTTTAGGCTCAGGAGACATGGACAGTATCTCCAAAGTAAGTATATATTTGATGTTTGGCACTGTTTTTCTCTAAGCAGATTTATTATGGTGGTTAAACACTTAAAAACAAACGAACACCTTGTTTAAAATGTAGTAGTTGTTATTGGATTATCAACACTTTGAGGGCATTATGCAAACAAGATTATCATTTATAGAAGGTTGAAACGTGTTCCATTTAATGGATTTAGCCTATTGATTTTCCGGAATATAAGGGATCATTTTCCTGATGATCTCTAATCACTTATCCTATTTGTGATCAATGTATTAAACTGCATGTACAGTCCAGACAGCTGCATTAAGTATGTTCAAAGCTTTCCCTCTTGCCATCCTGAAACTACTAAGTATAACCCCCATCAATATGCCACCTCACAAACCAGAAGTTAACACCTTTTGGGGACACCTTTTGATTTTTGGTTTGTAGCCAGAGGTGTCTTTAACAGGGGTTCTAAGAGAATCTAGCTATCTATTGGTGGTGAACTATGTGAGAGTATACATATATGTGGGTGTTAGAGGAAGAGCTCTTCTTTGGACCTCACATGGCAAATATAGAATATATGTCAATCACTCGTGAGAATTGAGGTAAGAATACAATGTGGCAGTGCTATGGGTTTTATATTTTCGTCCTTGAATTCTTTCATTTACATAAAACAAGAATGAATTCACACATTGGCTCTCCTGTTGTGTTCCTCAAATAGAACTCTCCCAGTAATATGAGCATGAGCAATCAGCCTGGGACCCCTCGAGATGATGGTGAAATGGGCGGAAACTTTCTAAACCCTTTTCAGAGTGAGAGTGTAAGTATTTTATTTTATTTTTATTTTTTGGTTGCTACTGAATAACTTTCACATGTTTATATTACTTTCAGTCCTTTAGAAAGCTTACAATCATGGCAATCAAACAAATTTGAACATAGCGCGCATCAGATATTTTTCAGAAGAGAATCGAGAGTTTGGCTGTTACAACCTTTTTCTTTTAAAAGCTTGTTATTTCCTGGCCATTGTTGTTATACCATCTACTTGAGCAAAATGTTTTTTGGTGTTTTTTTTGCACATTTTCCTGCAGTTTATTGTTGTGATGCATTTAAAGAAAAGATTGAAAATGGATTTTTGCAACCCGTCCATTTAGATGTTTGAGTCTATAACTTTCACACAGTTGGACTAGTTTATTTGGGATATGAAGGCTAAAGATGACTAGAAAAGATCCATAATATACTGAAATAGTGAAAGCATCATGCAAATGGCATACACAGGAACATGAAAAATGTATATAATGTGTGAAGATTGTAGTATAGACTCTGCTTATGGATAAAATGAAGCTTAAAATATAGATCTATCTATTGTACACCCACGCACCAATTTTTAGCCTGTTATCAGGTATTGTGCTAGGATCACCATACTTTGGCAATTCTGACAAATTAGCTGTTTTTTTACTTCCTTCTTTCCACAAGTAGAGATTGTCTTGATGATTTTGCAGAAAATGGTATAATGCTGGCATGGCTGTTCTCAAAAAGTTCCAATGTGTTTCTTCAACATTTTTCTGAACTTGTGTACAGAATTTATTGAAGAGGGCTGAATTCATAGTGAGGTATATATGGACCTGTTTGATACCTTGTTTTCAGCAAACCCAAAACGCATGTCCCCCCCCTGCACCCCACAGCCCCAAAAGCTCAGGGAACACAAGACTGCAGCCTTAAATCCATTCCCTTTCCTTTGATGCCATGCCAGTGGAAACAACTGCTTGTCTAAAGGCATCAAATTGAATATGTTGTGGATTGGGTTGTTTCCTTCGCCTTGCTTGGACCCAGCACACACGCGCACGCCAAAACTCTGAACTTACTTACTCAAACCGATCTACTGTACATGGATCGGAATAGGAACCCTCCGAATTGTGTTATGTACGGATATGGGTGATGGGACACACTGAGCCTCTCAAAGACAACAAACTTCCCTCTCCGTTTCTGGGGCAAAAGCACCCCCCCTCCTAAAAGCCCACTCACACCGCTGCCGCCGCCTCATATTCGGCAGCACTGGCGTCCTCTGTCTCGGCGGGGTGCAGAGCCCATGCTGCTGGCCTGGGCGACGGAGGCAGTCTCCGTGCCGCTGCCGCTTCCTTCCCGCTCTCGGCCGCTTCCTCACGCTTGGCCACCTCAGCGGGAAGGAAGGGGCAGCGCCCAGAGGCACCCGCAGCTTCTGATTGGCTGCAGGACCTTCCTGCAGACAATCGGAAGCCGTGCTGCATCGCACGGCTCCAGGAAGACACGTGCAGCAGCAGCGGCCTCAGAGGAGGATCGCCTCCTGCGTCCTCCTTCCCATAGCGGCCCTGGTAGCCAGGTGCCCTGGTGCCACCCAGCCCGGGCGACGATGGGCAGCGGGGCAGGCTGGCCAGCGGCCCTGCATCTAGGGGGGGCAACTGCCCCCCTGCCTACGCCCATGCAGACATTCAAAACCAACAAGCCTGCTATCCCATCCTGATTAGCCTCCCACAGACTCTGGTACCCCATAATTAAATACAATATACAGTACTCCCATAAAGATTACCTTACACTGCATTTAAAACCAAAATCGCATTTGGATAGAAACTGTTTCTCAGGCGGCTAGTCCTAGTCATCATAACCCTGTACCTTCTTCCAGAAGGCAGAATCTGAAAGAGATCATTTCCAGGGTGCGCACTATCCTGCGCTATCTCTGCAGCTTTCGTATGACACCTGGAAGCATAGATTTGATCCAAGGTTGGAAGAGTGCACCCAATTATTCTCTCTGCAGTCTTTACAACCCTAAGCAGACAATGCCAACCCATAATACTCTGTAGTCAGCATGCTTGGCCACACTCGCATCAGTCCCAGCCATCATGGCCTCTGATCACAGATAATGGAAGTTGTAGCTCACCATCTAGGGGGCACCAGGGTTGTGGTCCTTGCTCTTCCACCCCACAAATTATTAGGCTACTATGATGAAGCACACTTTGATGGGCAGGATGAGTGTTCTTTCCCATAGTGGGCATGCTGGATATGAAGAAAATAGACTTGCTACTGCTCGGATTAGTAGTCTTTAGTACATGATAGGAACATGAAGGCAGCGCACTATAGCACCGAGCAGATTAACTCTTAAACAGTGAGCTGTTCTTCTATTGTCATTCCACTGTTCCACAGAGTCATGAAAATGTCATTGACAGAGGTAGATAAAACTATAATTCAGAATGAAATATATTTGATAGTTGGGTTAGGATGGTTTGAGTTTTAAATAGGTAAACAGGTAAATATGTATTCCTGGGCATATTATATTCCTGGGAGCACTTCATTCATGTTGGAAAATTGCTGTAGCTGATCAACCCTTTGGATTGGAGAGCAGACGCACGATGCAGCAAAGAAATGGGCACGGGCTTGGATAGGATACTGCCTGGCTGTTTTGAGTTGCAAGGGGAAAAGGTGGGATATAAATATATAACTATAATTTAAGAATGGAATTAACTGTAATAAACACTTTATTCCATTTTTATCCCACTTTTCAGAAAGTGGGAGCCAGTGTGGTGTAGTGGTTAAGAGTGGTAGACTCGTAATCTGGGGAACCGGGTTTGCGTCTCCGCTCCTCCACATGCAGCTGCTGGGTGACCTTGGGCTAGTCACACTTCTTCGAAGCCTCTCTGCCCCACTCACCTCACAGGGTGTCTGTTGTGGGGGAGGAAGGGAAAGGAGATTGTTAGCCGCTTTGAGACTCCTTCGGGTAGTGATAAAGCGGGATATCAAATCCAAACACTTCTTCTTCTCTTCTTCTTTATCCCAAAGCAGCTTACAATAATAAAAAAATCTAACACAATAGGGTGGGGGGGTATGTATTTTCCTTTAGACCTAATTATTAAATAGTTGTACACTGGTAGAATGCCATAGTGATATCCTTGGATAATTAGCTTTTCATGTTTCTTCCTGTTCCTATTTTGTTGCAAATTAAAATAAACTTCCCTTGAGACACTAAAACATGAACTGTAACCTTGTTGTGTGTGTTATTTTTGTACATGCTCTGAGTGTGCTGTTCCATTTTCTCTCTCTTAACATTACCACATTGCCAAGTAATGCTATTTTCCCATGAGAACATAGGCAGTTGTCACTTATTATAAACAATATTTTCAAATATGCATTTGTTTACTTTCTACTATTAGTGGAGAAAAAAGCGGACTACATATCTGCAAAGAACCACAAATACTTCTACATTATTACTGCTGATTGCTGAATTGTTTTTAATGTTCTGAATTTAATATTTGCTTATGTGATTTTATTGTTTAGATAAAATTATTTTTGAGTTAACATTATACAAATTAACCTAAATAAAGAATTGGATGCTAGTACTGATAGGCAACAGGGGTGCATAATGCTTTGCCAAATAAACATTAACTCAATGCAGATTTGACTGATTAGCTAAACAGTGTGTAATAAGGAGAATTGTAGATAAAATTCATAAATTATTTTATCCATAGGCTACACCTGTTTTATTTTGTTTCTTGCATGATGCTTCCACTAGCTTTTCTATTTCATGGTGGATCTCTTCCAAACATTTAAAACCTTCTTGGCCCCTAAATACAGCGGTGCCTCGACTTACGAATTTAATCCGTTCCGAAGGCACCTTTGTAGGTTTAAAAATTCGTAAGTCGAAAAGCGCCATTGGAAACGTGATTTCCCATAGGATTGCATTGGAAACAGAAAAATTCGTAAGTCGAAGCAACCCCATCTAAAAATTCGTAAGTTGAAAAAACCCTATCTAAAACCGCCGCGGTTTCTGTTCGGATGTCAAGAAATTCGTAAGTGTGTGGCCATTTGCCCCATTCATAAGTCAAAAAATTCGGTTGTCGAGTCGTTCGTAGGTCGAGCTACCACTGTATGGCAAAAATTATGAGTTACTGGTATATTCCAAACTCTTCAAACAACATGATATAATTTTTTTGTTTAGGTCTGTTCTTTGAAATGCATCCCAACACTAGAAACTAACTTTTAGCCAATGGATGTCATGGCTATTGGCTACCTAAATCCAATGAAAAAAAGTCATTCTGAAATGGTTGAATTAAAATACGTTCCTGAGTACATTTGTGTTAGCCTTTTAAGATAATGATAAACAATAATGCCCTCTAGTGTTCATTCACAAATAATTTTTTTTTACCTATTGCACGGAAGGTAGATGTTTTCATGAGTCTTCAAAATATGCTCATACTTCATTCTTTAAGGTTAGATTTTGAACTCAAAATGAATCCTATATTTTAAAAAAAAATCATTTATGCTGACCCAGTTAATGGTTTTGCTCCAATTGGAATTAAAAGGTGCCGGAACCACCAATTTGAACTATTTTTGCTGAAGACGCATTTGATATACTTGCTACTTTGTTTGAATCAAGAGACCTAAATTTGCCCTAATTCAAGCAAAGTTTCATATTTCTAGAACTATTGTATGCTTTTTCATTGGGTGTCTGTCACAAATATGCCATTGTATGCATTAACAGTGAGAAAAATATCGCTACAATTATTATTTTTTACAAGGTGTAATTATTCAAAAATGAATAAAAACGATTTAATGTAAAATATGAGTTGTATCCAGCAGTGCCACTCAAGCGTATGGTAAAGTTTCCACCAGCTGGATGGGAAGGGGAACTGTTGTTGTTATTGTTGTTGTGCATATCCCCGACTCCACTGCAGCCCTCCCCTCCCCAAATCTGTTCTAGAGGATTGCAAGTCCCGGCAGAGCAAGTTGGGTAGAGGGGGGAAGGGGTATAAGGGGGATTGCCAAAAATGGCTTCCTTCCCCATTCCATGCACAGAAGACTTACTGTACGCTGAGCAACACTAAGGGTGTTGCTAAAAGATATAGCTCTTTTAGATTTAATCCAATAAAACTAAAATAAATGTAGTTGTCCTTACCTCACAATTCAGCATAATTCACTTAGAAATTGGATGGAACAAAATCAGTTTTGAAAAATGGGGAAGGGAGCTAAATGTATTGGCATGTGAAGTTATTTAATTGGATACATTATTTTGCCTACTATTATAAGTTGCCCTGATACTGCTACCCACTGACTTTCTACTTGGCTGATTTTAAGGATCTTAGCCAAGTGCTATGAATAAATACTGTGCTGCAAAGCTTGTGTGCTAGTCCAGGTTCTGTGGTGAAGTATGTGTGTATACAAAAGCCAAAGTATGTTTCTGAAATAATGCCAAATGAATAAGGTTAATCATTATCAACTGGTGCCCTAATACATGGACAGCTGGTGCCCTCTCTATATGTTGTGGAAACAACTCTGATCAGCCCCAGCCGGCTTGGCTAACGGTTAGGGATGATGGAAGTTACAGTCCAAAACATTGGGGGGCAGGTACCACATCAGCTCTTCTTGTCACAGAGAAAGAAAACAACACTATGTGCCAAACGTGTTTTGTGAAGTGCTGAACACAATTTTCCATAAAGTTTATAGAGATCACCAGCCCTCATTCACGCAAATGCTATCTTGCTAGTCTGCAAGTTCTTGTTTTTTTCTTTAAGGAATTCACCCAATTACAGATTTGTGACCTTGATAGTTGCTCTTATGGTAGCAGAGTGTTTTGTCTTACCAGAGACTACTTATATGGCTTCTGATACTATGGTAGTTAAGATATCTATATCTCTGTTAATTAGGAAGCTAGAAGTATGCACATGAGCACCGCATGAAATCATGACTGGGGTCATGAGAAACTTGCATTAAAGTCTCACTATTAGTGGATTGGTGAATTGAGTTGCTGCTAAAATGTGAATTCCTATTTTTCAGTATTCCCCCAGCATGACAATGAGTGTGTGATCCATTACCAAGTCTCTTCATGACGGCTGCACTGAGTTGGCCCTCTCCAGAGAGCTACTAAAGAAGAAAAATTACTCATCCCTGTGTACAGTTTAACAGAAACAATCTCAGCCACAGTTGGACCCACCATTCCCCCCACCCCAGCCATCTTTCCAGTTTTGTGAAGAAAGTGGGTCCTGATCTGGTTTCAGCAACTGTGTGGCACATCAGAGCTGCCCAAGACTGAACTGCAAACAGTTATCTGTGTATGTATATGTAGGGATAGGTGTATTATGTATGTGTGTTACAGAAACATAGATATGCGCACATACATATATAGACCTGCAGGACGTTGTAAAATATTATCACATGACATCTTAAGTAGAAATAAGAAATAGGGACTTTTATTCCATCTTTTTTCATGTTTACATTTTAACTACTAAAATAACTGCTTCCCTCTCCCCCATCTGAACTGTTCCGTGCTGTTTATATCACTGCTTTGTAAGTTATTTTTTTAAGAAGATCTCGGATAAGTTCTGTTTTTTGTCAATGTCTGCCATCATGGATAGGAATAAAACTGCTTTTAAGAGGGCTCTCTCTCATAAAGTTGTGTTTGATACCAATAACATGTGAATTGAAAACTACACTATCTCAAGAAACTGAAGAAACACATTAATCTTGCTTAACAAGTAAAACTTGTCCTTTGCCTACAAAGTGAGAAAAAAGAAAATGGAAGGGGTTCTTTTCTTGTTTCTTCGTACAAGCCTAATACTGCGACCCTAAACATATTTGCATGGTAATAAGCTCCACTGAAAAGTCAGATTTACTTCTGGTAATGTTGAGGATCAGGGTGCAAATCCTTCAATATTTGTTTTCAAGGGAAGTCTGAGGATATCTCAACTTCTTTATCTATGCAGAGAAATACAACATTACTGTGTTGGGCTCTGGTTTGATTGCTGTAGCATCCAGCAATAAAAGTGGCAGGTTTTGACTTTCTGCCTTTTGAAAAAATAAAATCTATTTAGTATGATCTTCCATAGATGTAGTAATAGATTTTTTTTTAAAGTTATAGATTCTATTCTAAGGCATGCTTTTTCTAACAGTCCACAATTGTCTGGTGGGATGACTGACACCCTAACTCCCAATTACCTGTTAGAAGTTAAAGGCCTATTAACCTTGTGTTGGGAGGGGAGGAAAGTTTCTTGCCCTTCTTCAGTGGCCCTTCAATCTCTCTTCTTCCTTACCCACTACCTGCATTTTCCTGTTATCTATAATCTCATCAGACTTCTTCCAATGTTTCTGAGACTATACAAATATTCAGATGACTTCATTTAAATGTAGCATCTTAAAGAGTAGCATCCTAAATGTAGCATCCTAAATACTAATAAATTTATTATGCAATAAGCTTTTCTAGACTAGAAAAAGTTTATGCCATAATAAATTTGTTAAGTCTCTAGTGTTTTTCAGGACAAAAACAAACAAACAACTTGGTTACCCCTTTGGAATGCAAGTCAGATTCCTTCGACTATCATTAAGGCCCAAATGACAGAGGAATTGCAACATGCAACGTACAGGAAGAGAGAGCAAATGTAAAGGGAAGTTGTGAGAATTGTTTCCATCCCTTTCTATCCCCTGGAAGCCTCCTTTGGATCATATCATCTTCCATGAATGGAAGGAGAACATAGATCCCAAGTACGTCATGTTTTCATCTACTCTGTGCCTAATTTTTCCACTTCTATTTGCACACTTCCCCAGTAAACCACATAAATTAAGAACTAATAATGCTGTATAAAACATCTAAAGACACTGCTATCTATAAATTTGTGTTTTTGTCTGAATTGTTTTCTACTCCCTATTAAGTCTTTATAGAGGCTGGTAATATAGAAGACAAAATTGAAATAGGACATTGTTTTCCAAATATTGTTTTCTTTCTAACATGCTAAGCATCCAGTTATACTGTGTCTTATAGTCATATGCAAGCCTTAAAGCCAAGCCCCCACCCTGCCTTCGCCCCAGAAAAGTAAATGTATGTTTAGGCTAATTAAGACACGAATACTTCCTTCTATGGGAATGCCGATAGAATTGTTTTAGCACAGGTCTACATATGGAAATTTTTCACACAGTAACAGATCAATGATATGGATTTTTTTAAAAAAAACAGAGAAAGGTGGGTAGTTAAAAGAGCACCTTCCTTTTTTGCATCCTGCTTATACATGTAAATCGTTCCTGAATAAACTCATATGAATTCATGTCTGTGCCTCTCTAGGTATCCTTCAAAAAAAGCTGTAGAGTTCTAGCTACACTTGTAATGAAATATAGTCTCCCTTTTGAAAACAGCGATAAATGTTTATAATAGAGCTTTTTCTAATCCAGATCTTAATTATTTGCAGGCTTTTAAAATGCCAGATGCAGACAGAGTATCAGGTAATGGAGACAGAATAGCAGAAGTAGACAAGTTATTCATTTTGGGTGGGCTCAAATATGAGTTTAAAATATTTTCTTTGTAATTGGCATGAGGATGGTCTGAAGGTGAACATTCTCTCTCCCCCCCCCCACATTTATTGCTGAACTACCGTATCTTTAATGTTCATAAAATGAGTTGTTGTAATTTACATTGCTTCTTCTGCCAGCACTTGCCAAGTAATATGTCTCAGCCAAATCTGGATAGACTGTTACATAAGAGTAAACCCCTAGCACAGTTCCTTCAAGCTTTTGTTTCTGTGTCACATTTGCCAAACTTATATCAGGAAGCCTGTTCATTTTCATCTGGTTTTTTTGTTTTGTTGTTGTTATCAGCTGAACATTTTCTTGCTACTTTCCTGGCTGATTTGGTACATACCCCAAATTCCTTCTGAAAGTTTTGTTGCCAGCATAACTGGCATCCTATAGGCACCTTATTTAGATGTCATTTAACATCCATAATGGACACAGCATTTCCCAATTGAGGTTTTTAAATAAATAAATAAGTGGAAAATTATTTAAACATATGGATCAAAATCCTGCTACAGTTGGTCATTAAGGACACCAAACACCAAATAATGGGTTTGACATTTTGGGAATGAGCCTTATGCTCAGCACCCCTTTGAACCCCTCATGTAAAATCCTGGTTGGCAAACCATAGTCTGCCAGTTTGAATGTAATGGCCAGCTACGGTTTCCTGCAAACCAGGAAATAACTCATCAAGCAGAACATGCAGAAGAAGGCAGAGAGGGAGGAGTAAGCACAGAAACATCAAACCATGTTTGGTGTTGCGTGTGAAATGACCCCATTGAAAGCAACAGGGATTAAATTAGTTATTGGCTAAAGCAAGTTTGAGGCTATTTGTAAGATCAAATTAGGTGTTTTGTATCCTTATGGATAACAACCTAGAATCTTTGCATCGAAAAGAAAAGTTGATTAAAAGTCTATAATCACTGTGATTATCTGCCAATATGTTGGGTGTAAGTGAGGCTATGGAGTTAGATGGATTTGATGAGGGAGTAGTTACTGTTAAGTTGCACCTTTCATTTGTGCCCTCACTTCACCTTGGTATCACAAGTTTTAGCCAATAACTATTGCACTGACTCTTCCCGAGTCCTTTAAATAACTCAAGTATTGTAAATTTGTACCCTGACTGCTATTTTCAAGAAATGCACAAATGTTTATGAGGGGATTTGGCATGCAACATTCAAGAATACCACCAAGCTCATGCTTAATGCTTCAGAAAGCTGTCTTGATTTAATTCATTGACAGTCACAATACAACTTCAGTAGCGGCTTAAATATAGTCTGAATTGTTAAGGGTGACTTTGATAAATACTGGGTAAAAGGTAAAGGTCCAGTCAAAGGTGATTATGGGGTTGTGCTCATATCGCTTTTCAGGCTGAGGGAGCTGGCATTTGTCCACAGAAAGCTTTCCAGATCATGTGGCCAGCATGACTAAACCACTTCTGGCCCCCAACAGAACACTGTGGCAGAACCCAGAGTGCACGGAAATGCTGTTTACCTTGCCGCCATAGCAGTACAGTACCTATTTATCTACTTGCACTGGTGTGCTTTCAAACTGCTAGGTTGGCAGAAGCTAGGATAGAGCAACAGGAGCTCACCCCGTCATGTGAATTTAAATTGCTGACCTTCTGATTGACTAAGCCCAAGAGGCTCAGTGGATTAGAACACAGCACCACCTGCTCCCCTCAAATGCTATGTATTATGCAGAGTCTTGTGGTGTAATATATCACTTTCCTTTAAATAAGCTGAAATTCAGGGCAAATATACACAGCTCTAAATTTTACAAAGTGTCTCAATTTGATTTCAAAGAACTAGAATTCTGAGCATAAATAAACTTGTTCAGTTCAGATGAACAACTTGAGTCAGTTGTGAGGCACACAAATACCTGCAACATTGGTATTTTGAGCCTTTGCACAACAGTGGCCCATGCTTTAAAAATAATAATGCAGAAACCTATGTATGCCTATATATAGTTTCTTGGAAAGAATTTGGTTCCCTCCCACCCCACTTTAGATTTGAGTAGTCCCATTTGAAACATGTTTTACTTACTTTGTGCTTAAGGTATGCATTCATATGAATACATAATCATATTTTATCACCAAAATAATAACTTTTATCCAGATTTATTTTGTTATTTAAATGTAAGATATGCAAGGAAGCTTCTCATGCAATGCGAGAATTTGCCATTGATGTTGTCAGATGTATTTTTGTTATACTACTTTTGACCAACATGGAAGTTTTATTTATAACTTGATACCACCCATTTTCTAGACACATTTGTGGGGTTTTTTGGGGGGGGGGGGTTTAAAGAAGTTTTTTGAAATTCACAGCAGTCAGATACTTTCCAATGATTTGATGGTAGGAAGACATTATCCTCAGCATCTTCACTTTGCATTATTAAATTGGACGTTGCTATCTTACTTTCAAAAATTATTATGCCTAAAATCAAACATGTAAGCTGGTAGACAGAAACAATGGAATTCATTGTCACATTTTTTTTTCTACTTTAGCATCATTATGTTTGGTCCATAATCTAAAGGGTTGCATCCAGAGTTGTGTGCCTGCACTAGGGCATTTCCCGTTTTCTCAGCTGCTGCTGCTGATGTTCTGAAGACTCTTCAGAACAGTGTATTATATGATGTGGGAGTTGTAGCTATGGAGAAGAGTGCTTTCCTTATGCAATTGGGACTTCTGAAGTCCTTGCTTAGACGTAGTATATTGAATTTTCAGTCAATAATCCTGTTTGTTCTAGATTATACCACAGACAATAATTAGAATGAGCATGATTCAGCCCATATTGCACACTTTTAAATACCACAGCTTCCATGAGATAATTGATCATGTTTGGATTTCTCTCATTAAAATGAATGGGACATAGAAGTGCTTAACTTTGGACCTGAACCAGCGAATATGGACATGATATGCATGTAGTATTCTCCAAGTTGTAGATGTATATATCTAATGAATTATGAGATAGATGCTGCTTGCTGATCAGTTCCTCTACACACTTATATATATATATAAAGACACAAATTCCTTCTTGTTGTTTATAGACCAAAAAGTTAATAGAATTTCACTTTCCCCTATTCTATAGTCCAGCAGTTCCTCACATGAAGTGCAGAAACTTTTATTAAAGGTTCTGTATTTTCACAGTCTTTATATCATTTTGGCTTTTTTATTATTACTGAATAAACAGTATCGAGACAACCACAATAAAAATTATTTTTATAAGTACTTTACACAAAAATCATTTGCAAAATCTTGCATGGAAGCCAATGCATGCCCTGTTTACAAGAGTATTGTAATGCTTCTAATTACTTTTTATCGAGCAAACTACTATCAACAGAAATAATCCAATTCATACAAGCGGTCGTCCACAAAAATGGCTTATTTTGAATTCTTGGGCTTTCCTGTCCAAACAACACAAGAGTTATGCCAGTCTCAGAAAGCGAAGAATTGTCATGTGCTTCCAAAAAGTGCACAAGCAGGAAGGCAACCCCTTCCCCCATGATGTTTTCGCAACATCTGGCATCTGCTTCAGTTAATGTCAATGTTCCATTAATTAATAATGGCTAATAAAAGTAAATGGATACCTTTTATGATGTCATATTTTCAACCATCTAAGCTCCATCTAAGCTAGGGGCATTATAATCTTTGAAATGCTTTCAAGTTAGTGGCCATCACCATTTTTTATGGCGGAAATTGCATACATAGAGTGAAAAGGTTATTTATAGCAAAAAGCCTTTGCCTGTGATTGGAGTATCTCACAATAAAGCAGTTGTCCAACCATTTCCCCTCTCTTCTTCAGCTTCCTTTGCCCACCCCAATTCCCAATTCCCCTGAGCACAAGTCATCTCGACTCATCATTTTGTCACACCCCCCCCAGCGTAGTTCATCCATTTCATCCTAGGCAACTTTCCTCACTTTTTCTGTTACTTCTTGCAACTTTCTCAGGCACCTCTTTCCATGTGTATAACCTTCACTCCTAGTTCCTTTCAACCCTTCCTTGCCAGATCCATCATCCTGTTCTGCAAATCCTTCTCCGTTCACTTTTATTGTAATACTTACCAATGGGTGACCAAGGCTTACGGGCATATGGGCATAACAGCTACCTTGCCTTTCCACCCATTTTTCCTTTCGCTAATCCTCCATCCCCCACAGAAAATCAAACTCCTAAGCATTTTTCAGCAAATCTGAATTTCTTATATTTTGGTATCCCGTTAATGAGCTTAGTTTATTGTGGGGTTTATTTCTCGTTCGCAAGACATACTCTATTCTACACGTCTTACCTCAGGATTGCAATTCCTAGCATTCAAAGCACAATATTTTGTCCCTTGGAAATATGCACTTCTTACCCTTGATAGCACATTCATTATTGTTGTGGAGGAATGTGGTGGTGTGAGTGCCAGATAGCTACTGAACAGCTTTGTGAGATAATTTAGTAATAAGCAACACAGTTCTGTTCCCACCCCCTAATGCAGGAATGAAGAACCTGTTTTTCTCCATATGTTGTTGGACTGCAACAACTGATCCCCCCCTGTCTGTTGACCATGCTGGAGCTAATGAAAGGTAGAGTCCATCAACACCCGAAGGACAGAGGTTCCCCATCCCTGCCCAGCACAAGTTTGTGAGCTGCTGGTTTAGGGTTTTTTGTGATGGTGGCTTTTTAAATTCTGTGGTGGTTGTCCATTTCCTTTTCTGCTCCACTGGAATGCACATATAGCTAGACTTTTTAATATTAAAAAATGGAGGTGAAATTGGTAATATAGGTATCTCTACATCAAGCCCTTTTTCAGTCCATCACCCCTTAATGCATGGCAAATAGCGCCATACATTACTGAAGATACATACATATGAACAAGTGTGTGTATGTGCATCAAACAAAGGATAAAGTGCAGTGGGGTACAATATGTTTGTGCATTAAACCCCATATTTCTTTGGCCATAGTAAGCAAGACAAACATGTTTGCTTTATGTACCTCGGTGTTTTGTGCAGCAAGCTTGTGAAGTGTGGACTTAAAGATACACTTTCAAATGGATCTTGTCATCCCACACTTTGTTTCATGCAAGAAACACAGGCGTGGAGCTTCCCAAGGGTCTGTAATTCAGAAATGCTAACTCATCTTGTAAATTATGCATATTAGTGCATAAACGTATGATTTAGTAAGTAATGACCCCTTTTGCTGTTGCTGTATATGTTTTCCTAGCATCATAATTCACAATAGAAGTTTACCTCATGCTGCAGGCAGTTAAAATGTATTTTCAGCTGTAGCCATGAATTCATCATCCTACTGGGGTTTCATCTTGTACAGTGTGAAGTTTACAAGAGAGTAGAGCATCTAACGATGTGCAAAACAGCATCCATTCAAGCAGGCAGGAGTCTGAATATTGCTGCTTGGCATACATAAAATTACACATGTCCAATAATTAAACTGTCCCTTGAATATACACAGAAAGTCAACATTGTCAATAGGAAAGCTGGTTCACACTGAAACAGACACCAACAAGCTAATAATCCAAGATTATCCCATTGATTTAGAAGTGCTATTGTTGAGCTGATATGTGCTAGTAGAAGGATCTTTCTGTGGAAAATCCCTGCATTATAAGATTTGTAACCAATAAAGCTTCTGACTGCTCTTGACTTAAGACAGAATTCTGAATCTACAGGGGTGATCCACAAACAGAAATGCAATTCCATGTATAAATTGTCCCTGTCATGGGTTCAATAGACTGCTGCAAGAATACAAAATCCTTTCATCCAGAATCTATTCAGAGGGACTGTAACCCAGAGATCTGCTTAATACTTGTGCATGCTAGTTTATCGGGGGAAGTGGATCTACAGATCTATGGATGGGATGGAAAGATTTAAAAATGCAATTCAGAAAACCATACATTACCATGACTATCATTGTATTTTAAAACATTCAAAACAGATAGTGTTCCCTCCCTCCTAACAAAAGATGTTCGTAAAAAAGTAATGAACCATTTTAAATTGTGTTTTAATTTATTTAGTAAAAGATTAGGAATCAAAACCAGAGTATTGGCTTTAAATAATGGTAAAACCCACAAGGAATAAAGTGTTCTCTGCAGACTATGATTCAGTTATATCTTTTATTTCAGAAAAGATGAGATCTTTACCAAAACATATTAAAAGGGATAATTAGGTACATTTTTAGTTAACTGATTTTTATTTCTTGTGATTATTCCCTTGAAAATAATTTATTGTGGCATCTGTTTTTTTATAGTGCCTACTGTTAAAAGACAAAATCTTTTGTTACACAGATTGTTTTCTGCCTTGAAAGTGTTTCTTTTAAAGGAAAAGGGACATCTGGGGTTAGGTCTGTTTCAGTTGTCTAATCCATCAGTAAACTATTGTCAATTTGCTAACATTTGCACAAGTTATTCTATGTAGATAATTTACTTTTCCTTTAAGACTGGCATTATAAACATTCATAACTATGGGTATGCTGTAAATTATTGTTGGTTTTGTGTAAGAAAACCTTTCACCACATTACTACTGTAGATTCTTGGTTTTTGATTGTATAGCCACATGTCTTATATACCTGTTCTGCCATCAAAACCTCCTTTTCCTATATTTTTAAACACTTAATAAGCATGCTTAGTAGTTTCTCATTTTATTTCATATAGCCCATGCAGCAATCACTGACAACATACAATTCTAATGCAATAGTCCAACCAGTCCACTTCATGTAAGTTATAGTAGCAGCTTACAGACTCTAACTAATACAATTAAACTGCATTGTAACTTATTTCAGTGCAATCTCCTGCCTGTTTACTCAGAAATAAGTTTCACAGAGTTCAGTGAGACTTACTCCCAAGTAAATGTGTACAGGATTGCAGCCTACAATATGTTTGTTTGGGGCATGTATGAATCTAGTGGAAAACTAGCTATTGAAATAAAGGTATGGAGACTGGTAGACCTAGAGTTCAGACTGCCAGGTGAAAAAATCCACACAAACAGCTTTCAGGGAGACAATCCATTTAGAATTTTAATAGCAGTATCAAAAAAAGAAGTCCCATATTTTTCAAAGCCCCTTCCAGATCATCTAGAAAACCTAGCAAGTTTATTCTTGCGGCTCCTGTGTAGTCCTGTATACAGGATCTAAATGTGCTTAAATAAAACATCAAAAAGCATTACTGAAATAGAATGCAGTATAGCAAACCTTGTCAAAATGCTATAAAATGACAATTAAATTAAATTCAGGTAGGTAGCCATGTTGGTCTTACGCAGTCGAAATATATAAAATATTTTTAAAAATTGTCCAGTAGCATCTTAGAGACCAACTCAGTTTGTTCTTGGCATGTGAAAGCTTATACCAAGAACAAACTTAGTTGGTCTCTAAGGTGCTACTAGACAATTTTTATTATTATTTTTTAAATTAAATTAAAATGCAACATGCTTCAGGCATACCGGTAATTGCCCTAATCCAACAGTATTTAATCCTAAATACCGACGCATGGTAAATATGAGCACTCTCTTCCACCTTAGTGTCTCTCATAATACAAAACTTCCCAAAATTAGTCTCCTGGATATCTGTGTTTGGAAGGCCGTTCTAAAATACGGGTTCAGCACCAACATAATATTTTCTCCCCAACCCAGCTTCTTAATGAGACTATCTAAGAGTAACCTCTTAAGTAATTAAAGAAGCAAGGCAATCTTTTGTGTGTGATTAGAAATTCTGCAGCTATGCATATGCCTATCAAAGTGCTGTTCTTTACTTGCTGTGCAAATTTTTTAAATTATCAAGTAATATTTCAAGGACTTAAAATAGTAGATACATTAGAAAGCACACACACTCATCAACAGCAGCATCCTTTGGTTTAGAACTCAGAGACCTGGATCACTGTTTGATAGACCTCTAGAATGAATGAGGGTCTAATTTTGTGCACCAGATAGCTAAGCACAAATGGATTCCACTGACTTGATAAATAATCAAGGTCAGCCAGAGTCCCTTTGTAGTAAGCTATCATGTATGTTGGTTGAGTGTTGTGTTTGTACAGATACCAAAACATAATTTTATCCAGATTATTTGATGATACACTCCTAAACCCATTTGTATACCAGTGGGGTTTCATTAAATTAAGACTATGTTGGGGTGAAATTCTACTGTACTGTACATTTGAATAATTTATATAGTAAACATTCACTGCATTAACATAGCAAATATTATACTATTTACTAATCTTTGTGAATCTGAACTGCGTAAAAACATTTTAACAAAAACGCTTAGACAATGCATTGCTTACAATACGTAGAATTTATATCCTGATTCTAAAGAACCTTTATTTAGCCGTCTTACGACTTAAGTAGAATGTGCTTCCAAATACAGAAGTTTCTAACAATGCTGACTCTTATATTAGTGCTTATTATGGCTTAGTAAATTGAAAATATTCTGTTTACATATTCATCTCCATGAAGCAATTTATGTCTGTCTGAGATTATTTTCCCCCTAGAAAGTATGATATTATGGGGCACACATTTGAGCACCCTAAAGCGAGTTTGATGGATATCTGTTCTAAAATACCATTGATATCCTCACTTCAGTTTAACCTCGTTTCACGTATAAAATAGCTATAGGAAGATGATAGATGATGCACTGATCTTGCAACCTTCATTCTACCATAAGAACTGCACCACTGTTGACTATAATTCTTACTGTTAACCTACCTAGTGACTTACTTAGACACGGGGGCCCGGTACTTAGGGATCACTGCTACTCCTTCACATATTCACGTTAAAGTGAAAAACTTTGAACCATGGAGAAGAAGTTTCCCTTACTCCAGGCCATCTGTTTCTCCACAGCATGGAAATCACCAATGCCTGCTGCAAATGCTAGGCTAATGCGAGTTGGGTCCAAGGAGTAGCAAAGGTTGTAAATTTGCCCTATGCTTCTGATATATGCCTTGTACTTCGGCACCAGCTATCTCAAATCTTGAATTTCTTTTACTCATAGATAGTTCTTTATTGGGAGAGTAGCAGGTTGCAATTTGGAGAACTTACCATAGTAAGACCGGAATACATTTTAGCAACACCAAAGCCCTATTATGACCCTTTTGAATATTAACTCAAGAATAACAGCTCTTTCAGAAAACACACACGAGATTTCATTAAGTGCTTTACTACCCAACGAGAGAGAGTAGGAATAGTTTGCTCAGCAGTGCAAATGTTGTGAATAAGTTATCTAGCATCTATTTGTTTTATTGATACTTTTCAGTGCACCTATACATATTGTATAATTGGTTTAGGGGAGTTTATGATACTTTTCAGTGCACCTATACATTTTGTATGATTGGTTTAGGGGAGTTTGGGACAGATTATGTAACTGTACCCAACATTACTGTTTACCTTTCATTGTCTTCCCTTCCTGTGTCTCTTAGTGTATGTTGATAACCAAAACAATTGATTTTTAGTAGTAGTTCCCTGCTTTCTTTTCTTCAAAAAACTTTATTGACTATGGGTACAGCTGACATCTCATTCTATATCCCATCATGGGTAGCCGATTCCCTTTTTAAAGTGCCATAAGATTATAAAGTGCACACACACACACACACACACACACGCCTAATTTTCCTAGCAATCTTTGTCCAAGTGACCTCATGTACAGAATAGGAAACATTATTCAGAATGCAACGTATTCATATACACATTCTGGTTCATGCATTAGTGTCTGGATCATGCATTAGTGTCAACTGTTAGAAAGCTTCCTTCCTTATCACACTTTATCAGCACATTGTATGTATTTTCCACGATGAAAGACAGGTAGTGTTTCACTGACTCTAATTGAAAACACTGTGTATGCTTGGCACTTCAACAGAATTCCAAGATGGAAATATCATACTGTGTAGATGCATCTTATCAAAGTTTCATCTGATATTTTATGAAACCTGAATCCCAGTGGACTCTACACACTTGGATTTTGGTAAACCAAACAGCAGCTAGCCTGAAAAGTAACAGGTGGAGAAAACTATAACAAATACTTTTTTTAAATGAGATTGGTTGGGGTATTTCGGCCATTTAACAATTTTAGCATATTCAATATTTTACTGCAGTTCCTTGAACGTGAACTTTCTACAAAGTGACCTGCACTTTGTGCAAAGCAACCAAACCATTGAATAGCCTACTTTGCACCTGCCCACCTAATTGTCTGAAATGTCATTCAAGCCATAAATTCCTTTGAGATATTTTGTGTTTGTGCAATCAAGGCTGTTGGGTTTGATGCCTTAGGTGTAAAGATGGCTTTCTATATACGGTTTGTGTGTATGAGTGCTTGGGTGCCCATATACACAGATAACAGCAAGTCTGATGTCTTTTTTGAAGCGAGGTATCTCTTTGAATTCCACCTACTGTGCTCTAGAAACTAGACACTTTTTAAATAAATAAATAAAATACAAACATTTCCTTTGAAAATAAGTGATACAAATACCTTGCTTAGTAGATTTGATATCAAAACTGAAGACCAAGAACTGAACAGGCAGGACTGTTTTGGCATCAAATCTTTTTAAACTGTTCAAAAATTTTATTTAGTGGAAGTATAATTTAGAATTAAGTGGAATGTCAGAACAAACTGGGGAGTTTTAGAAATAAATCACTCAGCAATCATTTTATAAAGTTTAACTTCTAAATGCACTATGATTTATTACAAAAATATATTTTCTTCTGCTTGCAGATATGGTTGTTCCATTTTGTGATAGTTTTAAACTAAAGCAGTTAATTTTGTTGCACTGTGTAACTGCATGAATTCATCAAGTGTACATATGTACCTGTGCAACATTTTTGGGGGTTTTGTATTTGAATTTCAGTATTGGTTATTTTTGTATTTTACTTTACCTGTATTGGAGTTGTAGTAGACATAATTTATACATATGATTTAAAAACTGTTTTGCAACTGAAAAGTCTTCTTTAAATTGTAAAATTTTGTTGATGGAAACTCATTAAAATGGTATAAAATTATATTAACAATTGTTTTGTGTTTTGATGCTCTCTGTACATAAATATGTATTTATCTGTTTTAATGGTGTTGTGTCTTGCAATTTTGGATACATTTTAGAATAAAGTTTCATTTTACAAAAAATAAGTTGTACTTTAAAAGCTATGTCGTTATCATGATCCAGGCATTGCCCTTGATAACTCCACTTGTTATTCTTAGAACTGTTCCAAGATGGATGAGTAATTTAAGCATTCTGGCCGGAATCCATAGAACTACTCTAGGTGCATCTAAGGCTTCTGACATGTTTAGTGAGTTATGTCTTTCCTTCCTTTCTTCTGAATCATTCCATACTGTATCCAATTGTGGTTTTTTTAAGTCCTCTCTGTTTTTAAATGAGTTTTGCCATGTGCCACAAGTACCTGCCTGAAAAACACGAGAAAGACTTTGTGTCATGCTGACCTCTGACTTCTGAAATGAGATCAGGAAGGGGCCCTATGGAGCTCCAAAAAGCCAGACTTTCAGCTGACCAGGGTTTTGCTCATCCTTTTTAGTTAGCTGCCTGATGTACCATGTGCTATGTGTATGTGTACACAAAGAGAGAAAGAAATGTGATGTAGAATTAACTCCTTGTCAAGATTCGCTGTCTAGAGTTATTAACAACACGGAGCAAAACCTTCAGGAAAAGCCAATTCAGGTATGTGTGTGCATGCGCCCATATATTATTACTTAAAACAACGACAGAAGATCCTTGTTATTTAAACAAAACTATTCTAGAATGGATTTATATTGCATGTGTGAACATCAAATTACTTGAAGATTTTGCTATCTGCTTTGCCGTTTGAGATTTTCTTAAGTTGCAACTGCATGTTATAAAACTTTATTTGCATTCATTTCAAACATCCTACATATTGTTAATTAGAAAAGCCCCAGAGTTCACCATGCATTAATCTTAGTCAAAGAATTTAACTAGCTACTGCCTGTTTATAGTGGTTTCTCTCCCCTCTTCTCCATGGTCAAACTGCTGCTGGTTTACAGAATATTCAAGAACTACGGGGAAAGGCTCAATACAAATGTTTGAAACTGGGAGATCTTCTACCTAGAAAGAGAGGGCGGTGTAGTTCTCATGCAAGGCCTAGATTGAAGCAAAATAAAATGCGCTGCAGGAGGCCAAAGAAGTGGGCAGTGGAGCCACTGCCAGAGGCGTACCTAGGCTTGCACCCAATACAACAAGGAGCTGTATTGGCACCCACCCCCGTCCCTTGCGCCCTTGGAGAGGCACACTTTTTCACCCCCTGGGCCTGTGCCCTTGGTGGGGGCCAACCTGACCAACTCCTAGGTACGCCCTTGGTCACTGCCCCACCAATAACAGTCTGCCTTCGCCCAGCCACCACCTACCTGCTTCTATACATACATCCAGTCCAGGGGATGGCACTGTCTTGTCCCTGAAGAACTCAGTGGTGGGGGTGGGGGAGGACAAAGCTAGAATGGTTTTCTTCGGCTGTGGATTCTGTAATTGGAGAGAATCCTAGAATGCACAGTTTGCAAAGAAGAAACTTGCACATATAGTACATATTCACACATTAATGTATTCATTGGTATCCACATTCAGAATGGCTCTTTATTTCTGAAAAAACACATACTGTACTTAGATGTTTTAACACATTAGCTTGGATTCTAGCAGCTCTCCCTTTTTGGCGCATAGCTGTCAACCCTCCCTTTTTTGCGGGAAACTCCCTTATTCCAAGCCACAGCTGTCAACCTTCCCTTTTTTTGCTGGAAATTCCCTTATTCCAGCGCCGTTTCCCGCTGCTATCCTGGATTGTTAGATATACCGTAGACTGTCCCTAGGACAGGTGAGGCTGCTGATCCCTTATTTTCAAATCCGAAAGTTGACAGCTATGTTTTGGTGTCGTCTCCTTACATATCCCTTCAGATTATATATTTTTCCTTTGTATAAATATACAAAATATTTAGCAGCTAAGCATACGGTACATGCAGTACAGATCTTGAAGTTGGTCCCTATAACCTTGAAATGGACTCTTGATTCCCCCCCCCTCACAATTTAACTGCACAATCTCCTCCTCAGAAACTAGTTATTGCAGAGAAGTTTAAAATAGCAGCCTTCCTTCTCTGCAGTAACTAGAAGGGCTGCTCCCCCTTCACCCGCTTTCTTTTTAATTCCAGAATCCCTCTATGCTGCCTAAAAGAGATCTCATTATCCAGGCTGAGCACAGACAGCTCCAGGGAATTCAAGAAGGCTTATACGTGAGCAGATTTAGACTTTGCCTTGCTCTGGGATGCCAACAGCTTTGCAGTTACTAATCTTATAGCAAACAACAGATACACTATGGGCAGAAACTCTGGTCAGCTGGGTCAAACTCAGCTTAGATGAGTCTTGAACATAAAAGAAGAGTTTATTTTAAAGAGCATTTTTTTGTGAAAACTTAAGCAATTCAAATATGACACTGTACATTTGGACCCTAATTTAGTGATTGAAGCCAAATTTGAGCATGTTTAGCTTTGAAAATATACCAGTGTTTTGTTGAGGTTAGAGCTTCTTTTTTGAGTTACAAACATTCATAGAGAAGAGAGTCTATAGACTATGGAAAAGGCAAGGGGGAGAAAATAATGGCCACTACACTTAGTTTATACACACATTATTATACAGCAATTTCTAAAGCTGCTGGAGCCAGTTTTCCCGAGCAGAGCTTTCAAGAGTCCTCACTGAAGAACACCTGGCCAATGATAATTGAGTGTAAATTTCACTCTTAAAAACAACAGGCAATGGAAATAAACTCAGTGTTGGGTTCTGCCTAATGATTTGTAAACACACCTATGCATCTGCAATGCTGGATTATATGAGAAATTATATTTTGCATCATGGGTTCCAAAGGGGAAATGGATTGGCATTGTTACTTAACACCTTGCTTTCAAAACAATAATTTAAAGTCCTGCCAAAATATAAATCTCCTAATTTGAGGGGAAAATTCAGCTGGAGATAATCAGGTCAGAAATGTACCGTGTTTCTCATATTATAAGACATGTCTTATATTTATTTTTTCCTCAAAAAAACCACTATGGCTTATTTTCAAGGGATGTCTTATTTTTTTCCTCCTCCTCCTGCCGCGGCCGGCATTGCTGCTGCGCCTATCACTATGTCTTATTTTCGGGGTATGGCTTATATTCCTTGAATGCTTAAAAATCCTGCTATGGCTTATTTTATGGGTATGTCTTAAAATATGAGAAACAGGGTATAGACCATAATCCAACTACAAAACCACTCAAAACAGCTTTTGTTGTTGTTGTTTAGTCGTTTAGTCGTGTCCGACTCTTCGTGACCCCATGGACCACAGCACGTATTTAAAACAGCTTTTAAATACAACTAAGAACAAAACTCTGCATAGAATACATACATTGTAACCCAAGGAACATTGATATTTTAAAATACCAAATCTTCTGGCAAGACATACCAGAAGCTCCGATATAACAGAGTGTGCAAACATTCTGCTTGCTGTGGAGCTCAAACTGAACAACAGAATGTTTCACTACTGTCCAGCTTCTCTCCTGGAAGCAGAAGGTCAGGTTGACCAGAATTCAAAGCTCGCACATGTGCCTAGAGACATGAAGATGTGTGCAGGTGAGTAAAAAAACTGAGGACTAAAAATCCTTACTATAGTCAGAAGTAAATCTTATTGACTTAAATAGGGCTTACTCCCAGGTAAATGGGGTTAGAATTGCAACTGGGGTGTTGGGAGGGTGTTGTTGAGAGGTTTGTTGCTGTTGGGTTTCTTTTTTTTGCACCTTTATATATTTTTTGATTGGTGTAGAAATTGTTCAGGCTGGTTGTGTGTTTTTAAATGTTTTAGTTATTGTTTATACCTACTTTTGTTATGTAGTTGCATAGTTATTCATGTTGTAAGCTACTTTGAGCATGGTTTGAACTGTGGAAAGGCAGCATACAAATGAAATTATGTATGTCTGTATGTATGTATGTACCGTATGTATGTATGTATGTATGTACCGTATGTATGTATGTATGTATGTATGTATGTATGTATGTATGTATCCCCTCAAGAGGAAGTGAGAGGGCTGGGCAGAAGGCAATAAGTTGAAATCTCAGGGAAGAGAAGATGGAGATAACCCCCTTGAGAAAAAGGAGGTTGTATAAGAAGCTTGCAGGAAGTGTGTATTGTGATCAGTCTTTGTGGGGTGGAGTTGCCTGAATGTCTGGCTTCTAATTCCTGGATCCAGCATGGATTCAAGTGCTGGAATAGCCAGGCCAATGTGGGTAATGGGCCATTAAGGAAAACAAAGCAGTGGCTCTGTGCCAGAGGCAAAACTGGTGGGCCTCCCGTTCCCCAACTCTGTTAATCAGAAAGACAAAAGGCCAGAGTTGAGGGTTGTGTTGTATGAGCTAGAAGCTGGATGCAAAAAGCAGAAAGGATGGAAAGGCAGAGAGATTTCTGCTGGAATAACAAGGTTGTGTCTATGCTGCGAACCCCTCCATCGCAGGCTCAGGTTGTATATGTGTGTAAATAAACCAGTAACGTGTGGGACACCACTATGCCACACTCCCTTAAATCTTGCACCTCTCAGAGATTGGGGTGGCGTGCAAAAGTATGTTTCTGGCAGGAAGGGAGTGAATGGAGAAGCAAGTATGATGGACAATCAAGAAGGATGGCTGGGAACCAGAAAAAAAGCAAGACAAATGGCTAAGAAGCAGCCCCCTTGAGAAAATTATATGGGTGACTGAGTAACAGAGTAGGGGAAAAAAAGTGAGTCTGAGAAAATTCCTAGGGACAATAAGGTGTTTATTCTGTTGAATAGGACACCAGCAGGGGGTGGGGGGGTGGGATTCGAATTTGTATGGCTGTAAACTATGAGGGTAAAGGGTTGTTAGATACCTCCCCGATAAATCTTATTTATTTTTATTTAACAAATAATTCGCCCTTCACCCAAAGGCCCCAGGACAAGATAATTCATACATATTAAAATATAGGAACACTCAGAAAAGAATATTATGCTGATAGTATAAATAATTTATAATACCACAAAACATTAAAACATATCAAGTAGTAACAGCAATAGACGTGGTTAGCTTGTTCTTTGGAGAACGAGGTTTACCTTCCTTTTCCTGCTACTCTGGCTGGGTTTTTTTTTTTATCACACCTACTCATATAATTTTAAAAGATACACCACCATATTCTTTTATAAGATGCAACCCTGTTGCCATGGCACCGCTTATTTCTCAGCCCCTACCTCACATTCTCTTCCTGTGGAGATGTTTACACCCTGCTTGTAAGACTGGTTCATACTGGATCATAATGCAAGAATCACTTGGGGTCTGTAATTCCACTGTAAGCATTACATGCCATGATTTCCACTTGTAAGGTCAGCATAGCCATGTCATCCAGATTCAAAATACACTAGCTTTGTTCCCTATATCTTTTTGAGTCTGAATCCACTCCCTTCAGAAAAGTCTCCAATCTGACCAGAGCTGTAGGTAGGTGATCTTGCACCCCTGGCAGAACCATTCAGATTGTGCCCCCTAGCCACGGACAAATTAGCTCTTCTTTCTGCTTCTCCTCCAACCCTCTCCCCCACCCATTCAATTCACCCTCTATTAAAAAAACCATTATGAGGCAATAATCAATATTTATATTTATGGACATATTTTAAGCCGATTTTGCACACACACACCCCTCACCTGCTCCCCTGGCGGGGGCCCACCTCATCACCCCCTACCCCACCCCCCTAGCTACGGCCCTGAATCTGACACCTCCTTTTTCCACCAGGAACCAACACAACCACTGAGCAATTCAATTTATTTACTTTCCACGTAGCTTTGACATTGCAGGTTCATCCTACGAAATCCTCTACATGCTGTTGAAAGACCAAAGGACAAATGAGGCAGTAAATGCTATATAACACACAGCTACCTGTGAGAAAAATCCCAGAGAGGCTGTAATGTGAATTTGCTAGATCTCCATGAGATTTTTCTAACCCCCACCCACCCACCTCCCCCATCATCTTATTGCCTCCTTACTGTTGAAAAAGTTGTACTTCCCAGATACTACCACAAGATGTCATATGGGGAAACTCTAGGCAAGACACCTGTCAGCGTAACCATCTCAACTTTTCCCAACTCTGCAGATCTGTGTTCCCTTAGTATAAGCCTGTTCTTCTAATTTATCTTGCACAAAGATCTGGTAAATAAAACTTTTTTTAAAAAAATGATGCCATTTATTCTTCAGTAAGCATGGATGCAGGGCCAGCCCATGTCATTTCATTTTCTGGGGCAAAGTGTTGAGTGAAGTTCTACATTAGGAACAAGTGGAGTGGGGTGGGGTGGGAAGATGTTGTACATTGTGATTTGCTGCCCCTGTAGATCCTGCCGCCTGAAGCAGTTTCCCCACCTGGCCTCATGGGTGGGCTGACCCTGCACGGATCCCCAGCAGGTATAGCATAAAATTTACAATCTAGAAGAAAAAATGGGAAGGCAACCAATTGCAGGAAAAAAGGGGTGGGGATGACTGGACAGAACTTGATTTAAGCAGAATTCTTATTTGCGGGTGCTGGTGGTGGGTTCAAGCCTGGACCCCAATAATAATGTGATGGGCTCAAATAATAATTTTAAAATTATTGTGCAATTGGAGGTTCACTTCCTTCATTCCTTTTGATATGTAGTTTTTGCAAAGGTAATAGATTTTTTTTAAAAGCAACTCAACTGTTGAGAACTCGTGAAATATGCAACCCCCTAATCAAAGGGTCATTTCGATTTCCCAGAGGCCTCCACTGCTGGCCATTCTCCCTGTCGGAGAAGTTTCAACGTGAAACTGCTTAGCAAGACGACCGATTATATCCGTTTAAGGTTGAGGAAAGATAATGGTCGCTTGTGACAAAGGGCGACCCCTTAACCCTTTTATGGAGGTCGGCTCCCGCGCTGCGCAACGTGCCCACTTTCGGGTCCGTCCCACTGCCTTAATCGGTGTCTCCCGCGAGCTTAATTTTAACAATGCATGATATATCCAACCGGGGCGCTTTTTGTGATTATCGCACGCAGTTTAAATTTTATTTTCCATAGCAGCTGGAAGAAGGTGGAAAGGACGGGAAGCACGCAGCAACCCATTAAGGGCGGGAAGGTGAAGTTCCCCTCCTTCCTTAGCTACTAAGCAACTTCGAGGAACCTGCCCCGCGTGGGCCGAGGACGCGGCCGCCGAAGGAGGGAGCTGGTTCGCCGCCAAAATAAGGGCACCGCCAGTTTCCCTTCGACGCCCAGGAAAGCGAGCCTTGCGCCTAATTACACATTAGCCCGGCAGCGCAGCAGCAAGAGCAGGGCGGGCGGGCGGGCATGCGAAGGTCCGAGCTGAATCTGCAGCAGGCGCCGCCACAGACTCGAGCGAGCGAGGCGCAGCGCAGGAGGCGGCGGCACCGCTGGCTCCATGGCGGCCGCGCAAGTGCACATGTGCCAGACCATCTTTCCCGCGCACACGAACTACCGCGGGGAGTTGGGCGCGGGGCAGCTGCTCAAATGGATCGACACCACGGCCTGCCTGGCGGGTAAGCGCGAGCGCCCCCTTCACCCACCCACCACCTGCTCCAGGCGCTCAGGGTGGCCTCAGGACGGGGGGTGGGGGTGGGTGGGACGCGCAGCAGCGGGTGCTTCTAGCCCCCTCGTCTCTTTGGCGAGGTGCCTGGCTGTTCAGCACCTCTTCCAGGCCTTCTAAGAGTTGCATGGCACAGGCAGAAAGTCTGCTGGTGCAGCTCTTATCCACCTAACAGGTGGAGATAGGGCGCAAACTTGATGGATTTTTTTTTTACTTGTCTCGCAAGTAATAAGAGGCAGCAAGCCCAATCCTCATCTTCATGATGCTGTGACTTCCTCCTTTGCACAGTGTCCTCAGATTGGGAAGAGAGGTTTTGCAGTAAGGCCAGGTGCCAACTTCTTCCCGGAGGGAACCCTGTGGAACTCAATGGGACTTATTTCTGAGGAGACATGGGTAGAATGGTGCTGCCAACTCCTTACACTGCAATTCTAAGTATATCTACTCAGAGGTAAGTCCTATTGAATTCATTGAGGCTTACCTCCAGGTGAGTGGGTTTAGGATTGCATAGTGCCAGCATAAATCCAATTGTGTTCATTAGCAGATACTAAGGAGCACAAAAATATTAGTAAATTGTTATTTCTCTCACTCTGCATGGTATCATTCTAGAATTATATGATTATTATGCTGGCGCTTGCAATTTCCAGAGGTTTTTTTATCCTTCAATAAGGATGTGAGGTATACTGGAGCATTTGTAATGCAAACTAGCTTAATTACAATACTCACTTTGTCAGTATTTAAGGATTTCACAGCTTTAAAAATTAAAACAGGTTAATTTTTCTCTTTTATATAACCCCCGTTACTGAATGATTTTATCTTTTTTGTCACAACTCTCCTATGAGGTAAAGGTAAAGGGACCCCTGACCATTAGGTCCAGTTGTGACCTACTCTGGGGTTGCGGCGCTCATCTCGCGTTATTGGCCGAGGGAGCCAGCGTACAGCTTCCAGGTCATGTGGCCAGCATGACAAAGCCGCTTCTGGCGAACCAGAGCAGCACACGGAAATGTTGTTTACCTTCCCGCTGTAGCGGTACCTATTTATCTACTTGCACTTTGATGTGCTTTCGAACTGCAAGGTTGGCAGGAGCTGGGACCGAGCAACGGGAGCTCACCCCGCCGGGGGGATTTGAACCGCCGACCTTCTGATCGCCAAGCTCTAGGCTCTGTGGTTTAACTCACAGCGTCACCTACTTCCCCTCCTATGAGGTAGGAAAGCGTTATTAAGCTAGGGGTCACCATGGACAAATTTGGAATTTTGAGAGAGTGCATGTTCACCACCCTTCAAGTAGGTTCTCTCCCCTGGGCCATTCCCCACAAAAGGCAAAAAGAGAATCTGTGTGTGTGTGTGTGTGTGTGTGTGTTTGTGCATGTACGCCTTTATGGCCTCTGGACAAAAGTTGGAAGCAGTAGAATTAAAATGCATTCTCTTGAACTTGTATGATTTTACAAAGAACCCCCCCCCAACCTTACAGTGGTATATTTTACATTCAACTACACAGATCCAGTGCTTGCCAACACACACACACACACACACACACACACACACACACACACACACAAAATTTTTACTAAAGATGGCAACAACCCACCAACAAATCACAGAACACCCTCTGTTGATAGAGAGTTGACTTTTGAATTGTTGGTTGTTTTGAGGGAATCTCTTGTAAAAATTATGAGGATCCAGAAAGAAGACTCAGGGGCTTCTTGGGCACCAGGAAAAGTCCTCAAGACCGCTATTGTGGCTATGGGCACCACACTAAGCAAGCCATATTTTTCACACATTTGTATACAACGCTGGCAGTAGAATTAAACAGCATTCAACAGAAACCCATGTTCTGCATCCTGCTTTTGCTTGTACTGTTTTGTCTGAACTTGCACAAGACAGCTACTGAACACATGCACTCTCTCCATGAAGATTGGTATATGGCAGGCATGTCCATCAGGTAGATCGTGATCTACAGGCAGATCACTGGACGTCTGTGGTAGATCACTGGTAGATCATTGGCTCCCCCTAAAGAAGCTGAACAACCGTGGCTCCCCTAAAAAAGCTCAACGACCTGAACCCCCCAAAAAAGGGGGTAGATCACTGCCAGTTTTTAACTCTGTGAGTAGATCGCAGTCTCTTGGGAGTTGGCCACCCCTGGTATATGGTTACAGCTGTTGGATGACATTCCTTAGTTAAGCCAATTGCTTGCTAATAGTCGGGAATTATTGGTTGGTGTTCTCTCAGTGGTAACATAGGATTGGAAATGTTTTCCTGAATGACCAGTTTGCCTGTGAGGTTAGATCCGATACCACTGTTGTGGCAGAGAGTGTGTGTAACAGAAATGGCTATTTGAATCTGAGCCACTCATGGGAGAAAGTGGAGAGTATTGAAGGTGAGCTGGCTAAAAAACGAGAGATGGTGCAGATGCTGTATACAGTACTGGGAAACCCAATACAGGATTAGCATCTGTACTGCCTGTTCCCAATATTCTTTGCTTATCTATTTGTAAGGAAAGTTCACAGCATTCTCTCAACCAAAGGAAATTAAAACGAAGCAGCTATGCCCCATGACCTCTCATGGGGATGTGTGATTGGAGTGGGGATCATTTAACAGTAAAGTTCAGAGAAGCACACTTTGTTTAAAGGATGGGCCAGCATGTTTTAGGAGGTAGAGAGCTGGACTTTGTTGTGGGGGACTTAAGTTCAAGCCCCACTTTAGTTATCTACTTCACAGGTATACAGAAGGTAGATCAGGCAGCAGGTTTCGGCCTCCGAATTGTTTAACAATGGCGATAACAAAATGAACATTTCCTTCCTTAAATTAGGCTGCTGAAAGGAGTAAGCCTAGACTTCTGTGTGAAAGCATATTTAATGCACATTTAAAGCACATGGCTTTCTTCAGGGAAGTCTGGGAACTATACTTTACCACCCCCACAGAGAGTGCTACAGTTCTAATTGGCAAACTACAACTTCCAGAATTCTTTGGGGGAAAAGCCATGTGCTTAAAATGTGCATTAAATGAAAACAAATCCCTAGGCCCAGAGGCATCCTGCAAGTGAGAGCCAGTGTGGTGTAGTGGTTAAGAGTGGTAGACTCGTAATCTGGGGAACTGGGTTCGTGTCCCCGCTCCTCCACATGCAGCTGCTGGGTGACCTTGGGCTAGTCACACATCTTTGAAGTCTCTCAGCCCCACTCACCTCACAAAGTGTTTGTTGTGGGGGAGGAAGGGAAAGGAGAATGTTAGCCACTTTGAGACTCCTTCGGGTAGTGATAAAGCGAGATATCAAATCCAAGCTCTTCTTCTTTTGCACCTGGCTCTACCTGGTAGATCTTAGGGTTCAGATAATTAAAAAACAAACTTCTGAGAAATCTGAAGCCTGGCTACCCTGATGGACCTCACAGGGTAATTATGAGGATGAAATGGAGAAAATTCTATAAATATCCTAAACTCCTTGGAGGAACAGTAGGCTACAAATGTTAACAGATAAATGGGGGGGGGAGTTTTCCATCTTTTCCTTCGGAAGTTAAGCATTACTCAGGAGGTTGTAAATTATTTCAAGCACTATCTCACCAGTACCCTTATATCTAGTTCACAGAAGGCCCAGTTTCGTGTTCTTATTAGACAGATTCTGGCTCTCTGGCTATTAGAGATGATGACGACAGTGTTCTACTTCAGTTGTCAGAGGCATATACTGCCTCTGAATATCATTTGCGAGGAATCGCTAGTGGTGAGGGTGCTGTTGGATTCAGGAGCTGCTTGTGGGCTTCCCGCAGGCCTCCAGTTGACCACAGTAATTAGGCTGCTGGACTAATTTCCTCACATATAATTTTTAAGAAAGCACTTTTGTGGATTTCAGTTGTGTTTTGTTGATAATCTTGCTATGTAAGCCATTTAGGGAGTGTTGTCATGAAGCAATCTATAATTAACAAATGAATAGAATTTATAGATTTTTGGGGGTGGGGGGATGGGAGAACGTGTATGCTTGTTGGGAAGCCGCAGTTGGAACTGGTAAATGCGATAAAATAGATGCAGGATAACAAAACCAGATGGGGTAGCCAGTGCCACAGAAGACAAAACCGGGATTCAATATGACCTTAACTAGGCCCAACTAAGAAGATGAATTTCAGTAGGGACAAATGTAAGGTTCTGCACTTAGGCAGGAAGAACCAGAAGCACAAATATAAGATGGAGGACACCTGGATTGCTAGTAGTACACGTGAGAAGGATCTAGGGGACTTAATGGACTACAAGCATAATGTGAGTCACCAGTGGGATGCAGCAACAACAAAAAAGCAAATGCTATTCTAGGCTGCATCAACAGAAGTATAGTGTCCTGATGAAGGGAAGTAATAGTACCCCTCTATTCTGCTTTGGTCAGACCACACCTGGAGCACTGTGTCCAGTTCTGGACACCACAATTTAAGAAGGATGTTGACAAGCTAGAAAGTGTGCAGAGGAGGGCAACCAAGATGATCATGGGTCCAGAAACCTTATAAGGAATGCTTGAGGGATTTGGGTACATTTAGCCTAGTAAAGAGGAGGCTGGGAGGAGATATGATAGCCATCTTCAAATAGCTAAAGGGCTGTGACATGGAGGATGGAAACAAGCTTGTTTTCTCCTGCTCTGAAGGGTAGGAACTGAACCAATGGATTCAAGCTACAAGAAAGGAGATTGGGACCGATTCCTTAGGGAGGTGGTGGACTCTCCTTTATTGGAAGTTTTTAAGCAGAGGTTGAATGACCATCTGGGAGTCCCTTCTAGCTCTACAATTCTATGATTAACAATGTGCATCTTTGGAAGGAAAGCATCGTACAGTATGTGTAAAGTGGCCCTTAAAAGACAACCAAATTAACCATGCTTAAGGGCAAAGGCATGTTGAGAGGAAACTTATAATTGCTTACCTGTTTATTATTGCCTTTTCTTCCAAGCTGAGAAACACGCTGGCATGCCCTGTGTGACAGCATCGGTGGATGACATTCAGTTTGAAGAGACTGCCAGGTACAGATTTAAATAGTTATTATCAACACTTTTCACAGCCTTCTTTATTTTCTGTGTAACAGAGATTAACCAGAACATTAAAAATTGGTCCAGTGAACATAGGAGATGATCCTCTGAAGGGTGGCCAGCGTCTCTCAGCCTGAAGACCATGTTCTGTCAAGGGGCCTCATGACAATAGTGGACAAGGGCCAGATGCAGAAGGAGGTGGAGGAATGTATGAGGCTCTTGCCTTTGTACAGTAGGTTACATTCCAGCCATGTTGAAATCCAACACACACATTCCTCAATTCTATATTCAGCCAGTGGCGAAGCTGCATGCTCCGCTACTGGGGGTGTGCCGCGCATCCTGGGGGGGCATGGCACGTTGCCAGTGGGGGGCGTGCTGCACTTCCAGGGGGCGTGGTACGCTGCCTATGAGGGTGTGGTGCGCCGTCCGCAGGGGCGTGGCGTGCGTTCTGGGGGCATGACGCACCACCTGTGGGGGTGTGGTGTGTGTCCGGGGGGGGGCCCGCCGCAATGGCACCCTACCGGAAAGTGGTGCCAGGGGCGGTCCACTCCCTCCACACCCCCTTTCCTCCGCCAGTGCATTCAGCTATGCAAGTATTATGATCATAGTTCAAATAAACATGGAGACAAAGACAAAAACTCTCAAGGAGGGCATGGGGGAGGGGCCCAAGATAGGGGTGTGTGACTTATGGGGGCGGAGTTCAGATAGCAGTGCCTGCTAGAGATATAAGTTTGTCTACCATGAGATAAATACAACCATTTACTGAGAAAGGAAACCATTTTTTTAAAATCTTGCAGTGTTTTTCTTGATATGACAATGAATGGCATTCATGCATAAAAAGACATAAATTGGCATTTTCCCCATTTTCAAAGATTATGTATTTAATGGATTCATAAAAACGCATGCAACTCAAGAAATAGATCTTGCTCTTCAACTTCCAGAAATAAGGGAGGGGTGTTTCCCCTCTGAAGCTAATAGCAAGCAATTTTTGCCAGTCAACTGTTTGTCTCGATTGTTAATGTGGGAGAAGTCTGGCAGTTTGATGAAGTTTAACCTTCCACCTGAGTGTTAATTAACTTTAAAAGCATTTATAATTAATGTTAATGTTCATTAATTTTGAAAACTAAGATAACATTTCTTTCTGCTGTGTTGTAAAAGCATGAAATGATGGCAAATGCAATTATTAACTTCTGCTGGATTTTAGACTACAAGTCTGTGTTTTCCTGAGGAGCAGGGCATGATGGGTTCATGCAGTATTTACTAAATGGCACAACTTTGTGAGCACAAATACATATGTAGGTGCCATATCCATGCACAGGAAGGTCATATTACAGCAGTTACCTCTGGTATGAAGAAACAAAAGAAACAATAATATATCTACAGTGATTCTCCAGTTATAGTGTTGCGTGAATCACTTTTCACACGGATGTTTAATATCATGCTTCCCCCCCCCCCCAATGAGATTCATGTGTACTCATTAGTGGCTTAAAATGCAGCTAGGTCATTCTTTTTCTCAATTCAAGCTGGTATTGGGGTAGAGAAGCCTCAAAACACAGTATTTCAGAAGAAATGACAAGATAGAGGAGTGCATTGGATGCTGAGTAAACAAGCATGCACGCAGCCAAGTCCTGTGGAATGCAGTGAAGCTTATTTCTGGGTAAACAGGGATATGCTTGGACTGTATGTTGTTTCTAAGCTGAAAACAAGATGTCCCCAAGTCTTCTACATTCCCATTTCCCAAGAAATTAGCTGTGTTTCTTTAATCCACAAGGGATATAGTAGTGGTAGCCAGCATGGTGCCGCTACGTGTTGTTGGATTCCAAGTCCCATAATTCCTGATCGGCGGTTCTGCTGGCTTTGAGTTGGACTCCAACAATATCTGGAGTGTGCCATGTTGGCTACTCCTGAAATGCAGGAGAAAATTACTTGTAACAATGTGATTTTTGCACAACGAATTAAGAGCAATGCACCTTATTCCTTCAGCTCTTGCACTCCAAATCAGAGTTGTAGTTGTTATTGTGGTTGTTGTAATTATTACTCCTACAACTATCTTTTGGCCTGTCAACTCCTAAAGCACCAAAGGACTAGAAATCAAAAGAGAAATAGGAGGTGCCCAACCCCATGTTTCTGTTGTAAGATGAATGTGATGGCAGAAAGGCAATCACGGGAGAATTGGGGGGCAAGAGAAACCTTAACTCTTCCCTCCCTGCCAATTCTCCCTGCAAATGCCCCCCCCAGCTGGTTTAGGTATCCATCCCCCCCTGCATAGACAAACTGTAACGTTGCCAGGTTTTTATGCTCCTTGCTTTGTCTTTGAGATGGTTAGAATTTTCGAATATCCATCCTGTTTGAGTAAAATCTGCTACTTATATATGGTCCCCCTCACTTAACCTGCCTACAGGGAAAACAGCTCTCCCCCCCCCCATTAAAGAATAAACATTGTTGTTTGTGTTCGTACACCGTGTGAATTCATCAGCAGTGTCTATTTTATATAAGTTTGTATTTTAGATTTCCCTCTCTTTTTGCATTTTCTTTGTGTACCCTTACTGAGAGCATTCAGCCTGCTACACTTCAAAAGGTCCCCATCACTTACAAATGAGAATGCAATGGTCTGTGACACCACAATGTTCCCTGAATTCCAATTCCCAGAGCCTCTGTTTAGAGCAAGTGGCTTTCGGGGTACTTTTCAACAGTGACAATGGAACTTCCTATACTGTATATATAAACAGAATTATTAACTATAGATGGGATGCCCCTGGCCTTACAATGACTTTTTAAAGAATGTTTAGATAGTGTTCACACGCCAGACTTCAGGAGCTCTGGGTTCTAGAGAATGAGATTAGATTCTAAGCATTTCAGGGAGATACTCTGAAAATAAAGGCATAAATATAAGAATAAGCCAGAACCACATAGTTGTAAAAAATTCAAGGTGAGAGGAACTTAGCTTGGTGATAGCATGTTTGGCCCCTGGCATCACCAGTTAAAAGAAATGGGTAGCAAGTGATATGAAAGACCTCTACTAGAGGCCCTATAGAACCAAGGCTAGTTAAAGCAGACAATACTGGACAAAATAAATACTTTTACCTGGTAAAAGATAGCTTCTTACGCTCCTAAGGGACTAAAGAAAAGAAAAGTAACCATGTGGTTTTGGCTCCAAGCAGCACCAGCAACATAATGTGTGGAAGTGGTCCCAGCCTTGCAAAATAAGATAAATGAAAGCACCTCTTTATGCAGCGCATAGTTAAAACTGGCCACGGTGGTGGCCAGAAAAATATAACTTTAAAAGAGGATTAGGTAAACTAATGGAAGTGGAGGCTGCTAACCATGATGGTTCTGCTTTGCCTGCAGAGTTGGAGGCAGTAATGCTTCTGAATGCTGTTTGTGGCAAACTGCAGGAGGGGGGGCTCTCTTGTGTAAGTGTCCTGCTTGCTGGTTCCTCATAGGCATCTTGTTGGCCACTGTCAAAATAGGATACTGGACTAGATGGGCCATGGGACCTGACCAGCCAGGCTCTTATGTTTTTATGTCCACAAAAGTTTCTAAGCTGCAAAAAAATAAATTAAAGAAAATCTTCTAGCATGATGAAGTGCTGCTAGAGGAGGAACAGAGAGTTCTGCCCCTCCTACGGCAAACCAGAGCAGGACAGCTCACTCGGTTTCCATGCTAGGTGCAGAGGAAGGACAGAATGTTCAACCTCTGATTGGCCAGACCTCCCACATACCTAATGGAATTTCCTGTTACCATTTGCAATCAGGCGAGAGTGCCTGATCCAAGGCTGAGATAGCCTTTCTTTGTCGGTACTTCACATGTGTGGATCCTGGCAATGAAAACCAGATTCCAGGTCCAGGGTTATATAGGCTCTAATTAAGACTTGCTACTCTTTCTGTCCTTGCTCCTTGGAAACAGCAGAACAGCATCAGCCTGCATTGCAATCGCATCTAGAGGAAGAACCCCTTCAAAATATGTAGCTTCCTCTTCACTTTAAAGTCCAAATCAGGTTATGCTCTCTCCTTCCTTGGAGGTTTTTTTTAAGCAGAGGCTAGGTGGCCATCTGCGATGGATGATTTAGCTGAGATTCCTGCATTGCAGGGGGGAGTTGGACTAAATGATTCTTGGGGACCCTTCCAAATATTCTACAATTCTGTGGTTCTATGATTCTATGATAAGTGTTCAGCAGCTTGCCTGTGGGCAGAGGCTGACCAATCAGCAAATCACCTTCCTTGCCATTGCCCTGTGGAGCCAAAATGCTTTATTTCTGCCAATACCCCTCTCTCCCTCTGGTATTGATGGCTGGCCATGCAGTAGCCAGCAGTGTCATGTTGCCATTGCTGTATCGGGGCCAGTAAAGGCCTGGAACAGCTTATAATATTCTGTTTTTGTACAATGAGATTATGGTGCTTTTTTCTGTTAATAGAGTCGGACAGATTATCAGCATTAATGCTAAGGTAAACCGGGCATTCACTACGAGTATGGAGGTAAGAGACTGCATTTGTTTGTCTTGGTCTGTTTTTAAGATGGTGTTATATAGCCAGAATGAAACAAATGAAGGAACGAATTCATGTTAAGTAAATGGCCATCGCCAGTAGGATGTATTGAGCGGGGACTCAAATCTCTCTCACTAGTTTTTATCCCCTTCTCTACATTTCATAATCATAATCATTATCCTTCAAGCCCAGTATACCTGAAGGAGCATCTCCACCCCCATTGTTCTGCCCGGACACTGAGGTCCAGCGCCAAGGGCCTTCTGGCAGTTCCCTCACTGCAAGAAGCAAAGCTACAGGGAACCAGGCAGAGGGCCTTCTCAGTAGTGGCACCCACCCTGCGGAACTCCTTCCCATCAGATGTCAAAGAGATAAATAACTACCTGACATTTAGAAGACATCTGAAGGCATCCCAGTTCAGGGAAGTTTTTAATGTGTGACATTTTAATGTATTTTAAATTTTTGTTGGAAGCTGCCCAGAGTGGCTGGGGAAACCCAGCCAGATGGCCGGGGTACAAATAAATTATTATTATTATTATTATTATTATTATTATTATTATTATTTGCCACAACATGACTCTTGTCTTCTACCCCTGGGATACAGGTTCAAAACATACCCCAGTGCCCCTTAGCTGCCCAGAGCTATTGACTTTCTCAGAGGCTATGTCCCCTGTGCTTCCATTTACCATGGTACTGTTTCAGTTTCAGTAGATCCACTCCCGCAAAATCAGCTCTCTTGACAACTGTTGTGGTCACCAAACACTTGTACTCTTTTTGCAGAACTACCTCTGGCTTCTCTTTCAAATGAACCGGTATCTGCCACAGTATACTGCAAATTTTTAAATGTTTACATTCTTCTCACTCAAAACATTTTGTTCCAACAGTTTGTTAAAGAGTTGAGCACTGAAACTGAATGAAAAAGTTCATAAATACAGAACATCTGCAGGCTTATCAGTTCAAAATGTGTCCTCAAGTCTACATTAGTCTTTATGGGGTTTAGTCATGCACGGCAAAGACTATAAAAGCTATAAAGAAGAGCGCCAGTGTGGTGTAATGTTTAGAGGGTTGGACTAGGACTGAAGAGACCTTGATTCAAATCCTCAGTCAATTCAAAGCTTGATGGAAGACCTTGCACCAGTCTCAGTCTAACCAACCTCAGGGGATGCTGTGAGAATCTGGAGAACCATGTCTTCTTCTTGAGCTCCTTGGAAGAAAGGCAGGACATAAATTTAATAAATCAATAAATATCCTTCAAGCCCATTGGCTGAAAATGGCTCAAGTGTTTCCTCCCTCCTTTCAGCACCCCACCCCTTTAAAATTAGCCACCAATCAACATTTTATAGAATCAGCATTTCTACTTAGGCTTACAGTACTGCATGCACTTAGCAGAGAATGGGTCCCACTGAACTCAGTCGGTATCTCTGAGCATCCAAACTGAACTCCAGTTTACCTGAAGGAGCGTCTCAACCCCCATCATTCAGCCTGGACACTGAGGTCCAGCTCTAAGGGCCTTCTGGCGGTTCCCTCACTGCGAGAAGCCATGTTACAGGGAACCAGGCAGAGGGCCTTCTTGGTAGTGGTGCCCACCCTGTGGAATGCCCTCCCGTCAGATGTCAAGGAAGTAAACAACTATCTGACGTCTGACGGCAGCCCTGTTTAGGAAAGTTTTTAATGTTTGATGTTTTATTTTCTTTTTAATATTCTGTTGGGAGCCAAGTCACCCAGAGTGGCTGGGGAAACCCAGCCAGATGGGCGGGGTACAAATAATAAATTTATTTATTTTTATTATTATTTATTATTATTCTGAGTAGATGTAACATAGGATTGCACTGTTAAGACACTCAAGAAGCAATAGAGATAATAACCTAATTATGAAACCAGTTGGTGAGGTCAGCTATTTATTAAGATGAAGGGAGTGCTGATTATTACATAAACCAGTTCCAAATTATATAACTCCTAGTAATCCGGTGTGTTGTTTCCATTTGCATGTAGGTCGGTGTCAAAGTTACATTGCAAGATCATCTTACCACCTTCCAAAAACTGATTTGTGTGGCTTTCTCTACATACGTGGCAAAACCAGTACATAATGGCAAGGTGATATATTTTGTTCAAAAATGGCCCTTAGTTTACGTGGATTGCAGAATGGTCTGTAAACCAAGTTGTGTTGTTCATGGCAGTTTAGGCTTACGTAATTTGTACTAATGTTGTTTGTCTGACAGCAGAGTAGTAGCACCACAGAAGAATTGTAGTGGGCAAATATGCATCAGAAGCTTTTACTGCAGTAATTTGACAGTGGGTTAGCTAAGGGGAAGTGCCACAATTTCATTGCATTCAGTGCCTGCTATGCATTGCATTTCTAGTTCTCTTTTCTGAGACAAATTTTAGCTTAGGTTGATTTTAAGATGTGTGTATCTGTGTGTGCAAATACAGTGGCGGAGCTTCATGCTCCGGCACCAGTGGGAAGATAGCAGGCAGGGCGTGGTGCGCCACCCACAGGGGCAAGGCATGTGTCCTGGGGGCATGGCGTGGCATGCCACCCACGGGTGGGGGAACAGCCGCAATGCGCAATGGCACCCCACCGGGATTGCGCTGCCAGGGGCGGTGTGCTCCCCCCGCACTCCTCTTCCTCTGCCAGTGTGTAAATAAGTAACCAACATTTGGTAAATCTGGAATGTGAGCAAATGCATGTCAAGATACTGTTGGTATGTTATCTCTTCTTACCAATTATTAATGCAGCTTAATACAAAAGTGACAGAATGAGGTGCGGACTTTGCTGTTGTTCAGATAATGAAGATGTACCTTTTTACCCAGGCCTTTGACACCTGAAATGTATACTGTATTTTCAGGATGTTTTCAGGACCCACAATGTTGTTTGTGGTTGTATTGTCATTGTAAGTTTAAAAGCGTGCTGTATTTTCACTTGTAAACAACTCACCCTGAGAACTTAGGGTAAAGGGTGGGTAATATAGAATAAAATAAAGTAAAAAATATTCAAAGTAGGCTTTACTTTTACAATCCTTTTTTAAAAATCTTAATTTGTTCAGGTTGATTTAAAACCAGTGGAGTTCGTCACTGCGCAGGATTTTCTCGAGCACACCCTGGCTGCTGAGAGAAGAAAAATCCGACTGGATCATGAACGCGTCTGTAAGAACCTGGTGGAAGAATGTGGCATGAATAGTGGTCAGTCATTATAATTTATTATTATTCTTGTATCCCACCCTTCCTCCCATAGGTATCCAGGGGGCCTTACAATAACCATTAAAATGAAGTCAGCATAAAATATAATTCAAACTGTATAATTCAAACCAATATCAGCAGTGAAACACAGTGCAGCAGACTACAACACTTGGGTCTATTGAACACCAGTCCAGCTATGTGCCAATGGAACAAATAAGTATGTCTTAAATTAGATCCTGGAAGATAATGACATGGGGGACAGCTAAAACAGACACATTGCTGTATGCTTTCCATTTCCAAGTGGTGAGGATTTTCAGGGAAGCATTATCCAGATTGGGTTCCTATGGAATTTCCTATCTCTGGAAAATTAAGGCATTTTATAATATTTAGTTTATTGACAAATAGAGCACAAAGTAGAGGCATACATATATCCTGTTCCACATTAAATGTAAAGGTAAAGGGACCCCTGACCATTAGGTCCAGTCGTGTCCGACTCTGGGGTTGCAGCGCTCATCTCGCATTATTGGCCGAGGGAGCTTCCAGGTCATGTGGCCAGCATGACGAAGCCGCTTCTGGCGAACCAGAGCAGCACACAGAAACGCCGTTTACATTTCTGCTGTAGCGGTACCTATTTATCTACTTGCACTTGATGTGCTTTTGAACTGCTAGGTTGGCAAGAGTTGGGACCGAGCAACGGTAGCTCACCCCATCACGGGGATTCGAACCGCCGACCTTCTGATCGGCAAGCCCTAGGCTTTGTGGTTTAACCCACAGCGCCACCCGCGTCCCTCTGTTCCATATTAGATCCCCATAAATGTTAGCTACACATACAAAGTGCCTTGAGCTCATCACTCATACGCACATTTTTGTTTGTGTGTATTCTCAGTCTGCTTCTGTTGTTCACACCCCTCCCCTACCATCTGCCTCCTCATGTTGGTCAGAAGGTGGCGTAGATCTACAACACTAGCTTCCCAGTGCATGGGTCACTGTTGTTTACTAGTAGCAGGAGGTGGATATGGCACAAATGGTGAATCCATTTGGTATTATGCTAATTTGTTAATGGACCAACGTGGCTGCATTTATTGTTGTTTCCATAAACTTAAACTATCCATGTTGGAAAATGTTTTGCACTCATAACCTTTAAAACTTACAAAGTCCTTTTCTGCAGGATGCATAGTTTTAGCAATTATCTTAGATTAGATCAGGGGTACCCAAACTTGGGTCTCCAGCTGTTTTGGGACTACAACTCCCATCATACCTAGCTAGCAGAAACAGTGGTCAGGGATGATGGGAACTGTAATCCAAAAGCAGCTGGAGACCCAAGATTGGAAAGCCCTGGACCAGATGAAATCAGTATAGGACATTTCAACCTATGGAACTGGCACATGCTCATGTTTAAAAAAAGAAAAGAAGCAGCAGCACACTGTGACACTATAAAGCAGTTTTTCTCCTTAAAACTCACTACCATAGCTAGCACTGGCTTAACAGTGATAAAGAGCAAGAAAAGTAAAGTGTTAAATTATTTTGTGCTAAGATTACTTTCCATGAAACATCTACAAAGTGCACAAAGCAAGGTGGAATTTGTCTTCTAAATACAAATTGTACAACTTGATAAGTAGGTCCAAAGTGCAAAGCGCTCAGATGAATCCAAGCTACAACACAGGGGTTATAAAACAGATGTAAGTGGGGCAGATGCCAAACGCTTAATTCAGGTCAAGTGGGATCATGTGACAGATTAGCATGATTGGCATTTTTTGAAATATAAAGATCTTGCTTTGTTAGAGATCTCTTCATCCTGGAAGACAGATCCCTCCTTCCCCTGTTGAATTATGGGTCTCAAATAGACCTGTAGTCCAATTTCTCTCTGTCTTTAAAACATACATTTATATGATTCAAATTCTAATAAGCTCACGTACTGTGAATTTTAGTCTGACAGTATTAGAGAACAGGGTCAACCAACTAGCCCTACATTACATGTATTCTATGCTCTCATAACCGCCATAAACTCTTTTGGAATTGTCTTATGGGATACAGACCTCACAAAGTGCAGTCACCTTGCTGATTTCAGTGAAGCTGCTTTATTTGTGTGTTCAGACCTTTAAACCTCCCCCTTAAATAAATTCACACAAGACTCATAATTTTGGTTTGGTTTTTGGCAGAATTTAGGCCTCAACTTTATTGATTACAGCAAGTGAGTGGTTGCATAGGCTCTGGTTCGACTAGCTCCCTGCCATGCAGGTAGTGCTGATCCAGGGTTCCAGCATAGGTCAGCCCAAGGGTGAACACCCAGATAGGCGGAAAGCCGGGGACATGCTATGTTCACGACCCAGATGTCCCCCTGGACTCAGGCACGGGCACAACCCCTCTCAGGGTTGACCCAACCATTGAGTGCCTGGATTCCTTTAACAGAATACCTTTCACATAGGGATAGCGAGAGCGTTCTCCCATCCCTATCACCTGAACCAGAGCCAATCTGCAATCTTACAAGTTGTGACGATTTGCTATGCGGCAGGTGAAACCCATGTGGCACCAGCCAATCAGCCAAGTGGGGAAAATTCCTGCCGTGCCCCTGTCCCAACGACAGACGACACACGATGGCATAGCAAGGTCAAGCGCAAAAGCCCTAAAATCAGGGAGTGGTGTGTGTGTGTGTGTGTGTTCCAATGCACGCACCAAAAGAGGGAGCTCTGGGTCACGTGCATGGGCATATATAGGTCCCTTGATCCGTTTAACTCGCGTCCCATTGGCCTGATGGAACCCAGCATCAAGGGACCTTCCAATAGGGTGTTGTGCCTCTCCAATCCTTCCCACCCACAACACAAGGGTTTGGTTGCCAGGTCTCACCGCAACGCGTGCCCTCTTTAAGGGAGGACACGATTTCTAAGACATAGGACAATGGCAGCCACAGTATAATTGGACTGGTCTGTAATTTCACTAACATCCTTGGCTATTCATTTCATACATTTTAGAACAATTTTGCAATCAAGAAGAAGGTGCAATTTCCACAGATCTCACCCATGTGCAGAGCACTGAACTTGTCTTGCCTCCTCATGCCAATCATCAAGGAAATACATTTGGTGGCCAAATTATGGCTTGGATGGAGACAGTGGCCGTTATTTCAGCAAGGTACCATTTTTTTAAATTCAGCATCCTTCTGTGTTACACGTTACTGGGCAGGCCTAGTGAGGAATGCAAGGTTTCTTTCTGCCTGTCTTTCTTTCTTTTTGTCTACTAGTTTAATGTTCATCTAATCACGCAGAGAATTCCATCATCCCCCTGTTGCTTGGTACATGTAGCTCTCTCTCTCTTTGTGTGTGTGTGAGACAAGAATTTCTATTAGAATTCCCTTCACACACCAGTGGGCCTGATTCATTGCCAGGGTGCTGGATGTGTCATTCCCATTCATTATTCATGTAGCTCTGATTTGTAACCTGAAGTTATACCAATAATAACTGGCTTTCCTTTGTTACTGGATAAACAGCTCATTTTTATTAAAATTGCAAATCTGTCACAGGTTTTACACGGTCATAACACCAATGACCCGAGTGAGCGGCATTTATATGTAAGCACACAACCTCATTTATATATCTGTATCTATAAATGGTTCCCAAATAACTCTGCAATAAATCTGGTCCAGAAGAATGGAGATTGGGCTTAGCTGCAGGAAAATAACACATCAGACGCTGAAAACATTTCTTTTTTTGCACTTGAAAGTGATGAGCCGAAATGTAGGAGAAACAGTGCTAAACAGTGACAGAGAGCTGTCTATTTTGTTTGACAAATAGCTGACCTTGCTGCAAAGCTTTTGTAAAACAACTTACAATTAGATTTGACCTTTGAAGGTGCCAGTTAGAGTTGCTATGACCACAGGCTTACAAGGAATGAGAATGAGATTTATAAAAGCAAGCAGTACTCAAAGAACAAACTGAATATATGCTCAGACAGGTTTTTGTTTTTTTAATACCCCCTTTTAAATAATTGTGATACTAACCAAGCAGTGTCAATGCTGAATTCAACAGAAATCCACTAGAATTAGATTTGGTCTTTCAGATACACCATGTCTGTAAAAATATGGAAGGCTTACCTTTCTAGCAAAATAATATCATGTTTTTAGGCCTAACAGTGAAAAAAGATTGCAAACTTCATCTACACATTTACACCTCTGTTCTTGACATTAATCTGCTTCTATGTTTATTGTTGTATTGCAAATGAGATATTTAGCAATTTAAATAGGAGGAGCAAATTATTCCTAATGAAAACCAAAGTAATTTGAATGCATTATAAAGATGCACAATTCAATTAATTAGAAACAGATAATTGTGCACGCTTAACAATTCTGGTACATCATAAAGGGTAATTGAGTTAAGGCTAAAGATAAATAATGGTGCAAAACAGTATTAGTCTAAGCTAAGCAAAGGTTAGGAAGAAATTTAAGCCCTACAACACCACCACAACAAACAAAACAATACCTAATTCTCAGCAAATTCTTTTAAAAAGATTCATGCTGTTAAAACAAACTCGCATGAGGAATTATTATTATTATTATTATTATTATTATTATTATTATTATTATTATTGCTATTGCAGCATATATAGGATCTAGTGGGAAATGCCTAGCAGTGTCTGGGATTGTTTTAGAAACTAAAAAAACTGTTTGTATGTTTGTTTGTTTTAAATTGATAGTGTTGTTTGTGAGTTTGGACCCATCACATCAAAAATCAAGCGAAGTCACTACAAAGTCATGTTTCATTTCGCCATCTCGATTCAAAATTGCACTTAGTGTCCAAACTTCAATGAAGATACCAACCTCAAGAACCTTTTGCGCAGAGTTCAGCAACAATACCTTGAGAGGTGGCCAGACCTATGCCCCCAAATGGGTGCAGTCACACTAAAGTCACATTTGGGTCTGCCCCCTTGATTCAAAATGGCACCTGGCGCCCAAACATTGGCACAGACCCTCATCCCCCCCACCTGTGATGTGTTTGGCAGCGATATATTGAGAGGCAGCCAAAACAGGCAAAGAAATACCAAAGTGTTTATAATTTTTTTTAAAAAAAATATTGTTTCTGTACTCAATTGTTTTTAACTATTTTTATATATGTAACTGTTTTATATACCTCATTATACTTTAAATCGATTTGAGATCTTTCATGGGAAATGATTCATTAAATGAATGAATGAATGAAGAAAAATAGCACTTAATGTATGGAAGAGCTAAGCCAAACAGTCCCCCCTCCCCCCTTTAAATAATAGATATACAGTACTGGAAACCACAATTCTCAAATGCTTCAAGTTCCAACTGAAGAGAATGTTTCTACTCCCAAACCTATATTAAAACCAGTATTAGCTTTAAACTTGGAATTTCCATTTGTTGCATAGAAATACTGAAATGTTGCATTGATATGAAAAAAATAGCACGATAAAATACCGGTATGTATTTTAATTTGCTTTCCTTTTTCCTCTTTCAGTCGCCTGTGTAGGCTGCATCCAACTTTGAAATCTGTAGATATGTTTAAATTCCGGGGACCATCAACTGTTGGTGACCGCCTGGTTTTCAATGCTATAGTTAACAATACTTTTCAGAAAAGGTAATAAGCTTGTCTCTATCTTAATGCTACTGTATGGTCTAAAATGCTTCAGCAGGCATCCCCAAACTTCGGCCCTCCAGATGTTTCGGACTACAATTCCCATCTTGCCCAACCACTGATCCTGTTAGTCATGGGAGTTGTAGGCCAAAACATCTGGAAGGCTGCAGTTTGGGGATGCCTGTGCTTCAGTTTCAATTTGCATAAATAATATAAGAATTAAAATGTAGTTTGCAGTGCTATTTTTCTAGAAAAAATAGGTGCCAGAACTCACCACAAATGCCTCACTTGTTCTTTTATAATGGCAGCGGCGCCCACCTGAGAGATGCCAAGACTCAGTTCCAGTGAGTTCCAAGTGGGGGAAAAAGCCCTGGTAGTTTGAAATTATACCATTCTTTGTTGCACTAGCAAGAACATAAGTATAAAAAATTCATATTCAGATATTTTCCCTCTATTTATTGTACAACAACTGGAGATTGTAGTTTCTTGTATGTATGCTCCATTATTCATACGCATTCCCTTTGACCAGTTATTATGTGCTATCCTAGCCCAGTATTAAACAGACCCTAGCAAATCAGTAAATCTCACCACAGAATAGGAAGTTGTATGTCTGGTCATAACATTTGGTGTGAGAGCCTAACTAACATCTGATATACTTTAGAGATCAAGAAATATAAAAGTATACATAGGGTTGGATCCTTGCAGTCCAATCCCATGCATGTCTACACAGAAACGACCTGTTTAGATCAATAGAGCTTAGGCTCACCTGTATAAGATGGCAGGTATAATAATTTATTTCCTTCTTTTTTTAAAAAAAAAAGCTTGTAGCTTCTCTGTATAATTTGGTGCTGCATCTGTTGCACCCCAGCTGCTAAATTAACTGAAAGCTCTTCTTTTTCAGCATTGAAGTTGGAGTTCGTGTTGAGGCCTTCAATTGTGAAGAATGGGCCAAAGGCCAAGCTCGGCATATCAACAGTGCCTTTTTAATTTTTAATGCTGTAAATGAACATGGAGAACTTATTACCGTCCCCAGAGTCAAATCTATTACAAAGGTGAACCCTTAAAAAAATAGGGAGAGAACAACTGTGTACATAAACAAGATAATCAGATTATTAATTTAGAAATTATGAAATAGATCAGTAGGAGAAGTGAAGATTTATTTGAGTTATGTAAGATGAAAAATATATAAATCATATTTGTCCCATAAGGGGCACTAATTCTAAAGTGCTTTGGATTAATATTTCATCTAAAAGATGATTATTGAACTTATAGCCAAGGACTGAAATACTCTGCCAGTCTCAGGTAAAAGGGCTTGCCGTAGTTTTGTGATCCTAAGACAAACCAGAATTGTACTTTTCAGACAGTATTGTAGTTAACTTACACATTTTATTTAGATGGTTGGCTTCACAGTAAAGTCTGTGTTATGCTCTTTTTTTAAAAAAAGCTTGTTATATTCAATCTGTCGACTATTCTGAAAATTAGCAAAACTACAATGTAAAATTTATAACTAATTATTATTTTTTCTTGCTTTGTTCATTGCAAAGGATGGTTTAAGGCGATACCATGGAGCTATCGCACGGAAGAAAATTAGATTAGCCAGGTACAGTAAGTAAGCCCCAAAGACAGCATAAATGTTTAAAATGCCATTAACAGTACAGCTGATGTTATTTCTCAGCTGCTAGTGTAGAGCTGATCATGTTTGGTTTGTGAAACATCAACAGAAAACATCAGTGCATGAGACGTTCCTCATAGATTGTACACAAAATCATTTCGGTGTACAGTAATGTGATATAAATCCAGCTTAAACACAACAGATTATGGAATCTCTTCCTCCATATGGGATTGTTATGGGAGTGGGGGTATAGTTAGGATTTTTCCTAACTTTTTCCAGACATGCATGTCCATAACATGTTGCATTTAATAAGCTTTGGTAAAGAAGTCTATTTTAATGAACAATTTGATGTTTGAGCAGGATTGTTGCACCTTGTCTGGAGATGACAGCTTTAATGTTCCAAGGCAATATAACAGAAAGTAGCAGGTGGAACTCTTGCCTCCTACCTTAAGTGTTATGCTGGGTAATCTTTTTCCATGCTGGTGGAGGAAAAATTAGGATGTAAAGTGCCTGTGTCCTATCTCAGTGCCTTAGAGCATTTAAGAACCTTTTGTAGATAACTAGGGTTGTAACCAACATCAACCGTACTCATGACCAATTTAAGTCCATTCATTCCAGTGGGTCTGTTTGTTGATCACTTCTCCTACCTGGGCAGTTATCTTTCCACAAGAGCCGACATTGATGCCGAAATCCAGCATTGCCTGAGCTCTGTAAGTGCAGCTTTCTCCTGACTGAAGTGCAGAGTGTTTGAGGATCAGGACATTCACAGGGAAACCAAAATGCATGTTTACAAAGCTATTGCACTACCAACCTTACTGTATGTTTGTGAAACATGGAGCACTTATAAACGCCTTCTCCATCTCCTCAAAAGATTCCATCAGTGGCGTCTCCGGGGGGGAAATTACATATCACTTGGGAAGACAGGTGAACTAATGTCAGTGTACTGGAAGAAGCAAAGATCACCGGTGTTGAAGCAATGATTCTTCAACATCAACTTCGTTGGACTGGTCATGTTGTTCAGATACCTGATTATAGTCTTCCAAAGCAACTACTCTATTCTGAACTTAAAAATGGAAAGCATAATGCTGGTGGTCAACAAAGGTTTAAAGACTCTCTCAAGGCAAATCTAAAAAAATGTAGTATAAACACCGACAATTGGGAAACATTGGTCTGCGAGCGTTCTAATTGGAGAACAGCCTTTACCAAAGGTGTCATGGACTTTGAAGATGCTCAAACTCAGAATGAAAGCGAAAAACATACTATGAGGATGGTACGGTTGGCAAATCCTCACCTTGATCAACTCTCACCCGGAAACCTATGCCCCCACTGTGGAAGGACGTATGGATCCAGAATTGGACTCCACAGTCATTTACGGACTCACTGTTAAGACGGACTCACTGTTCATGGAAGACAATCTTACTCAGCTACAAGTGATCGCCAAAGAAGAAGATTCTGAGTATAATTAAATTTGATACAACCCTAGTTGTATCACATCACATATGTGGAGTCTATGCATTTATAGCTTATAGGTACAAAAGAGCCAGGCATCACAAGGTCAAGGGCAGGGCTAGTTTATTGAACCTGTTCCCATCCCCTCTGTCATCCGCACAATGGTTATCCTTGAATTTTAGTTAGCTGCACCTGGCAAATCTCCAGACAAGGACCTGGCAATCCTAGTTCTGATTGTTGCAAATTATAAGAATTAAGCATTTGCTAGTCGCAGCATATTTAGAAGAGTGAATGCTGTAGCAATTTGTCATTTTTATATAACTTGAGGAATTTTAAGAAGTTTAAAACAGTTGCACTAGTAGGAGCCTGTGCAACGAATCCTGTTAATGCAACTGGGTTTTCCTAATTGACTTGGGGTTCAGGACAAACCCCAGAACAGCACATGGGGGAGGTGGTTCCAAGTGGTAAGCAGAAATGCTTGCCGCTGACAATCAAATCACTCAGCAATGAATTCCCCCCTGAGGATTTCCTAAGCTTACTTTTGGCCTTCTTTCCACATTGTATCAACTACAGGAAATACATTCTTTTGAAGCAGGAAGACAATTGCACAGTTGATTTCTGGGACAGAGGCAATCAGGTAACATCAGTAACATTTGCATATGTAATGTACATTAAGGCATTAAGTACATGGCCCTAAATGTCAAAAATTGGCTTCTCTCCGACTCTAACTCAAATGTGACAGCCAAGGTAGCTAAATTCTGCACTAAAGTCATCAAGATTCGGTCCGCCTTATTTAATAGCATCCATATTATTATATGATAGAGCCAAAGAAGAATCAGAGTCATTATTTGTTATAGTTCATCCTCTGATGTAGTGCTATTTTTATTCAATCATTTCTATATAATGGTTTAAGGATGGTAAATTTTATTAGTCTATAATTCTAGAATATATTTTAGATTGTATCTGAATGTTTTCCTTTTTATGTTTTGTGTGTGCTGGTCATTGACCATAATCAATATTGATCGATTGATTGATTGGGTGTAAAATGATGGTATTTTTATCTTTATTTACTGTCTCCTAATATTTAATTATAATCAGAATTACAGGAGAATATGGATGTGAGGGCGATCTGGCTGCGACATCTGTCACCCCTATAACAAGTAACAGAAATTCGGCCATATACTGGCATTAAGTGGGACTGGACCACTCCTTCTCTTTCTCTTTTTCTGCCGCCACAACCCTTCCTCTTCATCTCTCCTTTCCTCGCCACACATGGGAATTAGGCCAAGGAACATAGACTGTCTACCCCTGATTTAATTGGTCAGTGAAATGTAGCAGTACAATACATTTAAAGCACACACATATAATTCTGGGAACTGTAGTTTAAATCTCACGATCGTACTTAAATAAGTACGATTCCCAGCACCCTTAACCAACTACAGTTCCCAGAATTCTTTGAGAGAAGGCATATGCTTTTTACACATACCATGTGTACACAGCCACAAATTAGTCTCCTTTTAAACAGAATCACCATGAGATCATCATGAGAGTTATACTCCTGCTGTTGAAAAGGTTCAGTTCAGACATTGTCTTTTTCAAGAGGAGAGAGAGAGAGAGAACAAAATATTTGTTTTGCAACCAAATTCCAGAAATTATAAGAATTTCTGTGCCTTGTACATTTTCCCTCATTGTACCTTGCTTTATGTTTCAGGCAGACAAAATCAAAAGCAATGTTACAGCATTGACTGTTCTGGCAGCAAAGCCTGGATGGGAAATGATTAGCACTAGCCTGGACTGTGTAAGTACTCAATTGTGCAGGAGACACACACACATTTCCCTACCAATTCAAATAATTAATATGAATGGAAAGTCCCAGTACAATGAGACCTTTTAGACTACAAAGTAATTATGTGTCATTAATTTTATCTCAGACACTGTCCTCTACGTTTCTGCAATTTAAAAGCTGCAGCTGTTAAGGTATTTTCTAAAACTGTTAAAATTATTTGTCTGCTTCGTCTTTGAAATCAAAATGTACATTTTTAACTAACTCCCTTCTCCCCCTTTCTATGACTGCTAATTAGTATGCTGCTAGAAGACAGGCTTTGAATGTCAAATTGTTCACATGGATCATGTGACTATTCACGTGACACTGTTTTTTTTTCTCCTGAAGATTTTGAGTTCTATGTCTGGTCGGTTAAGAAAGAAACACATATTCTCAGTTGTGGCAGTTTCCCAGTAAGACTAACCTGAAATGATTTTTGCTTTTGGATAACTGATGTCTGACCTCTGCTTGGAGTAGATAAACAGTATATAGTATTTTTATAAATCAACTGGAAATAACAGTATGCAGTATTGATATAAAACATGAGTCCCAATTTTTCCCCCTTCAAGTAAATGAATAATAACAATACTTTCAGCATTTACTTGCAACTATACAAAAAAAAGCAAGGCAGCAAAAAAGGAATTAAAAATGTTTCAAACATTGTATAAATTAAGCCAGCAGTCATTAAAAGAAGAAGAAGCAGTACCCCAAAAAGCCTGTTGCAAAAAATACGTTTTAATTTCTCATCAAAATGTGAGCAGTAGTGGACTCAGGCAGGCATCCTTTGCATTTTTTTGCCTACCCCAGATGAAAGGTCCTGTCTGTCATGCCCAATCCAGATACTTCAGATGTCTGGGCAACACAGAACAGGTTTCTCAAGGATCAGACAGATTAATATGGGTCAAAATATTTTTGAGATACTCCTTCAGATGATCACATCTAGACCCACTTATATCAATAGTCCAGCCACTATTATGCTCCTTCTACCTACGGCCAAACTGATAGATCAAATCTACTGTCACAGCTCCCAAGTCCAGTTTGTCTCTTTTTCCTTGCATAATTTAGCTCCTATTTGCCTTTATTCTTTCTATCTCTAGCTATATTCACTCTGTTCATCGCTGAAACTTAATGGGCATAGCAATCTTAACCCCAGCCTGCGAAAAGCAAAATGGATCGGAGTGGATCGCCACATCCCAAACCCTGCCAGCTCACACTGGCCAGCGAAGAAGGTTGGGGGGCCATTTTTCCTAAAATATTTGCTGTGCCATCTCCAGCTGGGCCTCTTAGGTGATCCAAGAGGCTTTGGAGTTAACATATCTGATCAAAAATTGCTGGCAACATGTGCTAAAACAGTCCATTTTGGGGCTTGCTACTGGCAGCAGCTGGTTTCCTACCCTACAGGGTGCAATGGGACTTCCATTGTGAAGGAGAACCCCCACCACCACCAACCAGCCACATGCTTCTCCACCTATGGAGCATCCTGCCCCCATCCCTTCCAGCCATCAACTTTGAAGGAGTAGGATTGCACTGTAAAATTATAGCAATATTGTCTTATATTGTTCTATTCCAGTGGTTCCCAATTGGTGGTCCGTGTAACCTACCCAGGGGGGTCTGTGGCACCATTCACATAACGAAAACTACCATAGAGATACCAATATTTTCTAAAGTAAGGGGTCCATGAATGGGATTTTGAAAAACGGTGTGTGTGTGTGTGTGTGTGTGTGTGTGTGTGTGTGTGTGTGCAGCACGTAGCTAATTGGGAACTACTGTTGTATTCCATTGAAGTAAGCAGGATTCTCCTAGAAACTTTTATAATGCTGTATGGCTGATACTGTTTAAAGTTATGACCCATATTTCCCTGAGTATTTGCTTTTAAAAGCTAAAGGACCTACCAACATTGTTAATCTTAATCCATAATTCTCTCTCTCTCTCTCTCTGTCCCCCATATAATAAAAAAATACTTTTTTTTAGATAAAAATGTTTACTCTTGAAGAGACAGATGCTTTGTCAGTCAAGGTTGAAATGCAAGTGCGGATATCTTCAGAACTAGCATTCTCCCTCTTATCTGACTTCAGACATCATGTGCAGTGGGCTAAACACTATTCGTAAGCATTTCCCCCCCTTTTAAAGTCCGTATCCACTTTCATGATCTGGTTGAAGTAGATTCTGCCTTCATAGACCAAAGTGACCTGTTAAAATGATTTCCGTAATACAGTATTCAGTAGGACAATGAGGAAGTTTCAAGTAAAATACACAATGGCTTTTATAAGCTTTGGTAGCCAAGGTTTGTTACAATTCATACTTAGTCTGCAGAGAGCTAAAGCACGAGCCTGGATACAGATGACATGCTAAGCCAGTGGTTCCTAACCTTTTTTTGGCCATGCCCCATCTAAACATCTCTAAAATCCTGAAACCCCCCCTCCCTGTGGCATATAATTCTTATTATTCAAAAAGTGAAATCCTATTCATGTGGAGGAAGCCTAAAAGGCCATTAACTCATTCTCAAATTGCCCCCCTTAAAAATCAGATTGCCCCCCTGTGGGGCATGTGCCCTACGTTGGAAACCATGGTGCTAAGCCAAGCCAAGGTTTAGCTCAGCATGGCCAGCAGCAAAACAACTAGGGAGGAGTATAGCTCGACATTCTCAGAGTGGTTTAACACTCAGTCCCTCTTCCCAGGGAACTCTGGGTATGGTTGCTCTGTGATGGGATCTCCTAACAACTCTTTTGGAGAAGACATGACTATTAAACTGGTATCATAGATCTATAATGTACAGTACAGATGTGGCCATTGTCTTTAGAAAAAAGGTACTTTGGCAAATATCTAAAACCATGTTAGTTGAACAAGGAAATAGTTCTGTAAAGATATGCTTTTTAATAAAGATATGTCTTGTCAGCAATGAAAGTGTTGAACTGGCCCAAATATATCCTACCTCTTAGATTTCAAAATGATTAAATGTGCTCCTATTTTGCATAGTGTTGAATGTTGAAAAGTAACGGGCTGCAGCCCTAATCAAGCTGCATTGGGAAGCAGGTGAAGAATTATGTAATTAGTAAGGCAGAAACGGGACACAGGTGGCGCTGTGGTTTAAACCACTGAGCCTCTTGGGCTTGCCGATCAGAAGGTCGGCGGTTCGAATCCCTGCGACGGGGTGAGCTCCCATTGCTCGGTCCCAGCTCCTGCCAACCTAGCAGTTCAAAAGCACGTCAAAGTGCAAGTAGATAAATAGCTACCACTCCAAGCGGGAAGGTAAATGGCGTTTCTGTGTGCTGCTCTGGTTCGCCAGAAGTGGCTTTGTCATGCTGGCCACAGGACCCGGAAGCTGTACACCGGCTCCCTTAGCCAGTAATGCGAGATGAGTGCCGCAACCCCAGAGTCGGTCACGACTGGACCTAATGGTCAGGGGTCCCTTTACTTTACCTTTTAAGGCAGAAATGGTAAATATTGACTTTCTCGTTTTACTGCATTAATAAAGCATATTATTTTTATCTTCAAAAGTTTTGTCAGCACAGCATTTGAAAGTGGAGCAAGGGAGGAAGAAGACTGGTTAGATACAGAGCTGGTTAGATACAGTTTAATAGATGCAGGTTTAAGTTGAACTTGAAGTGAGCAATCACTGTTCCCATGTGGCTTCTTTTTGCCATTCTGTTTGGTTTAAATGTTTACTGGAGGAAAAATGAAGTCACGTGTAACAGTTATTTAATCTGAAATGAAAGCTGCACATTCCTAGTCACAATTTAGATTATAAAGGACATATCCTTTAATTCGTGTTTTACGTAATACCTCTGCTACTAAACTTCACTAATGTATGGCTCATGTTCTTACAGAACATGTAAGGTTATCCAGAATGTGACTGGAGAGGACAAAATATATCACATTACATCCATATCAATTAATGGAAATAAGCCAGATGATTTTTTAATTCTTGTGTCTCAAAGAAAGCCTTGCAAGACTGGGTAAGTAGTTGAAAGCAACCCATTTAGTGGCAGGTAAATTAAAAGCTTTCTACAATAAACTAACAGGACCCACACACCTAACAATAATTATATGCTATGAGTTTGGATGAAATAATTATTTCTTGCAAAATGTGGGGTGTCTTGATTGCTCAGAAACCCTGGACGTAGCAAAAACTGCTTTGTAAAGACTGAAGGCAAAGGTGCATGTGTGAAAGGCCATTTGTGCAACACCCCCTACACTGGAGTGAAGAACTGGTCCCTCTGTCCCTATGGCTTAAGTGTCACAATCTTAACAAGTAACCCACTTTTGCCTGTGTGGAGAATCAGCTGATCAGTGGGGCCTGCTAGCATAGAACTGCAGTGACTGGGCGCCAAGTGGAGAGGTCGCCGCAGGGGGCACTGCAACAGTGATGAACCACTGAAGGCAAGAGACAAGGGGGACTGGATTTGGTATTGCACAGGTCGCCGCTGAAATTTTAAAGCCCAAAGTCTGCCGCTGCTTCTGGGAACCAGTTTGCAAGGGGTCCTACTGTGAAAGGCATGTAGACATAGAGAGAAGAAAAGCAATGCAAGGGTGAAGGGACAGGTGGAGAGAGCCATCTTCCTACTTCCCATCTTCCCCAGCCCATTCCACTTACCATAAATTATTGCATATCACTACTTCTTTACTATATTGTGTGCTACATAAACAAAGAAATGTAATAACCTCCCGTGCAGTGCAGGGTTAAGGCATGAGGTTTTAACAATCCTCCCTTGCACAGAAAAATTCAAAACTGAGCAACTACTGTCTTGTGGCCAATACAGTAGCTATAAATGCAAGTCAGCATATATATTTAAAAAAACAGCAGCAGCAGCAGCATTTTTGACGGCTTAGATTTTAGTTGTAGCTTGTTGATAACACTACTCTTATTAAATTTAGAGACCCTTACATAATAGCTGTGAGGTCAGTTGCCTTGACATCTGTTCCACCTTCTGAGAATTACTGCAGGCGTGAAATCCAGTGTGCGGGATTCCTGATCTACCCTGATGGAAACTCCTCTTTTGTAAGCAGCATTGTAATTAAATACAGTTATTTTATGTGCTTTACTCTCTTGCTCCCTGCCTCTGTGATATGTAGGGCTGGATGATAACTGGTTTTCACCAGCAAAACATCGCAATATATATCATGGTATCTGAAAAAAGGAACTACGCAGAGGTGAACAGGACAGTGTCCTTGCAACTGCTACTAGTTAAGGGTTGGGCTTGGCTACCAAATGGTGGCATTCAGGACAATCCAAAGTACGTCTGGTGATGAGTCATAGTGAATACAAGTAATCTGGGACTGCCAGACTGCTAGCAGGCTTGCTAGGTGGTAGCAGTAGGGCTCAGCAGGCTGCCGCAGCTTCTGCCACTGCCTCCCACTACCACCAGGACTTGCAGGCCGCCGCCACTTCTTCCCACCACTGTGAGGTCTCGCAAGCTCCACTGCTTGTGCTGCTACGAGGCCTTGCAGGCTGCCACTACTATGACATCTGTTTCACCTTCTGAGAATTACTTGACAAATTACTTGACAAACTTGACATGAGTCAACAGTGTAATGCAGCAGCTAAAAAAGCCAATGCAATTATGGGCTGCATCAATAGGAGTATAGCATCTAGATCAAGGGAAGTAATAGTACCACTGTATTCTGCTCTGGTCAGACCTCACCTGGAGTACTGTGTCCAGTCCTGGGCACCACAATTCAAGAAGGATACTAACAAGCTGGAACGTGTCCAGAAGAGGGCAACCAAAATGGTCAAAGGCCTGGAAATGATGCCTTATGAGGAACAGCTTAGGGAGCTGAGTATGTTTAGCCTGGAGAAGAGAAGGTTAAGGGGTGATATGATAGCCATGTTCAAATATATAAAAGGATGTCATATAGAGGAGGGAGAAAGGTTGTTTTCTGCTGCTCCAGAGAAGCAGACAGGGAGCAATGGATTCAAGCTATAAGAAAGAAGATTCCACCTAAACATTAGGAAGAACTTCCTGACAGTAAGAGCTGTTCGGGAGTGGAATTTGCTACCAAGGAGTGTGGTGGAGTCTCCTTCTTTGGAGGTCTTTAAGCAGAGACTTGACAGGCATATGTCAAGAATGCTTTGATGGTGTTTCCTGCTTGGCAGGGGGTTGGATTCTATTGCTACCACTTTCCGTTGCCGCCACAATGCCTTGCAGGATGCTGCTTCTGCCATCACTTTCTGTCACTGCTGCAAGTCTCCACAGGCCTCTGCCACGAGGACTCACAGACCACCGCCACTTCTGCTGCCAAATCTTGTTGCCACTGTGAGGCCTCGCAGGCCAGTGCTGTTACTGCTGCCACTGCCATCACTCCCTATCACGGCCTTGCAGGCCGCTGCAGTTACTGCCACCACTTTTCATCGCCGCTACAAGCCTTGCAGGCTGCCACCACTGCTGCCAACTCCCATCACTGATGTGAGTCCTTGCAGACCACCACTGCTATTGCCGCTGCCTCACATCACTGCCATCGAGTCACCCATCCAAGCACCGACGAGACCCAGACCAACTAAGCTTCCACAGGGCTTCAGGGCTTACCTTTGGATGCAAGGTCACTTCAATAATCTTTCCCTGTTAATCCAGAAGATGGCAGTGTTATGCCTGCCAGTGCTATCTGCACTTTTCTGGTGGCTTAAAGCACCAACTTAGGTTTTTCCTATGCTATCTGGTAGGCCAACACAGAAAGCAATTGAAACGTTCTTGCATATTCATACTGCTCTGACCAGCAAGAAGTGATGCACTGAAATGGTCTTAAGAATGAAGCCCAAGTTGTTGAGTATGAAGTAGAACAAGATGTTTTTAGTGGTTATTTCACATAACTCATGTTAACCTTATATATGTTTAAAGGTTTCCTACTGCATCCAAGGAACACCTGGTGTTATGCCTTATGTTGCTGCAACTCTTGATGGCTCATCAAAATCAATTGAGGATACAGCTTCTGGGTGCATTCGGTTCTTGGAGTTACAGAGTAGCACAATGGACTGCATTTAGTTAAGCAATACTGTGTAAATAACTTTACCATTCTTTACATCTTATACACAAGTTGTCATTAACACCAATATTTATCAAGCTGGCAAGTCAGTTGCTACCTACTTTTATGTTCAGGACCTGTATATCTAAATCATCACAATGTTCTACATCATCATACGATGGAGCTATTTAATGATAAATTCAGTAACTAAGTTAAGTCATCTTTCATCAACATTTCATTGTTCTTTTGGAGTCCTCAGAAAACTTGTCAAAGCAATACGTATTACTGCACACAATTTAAAATACTGATTTTTTATTTATTTAAAAATATCATTGTATGTAAATTTTAATTTCTATTGTAAATAATTTTCCTAGTCTATTGTTAATCTCAGCTAACAGCCGTATTTGTTATTCATGATTTTGCAGTTACATAGTGCACGTATGACATTCGGTAATAGGCACCGATTTCAGAATCCTGAGAATGTCAGGTTGTGTTTCCTATTTCTTGTAGTTGCAAAAACAGATACTGTGCATAGGCCAAGGCTGTATTTGAACAATTAAGTCCTGGCTTAGTAAGGGCATGAATGATCTCCATGTGCTTTCATGCAGCTCCTTTGCTCTTCCCTCTACACAAGAGTAGGATGCCATAGTTAAAACTTGGCTTATCGATCCTGACTTGTTTGGAAGGCATTAACCATAACGATTTACTGCTGCTGCCCAGATTGTTTTCCTGCTTGCACAAAGGGAGTAGCAATGGGGCAGCATGTGAATATATAGGTGTCCTATGCTATTTTAAACTACTTGATACTGCTTTCAGAATGAGTTACTGTATACATTTTAGTCATATCAACACACACCTTTGAATTAAATAATTAAAACTATGAGTGTTATGCTAATTTAATTTAAGGCTGTATAATTATCTCGTTATTTATTATATTTTGGGTTTTAGATGGTATTTTTGTTATTGAACTTACCAGGAAAGCAATGAATAACTAAAACTGACAGAATTCCAGTAGATTTTAGTAGGAACTGAATCAGGTGCCCAAAGACAACATTCCAAGAAGTGCAATCTTCCTTCAGTGCTGTTCTATCACTGAATCTTGCACGCAACTATGTGCTCTAACCTGAGCTACAGCTGTTTCTCAAAATGTGATGCTCCTTTTGCAAATGGCCACTCTCCACTCGCTAACCATCCCTGCTCCTCCAAAGTAAAAGAAAACTGATATAGCTGAGAAAAGTTCTTCCAGAAGCCACATGGGCAGTGCCATTAACAGATCATCCAGGAAATACACTTTGAAACTGTTGAAGTGTAAGTAATTTGTAAGGAGAGAATGGTAGTTAAAGACTAAATCTGTGATTATCCAGATGTCACAGCAGACAGCAAGTAGTCAACATAAATGAAATTGCAAACCATAACACTGCAAAGAATACAATTATTCAGAAAACACAAGAACTTGATACATGTGGTTTTATTACACTGGTTTATTTGTGGGGGAGGGAAATGACTTCATCAAGTATTTAATTCAACTAAAAACACAATCATTTCATTGTTATTCATGCTGCAAGATCAACCCTGCTACCAGCAATGTTTTAACTTTGCTTTTGGCTATTCAACTGTTGTCTCATTCCCATGTTCATGGTGAGGTCAAGAACTTCAACACTAAAATAGGACTCAGTTTCATTTTGAGATACCTTCTGTCGTAGCACGTTTCATTTACAAAAAGCAGATTGACCTATTAGCTCTCCTTCCCATTTGTTTATTGGTATGACTACTCTCCACTGAGTAACATGTTATATTACCCACTGACACGCTGGTTGGAAAACCAGCAATTGCATAGTTTAACTTTCTGTTCAGAGATATACTGTCATGCAGTCACTTGCTGCAATTTATCTTCTGGCAAGGCATTTCCTCTCCTCTCTAGGAAGCTTCCATTCAAGTTAGGGTTTTATTAAGTGATCATCACTTAGCAGACTGCAGTTATGGCTTATTCTGGAACTACAGTCCACAGTCCATTTTTAGTAGTATAACTTTAAGCCAAACACCGAGAATTGTTGTAAAGAATGATGCCAGACAGCAGTTGTCAGAAGTTAACAACTTTAGCTATTTTTGGTTTTGGTTTTTGCGGTTTAGGGCTGTCTAAAACCTCTTGGTAATCTGCACTCATTCCTTTGAGCCATCGACCAACAGTTGCCACTCGATCTAGGAAAGGAAAAATAAATGAATGTGTAAGAAATCAGCTTTCTGATCCAAGTGCTGAGGAACACATACGTAATTCAGCATTGCAGTTTTACAGCCTACTTTGTGCTCTTTACTCCAAAATAAGTCTTAATGAAACCAATGGAGATTACTCCTAAGTCTTGTACATTTTTGAACAAGACTTTCTGACAGCAACAAGTTGCAAATTCCAATGCAGTATAACATTGACACTGATGTCACTTGCTTTGTATCAGCCATACAGAAATTATGGGTATCAAAATGAATGCAATCTCTACCTGCAAGTTGATGCACTATGTAGAGTTAGCATCACACCCCCAGTTAATGGCCTGTTTAAAGATAATAATAACAACAACAACAACAACAACAAGAATAATTTATTTATACCCGCCCATCTGGCTGGGTTTCCCCCAGCCACTCTGGGTGGCTTCCAACAAAACATTAAAATACAGAAATCCATCAAACATTAAAAGCTTCCCTAAACAGAGCTGCCTTAAGATGCCTTCTAAAGGTCTGGTAATTGTTCTCTTTGACCTCTGGTGGGAGGGCGTTCCACAGGGTGGGTGCCACTACCAAGAAGGCCCTCTGCCTGGTTCCCTGTAACTTGGCTTCTCGTAGTGAGCGAATCGCCAGAAGGCCCTCGGCGCTGGACCTCAGTGTCCGGGCAGAACAAGATGTGGTCAATAAGGTGAAATTGAGGGTTGTACCACTTGTTTTATAATTCATAATCAGTAGTCAGAGTTCACTATTTATATAGAATGGTTCACAGGTATATAACTACACTTTAGGATAAACAGAAGTTATTTCATCCCTCACCTGCATTTTGATTTTCTGGACAATCTTTTTTAAAGTGCTCCACAGATCCACAGATCCTGCAAGCACCTCCTGTAGAAGATAAAAGACACCCACACAAAAGTATTTAGCCACAATATATGAATTAACAAATGCCAGATGTCAAGTGTACAGAGCAAGTTTACTTTTTTCCAAATAATTTTTATTATTAATTAATACAGAGCAAGTTTACAATTCCTAAACACAAGGAAGCAAAACTCACTGTTCATATTTTTGTGCTCCATCGCATCAAAACTACAAGGCTGATTCAGATGGGCAGCTGTGTTAGTTTTAAGGGACCACAAGGTTCCTCACTGTTTTTGCTAACAAGATTTGTTGTAGCATACACTTTTATGCACAAATGTTGTTTCAGTTGGCAGTTATATATATATAATATACACAGAGAGTCCAAATGGCAAGCCAATACAATCTGTGACAGGAGTCCATTGTTTCAATTTAAGCTAAACAGAATCAAATTTCTTGATTAGCAACAAAATGAGATCCTATCAAGAAGTTTGATTCTATTGAGACAATTGGTTCCTATTGTTCTACAGATCACGACCCAATGATTCCTTATTTTGATATTCATGGTTACTGCTCTTGCAAATGGTAATTTTGGTTATCTTAAGCTTTCCAGATATATATTATATTGATATTTTATACTTCGTTGATTGATCAACTATCATAAACACTTGATTGAACCGACATTCAAGAATTTAGCAAGTTATTTTTTTAATGCATTTCATGGTGTAGCATGTGATACTGCAGTTGCTATGATTTGTGTGCATGTGGTGGGGAATGGATAACAATCTATGCTGTATGTACATGAACAGATAGGTGTGTTATGGGTTTTCAATATGGCCGACATTTAAAGAGAATAATGGAATACTACTCTGCTGTATCTCTAAAATTAAGTGGGTCCCCCCCCCAATTAAATGTAAATACTTTGAAAAAACCTTTATGGGAATCCATTTGGAATTTTAGAGCTGCTTCTCAAGTAACCAGTACAAAAATACTCGTGATAAGGGGCAAACAATGTCTTTGACAATGAGCCAAAATTCCCAAACAGTGGTGAGAAGCATACAAGGTTGCCAGTGATAAAGCTGTCTCTTTTCACTTCTTGAACTAAGAAAGGGGGAGTACCCTCATGTCCATTAACTTACCGTAGTTATTTTTTTGGCAGGGGAGGGGGGTATGCAACAGTTGCACTCACCTTCAGCATAGAGTCCTTTAGGATTATCAGGACATGACCTTGAGAGATGTCCCATCTCACCACAAATGAAGCATTTTGCATATGGAAATTCACCTGTAAGAATTCAATCACGTTACAATTGAAATATCCACACTAAAATTATATAAGACACTGCAGTGAGGCAGCATTACCGTAATCTAGAATGGTTAAAATCATTAATACTATGTGAATTGTTGAAAAATATTAAGACAGGCATGTAACTTTTACCATGCCCAACATTCAATCGGGTTGTAGATATTACACGTACCAAGAGCAGGATCTATTTTTGCTCTGCATTTGTTGATTTCATGCTCTGTAGATCCACAGCGGTAACAAATTCCAGTTCCCATATCTTGGCTTTCAAGTACAGCTGGGCAATCCGCCACACCGTGTCCTGGCTTTCTGCAGTGGAAGCACACCTTTGGCGATACAAGGTGAATTACTAAGTGAGCAGAAAGAGATATGAACTGAAAGCAATCTCTTTTTCTGCTAGCCACATTTCAAATGAATCTTACCCCTGCCCCAACCAATGAGATCTGATGAAGTAGGAGCCAGTGATGCATAGTTAGAGTAACACAGCCACAGTGTTTTAGATTTTTAAAGAACTGCACGATATCTTTAGCATCATGACTAATTTGGCCATTAATCTGAAGTTAAGATTCCTGAAGAGCAAAGCCATTCTTCTCACCAAGCCTCTCATTTAACAATGGTATTTGAGAAAATACCATTCAGAGAAAAGCCAAAGGCTTGATTAGGATCCTAAACATTCAATGACATCACCCTTTTTCTAGCACTAAGTATAACCTGAGACACCCATGGAACCGCATTTGAAAGCAGTTCCACAAACCGTACTTAAGCACAACAAATTCCACATATTTATCTATTTAACCTTGAGTAGGAGCTAGCTAGGAGATCTGGGTGGCACTGTGGTCTAAACCACTGAGCCTAGGGCTTGCCAATCAGCGGTTGAAATCCCTGCGATGGGGTGAGCTCCTGTTGCTCGGTCCCAGCTCCTGCCAACCTAGCAGTTCGAAAGCATGTCAAAGTGCAAGTAGATAAATAAGTACCGCTCTGGCGGGAAGGTAAATGGCGTTTCCATGCACTGCTCTGGTTTTGCCAGAAGCGGCTTAGGCATGCTGGCCACATGACACAGAAAAACTCTGCAGACAAATATCGGCTCCCTCGGCCAGTAAAGAGATGAGTGCCGCAACCCCAGAGTTGTTCGCGACTGGACTTAACTGTCAGGGGTCCTTTACCTTTACCTTTTTTAGGAGCTACAGTAGTTTATGGATTCATCACTCCAGAAAATTACACTGAAATGGGTAACTCAAGTAGCCCAAAGTATACGTGCCCATTAAATAACTCTATAAACTGATGCCAAGAGTACCAAATTCTACATCACAATCATCCCCTAAATGCTTTGTGAATTCTGGAAAGGTGATATTGCTCCATAATATAATCATGCCCAGTGAAGTAGCATAACTAAACTATTGGATTATGAGTGCCATCACTCTTTGTAAACCTAACCTAACAAACGGGCTGTAAAGAAACATAAAATAAAGAATTTTTTCCCCCCTGTTGTGCATGACTTCTGGAAGTCCTCATGAGTGTTTTTCTCTATAGACAGCTGCTTTTACAGCTCTCTTACTGTGATCTGAAGTGCATAAATTGATTCTGCTTTTGTATCAGTTGTAATGCAACCTGCAGGTGAAAACTGCCATAGAAAACATTACTATTGTGCATAAAACCCATAACTTTCATTTATCAGTATTTAATTTCCCATCCCTACAATCTGTAGCATGACTGAATTATCACTCTGCTATAAAAGAGAGAATAAAGACACAACAAAAATCAAGAGTGCTGAATACAGTAATAGAAATACAAACTTCCTTGGCTCATGAACACTTAAGTATAACAAAACATTTAAATATAGCAGAACAAACATAAATTTCTAGTTCAGCTTTAATAATTTTGAATATTCAAAGCAAAACAAAGTCTGTTAAAACATTAAAGAATATCTGAGCATTAAACATACATGCAGATCCATAAACCGTCAATCTAATTCAGAAACAAGCTTTTTACAAGTAGATAAAGTGCTGTGTACACAAAAGACTGCAACATGAGGAGAAAACCTATTTTCAGGCTAAAGTGGGGAACCTGTGACCCTTCAGATGACTGGCTGAGGCTGATGGGAGTTTGGGTCCATCTATATCTGTAGGGCCATGTTCCCCATCCCTGTGCTAAAGCATGCTCAATAATAAATGGAAGCCAAGACACAAAAGTGTTCACTAACGGTTATCTGGACTGAGACAAATTATTGTGATCTCACTTATGTGAGTGAGTAGTGTCATTTGCACTACGAAAAGAAAAAGTAACAGGCAACAAAAGAAAGAAATAACAATGGAACATCACCTTACCATTGTGTTCTTTTTCGTTTCCTGCCTTTTCACTCTTCTCCCCTCTCGCCGCCGGTCCTTTTTCAAAGCTGTTGCTATTTCATCCTTTGCTTCACGGCTGTTGATCAGCTCTCCTTTATGCAATGTCTGAGAGTTCTGTTTTAAATATTCCATAAAACCGTTGACATCTTCATTCGTATAGTCTTTTTTCTTCTTATTTTTCTTCTTCCCTTGAGTACTTCTCAAGGGAAAGTTGTTTGAAGAGCTTTGCTTTCTATTTGTTGTTGCGCTTCCGGTGGCATCATTTTTCATATGTTCCCATGGTGTTGCATCCAGAGCCTTCTTGTTGTGGGTGACATTTGCTCGTGCCCACCTGGTCATGACGTCCTATGAGACTTAAAAGATGTTAGGTTCACATTACTGGATTACTGCTATTTATAGTACAGCCGTGATTAATGAGGTGGACTACAGCTCTTATCATACCTGACCACTGACTGTGATGAGAACTGGAGTGCAACAACAAATACAGGACCACCGGTTTCTTATCCCTGCCCAAGACCCAGAACTGAATAAGCATTTCTATTTGTTTAGACCAGCACAACAGTGCTAGCTGCGGCTGAAAGGAGTTGTAGTCCACAACATCGGGGGTGGGGAGAGAAGCAGAGAACAGAATCAGGCCTCCTTTTATTCCCCTCTGGGCAGTGCCTCAGATCCAACCTTTACCCTTTCAGCTCCCAGTCTGAGGGGAACTGGAGACCAATTGGAGACCAACTGGAGACAAAGTGATGGGCAGAAATTAAGAGTGAGATCTACTGGCAGGTAGATCTGGATGACTTGAAACAGACAGGCAAGGGTTGCTGGTGCCCACCCGTAAGTCAAAGGACAGCAGCTAGAAAAGGCTAACCCACAGATCCTACCCTAAATTGTTGGCATCTGTCTGTCTAGAGACAGTGGAGTGCACTTCCAAGGCTGAAATTAAACTGCTGGAGAATCACAGTGCCTGCTGTGGCTGTGGAGATAGGTAACTTGTTATGGCTGCCTCCCGCATTGTTTTTGCTGCATTAGCAGCACCGAACTGACCTCTCTGGAGCGCAAGCTTTGGCAGCGTGTATGGAGGTCCTGGGCTGCCCAGGCAACAAATCACCCTCTTGGCCTCACTGATGTGGTCCAAAGGAAAGCAGAGCAATACATTTGGCACCAGCTTGGCTGCAGGAGTTGCCGTAAGCAGGCGTACAAAGCGCCATCCAACTGTTTAGGGACACCATTCGGGGATTTTTGTACCCTTAGCCTTCTCTTCTCCCAAAGATGTCCTGCAAGACAGCGGGTACAGATTTATCCTCGGGGTTTTCTCAAGGAACGAGTTAAAGCTGCAAGGCAGCAGTGGCTTAGCATCCTTCTCCCTACCCTAAATAAGACTGCTTTAAAGCGATAGGGTGGGAAACGACCACAATGATTTATGACTTGCGAACCTGGTTCTGGCATTGACCAAAGATTCCGGGGACTCAGCATAGGCTCAGAAGCACCCCAGGGTAGTAATAATAATAAACCCGAAATAGATCCGACAACAAGCCTGAAGTCTGCAGAGTCCCCGCCCGGGATCCATAGCTGCCAAGTTATCCCTTTTTTAAAGGGATTTTCCCTTATGCTGAATAGGCTTCCTCGCGAGAAAAGGGAAAACTTGGCAGCTATGCCGGGATCTTTCCCAACCCGGACTTGAGCATGTTCACTTCCGCGGACACGTGCGGAGCAGCTACCGAGGGAACGGAGGAGCCCCCGGCACTCAGGCCTTCCGGGACAGCAGCCGAGCCCCGGGTGCCCTCCTGAAGCAAGTGCCCAGCGGCTGCAGGCGCCACTTCGCCTTCGCCGCCTCCCGAGCAAGAGGTCCCTCACTCACCGGTGTCAGGAGGCGAGAAGCGCCACGCAAAGCCTCCAGCGCAGTCGAAACTCACAGCCCGGGAGGGAGAGAGCGGCACCGGAAACGTCCGGAGCCCGAACTGCTGCACTTCCTGTAGGTAGGTGGGTGGGTGGAGGCGGAGCGGTTGCTATGGGACCAGGCGCAGGCGGAAGCTGAAGCAACAGGCGGGAAGCGCGATGTTATGTGTTGCAGTTCAAGGCAGCCTGGCTGGCTCAGCCTGACGCTGTGGAGGGTTAGGCGCGCGTAACACATTGAGCCTCAATGGGCTGAAAAGAACCGGGCTCTGTATAGGATTGCAGGTTTAGGCGGAGTGGGCGGCGGCAAAAGAAAGCCACCATGCATTCCCCTCATTTCTTGGTTTCCGATGAATGTCTGTAGCTGTAGGTAAGCACATAAAGTCATGGGGAAAAGAAAGGGCACCCTCTTTGAATTCTGTGGTCTTGCATATGAAGTCATAATAACTAACTCATCTGTTTCATAGCAGGTCTTTGAGTTAGGTAAATATAACCTCAGATGAAGGGCAACACATGATGTATTACACCGTCTCATTGATGTATTTAACAGAAATAAAGCCAAAAGCTGTGTGTGAAAAAGCATTTGTACATCTTATGATTCAATAGCTTGTAGAACCACGTTGAGCAGCAATAACATGAAGTAATTGTTTTCTACAGGACTTTTATTAGCCTCTCACATCATTGTGGAGGAATTTTGGCCCCTCCTTCTTCACAGTGTTGCTTCAGTTCATTGAGGTCTGCTGGCGTTTGTTTATGCACAGCTCTCTGAAGGTCCCACACAGTATTTCAATTGGATGGACGTCTGGATTTTGACTGGGCCATTGCAACACCTTGGTTCTGTTCTTTTTCAGCCATTCTGTTGTAGATTTGCTGGTGTGCTTGGCATCCTTGTCCTGTTGCATGACTCAATTTCAGCCAAGTTTCAGCTGTCGGGCAGATGGCCCCACATTTGACTCTAGAGTACTGTGGTATACAGAGGAGTTCATGGTCAACTCAGTGGCTGAAGGATCCCAGGTCCTGTGGCTGCAAAACAAGCCCAAATCATCACCCCTCCACCACCGTGCTAAACAGTTGGTATGAGGTACTTGTGCTGATATGCTGTGTTTGGTTTTTTGCTAAACATGGTGCTGTGCATTATGGCCAAACATTTCCACTTGGGTCTTGTCTGTCCAAAGGACATTGTTCCAGAAGTCTTGTGGTTTGTTCAGCTGCAACTTTGCAAACCAAAGCCGTGCTGCCAAGTTCTTTTTAGAGAGACAAGGCTTTCTCCTGGAAACCCTTTCAAACAAACCATACTTGTTCAGTCTTTTTCTAATTGTACAGTCATGACCTTTAACATTTAATATGCTAACTGAGGCCTATAGACCCTGAGATGTAACTCTTGGTTTTTTTGCAGTTTCTCTGAGCATTGCATGTTCTGACCTTGGGGTGAATTTGCTGGGACGTCGACTCCTGAGAAGTCTGGCAACCGGTTTGAATGTTTTTCACTTTTGCATAATCTTTCTCACTGTAGAATGATGGCCTTAAAATTAGTTGGAAATGACCTTAGAACCCTTCTCAGTTTCATGGGTGGCAGCACTTGCTACTCTAAGAGCATTGTGTCATCTTTCCTCCTTGGCATTGTGTTAAACTCACGTGAATGCTCCAGACCAGCAAACTGATAAAACTTCAGCAAGTGGGCACACTTGCAAGGGGATTTGATTAGCAGCTCCTGTTTGCTGTTTATCCACTTAATTCCTATGGAAGCAGTAAGGGTGTACTTTGTTTCCCACAGATGATTTCTCCATTTTGGCTTTATTTCTGTTAAATAGATTGCGACACGGTGTAATATGTCATGTGTCGTTGTTCATCTGAGGTTGTATTTACCTAATTTTAAGACCTGCTAAGGAACAGATGATGACTATTATGTCCTGATAATGTAAAACCACAGAATTCAAAGAGGGTGCACTTTCTGTTTCCCATTACTATAGATGCCAGACGTTCACACACGAAATAGGGGTACTTGTGCAATTACGGGAACATCCTTGTTCTCATCAAGAGTCACTGCCGGGATGTCTGTCACTCTCTCCCCACCCATCCCTCACCCCACCCCACCCTACCCTCCTGCCCCCCTGCTTTGGCTTCTTAAACGGACTTGTTGGGAGGCAGACTGTAAACAACCTTGTTTTTATTTTGACATTGACACCTCACTTTCCAGCCATCTAGGTTTTAAGGCTGCTGAAACCAATGATTGTTGAATAGCAGGTTTAATCTCACTGTGAGTTGGGTTGTACTTAGGACAACTGCAACTCAGAAACAGTTGGTGTCATTTACCAGGTGGGTAGATGGTTATTGTTGGGGAAAATAGGGAAGTTCATGAACATGTATGCCCTAACAAACTCCACAGCCTCAAAAACTCTGCCAAGGTAAAATATTTGTTTTTATTTTCTTATGTTTATGATTGGTTAATATATGATAGCAGTCCATACTGTACAAAAAGTAAAAAAACTTGCACTTTCTAAATAGCACCTGACTCTTATATTTATTCTCTGGCTCATTGGCCACATTTAGATGTTGCGATAAACCATTATTTGCTCTGATGAAAAGGCACAACACCCTTTTTCTTTCTCTTGTCTCCTCCCTTACACGGTATGAAGTGACAAAAGTCCCAGTTGCAGTATTTTATCTGAGTGTAGAAAACTGCAGTTAGTATAAATTATAATTCAAGCAGCATCAAACCATGGTTTGATATCCTGATTTGTTAACTAAATTTAATTGGTAAAATCCACAAGTTCTTGTGTTTAGATAGGAAAGGAGGTTTGTTCCAGATCAAATTGGAAACTTTTAACTCTCCTCATGTTTGGAGGAAGTGGGGCAAGGAAGCAGGAGCACACAAGCCAAAGACTTGACATGGCACATTTTTTAGAACTAACCTAGGGTATAGTATAATGCCTGAATATGGCCAGTTCACTCTTATTTATATTTACTTTGGAGTAATTGAATTCAATGAGTTTTAGTTCCAAGTAAACATATTGCCTGTGCCAAAATAGTTGGTTAGAGTAGGATACAAAGCTGTGTTCTAACATGACCACATCACAAAAATTGTCATTAGTTAGGGGTGCAGAATATGATGCCCCAGGAATCTCCTAGGCACTGGTTCAAATGTTTAGGACAGATGGCCAGCTGATGAATTATTTGACGCTATTACTAAATTTTCCACTAGAGGGAGCATGCTCCTACAGTTGACAGTTATTTACAAGTACTGTACAGTAATGTGAATGTTTGGGAGTTTCTAACTTCAAAAGTTAAGCTTTATAGTCTGCTTCTATGTATAGGGGTAGGTGTGCTATTGATTTTCAGCGGATTAAGATTTCTCCGTAAAAACCAGGCTGCTTATACTTATATATACCCATCTTACAGAGCTGCCATTGGAAATGCAGGAAAGTTACTAGGCGACACTGAGACAGTGTTTGGTGCCTGGTACTCAGCTCCATCAAAACTGGTTGAGAGGCAGGTATTATTGATAGAACCATTACCAATGAAAAGAGTGCATCTGTAGAGACACTGAAATTATTTCATTTAATAACTGTTCATGAACTTTCCTGCCTACGTTACTCACACACACATAGAATGTGGAAGTTCCATTCCCTGAGATGGGAGGGGAGGGGACAAGGAACCTGTAGCCCTCCAGGTGTTGTCAGTCCCACCTTCCTTCAGCCCAGGTTAGCATTGCTGGTGCTCCAGGATGATGGGGGTTGTCATCCAGTAACACCTGGAGGGTCACAGGTTCCCTACCCCTGGTTAAGTGGCACATATCTGTTGTAGAAATAAAAACTCTTAAATACTTAAGAAAAGCAAATAATCAATTCCTGGAGTTCACCGAGGTTCTTAGTATGATATATCACAGGCCCATTAAATATCCCACCTTAGATTTATTGAGAACTTATTATCACTCTGATGTGGTCCTGATCTATTTCCTTCCCACTTTTTTGAAAGTAGGGGAAGGCTTCTGTTTTGTTATTTTCATTTCTCTTCCTGAAGAAATCCTACTTTATTTACCGGTACATATTTTACTTGCTTTGTTTTATCATTTCCTACTTGAAAAGTTAAAATGAAAAATTTAAACATAAGAATTTATGTTTATGAACATGAAGTTACTTCCCCCTTAAATTTTGTATAATAAAGTTTTCAATAAAATGGGGAATAATATATTTATAAGATTCATTGTACCGCTTCAAAATAACCCTGTTTGGGCACATGTCCAACCTGCTGATTCCATCCTCATAAATCTGAGTTTAGCTATTGCTTCTCTGTCGGAAGTTGATATCATTTAATGTGGCCTTAAGGCAAAAATTAATATAAAGGAACAACCTATGGAGTAATATATCCTCATTCAATTTGCTGTGCATACTAATACGGTAATCCCCCCTCCCTTTTTAGTTATACACCTGTGCAATAGATATACTCTGTCCTTGTTACTGAGTGAGTCAAATACTGTACTTCCTGTTAAAAATTCCTGATAAAATACTATGTATTATCTTATCAACAATCTTATCAATTATATTTCCTTTTTTTTGCTGAAATGTTCCTTTCCACTTTACAGAGTTTTACCAGTAGATGGAGATATGTACAAAGAAACAGTTTGTTTTACTATTAAATGCTTCCTTCCCTACAGAAAGAACTAGCCTTGATTTAAAAATCATTAGAGTGCATTTAGTAGAGAAAAGAATAATCAGTGAATGACATTTTGAAATGGATTTTAATAAACTGCAAAATAAATACTGACTTCCTGCCACAGTACTTTAGAGTTTAGTGAAATAACTGGTTTCCACCGCAGCTCATCTGTGGCATGAATAACGTGTGGGTACAATACACATTCCAACAGATATTTTTCCTCCAAGCCTCCAAGACTGTAAACTATCTAAAATGTATATTTGACTGCAACAATAGTATTTCCTACAGATGGAAGTCCAATAATAACTGTATTGATAAAATTTAACCATTTGACTATGGTTATCACTGATTCATTAGAGCTATTTTTCTTTTTTTAAGAACACTTTGAATTTCTAATGCTTTTCAGATCAACCTACAGACTAAGCAAGAGATACATGCATGCATACATAATTTTATTTGTATGCCACCTTTCCATCATTCAAACCATGCTCAAGGTGGCTTGTAGCATAAAAACACATTTTGTTACAAGCATAACAAAAACAGCCATAAACAATTAGCGAAACATTAAAAAGTACAAAACCAAATTAAACCGTTTCCACATAAACCATAATAAGATCTAAAATAAAGATACAAAAAAATTAATATAGAAAACAGCAACAACCCCACCCCCAACAAAAAAAAACCCTGAACAAAAAACCCAGCTCAATAGACTTTCATCAGCTTCAGCTTCTGCAGCTGGAGTCAGTCAGGGCCCCACCCTCCCAGGCCAGGTGGGAAAAGGCTGCAAGGCAGGGAGCAAGTCTTCCAGAACTCACAGTCAAGATGGAAAAGGGCCAAAACTGAGCAGCAGGACACCTGTTCTTCTGGAAGGTCCTAGGTTCAATTTTCAACATCTCCAGGTAAGACTGGGAATATCCCTTTCTGAAAGCTTAGTCAGACGGTGTGTATATTACCAGCTGAAACATAGCAAGGTAATTATTGTTCTCTTCGAATTGAAACTGTTGGGTTTTTTGCAGGGGACAATGCATCAAAATGCAGTATGCCATAAGCAATGACAGGATAAATACAGGATTGTGGCAAACCATGTGTACACAGCACTCAAACCAGCAATAGCAGCAGACTGGATACAGTGTGAATAGGAGTGGGAGTGAGTAGGTAATTCTGAGCTAGATTGATCAATGGTCTGATTCAGTGCAAGGCAGTTTCCCATATTTCTAAACCTGTGAGTGATGTTTTTAAAAAGTCATGAAAATTCAGCATTTTAGTGAGATCCCCCCCCCAACATACACATCTTTATATGTAATTTTGTCTAAGATAGGTACACATTTTTGCAAAGCAATTTTCCTTTATATAATGAATTTCTGTATGCTATTTTCATGAATGTATGTTTTTTATGAACACTTTTACTTCAATATATGCATTTTAGTACACATAGCTTAGCTGAAGGACTGTATTGCAAAAGTGCAAATTTTGAAGGATGACTGTTTGCTTGTTTGTCCTTTGTATGTTTTGTTTCTGAAAGCATGGATTAGGTAGGTTCACCTATAAATGCAGTCAAGTTCAGAAGGTCTAAGCCAATGGTGGCCTTGTGCTTCGAAAGGCTTCTGATCCAGTGGAGGCATCTGCTAATAGTTACCCCCTCCATTCTGTCCCCCCCCCCCCCCGAAAATCGGCTCCAGGTAGTTATAGGATCCTCCAGAACAAGGTAGAAAGTGGCATGGAGGGAAAGGGGAATGGGCAAAAATCGTCTTTCCCTCTTTTCTATTAGGAAGTGACTGGATCTAAAAAGCCCTTCCAGAGCATGACAGCATTGCACCAAAGGGTCTAATTTTAATTAAGCCCAAAGGGTCTAACTTTCAATTAAACAGGCTTAGAATTGGTATAAACTATCGGGTGGCGCTGTGGTCCAAACCACAGAGCCTAGGGCTTGCTGATCAGAAGGTCGGTGGTTCGAATCCCTGCGATGGGGTGAGCTCCCGTTGTTCAGTCCCTGCCCCTGCCCACCTTAGTTCAAAAGCACGTCAAAGTGCAAGTAGATAAATAGGTACCGCTCCGGCGGGAAGGTAAACGACGTTTCCATGCGCTGCTCTGGTTCACCAGAAGCAGCTTAGTCATGCTGGCCACATGACCCAGAAGCTGTCTGCAGACAAACGCCAGTTCACTTGGCCTATAGAGCGAGATGAGTGCAGCAACCCCAGAGTCATCTGTGACTGGACCTAATGGTCAGGGGTCTTTTACCTTTACCTTTTTATGGGGTGAAGCATCCAGATGAGAATTTGTATGGCCTGGCATGAATCCCTGCTCCCTTCACAAGTACCTGAATGGTTGCTATACCAGGAAAGCTGCTATTCTGCTGCTTCCATCACTAGACAGAGCTTGGCAGAAAATATCGTTGGTATAAGTTTTTGTCTTTTCACTTCAGTTAGTTTACAGAATTAAACTCTCATTTCCTTGGTGTTTGGTATTTGTTTGAAACTTATTTACTTGTGTGCAATTCTGATTTAATGGAGCAGGGAATCAATCGGTACCTGGTCTCTTCTTGCTGTTTTTTCGAACCTCTCTAGCATTGGTGAAGTTTTTTTGGGGGGCAGAGTGCAAGTTAGCAAGGGGGTTTCTTGCTGCTGGGAGACTCTTGGGAAAGTTTGGAAAAGCACAAGAATTACGGTAGTTCCCCAACTGCAAATAAAATGAGAGGTTTCAAGAGTTAGCAATTACTTGCATTACCAAGGTGACCTTTTAGTGTTGTTAAAGGTGTGATGCAGAGGACAACGACCAAGATGATCAATAATAGAATGTGATTCTATGGCAGAGAGAAATGAATTGGATCATTTATTTCAAGATTTTTTTTAATGGTACTGTGTGTTTTTTATTATCTTCTTCCACACACTTTTGTGAGGGTAGAATGCATATATATTCCTTTTGTTCATCAGTCTAGCACCACAGCTTTTGATAACCTTTTATCTGCACTAGTTTTATCTGAATGAAAGGTCAATAGCTTCGTGTGTGTGTGTGTGTGTGTGTGTGTGTGTGTGTGTGTGTGATATATTATAATATAGTACTGGGCAATGGAGTTTGCATTTATTAATTCAGCAATCTGATTGTGTCTCTAGTGAGCATCCTAATCACATTTCAGTTTTCTCACCATGTGGATGGAGTTTTATCAATCTTTCTTCCTTACATTCGCTACATTTACATGTAATCTTTCTGAAAATGCATGGCCTCGTTCTCCTTTATCCCAAAGACGCTGTAGGATAACTTTGGTCACATCCATACCATACATTTAGAGCATTCGTATATCACTTTAACAGTCATGGCTTCCCCCAAAGGATACTCGAAACTATAGTTTAAGGGTGCTGGGAACTGTAGCTTTCTTAGAGTGTCCCTTACCAACTCTCTGCACCTGTAACAAACTACAGTTCCCAGTATTCTTTTGGGGAAGCCATGATGGTTGGAGTGCTATAAGAGGGCTTTAAGCCAGTCTTTCACAACCTTGGGTCACAAGTTGTTGGCGGACTACAGCTCCCATCAGCCCTAGCCAGCATGATGGCAATTGTAGTCCAACCAGGCAACCAGGGATGATGGCAGTTGTAGTCCAACAACATTTGGAGACCCAAGATTGGGAAATGCTTCTTTAAATGTATGATGTGAATATAACTGAGTGTGAAATGCATTGTGCATAAGACTCAATCCAGGAGACTCTTCTCTCTGCCTAGGCCCCTATTTCCCCCTCTTCTCTGGGGCTTGTAGAGCAGCAGCAACAGATTAACTGCAGACAGCATCTGTGTCATTTGCCTTCTGCTCTTGCCTCTCTGCGCTCTCTACTTGCCTAACCTTTATTCTTCACCAACAGCTTTTTCTATTATATTGATTTCCTTTAGTTGACTTGATAAGTCATGGAAGGCTTCCACAAACATTCACGTCTGCCAATTTGTCTCTGATGCATCCTCTTCATTGTGATTTAGTTGAAATCACACCTGTTATTGCGCATATATGTTTTAATCCAACCCCTTACAATCTGAGATGTACCCATTATTGATGTGTAGGATGTCCTTGGTGTGTAGGACATTTGAAACAGGAATGAACGAAAGAGGCAAATTATACAAAATTGTCATACACTTTGGAGGATTTAAAAATGCTTAAAATCTCTCCCCCACCCCCACCCTCTCGAGTGGGGATGAAATCATAATCAACACACTCCTTTTATCTCTGGCAAGCTCTCTGCGCTGTTTGTCTCCTGCTGCACATTTTCACCAGATTCTTTTCTCTGCAAAACACTTGAGCTGTCACCCTTGTGGCACTCCAAGTAATGATTTACAGCAGGAGCCAAAAACAGGATGTACTTGGCTGGGGTAGAAACACAGCCAGCTTCATTGAAAACTAGCCGAAGGGACTGTGGCACCAATGGCTGATACAAACAACAAAGCATAGCGTTGCCGGGATATGCCAAGTGAAGAGCTACAGGGATTTGAGTTCTCTCATTGCTATCTGATTTGCTTATTATAATGCCTGGAAAGGCCATGCAAGGAAAGCGGAGTAAACATGGAAAAGGATACGGGCAAGAAATAAAATGTAAAAGACATCTGAAGGTGATATTGATTATTATGTTAGCATAAATAGTTGGTGGCTTGTTGTATGCAGTTGTGCGTAATGTAGCATCTCCAGTTACACTTACATAATTAGTTAGTCATTGAATGTAACTTCAGGTCTGCATCACTCAAAAACAACAGCATTACTAAGACTAGGAGCTCAGCCTTAGGCAAATTCACGGAGGATAAAGATATCAATTGCTACTAAGTCATAATGTATTTATTACCTCCCAGTATAAGAGACAGTATACATCAGAAGACAAATTGCTGAGGATCATGCTCACATCTTGCTTGCGAGCATCCAACTGGGTGATGCCTGGTTGGGCACTGGAGAACAGAGTGCCAGACTAGATAAACTTTTGTTCTGATCCTGCAGAACTCTAATGTTCCTATTGGAAATTAATCCCACTGAAATCAGTAGCTATCACATCCAAGTAAACATATGGCTGGGCTGCTAGTCTAGATTTTATATTATGCTGCTCCTTCCCACTGCACTGCAGAGCAACAGGTGATATCTGGTTTTCAACACCGCATTATATCAGCAGCTAAACTCTCTGATATGCTGATATATCATGATGTCTGAAATTGCCCAGCCCTACCCCAATACTGCTCCTGCTTACATGAACCAGAGCTTGCATGAACCTCCAATCTGGCTCCCACGAGCAGGAGCGGTATGGGGGGTTGATCAGCTGAAGACCCAGCAGCCCCCCACCCACCTCTTAGCAGATCAAGGCCCCAGAGGGGGCTTCATTAAACTGTTCTGTCGAGGTGCAGGCAGCTGTGCACCCACCTGCCCCTCAGAAGAGCAGTTTAAAGAAGCCACCACCACCTTCAGCCCCCTGCCTCCCCACCTCTCTCTTTCTAGGTAGAAGTTGCCAGGATATTACCCAATTTGCCTCTACATACCGTAGTTCCATCCTTATTTCAGACATCAGGATATATCAGTACATCGCAATGTTTAGCTGATGATATATCACGATGTTGAAAACCAGATATTGCCCAGCCCTACTGCTCACAGACCAAACATTTAATTATCTGTTCTAGAAAATTTCCTGGTATCAGGATCAAGCTTGACTGGTTCATAGCCAAGGAGAGCTCATCACATCATTCCAGCTGTTGCTGCAGATTGGTTGCTGCCTACCTGCATGGGCATTGTGGGAGTGTCAGGGACATGCAATGTGAATGGTCGGAGGTGGCAAGGGGGATATAGTATGGAGGCATTGATACCTTGGCTTTCATTTCTGCTGTTTTGCTTTCTATTCCATTGCTGGCGTATCACAGATACGTTGTGCTGGCCTAACACTCCCATAGCAGGACCACAGGATTGGTCACGTCGTTTCAAAGAGCAGTCAAATAGGTGTGCCATATCTGGGGCACCAGGTAGCATTTTATTGAACATGGTGACAGGGTCTTGTTTTTATTCATTTTTCCATTTGACAAGTTACAGTATTTAAGGAACTGAATATACAGAGTTAAAAGTCTGTCACAACAGACACATGGCAGGCCAGTTGATACTCATTGGAAGCAGCTTCACTTCTTTCCAAACTGTGGCAGCGGTGGTGGTATCTTGATGTCTTGGCCTTTCTCCAACTTCTTCTCGCAGTCAACCATGTAATTGACGCCATCAATGACTAGCTGAACAAGTTCCACCTTAAACAACAAGAAGAAAAGCTTGCCGAGGTTATGTTTTAAAAACCTTGGTTTTTCTGTGGGTAATTATCTACCACAGAACATAGGTGCATGTTCAGTAAAACTAGGTAGTAGAATCCTCCCTGAACAGTATCATTTTGTTATATACTGTAAGATACATGTCTAATAATGAAACTTTGACGTCCTTTTAGGCGACTGTGTCTTAAGTTACTTTGTTTGAAAGTACTTTGGATATAATGAATGTATCAGTTTTATTGGTTTTCCCCTTTTCAGGTAACTGATCCTTTGTCATCTGAGTACAGAAATGAGAATATAAAGGTGGCCTAGACTCAATAAGCCATGCTTTAATATAAGGGGATTGATCAGATGCCAGTTTAGGATCTATTCCAGTCTAGCATGATTTTATGCAGGTCTCAATGAAGTCATTGAAAATACACACATAGGCATAGGCTTATACAATGAGGCCATTGTCCTGATTTATCATGTTGTCTGTTGTGTTCATTTCAATTTGGGAGAGGAGTTGTTCTTGGCATCTGTCTGTCTCGAGAGACAATGTATTGTGCCTCCAAGGGTGAAGTCAAACCACTGCAGCTGTGGCTGCAGATACCTGTGACTCTTAACTGTTGCCTCTCGTATTGTTTTTGCTGTGTTAGCACCTCTGGGGTGCGTTAGCAGCAGCAAAGTGACATCTCCAGGGTCCAAGCCTGGGCAGAGTGTATGGAGGTCCTAGGCTGCCCAGATGACAAGACACGCCCCCCCCCCCTCAGGCTCACGAAAACAGAGCAATACATTTGGTACCAGCTTGGCTGCAGGAGTTTCCAGAAGGGGGGTGTACAAGATGCCATCCAACCGTCTTAATGCTTTCATGGAAAATAAATGAGAATGACCTTCTGTGTCCTAAGTCTGCATGCAGGCACTGAAGGGGCATACCTTGGCGGTAGAACACTTGCTTTGCATGCAGGTGGTCCCCGGCTTAGTCCCTGGCATCTCCAGGTGGGGCTGGAAATGCCCCCTACCTGAAACTCTGGGGAGCAGCTGCCAGTCAGTGTGGACAATACTGAGCTAGATGGACCAGTGGTCTGACTCAGTATAAAACAGTTTCCAATATTCCTATGTGAAGTCCCTTTACTTTTGCTCATAAGGAATCACTGTGCTGAAGTACATGAGTCTAAATAATCTAATTTATACAAATGTTTTTTTAAGAAGAATACTTTAGGCATATCAGATGCATTCCATGTTATTGTCTTGCTTGTCAAGGAAATGCAAATTGGTGCCATGGAGTTTCCTGTTAACAATATTTGCTTGTATGTGAAGACATTAAATCAGGCATCCCCAAACTGCGGCCCTCCAGATGTTTTGACCTACAACTCCCATGATCCCTAGCTAATAGGACCAGTGGTCAGGGATGATGGGAATTGTAGTCCAAAACATCTGGAGGGCCGAAGTTTGGGGATGCCTGATCTATAGCTTGCATAAGAAGCTGTCCCCAAGTTTTGCTCCAATTAAAAATGGGAGGGGGGACCTTACCTCTGATCGGCCCATGCGGTCTAGATTGGAGATATCGTATATATCTGCTACAGCGGCTGTGTCTACTCCACCGGTGCCACGTTTTTGAAGCCTCAAGTTTTCCAGGATCTTTGCAAATCTAGGATCCTGCCATAAAGAAATATATTATTTCTAAAATAGTGATTGCTCCTTAAGATGTTTGTAAATGCAGGGTTGCCTACTTTTCACATTACATTTCTAGGTGTAAAGGTGTCTAAGCAGGCACTACAGATATATATGAATTGTTCTTACTGACTTTTGGCCATTTGAGTTGGTTTACGCACCTTGCTGAGCTTTGCAAGCTTAACGTGGACTCCTGCACGCAATCCTGTTCCCAGATTGGAAGGACAGGTCAATACATATCCTAAGCGTTCGTTCCACATAAACTCCCACCCTCGTTCTTTAATTAACCTTTCAACCTACAGAGGAAATAAAAGGCAATGAACTGCTGCGTACAGATAGTGCCATCTGTTAACAGTACAGGCTTTCTGTTAAAATACAGCTCCTAGCAGCTTGTATAATAATTGCACAAGAACCATCTTTGGCATCAGAGACTTGTAGTAAAGATCGCCGACATCAATAGTGTTCCACAAGTGAAAGCAAGAACAGAATATTATCTCTAAATTGAAGCTTCAACTTGGGAGGTTAGATTGATCGCTGTATTAATTCCCCATACCATTTTTTTTTGTATTAAAGAAAATACAGCCCTATTAACTTTCATTGGGACTTCCGTCTGGGCAACTGGAGTGAAAATTGCATCTTTGCATTTTGAAATTGAAGTGTATCTCAGAATTTATTGAGGAAGTGGAATACTTCTTTTAATTTTACTTGATTAATTGACTAAAATGCAGCCAATCAATTAAAACAGGGTAAATTTGCTTATGTGGAAACCATTTGGCAGGAGATTTGACTGGCCATTCTTGAGAGGAAAGGCTTTGTGTATCAGCACCTGAAGATTATCCATCCTAGGTTTGAGCTGTACTGACCAGACTGATGCAGGTAGCAACATTTTTCTCTCTGAGCTGCAGGTGTGCCTGCAAGATATTGTTAAGGCAGGTAGGTAGCCGTGTTGGTCTGACACAGTGGAAATATATATATAATATAAAATTGTCCAGTAGCACCTTAGAGACCAACTAAGTTTGTTCTTGGTATAAGCTTTCGTGTGCATGCACACTTCTTCAGATACACCCTGAAGAAGTGTGCATGCACATGAAAGCTTATACCAAGAACAAACTTAGTTGGTCTCTAAGGTGTTGCTGGACAAATTTTTTATATATATTGTTCTAGGCAGTGAGGGAAAGAGGGACTCTTCCTTTGGGGGTAGAAAGGTAGAGGAAGGGAAACTAGTAACATCAGCTACCCCTTAGGCACCTTTGAGGGTGATGGGCAGTTCCTGAGGCTGCAGATCAATGAACGGAACCTAAAATTACAACAATTAGCATGTGGGAGGTTGTAATAAAAATTGACCATCAAGAATGCATTATGACTTTCATTGCAGCCTCGTGTATAGAGTTAAGTGAATGTTTATGCCTGACTTGCTCTCATACCATTAAGGAGCCCCAAAGACTGTCATGCCCTGGGCCCCCAATCCCCAGGAGGGTTAAAACTTAAAACTTAAAGTTTTTCTGCTTAAAACTCAGAAACATTTTTTTAAATGACACAATAAAATGCCCACCTCTAGTAATCCACGGCAAAATCTTTCAAAGACCCGTTTCATGTTGCCTCCCTTTTCCATGGAGATCACCCTGGTGTGATCCTCTTCATTGATCCAGACGAGAAATGTTTTGTCATTGTTGTGCCTGGTTGGAAGCGAGCAAGGCATTGGTATTACTGTCACACAAGCCTTCAACAACAATTCTCACAGGCGCCTGATTGTTTCGTTTCACCTCTCCCCTTTCTTATCTGTCTCTGTTGTGGGCAGAATTGAGCGTTGTGTGGTGATATTACTGTGGCAAGGTTAAGGGTAAGGGTTAGTGAAGATTTCCGCCATTTCATTCCACTGAACAAGTACCAATGATAAAAATCATTCCCATTTCTAGGGTTATATAAAGAGCACTGCTCAGTCCTGATCCCACTGGTACTCAACTGCTGCTACGCTAGAGAGTACGTTTTGTTCTCTGCAATGAACGCAGCGTGTGGCATGTGCTGCTATGGGAACTGAGAAAGGGAAAGCGTGCTCTTCCTTTTTAATTGGGAAAGAGGGAATCTGCCTCTCCAGTTTATAGTAGTTTGAGACAGGAACTTTTGAAGGTGTATCCTGTCTAAAGCCCAAACCGTATTCAACTTTTCTTTAAAATTAGTTCATTTTTCAAGTGTTCCACAACAGAACTGGCATGCAAAAATCCATTACATGCTCAGTGAAATACTTTCCCACCCTATTAGCACATAAATGCAGAACTGCAAACGGTACCCCAGTGCAGCATGCTTTCTGAGCCAAGTGTGTTCTGTGTTGCCTACTTTCATTTAAGCTTCTTGGTGACTGGAAAGCATTCAGGACAGTGTGTGGGCATGGTGTATTCATGATGCTCCCTGACCAGTTTCTGCATTGCGTCGAACACCTATGTATGATACTGCAAGTCTTGCTTAATAAAGTAGCACAACACTTGACATTTCAGGATGTTAGGAGTTGCTTTATGGGGAATTTACTCTGACAGTTGTAGCTGTCCTAATGCCTGATATCTTTTAACTGAAGATTCAGAGTGTGAAACCTGGGTCTTGAAAGAAATGGATATTTTGCTATTTTATCGCTCATTTGCACTCAGATTGTTTTTGTTCACCGAAGTATCAATGCTAAGATTCCCATGCAACTTTTTATTGTAGATATTTAAATACAAACACACATGCAGGTTTCAGTTCTGTTTATATACGTTGGCCCACACTGACACATGATAACAGCTGACACATTCAAAGATAAAACAATAAACTCTTTTGAAAAAAAGTAACAAAGACAATTAAAAGAATACACTGTCACGTTTGAACGTTCATGTAAAGTACCTTACACATTTCAGTCCTTAAGCATTCATTCATTATCAAAGTAGTAAGACATCACTGATGCCAAAGGAACAGAAATTCCTTCAGAGCATCATAAATCTTCACAAATGATTCAGGATATCAGGGAGACAGAACTAATATTTCCTTCAAATCATTTAGATCTCTCTCTCGTTCTCTTCCTTTTCATCCCATTATTTACTGATAAATCACATTGGTTTTATCATACTGAATTTCTATAATACCACCAATCCAAAACTGCTTTTAGTATAAATAAGAAGCTCATACTTCCTTGGTTCTCAAACGCCTTGGTATTCAAACAACTTGGAACCCAAACACTGCAAACCCGGAAGTAACTTTTGCCGAACGTACTCCGTTTTGAATGTTACGCTGAGGTCTGTCTGTATTTGCTTCCCCCCCCCCCCCGGCTCTTTTTTGTTTTATTTTTGTGACTCTGTGGACCCAGTTCAGCTACTGATTGATTGTGTTACTGCAGTACATTGTTTATTGCTTTCATTTTATGGATCAATGGTCTTGTTAGATAGTAAAATCCATGTTAAATTGCTGTTTTAAGGGTTGTTTTTAAAAGTCTGGAACGGATTGATCCATTTTGCATTACTTTCTATGGGAAAGTATGCCGTAGTTTTGGAACGGACTTCCGGAATGGATTAAATTTGGGAACCAAGGTCCCACTGTACTATAATTATAGTTAATGCCTCCATTATTTATTATGAAGAATGCCTTCCCCCCTTCAAGTGCACCCCATTCCACAGGGTCTCCTTGAGCCTTTTTAGAGAGCTGCTGAGGGAGAAGAACCCTGTCCACAGACTTCTCTATGAATCGAATTCCTTATGATCTGAAGAAAGCAATCCAGTCACTAGGGTTATTTGCTACCTTTTTTGTCACTGGTGATGTAGAATAATAGACTCAAGCACCTGTCTTTCTTTTTTATGTATGCTACTGCACTTCCCCTAAAAATTAATTAATGGAAGAAGATAAGAGTGAGTGTGTGCAAAAGCATGCAGTCAGTTTTAAGAATAGCAGCTGCTGTTGTGTTAGGAAGGAACTAATAAAGCCATTTTTTCATAGCTTAAGCGTGCACAATTCATATTCCATACCAGATTCCTCTGGCATCTGGCCAGTCACGGGCCATCCCGGCACATGTTAGCAAAGGGGACACTGGTTTATCAAATAGGAAATGGTCCTGCAGACCAGCATATGCAAGGCAGAGGGAAGGAAAGAAAGAAAGAAAGAAGTGAATTTTGGGTCTCATAATCGTCATTGCAAGGAAGAACATGCAAGCACCACCATTGAGCGAATAAAGATTCACACTGGGTTCTTCTTCACTGCAAATGACAATATTCTCTCCCTAGATAACTTGGTAGGTTTTTATTTTGTTGTAAGAGCAATGATTCTAGAGAGTTGTAACCACACTGAGAAAAAAGAAATAAAGGAGAAACAATGTACAAAACAATGTACAGTACATACTGTATAAAGATTAAAGTGAATTTTTATACCAATCCAACTTGTATGCCAAAAGTTTTCAGGCAGTGTCTAGTCTTTAATAAAACCTTAAAGATAAGGTTTTTCCACTTCATTTCTTAACAGAATTACCCCCCCCCCACAATATTTATTCCCCCAACAAATTTTCATTTACACGTGCATAAATCCCAGCTCAGTTGTGCAGTGTTCCTTATTTATAGTCTTTATTTATTTATTTATTTATTTATTTATTTATTTATTTATTGTGTGGTATAATAAGCTAATAGATCTTGTTTTCAGAGTCCACCAGCAAGTTAAATATCTGTAATATTTTTGTTTTGCGTGTCTAGAGTTTATTAGGACATTCATGCATACATCCTTTAATGCAGTTTTAGGTGTACATATTTTTCCACCGTACAGGTTACCATGGTACATGAGAACACAATACACTGTAGTTATAAATTAAATCCAGTGCTGTTTGTTTTTTACAGTATTCCCTGATTTACAGTACCATCACCTTTAAAATAAAAATACCACAGTTAGAGGCATGTGGACAGCTAGATGAAAATGTCATGGTTTGCACAAACGCATGTTTCGACTTCTATACAGATTACTCGGAATCAAGGTAAGGGTGTCCAATGGAACACCAATGCACTTGTTGATCCCTGAACTATGGACATAATAGGTGAGATCCAATGTCACTCCAAGTAATGCAAGTACATTATTTTTAATGAGTATGACTTCATTGAATATCACCCAGAACGATAATAGTATCAAGGATGTGGTTTTTAATGTTGCTTTACACATCACCATATTGTAAGCATTCCTATTACTTGCAAATATGGGTGAATATAATCATCACCATCTAATAGGGTTGCCATATGCCTGGAATTTCTGATGTAATCAGCACCCGGGCGAAAATCGCTGAAATGTCCAGGGAATTCCGGACATATGGTGGCCCATGTTGGTACTGAATTTCATTTAAAAAAAAAACAGCTCAAAAACTCTTTTTGCAAAATCTACATTTTTACTTTCTGGAAGGGAAATCATTCATTGGGCTGGGGAGATACTAGATGCAATATAGCTCCGGGGTTTCACTGCCATAAACACATGGTGGTTGGTGCCCATTTGGATTGGTGGGGCAGAAAGCAGAGAGGGCAACAGTAGGTGGAGTCAGAGCCAGGGATAGGAAGAGCCAACTATTTGTTTTGCCCGCATCTTCCCTGCTGTGTTCTACAAGGGCAAAATGAAGACTATGGGGGAGGGGGTTGGTGGCCAGGGCATCCCTGAACTGCTTGTAAGAGGTAAGGCAGGCAAGTGAGGGCAAACTGCAGTTGGTGAAGCACTGCCCCATTTGCCCCAAAGGACCAGCCCCCGCCCCCAATTTGGGGTTTTGACTAAAAGGCAACCTCAAAAGCGAGTGGAAGATTGAGGGTGGTGCTTAACCCTTCCATTTCCTGCCAGTTGTCTGCCCAAGCTTCTTTTTGACCTACAGGGGGAAAGGTTATATGCAGGGTGGGGGTGGGGGAGCAAGAGAATGATATTTGAATTGAGAAAAGGGCTAAACTATTTTCCCACCTCACTATTCCACTGCATATCAGGCTTTTTATTTTAAAAATGAAGGAAAACAATACACATTTACATATCTAGACTGGCACTAAATAAATAAAAAATGCAGACTGTCACTATATTTAAATATCTAAATTGCTCCTAAATATAATCGTTCAAACAAAACAGAGCCCTTTCATTTGATATACCTAAGCTTAAGCCTTTGCAATATTTCAGGCCCTCTCAGGGACTTTTCCCAGCCTATTTTTAGGCGTTTAGGATTCAAATGCAACATTAACAATAGCCTACCGGTAATTATCTGTGCATAAAACATCTGTATGCAAAAGGAAGCGGCGTAAGATCCCTTTAAACCTCCGCACTGTACTTACATCGATAAGTTGCTGCTGTTCTTTCTCAGACATTGTGGTCAGGCTATAATACTTCCCAGAGAGATCTCCTTTCAGCCCAGCCAAAGCAGTGACTACAACGTTCTCTACTTCTCTCCTCTCTGCCCGGGAGCAGGCAGGCGGTAGGCTCAGCCCCCGAATACTGCGGCCAGTGCGTACACGGGATGATAAGACGTAGCGTTCATCAAATTGCCCATGGGTGATCTGATCCACACACAAAAGGGAGTTCATGTCACAGAAAGGGCTGTCTAGGATTGGCCAAAATACATTGTTCTGCCTGAGAACAATCCCCTAGTTAAGTACCCAAGACTGACAAAGGATTTTTAGTACCCGAGGCAGAAACTCCCAGAAGCAAGTAAAAAACCAACAGTAACACATGAAATAAATAATTTTCTGTTCTTTGGCATTAACCCAAAATCAGTTATTTGAGGCAGGCACCTGAACATCTTCATCTAGCACTGTCCTATGTGTTGTAAGAAATATTATTTGGGGGAAACAAGTAGACAAATGCTAATTCTATCCATGACAATATACTTTTATAGTTGTTCTCAGCCCCTTTTCTCTGCAGATAAGATTTCTTACATTGGTCCTAAATTGTACCTACCTTGGAAGAGTCCAGGTCAGTGTGATGCCTCATTACTTTTGGATCATAGCCATTGTGTCTTACTTTGATAACTGGGTCAAAAATTTCAGCAAATTCCTGTAGAGTCAATGGCATATAATTATTCATTATTATTATTATTTTCTAGTCACTTTGGTGGTTACATCTCTTTTGTGTATTTGCAATTGATATATTTTAGTTTTCCTCACTTTTTTGAACCATCCACTAACCAGACCTCCTATCTAAAGGGAAAGAGCCACACAGAGACAAAGAAATAAAGGAAGTGATGGGAAAGGAATATTAGGGGGAAAGGCAGAACTTTGATATGTCAAGCACGAAACTGACAAGTAAATCGGGTTCCTATTCTTTCCTTTGGGTTTTAAGCAGGGCTGTACTGATAAGATCAGGACAGAGATTGTCTTCTAAAATTAAGGCTGCAGTCATTAGTATACTTACTTTCTACTGAATTCAACAACAGTCCTGTTGAAATCCAGGTGCCAACATTGTCCAGTAAAAAGTTTGGCTGGCACATTCTTAGTGGTGGTAGCATCCTTTTTATATAACTCCCAAAATAGGGATGTTCAGGAGATTCACTTATTTAGGGTTTATAGTTCTGGCAGGCATTGGGGAGATGTGAAACTTATCCCAGACTAACTTTATTGTTTTAGTAGAGTTTGCAGTTCTGCAATTGATTTTTGTGCCTTTTCTTTTTAATGCTACTGCATTGGGAGGATTTTATTTTAATTGTTACTCACCTTTTAAAAAGGCAAGATACATATTTAACAATGTGACACAATTTAGAGGCATTAATACCTCTCTTTCGTCTGTTGCTGAATGAGTTGGCTAACCACATCACTTCCATGCATGCACTTTCAATTCCACCCCCTCTTAGACAGTAGCTTAGCCTTCTTCCCAGTACATTTGCTCTTGAAGAGTGATCCATTTTCAATATGATATATAAAAATAAAATTTCCAATTGGCTTCTGGGCTTGTTGGCCTCATGATTTGCTCTTCAAATCTGGGAAGAATGGAACTAGTGTAGCTTGTTTGTGCGAGGAGTGGGGAGGGGGTGAGAGAGAGGAAAAGACCCTGAATTTCATTTAATATATACAGCACTAATGCTGAGATCAAAAGTAAAGAGAGAAAGAAATTAATAAATAGTTTCTAGAGACTGTTATCACTATAGTGGGGCAAATGTTTTCCAGCCTTGTACAAAATTATAGTTCCTATCACTAACTTCTCCTTCTGATTATACTAATTAGCCAGTATGTCTGGCAGTGGCAGTTTAAATATTAGGGAACACCTGACACAGCCTCAATCGCCTCTGTTTTCTCCAGAACCTTTATTGTTTCCTCTTGTAGGATTTAAAATCTGCTCTGACTGTTCTGTCACAGTCTGGAGAAGAGCTGTATTGTGCCCCAGAATTATACCTAGGTTCCCCCCCCCCCATATACCTCCCACCCAATAACAATATTCTACTTATTCTGTTATCAGTATGCCTCAGTTCACATATATTTAAAGCACTATTTTGCCACTTCCTCCAAAGAATATTGGGAAGTTAAGGGTGCTGACAATTGTTAAGAGACTGTTTTCAAGTGTGACATATCCCAAACAACTGTTGTGAACTTCATGGATGCCCTTCGAAAAGAGTTTTTAAAGCCCCTTAGAAACTAGCCTAAAATAGAAAGGGAAAAATAAGAAATGTAGGGAGAAAATCCTGCCTGTGTTTTGCTCATTTGGTTGATTTTTTGGGGGGGGGGTACACTGTATGCCTGAGACCCTTCTAGTTCCTGGATTCAATTCATGGAATAGCCAGGCTAGCTTCCTGGTGAGGTAAATTTTGTTGTTGATGATAGCAGTGGGCGTAGCTAGGATTTTTTTGTTTTCTTTTGGGGGGGTTAGAACAGACATGATTGGTCAGTTAGTTAAGTATTTCTATTGTTTTACTTGATGGGGGCAGCTGTCCCCCTTCGCCTCCTTGGTTACGCCCATGTTGATAGCGGTCTATGTATAGGAATGTGTGTGTGCATGGCACACACATTTTTACAGCAGAATTTCTGCTTCATTCAATTTAGTGAACAACGGTTCCATGTTTTTACCTCAAGCTGAATTTACCAGCAAGAGACAAGGCAGCTACAGGAGTCAAATAAAATATTGTCTTCTGTGCCTGCATTTATTATCCTGCATATTATTATACAGAGGGTGCCTTTAATGGTGTTTTCTCTTCACTGAGCTTCCCACTTAGGGGGGAAACAATCCCACAAGGAAGAGAAACAACTACCATAATTATCCATATGCCTTGTGTTTTCTGTACACTCTAGTGTCCTATTTTCCTTTAAAACTACACCCTGTGTGAAGAATCTGTTTATCTAACGGTTTCATCTAGTAAATGTACAAACTAAACAAGTGGATGGCAGTATATAATAGAAAATCTTCACCTCATAAGATTCTTCATCTCCTGCAACCATGCCGACCGTTTTGATGAAAGGGTGGCCAGGATTGTCAACACCAGTTTGGATGCACTGATCCAGCGTGTAGCCATTAGGAGTCATCTTGTCCCTCAGTTTGGCATAGATTGCTGGAGTGAGGCATTCAGCCATGCAGTTGTTGTGCTTACGAAGATCAGGGAAGTCTGCACTGGTAAAAGAATAAAAAAGAAAAGGAATGTAAAGCATTCATATTGATCTGCAATATTTGGTTACATTTTCAAGTTCATATCAGGGAAGGTGGGCAGAATCGGCATCCTACTTCCTATCTGCTTTTATGCCTCTAGCAAAAGAAAAAGAAAAAAAGAAAGCACATTGTGAATATGTTACGGTTTGAAGGAAATGGCAGGGAACTGGGAAGTGTGGCTGCTTGTTGGCTTATACAGTCTGTAGGGGAAGCAAACATACTGTGCTTCCCCAGGGGAATGCTGGCTTCCAGCTGAAACCACAGAGAGTTTCAGTAGTGGACGGAAGCACTTTGGCAGAAGCAAATGACCTTCAGAATTTATATGACCTTCAGAATTTATATTTTTTGTGTTAATCTGCAAAATCAAAGTGCAATTAGATTTAATGAGATGAATCTGCAGCTGGTATTAATCAGTGTAGCTCCACTAGAATTCATGGAAGTGTATCTGCTCACAACATTTACAGAACTGTTTCATTACTATTTTGATACTTATTACGGATTTTACAGAAGTGAACCAGCTTGCTGTAATGTTTAGAGCAGCTTGGTCAGTTTATTGCCATCCAGATGTTTTGGACTACAACTCCCATCATCCCCAACCAGTGCTAGTTGAGGTCAATGTAAGTTGTAGTTCAAACCATCAGGGGGAGGGGGTACTAGATTGGTGAAGGCTGGGTTGACTATTGGATCAGGGCTGGGGAAGAATCTCATTCAAGTCCCCGGTCAACCATGAAGCTCATTAAGCGATCATGGGCCAGCCATCCACTTGTGGCCTTGCCTCCCTATAAAATGGGATGAACTCATTGGAAGGAAAATGAGAGATAAATGTAGTAAATAATATCGTTCATAAGGAAGAGGGAGATTTATTATAATTAGTTCCTCAGGAATCTCTGTGGAATGGAGATTTTTAAAATGACACCTGCTTATTATAAGGAGCAGTGAGTGGCGCTGTGGTCTAAACCACAGCCTAGGGCTTGCCAGTCGGAAGGTTGGTGGTTCGAATCCCCATGACGGGGTCAGCTCCCTTTGTTCAGTCCCAGCTCCTGCCCACCTAGCAGTTTGAAAGCACGTCAAAAGTGCAAGTAGATACATAGGTACCGCTCTGGCAGGAAGGTAAACGGCATTTCCGTGTGCTGCTCTGGTTCACCAGAAGCGGCTTAGTCATGCTGGCCACATGACCCGAAAGCTGTCTGCAGACAAACGCCAGCTCCCTTGGCCAGAAAAGCGAGATGAGTGCCGCAACCCCAGAGTCGTCCGAGACTCAACCTAACGGTCAGGGGTACCTTTACCTTTTTACTATGACTCTAGCTTGCTGTGTTCTGTGTGCCCCTCAAACGCAAATCAGTTTGGGAAGTTCAGCCTCTATTGCCCCATTCAAATCACTTTATCCTTTATTACTACTACTACTACTACTACTACTTATTATTATTATTATTATTATACTGCATTATATTTTTAGGGGGGAAACCTCTAAGCGGTTTTCTTTTCTCTCTCTTTGGCAATCACTCGTAGCCGACTAAGATTGTCTACCATAAACACGGTTTTAACAATGGGTCCGTAAGTGACTGTGGAGGCCAATTCTGGACCCACACATCCTTCCACAGTGGGGACATTGGGTTACAACATACATAAAAACATAAAACAAAATAGTTCAAAATAAAACATTACTGAATAAATCAAGTATACATTCAAAGCAACATAATTAAATGGAAACTAAAATGTTATCTTAAAAAAATTCAAAATAAAACATTACTAAAGTAAGACTGGATCTAGACACATTAAAGAAGTGTTTCAGTTAAACACATTGTAAACTTTGTATGAGAAATCGGGTTGGCAAAAATGGAACTCCACAGCCTCAACTGGTGTCATCGTGTTAAAATGCACATACAAATAATATAAAACACCTTTTCTTTCCCAGTCTAGCTGAGTCCCATGTCAAATATAAAAAGCACATTTAAACAGTATAATTAACAAGAGAATAAAATACTATCACAAGCATAGAACATATCTGCTGCTGTTGCTGCAAATCCTGCCCATGGTAGTTCATTGTGGAAGCTCAGGCTTGATGACCAGGGTCTGCACTAAGACACAGCCAAGATGGTTTCTGGCCACTTCAGCAAACTCAGCTTTTGTAGCTGGAGTCAGTCAGGGCCCCATGCTCCCTGGGCAAGTGGGGAAATGCCAGACAGCAGGGAGCAAGTCTTCTAGAACTCAGAGCCATACATTTAAAGCACATGACTTTCTCCAAGGAATCTTGGGAAATAAAGTTTCTTAAGGATGCTGGGAACTGTAGCTCTGTGAGCAGTAAACTGCAGTCTTCAGGATTCTTGGGGAAGGGGAAAGAGCCATGCCTGTTAAGGTGGTATACCTGTGTGCCTTAAATGCAGTGCTTTTTTTCTGGAGGTACGCAGGTAGGGTTGCCAGACTCAATAGAGGACAGGACTTCTGTGCCTTTAATTGCCCTGCTCTCTTTTGAGTCTGGAAACCTTAAAGAGAAACCAGCAGACCCTTTGCTTGGAAATTAAACAGCAGGCATAAGCATACTGTACCCATAAACATTTTGTGAATCTTTGTACTTTTGTCCATTCACTGTATTTATCTTCCCTGATTTGAACTATAGAATGGTGATTTTCTTGAGTCAAAATGAGAGTACCCCTAAACATTTTTAAAGAAAAAAGCACTGCTTAAATGTATGGTGCAGCTGTGACCTAAGTCCATTGCTAGTTCTGTCCTGCTTCTTCAACCTTCTCACCTGCTGTTCCTCAACACCTTTGCTTCTTGGGCTCTCTTCCCACTCAACAGCTTTGTTTTCCTCTTTACTGCCAAATAGTATTCAGTGGAGACACCTAGGCCCTTCAAGCAACAGGCCCCAACACTTGTTCATCAATTATTTGAATCAAAGTATTTACCTTGGAGGAAATAGTCTTTGTCTGTGATAGGATCCAGCTTTCACATTTTGCTGATTCAGCAGGTATCCAGTGGTCAATGCCCCGGTACTAACTGTTGCAAAGAGAACTACAGTTCTTCGACCAGCCAGGAGACGTGAGAAGGTACTGGCCATCTTTTGTCACCTATGAGTTTTGCACACAAATCTGCAATGAGAGCTGAAATAGGTACATGTATGTGAATGGTGGCAATGGGGCCAACTGGTTGATTGTTTTATGGAGGCAGGCACATATTTAGCAGCAGTCTCAGATGTTTCAAACCTAGTTTTGTCTTTTACAAGCCCAACTCAAGTTGTTGGTTTTGAACTTAAATATTGGAATAGTGGGGATCATAAAGAAGAAAGTGCCAAGTTAGCCAGGACCCAGTCCATTAAAGGCTTTAAATTAGCAAGGTCCGTCATGGCTATCTCAGCACTTTCTCCTTTGATTCCCCTCATTGTTAGGTTTTTTTTTAATTTACCAATTTGTTGAAATATGTTTCAGTATCAGTGGCTTTCTTTTGCTGTATAGGTCTGTGCAGTGGGAGATGCCAGTTTCCATTAGTCCTCAGTGCAAATATCATGTAAAAACTCGTCTCTGCATTCCAGACATGCACATTCACATATCGGGGTTTAATCACTAAGAAGAAGCACTGACCTATTGAACAAAGGAAAGAAAACACGTCAATAATTCCTGCAGTTCAGCAGAAATGTTTGGCTTAAAACACAGGCAGTAGGAGCAAACCCCATGCTTCAATTTTTCTTTCATGGCTTTGAGCTACTGTGATTTTTTTTCTTATCTACAGTTATCTCTGAAGCAACTACTAAATAAGTGGCTATGGTCCCTAAACCATAAAAGTATACAGAGAGGGAGGAAGAAGCAAAAAGAAACTGTCCTCTTGTAGCCTAGTTTTAGAGTGCTTTGAGGGAGGGGTATAAAATGTTTCATACCTGGAGTAATTAATTACTGAATTTTCAGGACTGAAACCCAGTTGTCAAGATGGATTAATAATACAGTATCATCCTACTTTGCCCACCTCTTGTTCCTTTGCTGTAATCACAGAGTAGCTGCCTTGTATTTTGTAAGAGACCCATGTATTCTGGGTACATTACAGTATAGCCCATTCCAAGGTGACAGAAGCGGTAATGCATGCATGTGCTGTGAACCTCATCATTTAGCAGCAGTTACGATAGCCCAGTGGTTCCCAAGCTTTAGGAGTATGACAACCCCCTTTTAACCTCGAAATAATTCATGGACACACACCCATCACTATTTGTTGTAATTTTAGGCTCCATTCATTAAGACAATAAATAATGAGGGGGGGAACTACTCTGAACTTCAGTGACACTTTTAAATGAATTCACTTTTTATTCACTGCAACAACAAACACCAGTTAGTCATTTCTGACTAGTAGGTTCATGCCCCTTCAACTTCAAACCTATTGGAATAAACAAAAGGATAAAAATACAGGAAATAATTAATTGTATTACAGTATTCATTCAACCAGCATCCCCCTCCGCTCTCAGTAGAGAATAGTTGGCTCCAAACTGTGGTTAAACCCCAGATTTTCAATAGTTGGAAAGTCCACAAACTCCAATGGGATACCTCTTTGCTCCTCAGTGTTCTCAAATGTCAGACCTATGCTTTGCTGGACCATGGGCTAAGGAATGGGAAAGACTAAGAGATGATTGTTTGGTTGGTTGGTGTAAGATTTTAAGAGAAACGCTTAGCTCTTGCAGAAGGCAGAGATCTCTGATCCTATGTGTTAGGCTTTTTGGTCAGATATGCTTCCTCTTTCTTTTCTTTTGCGCTCTTTTTTGCTTGGTCTGTGGCACATTGCTTTTGGGTAGTCAGGGGCTCTTTTACACTTTAGATCTAAGGTATGTGTAGGCTTAATGAGTGTATTGCTCCTGCATATTTGTAACCTTGCAGTCTGAAGCAGCATCCGAATATATACAAGTGTTGAACGTGCATGTGGGTTCAGTTGTACGTTGCCTATAATACTGCATTGCCTGGCTTGCATTTATCTATCAGTAGGCTGAGAATGTCTGTATTGAGGTGGGTGGGTGGCTCAGCTAGTAATGAAGGAAGGAGCCCATCCTTCACTTTTAGTTCAACTGATCTTTTTCTCTGTGTGTACATTTGTGTGTGGCAGCTGAGTCAGTGGTGGCGCTGTGGCCAGGCAGAAGTGATGGCTGCTTCACCTGCTGGGCTGTGATAAAAACAAGAGGTTGGCAATGGGAATTTACTCAGAATTTACTCAAAAGTTGCCCGCCACAGGTTGCTGTAACCTGCTTCATGGACCCTTTGGGATATTTCTACAGCACCCCCACAGGTTGAGAAGCACTGCTGTGGTAGATAAATAAAAGCCTTTTAAGAGGATATTCAGTCTCATATCCTGAGGCCTGCTTTAGAGCAAGCAGAAACCCCCTTCCCACCATCGAACACATGCATCTTTATAAAGTTCAAAAGGTTTATGCTAGAGGGTGACAGGACACCAGTGTCTAGTTTCACGTTCAAAATTAAATTAGTTAATTGAACACCAGCCTTTAAGGTCCACTTTTCCATAGCAAAAGGCTGACTGAAATCTCAGGCCATTTTGAGCTTGGGGGAGCCCATCTCTAAATGCTTACTGCAGTTAATAGAAGCATTTCTTGTGACTTCAAAATAGCCATGAGGGTCAAGAAATACTGTCATACCAATGGGTATGAAATTGCTGGAATTGCTTCTGTTCTGAATGATATATATTGCATTTCTATTCTGTCCAGGGAGTGTGCCTTCTAGTGTATTTTCTTAGACTGGTGATCTGTCAAAATTACGAAAATAGATCAAGACAATGATCTTCATAAAAATAACCCGTGCATTGCCCCTGTTGAATGCAGGATATTCCATCAAATCACAGGTAACATTAATGGCATCAGACGGTCTGTCATGTTTAGCTAGCTCATATCATTTCTGTTGGCAAGGAGGCACTGCATGAAAAGTTGTTTTCATATCCCACCCATTCCTTAAAGCAATGGAATGTGACACAGTCATCATGTACATTGTACTAGCAGTGATTGATTGACTGGCTGACTTATTGTTTTTACACCTTGAAGCCCTTTCATACAATGAGCTGGATAGATCAGAAAATGGCAATGTGGAAATGGCAAAAGCCTCAATGATACCAACAGGATGTTTGCTTTAAAAGTCTGAACATTAGGTTAGTGGATCACATTATTTGTAAAAAGCCTGACTGGGTGTCATTGCTGTACCCCCTCACTCCGTGTCCAGATGTGGTTTACATGGAAAAGGCTCTAGTTCACAGAAACCATTTCACACCAAGACTCCACCAGGTAATTTGAAGATATGGTTAAATTCAGTAGAGGGGGATTTTTCTGTGTTAGAAAACAATGTGTGATTCATTCCCTTATTCAGGTTATTTGGTGTTACAATGACCTGGTTTGGAAATTCATTTGCAGATGTGGTCTTATTTAAGACATTTATCTGCTGTGCATAAATCTAATCCACACGCCTTGGACTTTCAAACATTGCTACTAGCTGGTAGCCCTTTCAGCCCTGCTTTTCCCAGTGGCTTATTCCATGTGCCCTTAACCTCCACTGACATTAACTGATAGAACACCTGATCCTGGAGCAAGCTGAGCTGCCTTTGCTCTCACCCCTATGGTAGTTGCATCAACCTTGGCCCTTAACTAGCATCTAAAATTAGTACATGTTCCCATATGTGAGGCATGCATAACAGAAGGCACAGAACGACAGGAGTGGGTGGAGAACACAAAGGCTGAGAGTAGGTAAGCTTGTGGGGAATGAGGGGGCGGGGGAATGAAGGGGTGTAAGTGGGGGACAAAACATACAGGGTTGATTCTAAAGTTCCTTTCAGATGTGATAACGTTACCACAGTATTTTTTCAATACTTCTGCATGATGACTATTTCATCAGAATGCACAGAGCCATAAATCTGTTGCAGATGTTGTGTATGTGTATGTCTAGAATGAATGCATATTGGGAGGGCAGCAGCATGATTGAGGGTCCGCTTTCAACCCATACTCATTCATTAGAACGCCATTCAATGAGGGTTCTGTTTAGGTGTTGTAATGAGCATGCATTCCTCAGTTCTGGGATAGCTCAGTTGATAGAGCATAAGACTCTTAATCTCAGGGTCATGGGTTTGAGCCCCACATTAGGCAAAATATTCTTAGTGGTCCCTTCCAACTCTACAGTTCTATGATTCGAAGTATGGAGCCACAATAATAACCCCCTCTCTGGCCCCATTGACAATGCACATTTGAAGCAGTATAGTGCCACTTCAAAGAGTCATGTCTTCCCCCAAGGAATCCTGGGAACTGTGGTTAGTTAAGGGTGCTGCAGGTGTCAGCCACAACTCTTTGGCTGGTGCAATTCTGTTTTACTTCTGGGCCTCTGTGCTGTCCATACTTTTCCCAGGAATTATTTCCTGGTAGTCTGTGTTGGGTTTCAGAAAAGTTGTGGGTCTGTATGTGCTGTATTTCCCCCCGCCACTGGGTGCAATGTGAATCTGCAGTATAATTCCTCACATTGCTGGTGCCTTTATTACTTCCCTGCTTTATTTTACTGCAAGTGGAAGTTATTATATTAAATCCCATTACTCTTGGAGAGCGGTCTAGACAATATTGGTGAACTGAATGTGTTTTGTTTGCTTACTGTGACATATCCTGATGCCCTACAGCAGAGGGCAATGATGTGTCATCCTAGCACTAATGCCTCAAATCATAACAAAACGATGCCCAATGTCTCAATGGCATATATTTTTTTCAGACAGACAGCTTGGTCTTTATCCATACTCATAGCATCTGGAAGGGCAAATTGGAAAGGACACATTGCCCTTGATTTTCCACCAAGACCTACTGTGTGAAAATGGCTCATGCCGCTTTTCACTCAGCCTAGGAACTTGTACACTGAACACATGGAGAGACCCTTAATGTGTATAACCTGCACGTTCCATGCAGCCTTTCCCCACAGAGGAACACTGAATGCAAGGAATTTGAGCGAGAGCACAGTGAGCATGATGCTGGGGACAAGGCAATTCTGTACATTCTTCCGTGCAATAATAGCTTCCTTCCTCCTTTCCATATTCCAAGTCTGAATCCAAGCATAAAGAGCAGAACCCTGGTTGAAATCATGTTATTGTCCCTAACCTGGAACCTGGCAATCCTATTTAGACTTCTTACCCAGTTGTGGGATGCATGGATAGCTTACCACATCTATCAAAGTTATGGCTCTGCCAAACTAGGTAAAACCAGATGCTCCAGTCAGGTTAGAGGAGCAAAGGTGGTCTCTTACAGGAAAACATAGCAGCCTTGTTGGTTATTGCTCTGACCAGAACAAGCCTGACTTGGAAATACTTATAGGAGTCAGCCAGTATGACATGCACTACTGCCATTAAGAGGCACATTTGCTGGTCTGGCTGGTTTCCCTATAAGACACTTTCTTTGGCAGTAACAGTAATGAAATCCTGAAATTTGGCAGTAACAGTAATGAAATCCTGTCTGATGCCATGCTGTGGGGTTGAGTCCTGCCAGACACAGAGGGTGCTGTCCTGTATCTAGGAATGCAGCCCACTGAACTCAACAGAACTTACTTCTGCAGAGACATGGGAAGAGTTGTACCATAAAGCTGCCTATTTTAGAAGATGGTTCAATCCTACTCTGGATAGAGGACTATTTCTTAGACCTCTGTGATCACGGACAGCTGGAAGTTCTACCTGGGTGAGTTCTCCCAGCATATGAACCCTTCCCGCCTTTTCAGCTAATTCACAGGGACCCACAGTGCTATTTTTCTAGAAAAAGAGGTGCTGGAACTCACCATGAATACCTCCCTCTTTCTCTTAGAATGCCAATGGCGCCCACCTGAGAGGTGTCGGAACTGAGGTCCGGTGAGTTCCCCCTGGGGGAAAAAAACCCCTAAGGACCCATATTAATATGGTTCATCTGAGATTTTACACTTGTGTTATAAGCTGCCCCGAGGCTTCCCTAAAACATCATGTGGTTGTTGGAGCTGACGCATTCATAAATAAATTCAGTACACAACATGCATCCAAGAGTCTTCAGCTTTCCCAAAGAGTCTCTGAATGGGTCGTAGTTAAAGGTTGTGAGAGTTCCATTTGCAACCAGTATGAAGCAAGTTGTGGCTAGGAAGGTGGAAAGCTGCTTTGTTGCATTGCCGTTGGTCTACCAAGCTGAGGGCTGCCTGCCACTCTGACTGGGCTTTTTCCTGGGTTTCAGAAAGTAGTGCTTTACAGACTTGCCCACCTGGAAATGCCAGGGATTGATCTCAGGGTTTTGTGCATGCATGACCAGGGAGTTACTGTCCTGCCCCAATAATATAGTAGTCAAGGTGTCTTGGTCTTTTAGCAATAAATGCCAAAAGGTGTCTGGCTACAACAATGGAGAAACTCACATCAGCTAGGACAGAGACAGCTGCTAAGTGCATGTATGGCACCCCGATTCCATTTTATGAGGGGTCGATGCATGACAAATTCGAAAGATGAGACAGCTGATTTTGTGTGGGAGCAATTAACAGAGAAGCACTGGTGACTAAACAAAGCACACCATTTTAATTTTGTGCAGATTTCAAAAGCGGCCCTTGCTGCTAATTTGTTGTCACTGACCTTTCAAGCTAATGGTGACTGCCACAAACATGGAGCGAATTTAATTGCTTTTTCTAGAGCAACATTTCTTAACCTGAGCCTGATATGTGAACTTCAAGAACTGGAGAGCAGTCAATGTAGAAGGTCACACACTTGAAAGCTTTCACCTTTCTCCAGAATTTATTCAAGCAGATTTGTGCTGTGATCCAAGCTTTCAAAGCAGATGGTACTTGTTCGTTCAATAAAAGAAAATCAAATACTCAGAAGACTAGTTGCCGACTTAATAGAATTCATCCAATAGTTTGCCAATTAGCCACTAAAACTTGCACAAGTTATTATTAATTGCTCCCAATGTATTTTTATTTCATCAAGGACGAACCTTAACAAAAGTGCCCCTCAGTCCCTTCTGCTGAGAGATTCAAACCATCATATTCCTTAGGATTGCTATCTATCTATTTGCTTAAAATGAGATATAAGGAAGCAACCATAGGAAGTGTTACTTTCAATTTGATATTGAGTATATCCAAAAACAGCCCTTTAATTCTTGACTGGATTCTTTCCCTTGCCTTAGTGCATTTCCCCAACTTCCCACAACCCGTTGTAATATACAATTACAGTGGTACCTCAACATCCGAATGACTCGACTTCCGAAGGTTTCGACTTTCGAAGTTGGCAAACCCGGAAGTCTTGTCGCCGTGTGTGCGTTCTGTGCCTGCGGTCGTCTTCGTAAGTCGAGGTACCACTGTACTAACTCACACTTGCATGCATAGAAAGGGTTAACCTGAGCTCAGGTTGCCGGTGGAGGTGGAGCTAGTAACCTCCCTACAGCCTTTTGTTTCCTCCCTCCCATTCTTTCTTTTCTCGCTTCCTGGGACAATCAAGAAGTCATACAGTCATGGCTCTCTGCAAGTGAGTTCAATCTTTCTAAAAGGAGATTTTAAAGCCTGCATATTCACTAATCCCAATATTGCATGGAGCTTTCTGAAATGAAACAACATTATTTTCTTTTAAAAGTCATTTGGAACCTGTTTCATCTTCATTTTACTGCCAGCAGATGGAGACTTATTTGCTGTAACTTCTGGAAACCCTGTGAGTAAAACATTCCCTTATTTGCAAAGCAGGAGGAGTGTGCAGATACCCCCGCCCCAAATACATATACTGAACACATGGAGAGGAAGGCAGGACTGCCCCTGCTAGCTATGTCTCCTGATGCAACACATCTGTAAAGGTAAAGGGACCCCTGACCATTAGGTCCAGTCACGGACGACTCTGGGGTTGCGGCGCTCATCTCGCTTTACTGGCCGAGGGAGCCGGCGTACAGCTTCCATGTCATGTGGCCAGCATGACTAAGCCGCTTCTGGCGAAACCAGAGCAGCACACAGAAACGCTATTTACCTTTCCACCCGAGCAGTACCTATTTATCTACTTGCACTTTGACATGCTTTCGAACTGCTAGGTTGGCAGGAGCTGGGACCGAGTGGCAGGAGCTCACCCCATCACAGGGATTCGAACCGCCGACCTTCTGATCGGCAAGCCCTAGGCTCTGTGGTTTAGACCACAGCGCCACCCACATCCCTCACATCTGTAGCCATTCATAAATGTTGAAAATGCAGCCACTGAGGTCATGCTAGCAGACATGACCTTGCTGCACCCCAGCATCTGCAGTGAGCTAGAAAAGCAGAGGGAAGAGATTCTTTTTGCTCTTTGAATTTGGGCACAGACATGGGGAAAGTTCCAAAATAACGCATCTTAGGCTGTAGTTGGCTTTGTAGAATTTGATGCAGGATTAGCTGTTGTGCTGCCTGCTTTTGGAGTCTGCTTACTTCCAACTGGTTCGATTCTATATGTGTTAATATGTAGATATCACAAAATACATGCATATTGTGAGTCTCCAGTAGTAGTAGTAGTAGTAGTAATAATAATAATAATAATAATTTTATTATTTATACCCCGCCCATCTGGCTGGGTTTCCCCAGCCACTCTGGGCAGCTTACAACCGAATATTAAAAACAATACAGCATCAAACATTAAAAAATTTCCCTAAACAGGGCTGCCTTCAGTTGTCTTCTAAAAGTAAAATAGTTACTTATTGCCTTGACATCTGCTGGGAGGGCGTTCCACAGGGCGGGTGCCACTACCGAGAAGGCCCTCTGTCTGGTTCCCTGTAACCTCACTTCTCACAATGAGGGAACCGCAGAAGGCCCTCAGTGCTGGATCTCAGTGTCCGGGCTGAATGGTGGGGGTGGAGACGCTCCTTCAGGTATACTGGACCGAGGCCGTTTAGGGCTTTAAAGGTCAGTACCAACACTTTGAATTGTGCTCGGAAACATACTGGGAGCTAGTGTAGATCTCTCAGGACCGGTGTTATGTGGTCCCGGCGGCCACTCCCAGTCACTAGTCTAGCTGCCACATTCTGGATTAATTGCAGTTTCCGGGTCACCTTCAAAGGTAGCCCCACGTAGAGTGCATTGCAGTAGTCCAAGCGGGAGATAACCAGAGTATGCACCACTCTGGCGAGACAGTCTGCAGGCAGGTAGGGTCTCAGCCTGCGTACCAGATGGAAGTGGTAGACAACCACCCTGGATACAGAATTAACCTGTGCCTCCATGGACAGCTGGGAGTCCAAAATGACTCCCATGCTGCACACCTGGTCCTTCAGGGGCACAGTTACCCCATTCAAGACCAGGGAGTCCTCCACACCTGCCTGCCTCCTGTCCCCCCAAAACAGTACTTCTCCAGTGTGCTTGTTTCCCCCCCCCCTTCCTCAAAGGACCCTAAACACTGGAGCGTTCCTCATGGGCATCTTACTGCTTGGGGGAAGTGGGAGCACAGAATAAGACAGAAATATACTCCAGCAAACTGCAGGTTAAACGAACCCCTTTCCAGCTCTGGTAGCATTTGTGTGACACACCTACACACTGCAGCCGACACACTAATGTGTTGCGAAATACAGTTTGGAAAGCTCTGTCCTATAGGTTTATCTGCATAAAGACGAACATGGCATCCTCTAGCAGAGTCAGTGTGGCAAGCCCACTGCGACTAGGACAATCAGAAATCCAGTAATCTGAGCCCTGTGTGTCATGTTAATTGGGACTGCAACATTTAGCTGTGTGCAAAAGGAATTTTCCTCATCACTAACTAAGCACAATTAACTCCCCCCCCCCCCAAATTAAATTAGGGAAAGGTCTTCCACGTCAGAGGATATGTCTTTTACTACACTGAGCTCCAGGACTTCCTATTTGTTTCAGTTTAAGAACAGCAAAGACCCCTCGTGTTACTTTTGGCAGGAGTTTCAGAGCTGACCTAAAGTTAGCACCTCCCATATCGGCAACATTTTCCAGGACAGTTGTCCCCTTGGCTTGCATGTTCAAACGGTGTCAGATTAAGCACAGCGATTTTATAAACTGCATGTTAAAGCATTGAAGCTAGAGCTGCGAAAGGAGAAATGGTTGTGGCAGGAACACTCTTTGCTCAATTCTTTTCCTCTTTCATTAATATTAGGAAGCGTATGGGGGTTGGGTTTTTTGTTTTGCTTTTTAGGCAAAAAAACTACTGGCAGGAAACTCAGCTGTTTAGAAATAGGTGTAGATAAAACACATTTCTATTCTACTAGGACAGTATCATATGTATCTTGTGACTCTTGACTTTTTCAAGACACCTTAAGCTGCGGCTTAAACTGAATGTTATGCATCCGCTGAGATACAGCACAGATGTAGTTTAAATAGCAAACAAACAAGACAGAGTAGAAAGCTGATAAAGGGACAAATTTGCATCTTGTACTGGCTTAAACAAAACAAAACAAAACAAAACCCAAACATCATTTTTTAAAAAAATAAATGAAAGTGTTTTGGTAGATACATTGGTGCATTGTATTTGAGAACTCTCTCTGTTCTCAAATAACAATAATGGCTGCTCTGTTTCTAAAATATAAAAATGTCCTTCAAGGTTTTGCTAATCAGTTCCTGATGCAGTGCCTTGGGAATCAGTACTGAAGAATGAGTTAATAAATTCAGAAAGTAAGCAGATGAACAAACATACATAAAATTAATTACAGTGGTACCTCGCAAGACGAATGCCTGGCGCAACGAAAAACTCGCTAGACGAAAGCGTCTTGCAATGTGTTTGGTGACTCGCAAGACGAAGTTTTCAATGGCCGCGCTTCGCAAGACGAAGTTTTTCGGCGGTTTGTTGTTGTTGTTTGTTTTTTGCCACGGCAACCCGCGCTTCGCAAGACGAAATCATCGCTAGATGAAGTGACTCGCAGCACAAATTAATTTCGTCTTGCGAGGCACCACTGCAAATCTTAATTTTAATCGTAATACTTGTGTACATTCAGTGCCGCTCAATTATGTAAGCAAATGAAACTGCACTTCATGTGTCAGGCTAGGATATTGTATCACTGTGGGTTATCGTAAGGTACTAGTAGTTTTATATCATACGAAGTTTAATTATTAACACCAGCATGGTAACGAATAGTTCAAAGTACTCTACAGTTAGTCCACAAACTGTTAAACTATACAACCTGATGAACCATTTATGCCATATTATCGCAATCTAAGCTGGTGTGGCGTGTGATCCTAAGCACTTGGATAGAAGCTGCATTCAAAGAAATTATGTGTTCCATGGGTGGGATCCAACTAAATCATATGCAGAATAGACCTACAGAATCTATGGACATGGTTACTTAAGTTCCTATATACAGTGATTGTACTCTATACAGTATAAGGGTAACAGTCTATAGCTCTGGTTATATTATGTAACTATTCTAATATAGCTAGTTTGCCAATTAGACTAAAACAGACAGGGAAAGGTTATAATCAACAGTAATTAATCTCTCGAGTTCCTCTGCTGGCAGATGAGATCTGTTTGCAGGCCTGCCGGATCTAAAATTTAAAAACAAGGAACATTCTACCGTAGCAGAGCATTCGTATGCATATGTAGTTAGAAAGAGGTCTCAGTGTGTTCAGCGGAGCTCACTTCCAAGTAAGCGTGTTTAGTTTATTGTTACTGTAGGGTTCTATGGAATTCTGCGGTACAATTTTATGAAATATGGAGCAATGAAGGAGGACTATTTGCTTTCATAAAGAAGAGAATAGACCTAGAAGTGGGCTTATTTTAAATTGTTCAAAACCCCAGCATCTGATGTTTTGTTATCACACAAAAATAAGACAGTACTTGTTAATCTGGGCTGTTATTCTGTAATCCCTTTGGAGTAAGCCTCATTGAACTCGATGGGGCTTGCTTCTGAGTAGATGTGAAACCAAACAAGGCATGTAAATGAAGCAAAATTCTTTACTGAGATCAGTCGGCCAATTTGGAGAGATGCTGGCAATTCAGACAAAGATAAATCTCGATACTGATCAAGTCTTAGGGTATAGTGTTCGGTTATACGAATTAAAAACGCCCGTCTACAATACCATTTCAGTCTCTCTACTATAGTTAATGGAACACATTTATGGACAGTACTGACATTTTTTAAGTTGTCTGCGCAGCAGGCTGCCTGCAGAAACATTACCATTTGCATAAAATGCTTTATTTTCATACATTTAACATGTTTGTTTCGGTATCGCTATCTGGGTCAGAAGCACAGTGGCCTGACAAATCTCACAGTTGGCGTTTTCTGAGTATTTATGCAAATAAGCAAACTGCATCTCCCAAAAGGCTACAATTTATGGCACTTTGAAAACATTTTTAATAACCCTCCCATTCGAAATGTCACTGCCATTGGTGAATAAACAGAGGCAAAGTCCAACTGACCTTGAAGCTGAAGCCAGACACGTCCTGCAACGAGCCTGGGAGCAAAGAAGTGTGAAGCAGACAAGTAGTGCTGTGACAAAATTACAGGTCATATGAGGAGCAAAATGAGATGCTGGCAGGGGAGGGAAGAAAGGGAGAAGTATTTATTGCACTGGCCAACCCCATTCCATTCAGGTCTATTCAGAATATTTGGCTACACAGCCATGTCCTTGAGGGAGTAAGAGGGTGACCTGGTTGCCTCCATCTTCCACACAGTGCACAAACTACTGATAGATATTTTTCAATCTTGGCATTTTTGTTCACTTCTCTATGGGAAAAGTATTTATTAGTTTCTGTTGGTGGTGGCAGGGCATGGTTGGTTGCCTATAGTTGACTGCAGTGAGTTTTGTTTGTGTGTGTCAGTTGGGAGGGGGATGTTGGGTCAGCTTAGCCATATCAATTCATATGCTGTCAGCGGGTTCCTGTTGTTGTCTTGTTGGGCTGTGTATATAATAAAGGGGAGCTACATTGCGGTGAAGGCATCCTCTTTTGTTTGTCCCCATGCTAGTTTCAGTTTGTTGGTTAGCTTTTCTAGAAGGGCTGTTTCCCATATGGTTTGGTACCAGTGACCCATGTTTACTCCCGACAGGTCCCTCCAGTGTCTAGTTATGATGCTCCTGGTTACTGAGAGTAGATGACTTATGAGTTCTTTGTAGTGTGACTGTGCATTATTGTCTTGGAAGATATTCAGTAAGGCCAGTTCTGGAGTGACTTCTAGTTTCTGTTTAGTCCTGCAAGAAATATGCAAAATAACTAATGTCCAAAAGGATTGCATTTTGGGGCAATCCCACCACACGTGGAGATATGTGTCTATAGAGTGCCAACCTCACCAGCATTTTGGTGGGATTCCTGGGTGTATCAGCACTTGCTTCCATGGTGTTAAAGGTAAAGGGACCCCAGACCATTAGGTCCAGTCGTGATCGACTCTGGGGTTGCGCGCTCATCTCGCATTATTGGCCGAGGGAGCCGGCGTACAGCTTCTAGGTCATGTGGTCAGCATGACAAAACCGCTTCTGCTAAACCAGAGCAGCACACGGAAACGCTGTTTACCTTCCCGCTGTAGCGGTTCCTATTTATCTACTTGCACTTTGACGTGCTTTCGAACTGCTAGGTTGGCAGGAGCTGGGACCGAGCAACGGGAGCTCACCCCGTTGCGGGGATTTGAACCGCCAACCTTCTGATCAGCAAGCCCTCGGCTCTGTGGTTTAACCCACAGCGCCACCTGTGTTAGGTACCATCTATAGATTAACTTCAAAGTGAGTTCCCTTCTTTTGGCTGAGATGGATTTAAAGGGTGGTTTGGACCACAGTTCAGTCCATCCAGTAGGGTTTATTTTGTAACCTATATAATTCTCCCATTTATTTTTTATTGAGATGAGTGGGTTTGTAGGAGTAGTATTTTGTATATTGTGGATACCATCCCCATGCCATGTCCCACAGAAATTACAGGCTGGTTTGGATAGCCAAAGGAGTGCTGAAATTCAGTCTAATTGCCTCCTTCACTACTTCAGAACACTTGCAATGAAAGTGCTCTTCTGCGAGATGGTGCAAGACTTGGCAGTTAACTTGCATTTGTGTCAAGGCAGAAATGTGCATAGAAGCCCATTTTCACACATTAATTTCATTCATCTGATTAGGGCGACAGTGATCAATTCAGCTTTGCTTGAAACTGTGAAACTAAAAGAGGTTAAACATAGACAACAAGGTCCCCACAGCTACAGGGTTAACTTATATTTTAATAACAGGAGTAAAATAAATAGGATAAAGACACAGAAATGCACTTTCTGCTGCACTTACACACCAGGATATGCAAAGGCTCCTCCCCAAGTACAAAGCTGATATTGCAAAATGAAATACAAGAAAATGAAGTTATAAATGATCAACCCCTGTACATCACAGATAATGCCCATAAAGAACTATAGGTATTACATTGTATAGGTTCTGTGGTGGGTAGGTGAGTGGAACAGAAAGAATAGGGGGGGTCCCACAGACAAGTAAAAAGGTACCTCCTTTTGAGATGTGAGCACCTTTCTTAAATAACTGCCATATGGATTGAAAAATATTTTGAAAATATGCAGTAAAATAAGTGTTTTGTCCAAATAACCCATGCTTCTGTTTATCATGCATCAAGATGCTGTCTGCTTTTCCTGTTGGATCACTAATGAAAGGACAAGCAATAAATACACATCTATAAATAGAATTTCCCAAGTTAAAGTTTACCACATTCATTGTACTTAAAACATGCCTTAGGAATTTTACTTATTTTTTGTTTTTTTTAAAAAAAACTTTCTGAGAATTTCCCAAGACTTCTTTGACATCCAGTCGTGCGTTTATTAATAATAGTAAAACCCAGGCCTCTAGCAGGTAGAAACTTATTACTGCACGGATACTTAATACATGCTAATAGTATTTGCAGTTAGACATAAGTGGAATTTATTGTTCAGCTCTTCTCTGGGCCGACAATATATATTAAAGTGCAAATAAAGATGAAAAAATGCGCAAACAAAACAGAAGCTAGGCAGATCCATTTTCTATTGTTAGCATTTAGCAGCTTAGTCTGGTAAAGATCAGTTCAAATATGCCTTAGATGGCAATCTTTTTTAAAACACTTGTCTCCCTGAGAGGGTTTAAGGGAGGTAAATAATGATATTTAGCCCTATTTTGTCAACTGGCTGTTAAGTCATTGGAAAAGTAAGGGCACTTTTCCAGCCTAGTTATTCAACAGTGCTAGTATCTGCATTCTGCTTTTAATGATGTGTTTGTGTTCACTTTCCATGCAACTACAAAAAGGAGGCTACATCTTATTAAAGAACCAAAGGAAGTATCACAAGCATTTTAAATAAAATGACTTAATCAGGGAATACATAGGAGGGGAAAGCTAGTACTAAGGGGGTCACAAGCCAGAAATCACACTGATTTGATAAGTATTAAAAGTACATTCTTCCTGTTGAATTCAATATGACCTAAAGTTGCTTGATTTTCCCTAGATTGTGTCCCATAAGTTTTGGTTCTTAAGGATGGCATATGGGAAGGGGGGGTAGTGGAGGTGGAATCCTTTGCAGTATTTTAAAAGGGAACAAAGTATGTTTTCATTTATCCAATGAGTGGACGAATTACTGCTTTTTAAAAAAATAATTCTAATTTAATAATAATGTTTCTACTCCTCCTGCCCCCCCCCCAGAATTACTGGTGCCAGAGTGTAATTTATATAGATCAACCTTTCTTAGCAATGTTGTTAAGTGCAAAAAAATCAGTAATTCCTATATGATCAAGGCTGCAAAGACTTCATTGAGTTCTAGTGTGTGCAAGGAGATCCGTGCAACCATTATGTGAGGCTCAGCGGTGTTTAAATGCACATCACAGTGCAATGGCATGTAGCAGCAATGCATGGGTGTGATCTGTCTGACACTGCCAACATCTAAACCAGGCACCCCCAAACTGGGGCCCTCCAGATGTTTTGGACTACAATTCCCATCTTCCCCGACCACTGGTCTTGTTAGCTAGGGATCATGGGAGTTGTAGGCCAAAACACCTGGAGGGCCGCAGTTTGGGGATGCCTGATCTAAACCTTTAGAACCGGTTCTAAAGTACATGGGACTAACAGAAGTTCAGAGCCATACGATTCAGTCATTATGATTACTTTGGTTGACCTATTCCTGATTGGAGATAGGGCTTTGGTACTAATGGAAGGAGGGTGGGGAGAAAAGCTTAGTGATAGCAGTGGAACTGCTCTCCAAAGTTGATGGAGGAAGCCCACAAATGTAAAGTGCTGTGCATATATGCACAGGAGCACACATGGCATGCTCAGTATTGGGAAACATATTTTAAAACAAAAGTTATAGAAATAGCTCTGCCAAAACCAAGAGCAAAGCAATTACTCTACTATAGTAGGGGGTGGGAGTTTGGTGGCCCTACGGATGCTGCTAGACTGCAGTTCCTACGATAACAATCTCCGCCAGCATGACAATTGATCAGTTCCCCATTCCTGTTCTATAGGGCCAGTCTTTGCCATGGAACTCAAATATCAAATTTAAGAATCCCACCTAAGTGTGTTATGTCTGACAACATTGTAAGGTAGTGTATCCATTTGTACCCTAGATTAACTAATCATACTTCTAGAGAAGGAAAAATGTATGTACAATATTAAGGTAGCTTTTAATAAGCTGCATCTCTACTCCCCAGCCTTTTGGGGAAAGGAGTTACCAGGATTTATTGACGAATGAGATACTTTCAATTAAAATGAATGGTTTAAATAACAAATGCAGTTGATGATGCTCTTAGATATTATCATCTGCGGATTAAAATACTACTTTACAATGGACACGATGAATTGCAAACTGGATCAAAATGCGTAGTTCCTTGCATGCTCTTTGTGGCTCCTGCATTGTGTCCAAATAAGGGTAGGCAAAGCCTCTCGCTTTACACTTGTATTTCCTCATTCATTGAAGTCTAATGGAATGTGTTATCCATACTTAACTTTGCCCCATTATTCCCTCATTCAGAGTGGTTATTACAGCCATTTCCTTTCTCTTCATTAGGTCTCTGTTTCACTAAACTGTCACGTTTGCAAAACAACAGCTGTTTAATCAACATCTCTGGCGTTTGGTCTTTTACTTCCAGCAACTGCTTCTCTGTGCCCAAAAAGGAATCTCTGTGAGGCTCTGAGTCCCTTAATCGAAAAGGGAATTTGAATTTCTTCCAGCTTTTCCCCCTTGCATTCTGTAGGGGGGCACATCATGCATAATTTCCCCATTACTCTAAAGTTCTCTGTAGGCTGAAGGAAAGCACTGGTTTTTTTCAGGCAGGCAGCCTAGGTTCTATTTTTAGGGATAGTTCATACAAAGTATCTTCATCTATGATGAGACTCTTGTCAAGTAAGTACTGAGTGACCTAGAAGAAAGGAAAAGGAACCCCCGCACAAAACGAGGATTGCCTGTATTATTATTAAATTCATTTCTATACCCCTTTATATTTTAAAGAACAAATCTCAAAGCGGTTTATAACATAAATTCATAGCTGTCAACTTACGGATTGGAAAATAAGGGACCAGCAGCCTTACCCAGTGGCGCTGCACCGGAAATCGGTTCTGCGCATGTCCAGATATGTGCAGAAGCGACTTCCGGTGCCGGGCTGCCCGTGTCCGCATGTCTGGGCACCGGAAATCGGTTCTGCGCGATTTCCAGCAGCACTTGGCAAGTAAGCGAGCAGCTAGCCGCCGAGCGAGGCATTTTACTCGCTCGCTCGCGGGTGGGGTGCCGAGTGGAGCCTCCCTGGCCAGCAGGGAGGGAGAGGAGCTGCTTTGAAATCCGGGATATTTACGGGATATCTACAATCCGGGAAACGGATTGAAATAAGGGGATTTCCGGTGAAAAACGGGAGGGTTGACAGCTATGCACAAATATACCCAAGTACAGTGGTGCCTCGCTAGACGAATGCCCTGCTAGACGAAAATTCCACTTAACGAAAGGATTTTCTGATCGGAGGTTGCCTCGCTATACGACGAGATTTTCTATGGCCACCGCTTCGTCCTGCGAAGCGTGGCCATAAAAACATCCGATCAGAAAATCAGGGCATTCATCTAGCGAAAGGGGAACCAGCTGTAGCAAAGGAAGAAGGCAAAGGAAGCTCAGCTGAGAGACGATGACAGCTGTCACCGCCTCTCAGCTGATCTCCCTTTGCCTTCTTTCCCTGCTGCAGCTGGTTCCCCTTTGTGTTCCGCCGGCACTGAACGCAACTTTGGAGGTCTCTGAAGTTGCGTTCAGTGCCGGGGGAGGCAGGCAAGCGGCGGCGGGGGAACATTTTCCCGCCACCGCGTCTTGCCGCGCACAGCCAGCATGGAGCACGGTTTCGGACACCTCCGAAGCCGCGCTCCATGTGGGGGGAGGCAGGCCCCTACGATCCCCACTGTGTGACAGGAGGGATGGGGGGGAATGTAGGAAAAATCCTGCGTTCCCCCCACATCCCGTCCGACACACAACGGGGATCGTAGGGGCTTCTCAAGCGCCCTACGATACCCGCTGTGTGACAGGCGGGATGCGGGGGAAACACAGGATTTTTCCTGCGTTCCCCCCACATCCCGTCCGACACACAGTGGGGATCGTAGGGGCTTGAGAAGCCCCTACGATCCCCGCTGTGTCGGGCTTGCCCGGGCGCTTCAGCTTGGGGAAGCAGGCAGGGAGATGGCAACAGCCCGGGAAGCTGTGGGCTGTTGCCGTCTCCCTGCCTGCTTCCCTGAGCCATAGCGCATTGGGGGACAGAGCCGAAGATCGGCGGGCGCTGTTTGCCGGGGTTGACAAGCCCCGCAAGCAGCGCCTGCTGATCTTCGTGTGACAGGCGGTGGGGAAGGCAGGCAGGCAAGAGAGCAAGCGCCTGCCTGCCTGTCTTCCCTGCCGCCAGTCCCCCGGAGCCCACAGGAACGCATTGATTAAGTTTCAATGCATTCCTATGGAAAACCGGGACTCGCTAGACGAAAATTTCGTTTCACGAATTGACCCGTGGAACGAATTAATTTCGTCTAGCGAGGCACCACTGATCCCAAACAATCTTCCTCCCACCCCTAATCTACATTATTTCACCAATTTAAGTCTAGTAAAGTAAGAAATGCCGAGTCTCCAATAAATTGCATTGTCTGTGGAATTCCACAATTATAAACTTAGGGCTATCTTGCTGTCCCTGTAAATATTGCGTGTTCAGACCCAGAGACCTCCCCCCTAAATAAATTCACACTTGACTCAAATTTTAGTTAGATTTTTGGCAGAATTTAGGCCACAACTTTGATTACAGAAAGTGACTGGTTGCATAGGCTCTGGTTCAAATAGCTCCCTGCACCCTTGCAGGTAGCGCTGACCCAGGGCACCAGCATAGGTCAGCCAAGGGTGAACACCTGGATAGGAGGAAAGCCGGGAACAGGCTATGTCCGCCACCCAGATGTCAACCCTGGACTCAGGCACGGGCACAACCCCCTCACAGGGTTGAACAAACCATTTGAGTCCCTGGATTCCTTTAACGGAATACCCTTCACATAGGGATGGTGAGAGCGTTCTCCCATCCCTATCACCTGAACCAGTGCCTATCCGCAACCTTACAAGTTGTGATGATTTGCTGCACAGCAGGCGAAACCCAAATGGCACCAGCCAATCAGCCAAGTGGCTGAAATTCCTGCTGTGCCCCTGTCCCAACGACAGACAACACACGACGGCAGAGCAAGGTCAAGCCCTAAAATTAGGGAGAGGTGGGCGGGTGTTCCGATGCACTGACCAAAAGAGGAAGCTCTGAGTCACGTGCATGGGCATATATAGGTCCCTCGATCTGTTTAGACTGTGCCCCATTGGCCAGAATGAACCCAACATTGAGGGACCTACCAATCGGGTGTTGTGGCTGACCAATCTTACCCACCCACAACACAGGAGGTCGGTCTCCAGGTCCCACCGCAACATGTGCCCTCTTTTAGGGAGGACATGATTTGTGCTGTTCAAGGAAAACAAATGATCTAGCCAGTATTTTAGATTTAACGACGAGACACAAACATCTCCTTTTCCACTAAATGAAAAATGTGGTTGTACACTTAGAGCACCACAGAAACTTAGGACAGATGAAAGTACAATACCTTTTGTTGGTATTCTATGCGATAGGAAGTCTGTTGGAACTGTCGTATCTCCCTGATAATATGTGATATCTATTAAAGAAACAAATATATATATATAAAGAGTCCCTTGTTTACTTTCATACATATTGGCTTGGATCCTAACTTTCCTTCCATGAATGAACAGGGTTTATTACCATGTACAGTGGTACCTCATGTTACAGACTCCGCTAACCTGGAAGTAGTACCTCGGGTTAAGAACTTTACCTCAGGATGAGAACAGAAATCATGCGACGGCAGCAGGAGGCCCCATTAGCTAAAGTGGTACCTCAGGTTAAGAACGGACCTCCGGAACGAATTAAGTTTGTAACCAGAGGTACCACTGTAATGGGTTTTTTCTTGCCTCCTTTTTTCCTCTGCAGCCCCCTGCATGCTATTAAAAAAAACCCTACTCCTAGTGCTTGACAGAATCTTCGGAATAGTATGTGGAGGGGGGGGTTATGTGGAGGGGAAGTTATGAATGGAGGAGCAACTTTGGGTCCAAGCCACATGACTTCACTAGAATTTAAAATATTCTATCCTGCAACAAATGGCATTTCAGGAGACTTTTACATGTATCTTCTTCTGAATTACAATTTCAACCTCACTTGGGCCATATTGTTTAGAGAAGCTTTTAATCTTTAATCGATTATTTTCTTCTGTTGGAGCCGCCCAGAGTGGCTGAGGAAACCCAGCCAGATGGGCAGGGTATAAATAATAAATTGTTGTTGTTGTTTTGTTGTTGCCCTTTCCCTCATTTACACAAATCCACCTAATATTTCATTCATGAATCAACTGTAAATGCATCTATTGCAGCTTAATTATCTCCTGAAAACTACCTTCTCAAAGCATGCTATTTTTGCATGACAAATAAATACTTATTTCATAAAATGCATATATATCACTTGATTATTCCCTTCTGCGCAGTTCTGCTTCCCAGAAAACACACACATGCTCCTCATAGGCGACTAATGCTGGTTAAGGAAGTATAGTTCTAGGTTCTGTACATTATATATTTCATTGAACGCAAAACAGCTGACTCAGCTGTTCATCATCAACTTACTCTTGTACAAATGGGAAAATGTGTATACATACAGTACGTATAAACTGGATTATGGACACTCCAAAATTCACCAGCAGGTGGTGATAGAACATTCACACTGCATACATAAATAAACAATTTTGTTCTCATTTCTACCTATAATACAGCTTGACAATCAATATATGGTCAATAGTAAGTCATGGTAAACTGAAACAAAAGTGTAGAGAGAAGAATTACCATTCGCATTTTGGAAAAATTTACAAGGCCTTCTTCAGTAAAGTTGGGTGTTCCTTCTTCAATAAATGCCAGGTCTGTCAAGTACATCCCAAGATATGGCACTGAAGGGGGATTACAACTGCATGACAAGAAATGTTAGGTTTTACTCTTATGTCTTGTACATGGGTCATTTTAACCTTTTCTTCACTATAAACTCCTGAGTCTTTTGAATTACATACAGCCAGGGCCGTCTTAAGCACCCCTGGTGCCGTGGTGCGACGGATCCCTCCGGCGCCCCCCGCCCCGTTTCCCAGCGAGATGGGCAGGCGGGCAGGCGCAGCATGGCTGCCAAGGGCACTGCTGCACGACGGGCAGGCTCAGCGTGCAGCGCTACTGCAGAGGGCGCTGCTGCGCGAAAAAGCGGTGGGCGGGTGCAGCTGCGATGCGCCCCCCTGGCGGGCTGGCGCCGTGGCGCCCTGCACCACCCAGCCTGGCCGTAGGGCCGGCCCTGCATACAGCCCAATCTGGAATCACAGTCCATTGTGCCTACTAGGATTTCACCCTCCTGACATGTATGCATGGGACTATAGTCTTAAGACGCCTTCGAGCTCATTGAGCCTGAATTCATGTAAGCAATTATAACTGAGCTATACTTACTCTCATGCATTCCATATCTGACATATTTTCTTAAACCTTACATAAATTGCAAAGAAGCAGTAAGTGAATGCCAGAAGAAAAGTGCAACTGTGTCTTCAAAACCTGCAAAGAAAGTGTTTCTGGATCTTGAGATATGAACAGGTAATACTCCTTGGTGAAAGTGTGCATCACTCAGGAAGATAATAAAACTGAACATGCAGTAGTGAAATGAGACTGTAAAGTATACATACATACTTTCCACCTTGGAGTAAGCCCCATTCAACACTGTGGGACTTACTTCTGAATTGAAATGTTATAGGACTGTGCTGTCAGTCTGTTGTGAACTCTGCTGATTATCGTTAGTCTTGCTCAGAATAGACCCATTGAAATGACTATAAGTAAATTAGGTCTATTTATTTCAATGGGTCTACTCTCAGTTCAACTTACTAAGAATCTCCCATCAGCTCTAGCCAGCATGACCAATGAGGGAGGATGAGAGTTGTGGTCCAACAACATATGAAGGTTGGCTATCCCAGTTGTTGGATATTCCCAGCAGTTTTTTTAAAATTAATGTGGCAATACATTTATTGGAAAAGTTTCTACAATTCTATTAGGGCACATTATATACAGAGTAATAGGTTTATATGTTCTGCCACTACCCAGAGATACTGTAAAAATCTATGCATGATAATGACTTTGGAGTATGTTCAACAAAACATTGGAATTGAATTCCATGAAGCCTGTATTAAAAAGACAATTTCATAATTGTTTAGCATTACTCCCATAGAAGATAAGCTAGTTGAAGCATTATCTTAATAACTATCCACCATTCACAGCAAAATGTAATAATTTGAAACATACTTCTTGAGTGTTTCTCTGAGATTCTTAAATCTTCCCTCAGATGATACAGTCTTCTGAAGTTTATCCATAAGGGCTTTAGCCTACAAAGAAAACAAATTAGAAGATTCACTCCTTATAGCAAAATGGAATATGATACTACTCAGGTTAAGAAAATTCTGCTGAAACTTGAGTTCAAATGCAAGACAAACACTTTGGGGTTCTAATGCTGGATTACGATAATGTAATGCTCCCTGTGGCCCCATGATGAGGTTGGTCCTGTTCTTGATAGTTAAAGTATTGATTTTCTAGTGATGTGGTTACATCATTCTGAACCACTGCAAACCATTTACTTATAATATTTCTAGTAACAATACCCATTACACAGATAACACATTTTGTGATTACTCACCTGTTTAGAAACCTTAGCCCAGGTTTTCTTCAGTCTGTAGATTGCACTTCTGTTCAAGGCTGATGTGATTTCAAGCACACCATTATAGTTGTGCAAACATCGGCAGATGTCTGCAACTGCTACCCATTTCTCAATTGCATTAGCACGTGAACCAATGTCAGCATAATTCATAATTTGGGAAGCCACAAGGTTGCTCATCTAGGTCAAAGAAGTGGTTCTTAGAATATTTCTATTTACAGCATGCTATTAACAGTATAAATGGAATCACAATGATGGTTGTGTTTTTTTTAGCATTTAACACTAAGAAAGCATATATTGCATAAATGACAATGGCACAAGAAAAAGTGAATTAAGGAAGATGGCAAAGGCAGAAGAATCTTCACCATACAGCAAGTTGCCCTTGGCAGTGGGCTCTCAATTGTGAATCAATGGGAAGAGCTAAGGGGGTGTAATCTAAGCAGAAATCAATAAACTAAGCAATGTGAAACAAGATTGGTATTTTGTTTTTATTAAACAAAGGCATAGTTTAATTCCTTCTGCTAGTGCTTGCAGATTTCAGTCAACTGCTACTGTGCAATTGCTGGCTAGCAGTTTAGGAAAATGGAATGCTCTGGTGGTTTTTTCTGTAGTCAGTCATGAAGGGTCTGGAAGGGAAAGCATTTGCATCAACTTACATCATTAAAGTGTTGGCTGGTTTTCATTATATAAGGTGTTCTTTCATTTTTATCCAGTTTCATCCAACCCTGTCCAAGGAACTCTCTGGAAAAATCAGAAAGAAGAGAACAAAAGAAGAAACTGTCATAGAAATGGCAGACCAGAATATTATTAATTGTATTTATTTATATTATTAACTTAAAATTATTTTTTAAATGAATTATATCTTATGCTTCCTCCAAGGACCTCAGTGTGTTGTACCAATTCCCCCCCCCAGACCCTCTCAAGTGTTAAGATCAGCACAGGGGGCTTTCTTGGTAGTTCCAATCCCTCAGAAGTTATTTTTGGGGGAGGGGGTGATCAAGGGGAGGCATTCTCTGTGGCAGCCCCAAAGTTGTTGCTGTTGACCGTGGTGTTATTTTAATTTATTACCCTTCACCCAAGGTCCCAGGGTGGGTTACAACATTCAATAAATATACACATGGAAAAAGGTGTGAGTCATATTGTTTGTCATATATACAATTTTTATCCAACACTGCTAAATAACCAGAGATGTATAGGATTTTTAAAAGCCCTTATTCATTTTAAAGCACCATCCGTTGGTTAAAAGGAGATGACTAATTTAGGAAGCTGAAACGGTATGCATTTGATATGCTCAATATTCACTGGTCTTGGTCTCAAGCCTACAGAATTCCTGAACTAGCAGTTAGCGAGGGAATATTAATGTCAGATGTTATTTGGAACTAGCGTGTGTAAGTCTGTTCAGGAAGTGAACTGCATTCTGCTCACAAAGAAGTGCAGTAGACATGTGCCTGCTAATTAACACTTTGATTAAAGTCTTTCATAGTCCATTTATTATGCTATGATAGTTTTTAAGCAGCACTATCTGCTTTGCATTCAAATTCTTTTTATAGGCCTGTCACTAATGTGAATCAGTTTGTAACTTCACTTACAAAATATTTTCACTTGATAATAATGATCAGAAAGCCACTTACTCATAGGGTATGCTCCTGAAAACAATGTGATCTAAGAGAGTGATTTGTTCAGCGAGTTCCATAGCCGATAAAGTTTCAAAGCACTCTGGTTTTGGACACTCTAACTGTAAACAAGGAAGCACACAAAAACAGCTATTTCAATCCTTCTAGTTTGTTTCATGCCCCATTAGGTAACTGATGGCAGTATCAATTTCACTGCCCAGTTCTTCATTTATGGAAACAACCTGAGTAAGAGGAAAGGTACTAACACAGGCATTCCCAAACTGCGGCCCTCCACATGTTTTGGCCTACAACTCCCACGATCCCTAGCTAAGAGGACCAGTGGTCAGGGATGATGGGAATTGTAGTCCAAAACATCTGGAGGGCCGAAGTTTGGGGATGCCTGTACTAACAGAACAAACAGAACAGAGGTCTCTACTATGGAAGAGGAATAGAAACTTCAGGTGCAATTCAGCAAAAATTAAGTTCTCCCACACTTCAAGAACATTTGGAACTTACGGGCGGGCAGGGGTTCGATATAGTCTGTTGATGCCAGTGCCTAAGCCAATACTGCTCACATTCTGTAACCAATAAAGTTGTGGCCTAAATTTTGCCCATTAACATTAACCTAAAATTCTGTGTCCTTGTGTTTTTTTTCTCTTTGGGGTGGCTTGGGGGCCTTGACATGCAATGTAACTACAGAAAAATGCTGCCCCAATACCCATGCCCACAGAGTTGGGCCAGGAGAATACTACTGCCAATGATATCAAAAGAGGCATAGTGATTGAGGAGGAGGTCCCTCTCCCTTTCTATGTCATCCATCTGGGCAAAGAGGGCCCATGGTTCTTGTAAATGAAACTCTTCTTGGAGAACCCTTAACATTTCTCTTTCTCTTTCCCTACACTGGTTATCCATTAATACGTTTTCTTATTCAAAATGTAAACCATATGAACAAGCCATTCGTGATGGAGCTGTGTCATTTTGATTCTTTAATGTACCTTCATAGCACTGGTGCATTAACAAAGACTAAAATATTCGGATGCACAAAGAGTAAGGTGAAAGGGACTTAGAGCAAAGCCCACTTAAAGCATGGGTGCATAATGTGGGCGGATAAATTTAGTATCCAAAACCAGTAAGCTTTGAACACTGAATTAAGCTTGCTGTCACTATTGCAACAAACAATTTGCACCTTGATTAGCAAGTACTATAACTGCAAAGCTATCTGTTTCCCCAAGCTATTCTGTGGTTCAAATTCAAATTCATTTCATGCTTCCCTCATGTAAATAATATTTCTGTGGTTTGTGGCAGCACATCCTCGTTTTTCTAATATATTCTTGTTTGTACTTGCAAATAGACACTGCAATTTCCAATAATTTGCATAATGAGCTAAGAGGCCCATTCACAGATGTGTCCCATTCTAAAAGACCTCCATTGTATATATTAAAATGGAAGGCCTGTGTTTTGCATAACTTCCAACTAAGCCTGTGGACAGCTAACAGCTACTCTTTCACCTGTTTCAAACAAATGTTGCTGAACAATTTGAACAGGGAGTGGTCAAGTACAAATATAAAAGGGATGGTAATTAATTTGCTATAAAAACTGCAACAAGCAAGCAGCCAAACACCATTTCTAGTGATTTCATTTACCCCAATTTACATAAATATGAATAAATCTGACATAAGCTTATCTAGATTAACTCACCATCTGCATTATATCCTCAATTTTTAAATGGGTGTCATCTTGATCCTCCTGAGAGAGTGCTCTAAAATAGGTGGCAGAATATTTCATATAAAAATGTGTATCTCTGTGGCTAGTGACAACATTTCAGTAACAAGGACATTTTGTACTTTTGAAACAAACTGGAAAACTTTTATCACAGATAATCAGTGGTTATAAGCCTGTAATTTGGGAAAATCTCCCAACTATTAGGGGAAAAACAGATTTAATTTTTATCTCTTGAAAGAAATGAGCACATTTTTATTGCCACAGTGAGTGCATTGTGATTCTGTTTGTAATCCCTTGAAAATAAGCACTGTGTGGATAATGTAGAGCACAATTTCTTCATTTCTTACAATATTGTTGAATGCCACCCCAGTCTCCTGAACACGGGAAACTGGGTCCAGTGATTAGAAGTCTGGCGTCCAGTTTAACCCCCAAGCCTTGGTTAAATTCTAACATCTACTGGACGCAGGAATTTAGAGGAGTCTGGCACCCACAAACTCCTAACAATACTTTGTGATTAAACTAATTCAACAGCATTACCTCAAGATGTTTGCTGTAGCTTTTCTTTCTTGTGGCAAAAGGTCAGGATCTCTCAAAACTTCTTCTAGCAGATTTAGAACATTCATCTTCAGTTCATTGTTTAGCTCAAAATCCTGTAAAAGAGTTTTTTTCTGAATGAAGTAATCATACTACATATGGGGTTTTGTTCAGCATTTGTTTTTCGCAGTTCTGTTGTTTAGAATAAGCATTTGAACACTACTAAAGATTCTGAAACGAACAAAACCAAGAAGTTATTAAAATGTATCTGCTTGATGAGTTCTGAATTACAAAATAGCAATACCCTAACCAACATTACTTTGAACACTCAAATATACTTACCTATTCTCATCCAAGATCAAGTTCATTTAAAGTAACATATACAATATATCTAGAAGCTGATGGTTTGTCATTTTTATGAAGTTAATTAAAGTAACATTAAACAAACATTAAAAGATACCCCATATTATGTTTCTATAGCACCTTGTTTTTATAAACTGACCAGTTAATATTTTTCATGAAGGGTGGTACACAAATCTCGATAGAAAAATAATTAATTGTAGGACTTCCAAGGTAAAAATCAGCACTTTTCTCAGCTCAGAAATGAAATTTTAATTAGAGATTATTTTCAAAAAAGGTGATATTAGGCTAGGCAAACTGAAGCTGCAGTATTTAGTACTATGCAGTCCCCAAGCAATGTCTTATGCTTAAAAGCAACATATAGTATCTCCTTCTCAAACCTAGATGGAAAACATACATCAATTCTGAGAATAAATCTGACTTTTTCTCTTACTTAATACTTGTGCATCCCACTCCAGAACAGTGAGGAATATTTCCAAAGATCAGACACTGGGAGGGTGGGGGATGGATTCAAGAAAATGCATGTACTGAAATATCTTCATGTTTGGAGTCATTGATAAACTCCAGGCATTTGCATTTCAGCTTAGTACAGATGTTTGGATAAAGGATTTAAACTAAAAGCTTCATCAATCCAGTATATTTGTAACAGTTCCTTTTATAGTGATTGTTAGCTACCATGTGGGTAGCAATTCAGCATGTTTCCATAGAAACCCAAACAATAGTCGCTAGCAAAGTTCTTGCAATTCTTGTACATTTTATTTTGAATGTGTGATTAGGAAAGATATACTATGCTATTGCCCTATACATATTTCTCAATATTTTAGCTTCAATGTCTAGTGACTTCTGCAAGGACTTACCAAACAAACGTTATCCTATGAGCAAAGCCTGTTGGTAAAAATCTTGCTGTATACAAAATAGCTGAAACTTTGTCTATCTATGGCCACTGCTTTTCTGTTACTGAGAGAATGATGAGAAGTATTCCAACACTCCTTCTCCTTCATCATCATCATCATCATTGAAACACTATAGAACACTCAAGAAATCTGTTAAGTTCACTCCTCACCTATTTGTCTTTTCAGAAACATTGCTCATAAATAAATAATAATAATAAATAATATATTTGCCCAGTGATGCTTTGTCAAACATGATGTTCCTCACATAGCAAGACAGGTGTTTTATTTCCAGGCAGAATCTGCTTAATCTGTAACCAAACCAGAGAAGTATCTGGCATGCAGAGCGAGTGAATGTTAAGTTGTTGCTATGCAGCTAAAAAGCTTTTCACTTCCTTTGCAGCAGGTTATTGTTTGTGTGCAATTTCTCTATAGCAGCCTTCTTCTGCACATTTATTGACAATAATTTCTTTTCTATTCTCTTTTCAAGTCTCTGACCCCCTTTTATAACGTACACAATCTTTTAAGGGTTTTTTTTTAAAAAAAACAACAACTGACATTTGAAACCAAAGGCATACTCCTTACTCGTTTTCCATTATTAATGGTAAAACAGCCATGAGAGATACATGCATATTTGAATAGATTAATTATAAAACAGCATAGGAAAAGTATGTAATGCTTAATGTTTGTATAGCATTTCATGGGCATTATCTGTTCCTTTCAACAATCTTGAAGACCGTTGCATTATCCCCCATTTTGCAGACAGAAAAACTGAGGCTTGCCTAGGCAAGTTTCAAACCGTGGACTTTTCATTAGTACCTTAGTATGAAATTCTTGGAGAGTGAAGTCAAATGGGCCTTAGAAAGCACTGCTAATAACAAGGCCAGTGGAAGTGATGATATTCCAGCTGAACTATTTAAAATTTTAAAAGATGATGCTGTTAAGGTGCTACACCCAATATGCCAGCAAGTTTGGAAAACTCAGCAATGGCCAGAGGATTGGAGAAGATCAGTCTACATCCCAATTCCAAAGAAGGGCAGTGCCAAAGAATGCTGCAACTACCGCACAATTGCGCTCATTTCACACGCTAGCAAGGTTATGCTTAAAATTCTACAAGGCAGGCTTAGGCAGTATGTGGACCGAGAACTCCCAGAAGTGCAAGCTGGATTTCGAAAGGGCAGAGGAACCAGAGACCAAATAGCAAACATGCGCTGGATTATGGAGAAAGCTAGAGAGTTCCAGAAAAACGTCTACTTCTGCTTCATTGACTATGCAAAAGCCTTTGACTGTGTCGACCACAGCAAACTTTGGCAAGTTCTTAAAGAAATGGGAGTGCCTGATCACCTCATCTGTCTCCTGAGAAATCTCTATGTGGGACAAGAAGCTACAGTTAGAACTGGATATGGAACAACTGATTGGTTCAAAATTGGGAAAGGAGTACGACAAGGTTGTATATTGTCTCCCTGCTTATTTAACTTATATGCAGAATTCATCATGCGAAAGGCTGGACTAGATGAATCCCAAGCCGGAATTAAGATTGCTGGAAGAAATATCAACAACCTCAGATATGCAGATGACACAACCTTGATGGCAGAAAGCGAGGAGGAATTAAAGAACCTTTTAATGAGGGTGAAAGAGGAGAGCGCAAAATATGGTCTGAAGCTCAACATCAAAAAAACCAAGACCATGGCCACTGGTCCCATCACCTCCTGGCAAATAGAAGGGGAAGAAATGGAGGCAGTGAGAGATTTTACTTTCTTGGGCTCCTTGATCACTGCAGATGGTGACAGCAGTCACGAAATTAAAAGACGCCTGCTTCTTGGGAGAAAAGCAATGACAAACCTAGACAGCATCTTAAAAAGCAGAGACATCACCTTGCCGACAAAGGTCCGTATAGTTAAAGCTATGGTTTTCCCAGTAGTGATGTATGGAAGTGAGAGCTGGACCATAAAGAAGGCTAATCGCCGAAGAATTGATGCTTTTGAATTATGGTGCTGGAGGAGACTCTTGAGAGTCCCATGGACTGCAAGAAGATCAAACCTATCCATTCTTAAGGAAATCAGCCCTGAGTACTCCCTGGAAGGACAGATCGTGAAGCTAAGGCTCCAATACTTTGGCCACCTCATGAGAAGAGAAGAATCCTTGGAAAAGACCCTGATGTTGGGAAAGATTGAGGGCACTAGGAGAAGGGGACGACAGAGGACAAGATGGTTGCACAGTGTTCTCGAAGCTACGAACATGCGTTTGACCAAACTGCGGGAGGCAGTGCAAGACAGGAGTGCCTGGCGTGCTCTGGTCCATGGGGTCACGAAGAGTCGGACACGACTAAACGACTAAACAACAACAACAAATGAAATTCTATGCTCACCTGGGAGTAAGTCCCATTAAATTCAATGGTGCTTGATTCTGAGCAACCATGTCTAAGTCTGCACTATATTAGATCATTTTTAGATGCAAAGTCTACCATCCGTTACTATTATTTTAATGAACAACATCAACATCCTGTAACATCCCAAAGCAGCAGCTCTTGCATGAATGCTGCTTGCAGTCCCTTCTGAATCACCTCAATCCTGAAGCCTGCTTGCAGCAGGACACCTGCTTACAAAGCCATATTCTGCAGGATCAAATATTCTCCCCCAGCCCAAACTACGCCTTGCCTAATTCCTCCTTGTTTTGTAGTTTTCACTACTCACTGGGAGAGCCAGTGGAGTAGAGTGGATTGAGTTGCTGGACTAGCACCAAGTCCATCAAGATTCACATCTCCACTCACCTCACAAAGCCACTGGCAGCTTTTGGGCCTGTTAACATCTCTTAGCTTAATCTACTTCACTGGGTTGTTGCAAATAATGATAATAATAATAATTTATTATTTATACCCCGCCCATCTGGCTGGGTTTCCCCAGCCACTCTGGGCGGCTTCCAATCGAATATTAAAAACACAATACAGCATTAAACATTAAAAACTACCCTAAACAGGGCTGCCTTCAGATGTCTTTTAAAAGTAGGATTGTAGAGCTCCTTAGCCGCCCCTTCTACCCCAGCAGGAACTTAAATAAAGCCAGGGGCTGGCTTAGAGCTTAGGAATACAGTTACAGTAGGCTGCCACCACTCCCAGTCGTGCTATTACTTAGAAGGTTTAGGGAGACTCCTTCTGCCCCTTATCTGGGTTGCACGGTTTAGCTCACAATTTATAACCCAATTAACAACAAAATATCTAGTAGCGGTTGAGTGGTCTGGCGGATTCAGCTTCACTCATTCTAAGGCAAGTAAGACCAACCAATAATTACTTTTCAGTATTTATTGTAACTAAAATACTTATAAACGGTGCACGTTTCATATAAGCATACAAATAAAACAAAACCTAAATTGGCATTACTATCTAATGTACTTACACATAAAAGTTCAATATTAAGATTAAAGCACAAAGTCTCTCCATCAGGTCCCTGCATTCCAACAAGGGCATGACGAACACTCTGGCAGAATTCCAGCAATTTTCTCAATGACAGGCATTTACATTGACAAAGGTGGCCAAAGGAGGCCCCTTGCACCTCTAGACGCTGAGAAAATATCCCTCTTAACCCCACGAGGTAGTGCGATTTTAAACCAATTGAAGGGATACTTTAATCAGTAAAGACCCAATGATTAAAGACCAAAACTATAAATCACTTGTCAACTATTCACTGCAGCTGGGCAACGGCTGATTAACAACCATCCAAGGAGTTTAGGTCACTCCCTACCTTCCCAAGGCAATTAAGGGAAGAGGAGAAAAGCTTATCTTAAAGGAGCGCCAGACACAAAAGCCAGGCACCTTCCCAAAATACCAACCTTGGCTTCTCTCCCCAAGCTGAACAGAACAGGGGCCGAAAGTTAAACTTTTTCCAGAATCCCTCTTGCACTACAAGGATAGTTGCTTATTTCCTTGACATCTGATGGGAGGGCGTTCCACAGGGCAGGCACCAGTACCGAGAACGCCCTCTGCCTGGTTCCCTGTAACCTCACTTCTCGCAGCGAGGGATCCGCCAGAAGGCCCTCAGTGCTGGACCTCAGTGTCTGGGCTGAATTATGAGAGTGGAGACGCTTCTTCAGGTATACAAGACCGAGGCCATTTAGGGCTCGAAGATAAAGGGGGGGGGATAGATAAATAAAACAAGCAAAGAATAAAGGAAAAGCCAGGGAGCTTGAGACCAGCCTTCTCCGGTACGTGTATCATTTTACATGTCAGGTAAAAAGAAAGAAAAGGCATAGGATTTTAAGAATAAAGCAGCATGATGGGGAAGGGTTAAGAAACTCCCAACCTTGCCTTATGGGGTAGTCTTCTGCTTTACTTGGCAACCTTCGTAGTGACTTGGGGGGGGGGGTGGAGGAAGGGAAGGCCAGGACAAACTCCACATGACTTAGCATCATGTGTACTTTGGCCATGAGTGAAATCCAATTTACCTAGAAAACAAGAATGAGGACTATAAAAAAGGTTTCGAACAGTCTGCATTACAGACAAGAGTTTACTGCATTACATTTTCCTGGATATAAAGCTAGCGGCTCTGTCCTGATTTTGCACAGTCCTTTTATATTGCAGTACCTGTTGCATTATGGAATTGTGGCTTTTTGAGCCACCTACTGCCATATCATGCTAACTTTTAAAATGGCAGGAAAGAACTGTACGCTGGGAGGCTAACCCAAATTTCATCATGGTGAGTGGAATTGGCACGATTATGAAAATGGCAGGAAAATTACAATGCAAAACCCCACGATTTTCCATGTTGCAAGCAGATTCTTTTCCTGGACACAACTAACATGGAAATTAGCACTAAACTTCCACTAGATTTCTAGAAGTGGCTTTTATGTGTGTGAAAGGTCACATAAAATGCAAACATTCTCAGGTAAGATAAGGTCTGCAAAACAGAATAAAGTGCTGTCTTAATAGAGCCATGAACTCACACAGCAAGCCTGTCACAATATGCTTACGTATATGATGTACATAGGGCCAATTAACACTCCATATTGCTTTAGACCTCTTAAGCATTTCATTTGCCATATAACTGTTTTCAGGCTGGCTTGTAATAGGGTCCTTTAACTTAAATGTGAAAGAGAGGAGGAAGATAAGAAGAAATACTGCTTTGAGGCATATCTGACAACTCTGCCTTGTACATATAGAAAAAGTGTGTACATTACAGCTTGTTATATAATACTGTGCCTTGAAGAGGCAAGAAATGCAAAACACCTTTGAGAAACTCTGCCAGGAAAATTGTAGGAGCACTGTGCTCTCTGGGTGCTAAACACCCATATTTATTAGCCCACACCAGGGGCCACTTTGAACAGTATGAGACAACCGATGTATCACCATGGAAATCTACTGTAGGTTGAGATAACTGTAACACACACACACACACACACACACACACACACACACACACACCAGCTTTTTAGAGAATGGAAGGAAAAATCTATGAATAATTAAACATTTGAAATAACAACGGTTATATAAACATTGACAAAATATACCTGGTGATTATAACTGGACACATAAGAAAAGTCACTTGGACATCATCCAGAGTAAGTTTCATGTCTTTCCAAAACCAGTGGAATTGCATGCCCAGGCACATGATGCCTGCAGCGCAGGGAGAGGCCAACCATAGAAATAAAACAAAGAGCATTTCTATTGGGTTGAAATCAGCCACAACTTGATTACAGCAAGGCCTTTGACAAGGTGCCCCATGATATTCTTGTAAAGAAGCTAGTAAAATGCGGGCTAGACAATGCCCGCATTCAATGGATTTGTAACTGGCTGACTGACCGAATCCAAAGGGTGCTCATCAATGGCTCCTCCTCATCCTGGAGAGTAGTGACTAGTGGGGTGCCACAGGGTTCTGTCTTGGGCCCAGTCTTATTCAACATCTTTATCAATGACTTGGATGATGGGCTTGAGGGGATCCTGAGCAAGTTTGCAGATGACACCAAATTGGGAGGGGTGGCTAATACCCCAGAGGACAGGATCACACGTCAAAATGACCTTAACAGATTAGACAACTGGGCCAAAGCAAACAAGATGAATTTTAACAAGGAGAAATGTAAAGTACTACACTTGGGCAAAAAAAAAAATGAAAGGCACAAATACAGGATAGGAGACACCTGGCTTGAGAGCAGTACATGTAAAAAGGATCTAGGAGTCTTGGTAGACCACAAACTTGACATGAGTCAACAGTGTGATGTAGCAGCTAAAAAAGCCAATGCAATTCTGGGCAGCATCAATAGGAGAACAGCATCTAGATCAAGGGAAGTAATAGTACCACTGTATTCTGCTATGGTCAGACCTCACCTGGAGTATGTGTCCAATTCTGGGCACCACAGTTCAAGAAGGATACTGACAAGCTGGAATGTGTCCAGAGGAGGGCAACCAAAATGGTCAAAGGCCTGGAAATGATGCCTTATGAGGAACGGCTTAGGGAGCTGGGCATGTTTAGCCTGGAGAAGAGAAGGTTAAGGGGTGATATGATAGCCATGTTCAAATATATTAAAGGATGCCATATAGAGGAGGGAGAAAGGTTGTTTTCTGTTGCTCCAGAGAAGCGGACGCGGAGCAATGGATTCAAACTACAAGAAAGAAGATTCCACCTAAACATTAAGAAGAACTTCCTGACAGTAAGAGCTGTTCAACAGTGGAATTTGCTGCCAAGGAGTGTGGTGGATTCTCCTTCTTTGGAGGTCTTTAAGCAGAGGCTTGACAGCCATCTGTCAGGAATGCTTTGATGGTGTTTCCTGCTTGGCAGGGGGTTGGACTGGATAGCCCTTGCGGTCTCTTCCAACTCTATGATTCTAACTTTATTAATTACAGATGTAAGGAGGTTTTGGCCAAGGCATTGGGCATCAAGTAGCCTGACTGCTTGATAAGTAGGGTCGCCCCTGACATGCACCAGGTGATATGATATGATCCCCGCTGTGCCATCATTGGATGGGTGCTATAGCTCACCGGCCCCTGTGTGGACAGAGGCATCCCTCCTGGATCCTCGATCAGCTAATGGGATACTCAATCAGCTAAGGATCCAACCCAATGTTTTATCCGCCAAAAGTTGTGACTTCTGATATGAGGTAGGCAAAAACCTGCAGACCGGTGAATTTGTCTGCAGGAAAAAAATCTTCCCTGGCCCCAAATACAGTGACAGACTATACCACAACAAGGTCCCCACACTGACCTGCCCACTCACCTTTGGAAAAGACACAAACAGACTGGCTGGGTAGTGAATCCCACAATGATCTGCCCAGGTGCGGCCCTCCTTTTATACTATGGGGGCGGACCAAGTTGAAGCCAGGTCATCACCTACCCTGCCCTGCCGGCACCCTGATTGCTTGTTCAAGCAGGCCAAAGCCAAATCGGCAGGGGAGGCACCCCAATAGCCAAGCGAGCAAGAAACAAACAAACAACCTTTCATGTGACATTTCACAGAGCATGATGGGATTGCATGGGATCCACTGCAGCCTGACGAAGTAGAGCAATTTTATACCCGTTCTGGCCACTGCCAGAAAGAGGCACTGATATGGCGGTGTTCCATGATTTCTACAGTTAGCCCAATTAAAATTTTATTCTCTGTTATGTAATGCGACATGGAAGCATTGCTTTCCACATGCAGTAAGGTAATGTTTAAATCACCCACGAGTAACTATGCTGTTATTTGAAAGAGGGAAAGCCCAAGTAATAGGAGAACAACACAGAGCCATGACTCAATATTATATTTCAATAGCTAATCATACTGGATACATATTTTGCTGATCCATGCTGCATCTAAACACCTACAGTATATATTTAAAAACCACTCTGAAAATGATCTGGAAAAAACAGTTGTAAAGCTCACAATGGAAAATTTCATTCAGTTCCAATTTCAGCTCTACAGCACCAACTGGTTTCACAGTGTTACAACATGTTTATAACTTAAACAAACAAACAAACAAACAAACCTAATGTAGCTGAGTCCCCAGCGGTAGATTTTTGGCAACTGTGCCTGTCTCAGAACTGAACAAACAAACCTTTATTAGCTTATTCCAAACAATGCATTCGTTGAGTAAAACACAACTGTAATGAGAAAAGCTAACCTTGTTCCCTTGTAATTATACCACAGCAATATAACTATTCTAATGAGGCTGCACTGCAAACCTAAATTTGTAATATGACAATTGTGATGCTTAACACAGAGCCCAAATTGGTAATTCTGCACCAATGATATGTTGTTTGTGTGCACAAATTCTTTGATACAATGGAGATTTTGCTGGGGAAATGTAACAAAAAGTACCTGAGAATGCTTTGAGACCCAGTGGCGAAGGACATTCAGGACACGATTAGTAGCTGCTCGACGTATTATGAATTCCTTATCGCATGTTCGTTCAGAGTTATTAAACCCTACACAATTTAAAAGGAAAGTTCAAGATGAAATAAATGCTGCTAGATGAAAAGGAAAATCTATGGGAATCATTTCTCTTCCCCCCCCCCCGCCCAACACATAGCCCATTGGCTCAGAGCATATCTTTTAAAAATTCCCTTAAACGCTAACACATTTAAGGAGGAGGAGGAGGAAGAGGAGGAGGAGGAGGAAGAGGAGGAGGAGGAGGAGGAGTTTGGATTTGATATCCCGGTTTATCACTACCCAAAGGAGTCTCAAAGCAGCTAACATTCTCCTTTCCCTTCCTCCCCCACAACAAACACTCTGTGAGGTGAGTGGGGCTGAGAGAATTCAAAGAAGTGTGACTAGCCCAAGGTCACCCAGCAGCTGCATGTGGAGGAGCGGAGATAAGAACCCCGTTCCCCAGATTATGAGTCTACTGCTTTTAACCACTACAGCACACTGGCTCTCAAAACCTAAAGGACTTTGAAGATTTTGCTTACATATTTATTTTATATGAGATGTGTATCAGTGTGTGTGTGTGTGTGTGTGTGTGTGTGTGTGTATCAAAAAGTCCTCATATGGAGAAGATACATACATTTATAAATACATAAAATTAATGCGTGAACCTGTTCTGTCCTTTCTTATGTAGTCCTGAGTATCACAGACACTTCTTCGAATCTAAAATATGAATTTCGGGGGGGACGGGACTGCAAATGGAATGTACTGTTTTTCGCTGAGTTGGGTGCCACTTATACTTTACAAGGTATATGAGCAGCAATACATGTTCTATTTTAATTAATGCATGGAATTCATTGCCACAAGGTATGGCAATGGACATGATCTTAGATGGCTTTAAAACAAAATTAGACAAATGCACAAAGAATCAGTGTGTATCCACATATATTAATCAAAACTCCCATGTTCAGAGGTGATTTGCCACTAAATGCAGTGAAGGTCTATTGTCTTCAAACCCCAGTGAAGATCTCCTAGAGATCTTCTGATTGGTGGACCTTTGATATGATTAAGTATTCTACTATGACTTAACCCTTAACATAAATGTGTAATATCAGCACTTACTGGCCTATTAGGGAAAGGACTATGCACCGCAGTTTGTAGTGGAACCTATCCGATTATTTAACATTTTTTGGCTGAAATTGAACAATTCCCATAATATATAAGGTATGTCCAAAAATAAGAAGCTGACCATCTCATCATTGTTTGACAACAAATATCTATACCACAGAGATATTTGCCTTTGGCAGATCTTCTCTAACTTCCTTTGTTGGCAAACCTAATATAACTTGAGTCAAGTCTTTATTGCATCAGCATTTATGTTTTCCCAGCACATGCACTTTATTATATGCACAAATTTGAACAAATATTGGCTCCTCTACATGACACGCAGCATCATTTGACCATGAATAGCTTCCTGTTTTGTCGTAACCTTCCTTTTTCTAGTTTTCTTTCTATGCACAGTGTTTGACTGCACAGAACAAATGGTCTGGGAAGCTTCTGCATATTTATCTCCCTCACTGAAGTATGAGGCTGCCTCTCACTAATTAATTCAATATATTTGTTAATTGTCCTTAGCTAAACATTGTCAGCCCCACTTATACTTAGTTACCCTCATTATTCGGCAGTAAGGTTTATCATACTTAATAGCCCCATTGTTTTTGTATTTATCATTGTCTGTTCTGCAGATTCAATTATCTTTCTCCTTGCTCATTTTTATGTCATTTGCAATTATTCTTTGTTTTTATTTGGAACATTTACTAAATGCATTTTCTGCTTGTTCGGGGTCTGACTAATTATTTGGGATTGGAAAATAATGATTCTGCAAAATAGACTAAATGCTGTGCATAATTTTTGGTTTCCTTTGCAGCACAGTTTGACTAGCTGTGGTTGGTCACCTGCAACTATCTGCTTTGTAGAAATCTTTTCACTAGTCAACCACCTGTTCTTGTTATATATCATATTACATAATGCACAAGTTGAATGGTGGGGTTTCCCAAGTGGACTCTCCTGACATTTAGGCAGCAGAGATTTTGCAATCCTATGATTAACAGCCATCTAAGAACCTTTTTTACAGTGAATAAATAATGATGTTATTGTACTTTTTGCACAAAAAAGCATGAAAATGTTATAAATACGAAGAGTAGCAAGTATTACATGTGATAATATCAGGGCTGTGCTAATTAGCAACAACAATCTCAATTAAGTGCAAAAGGATGCATTTTATGAAAAAAACAGTTTAACGATGCATTGACATTGATGGTGTCTATATTCATAGTGGCTATCATAGGAAACAGATCTTGGAATCATAGTGGAAAGAACACTGAAAACATGAATTTAGTGTACCCAAGCTTTAGGCAGAATCAGAAAGTAAAGGAAAGGAGGAAAAAGCGCCAGCAAATATGTAAATCTATGTAATGTGTGAACACCATTGCATAGGAGTAAAGACAGAAACAAATCTGACACTGATGACACCATACTGATGCAAACAGCTAGGGTGTAGAGAGCTCTAGAATGTACCTTAAAAACAACCAACTTCATTGTGCTCTAAGGCAGCAATGTGAACCCCCCCCAAATGCAAATCTTATGAAAGTCAAAGGAAATTTGAACTGTGCTTTTAGTAAAACAAAAAATCAGGCCAATGATGTCAGCAGAAAAGACTATCAGCAAGTTTCAAAATGCAATATATATGGTCAATTAATTGCCAACAGGGCAGTCTCGAGCAGGTCGGCCGCCCTGGCTCTGAGGGGCGGAGATCGCTCCGGCACCCCCTGCCTACCGGCCCGGCGCCCTGGCGCACCGCGCCACCGGGGGGCTACCTAGAGCCGGCCCTGATTGCCAACAATATATAAGTACCAGTGGGTCATTTATATCTTTACAGATAGTTCCCTTATATATTTCAGTGCACTAGATTTTAGCCTAGTAATTTTTGCTGCTCAATATACAGTGAATATTTGTTGTTTAGTTGTTTAGTCTTGTCCGGCTCTATATACAGTGAATATGTTGTTGTTGTTTAGTCGTTTAGTCGTGTCCGACTCTTCGTGACCCCATGGACCATAGCATGCCAGGCACTCCTGTCTTCCACTGCCTCCCACAGTTTGGTCAGACTCATGTTCGTAGCTTCGAGGACAATGTCCAACCATCTCGTCCTCTGTCGTCCCCTTCTCCTAGTGCCCTCAATCTTTCCCAACATCAGGGTCTTTTCCAGGGAGTCTTCTCTTCTCATGAGGTGGCCAAAGTATTGGAGCCTCAGCTTCACAATCTGTCCTTCCAGTGAGCACTCAGGGCTGATTTCCTTCAGAATGGATAGGTTGATCTTCTTGCAGTCCATGGGACTCTCAAGAATCTCCTCCAGCACCATAATTCAAAAGCATCAATTCTTCGGCGATCAGCCTTCTTGATGGTCCAGCTCTCACTTCCATACATCACTACTGGGAAAACCATAGCTTTAACTATACGGACCTTTGTAGGCAAGGTGATGTCTCTGCTTTTTAAGATGCTGTCTAGGTTTGTCATTGCTTTTCTCCCAAGAAGCAGGCGTCTTTTAATTTCGTGACTGCTGTCACCATCTGCAGTGATCAAGGAGCCCAAGAAAGTAAAATCTCTCACTGCCTCCATTTCTTCCCCTTCTATTTGCCAGGTGGTGATGGGACCAGTGGCCATGATCTTAGTTTTTTTATGTTGAGCTTCAGACCATATTTTGTGCTCTCCTCTTTCACCCTCATTAAAAGGTTCTTTAATGAATATACTGTATACTTTAATGAATATACTGTATATTCTTTAATGAATATACTGTATATTCTTTAATGAATATACTGTATATTCTTTAATGAATATACTGTATATTCTTTAATGAATATACTGTATATTCTTTAATGAATATACTATTCTTTAGTGAATATACTAACATGCAAAGTTTTCAGGATCCTCACCAGTGACTTTGGGCTTACCCACACTTCCTCTTGTTGCACTACTTTCTCCCAGGGAAAACTGCTCTTCAGTGCTTAATTGGAGCAAGGGGCAATTAGGTTTTCTGTGGATTGCTGTTTGTTCCAATTTAGAGCTCAAGACTAGGTCTCTCTTGCAGCTTCCTACCACATGCCAAAAGCATCACTGCCCATGCACTGTCTTCTTCTCTTTTGCTAGATTCTCTGACGACAGGCTGCATTAATTAAATCTCAGGATGCAGCTTAATTCAGGAAGGACCCCATGACCTGCCATAGAGGTGCCAGTGGCCTCAGTCCTCCCTTTACAGTTGAAGATGTATTTATTAAGAGGTGTGGTCTTCTTTCTCTTCCTCCAATAACTACCATTTTAATAGAAGCTTGCTGATTAATAAAAGCTGCATGGTGCAGTTCCCCTCGGTTTGAAGGAGAGCATTTGCCTAACCAGTTAATAAAATTGCTAAGCAACAGTTCTCTAGATTCAAAACAGCTCTTGGTTCTGGAACAAAAATAGAAGTCTATTCAAACTGATCACATAATTCGTGAAAATTGAAAAGAAAGAAAAAAGGAATAATGTTCCCGAGTATAAAATTCAAGGATAGATTGAAGCACGTTAATTCTCTGCCTATTATTGACACCCCAGACAGTCTAAAGACAAACTTTAGGAAATACGATAGATATGCAAATTCCAGGTAGAAATACACTAGGGAGGAAATGCCAAGGCCAATATTTTAATCAATGGGGAATACAGTGAAAAACACTGCCATGCTTCATTCTAGCAAAAACAGCACATATTGTGCACCAATAAGGTGTGCTAGATGGCAGACGTGAGAGAATGCTTTCACCTTTCAAAACTACAGATTGAAGAGTTTCATCAAATGTAGCTTTTCCCAGTGTTGTAACAGTAGAACATTTTCTTAGCAGTGTGCAATAACACAAAATGAAAAAATAAAAACAACAGTAAAAATTTAAACACAAGAGCAAAAGAAATACACAATCAACCACCTACCAGCAATCTGCTGGAGCAAATCATTCAGTTACTTGGTTGAAGGCAGATGACTGAAACCCACCTGCACTGTGCTGAGCTCCCCATTCCTCATCCCTCCCCCTCTCAGTAACTGGCAAAGATACTCAGTGCTGGAAAGTGAGGTGAGCCCCACTGCCCTGCCCATACCACCCTGCCAGCTGAACCGCCAGTGATTTTCTGGGAACCCTTTCTGAGCCTTCAGCTTTCATTTGTAAAAGCAAGTCTCTAGTCCTTTTCAATGCGACAATACAAGGAAAAGCATGCAGACGGAATTGGTCTCTACTGAATTGCTCTCTAAGAAATAATTTAACTGATGTAAGTGTATTGGATGACCTCCCTCTTCTACAACTTATTCCTGGCCTGCTTACCACATAATTTCTGCCTACAGGACTGGCACCATGTACACCATGACCACAGTCATGGTTGTCTCAAGAAACTATAGGGCCCATAGATGGCACATGGACAACCAGCGAATTGAATGGGTCAAAGTTTTCAAATATCTTGGCCTTATTTTCCAGTCTACGGGGTCATGGGGAGCACACCAGAAATGTGCAAGGAAAAAGCATCCCAAAGGCCCAAAATTCTGGCACACTTTTTCTGCAAAAAAGGTGATAAACATATACCATCAGTCCTGGAAGTGTTCCAAGCTAAACCCCTAGCACAGTTATTATATGGGGCTCAGATTTAGACAGGCACTCACCTTGGATCTACAAAAGCTGTCCAATCAAAGTTCTTAAGGCAAATTATGTCTGTACCAGCCTGTGTCCCAAACGCATCATTGCATAGAGGCTAATCTTCCCTTGGTAGAATTGCGGATTTGGCATAGGACTCTTTAACTATTGGCTCCGCCTAAAATTAAATCCCCCCAGTCTAATATCCCTAGTGCTGCAAGATTGTAACAAGAGCGCCTGGACTAAAATTGTCTATCGAAAACTTCACTCCTGTGTTTATCACTACAACAGCTACTCACTTTGGGTTTTAGTAAAGCAAACAGTCTAATTTGTCAGCACCTAAACGATATCGAGCGTCAGAACAACTTGGCCACAATAAGGAAATTTTGCCCATGGTATGACAATTTTCCACCTACCTATTTCGACTCGCTGGCACCCTATCTGCATAACCTAGCAATTCTAAAACACAGGTGCACTTTTACTCTCACAATATTGAATGTATTGCCCTTGGCTGTATTTGAGGGACGATTCAAAGAGATTCCACACGAAAAATGCTTATGTCCCTGTGGAGATGGCCATACCAAATTGGTGGTGCATGCCCTTCTGGCTTGCACTCTTTATAAAGACTTGAGGAATGAGGTTATCACCCCTCTTTTATTGTCCACTCTGGGTTGCCCAGTCACTGCCACAGTGTCCTTTCTCTTGGCAGATCAAGATGAGCAGGTGACAGCAAAGCTTGCAAGGTTTTTAGCTGGGGCAATTAGAATAAGATCCACTATTTGACTACTGATTCAAAACCCTAAAATGTTATTTTATATAACTGATTTTTTATTTCTATTCTTTGTATATCATATTGTTGTTTTATTGCTATGGCCGATGTCTGACGCAAATAAAGATTCATTCATTCATTCATTCACCATGAGCACAGTGATGAATATTTCAAAGAAATATTTGTCAATCATTTAGCCTGAAATCCTGTACGTCGTTATGTGGCAGCAAGCCCAATTGAATTCAATGGGATTTACTTCTGAATTGGGATAGTATTATGCTGCCTTTTGGACCAAAGCCCCCCAGAGGAGCCTGCAAATATTCGATTGCAAATATTGACTGCATTCACTTACTAAAGGTAAAGGTAAAGGGCCCCTGACCATCAGGTCCAGTTGTGTCCTACTCTGGGGTTGCGGCGCTCATCTCATTCTATAGGCCGTGGGAGCCGGCGTTTGTCCGCAGACAGCTTCTGGGTCATGTGGCCAGCATGACAAAGCTGCTTCTGGCGAACCAGAGCAGCACATGGAAACGCCGTTTACCTTCCCGCCGGAGCGGTTCCTATTTATCTACTTGCACTTTGATGTGCTTTCGAACTGCTAGGTGGGCAGGAGCTGGGACCGAGCAACGGGAGCTCACCCCGTTGCAGGGATTCGAACTGCCGACCTTCTGATCAGCAAGCCCTAGACTGTGGTTTAACCCACAGCGCCACCTGGGTCCTTTACTTACTAGTGCTCAGTAATTCAACCCCCACCCCCAAAAAAACCTTTGGTACCAGAAGACTCACCTGGTGGGCTCCCATGCCCAGCTGCAGCTGTAGCAATAGCAAAAGCAGAAGCAGGTGAAACGGAACAATGGCTGTTGTCAGTCACCTGTACTGCAAAGTAAATAACAAAAAATAAAACAGCATCAACAGCGAGCATTGTTTTGTAAATGAAAACCACAAGCTTGGATATCTTATCTCCATGTATGCTTTTATGGTAGAGGAAAAAACATTGTTTAAGCATGCATATATACAAGCAAACCATCTTGCTGGAAAAACAAACAGAACGTTTTGTCAATTTTTTAAACAGTTGTATCCAAATTGTTTTTGATTCAGCAAAGGCCTCTGCTAACGGAAGAGGAAGGAATACTGTACAGTCGTACCTCGGGTTACAAACACCTTGGGTTACGAACACCTTGAACTCCGCAAACCTGGAAGCATTTTCGTTGCACACGCATTCTGCGCATGCGCAAAATGGCGCTTCAGGTTACGACCATTTCAGGTTACGAACTGCGTCCTGGAACAGATCATGTTCGTAACCCGTGGTACCACTGTATATATTTTGGTCAACTCCAACCTCCCCCTGCAGACTCCCATTACCACTTCCCATGCTGTTCCAGAAGGGCAGCCAACCCTCCAGAAGACATTTTTAGGGGACAGCATTTGGGACAGGGGGCTGGCAAAAATCACCTCTCCCCACCTTCTGTTGGCAGAGGCATCAGTTGGATCAAAAACATTTCCATGAGGGGAATTTAACTAACAGAATAAGAGAATAGGAAGATGGAGTATTTAAGGAGGAGTGGGAAATGTTTGCAGAATATCTGAAGAATCATGTTAATCAGGCTGAAATGTCAGCAGGGTTAATGTAAATTCAGCAGTATAAAGCATTAAATATATAGGGAGGGAGAGAAATATGAACATAAGGGGAAAATAGAATATGCAGTCTTAATGGATAAATAAATAGAACCATGGAAGGGGGGAGGGGAGTCAGTGATTGAATGTATGATTATAATCAATGAAATGTGAGACATGGTAATGAAAAATTATTTTTAAAAAATATGAAAAAGCATTTCCATGAGGGGAAGCCAATCAGATTCCACGCTCAATTTCTAATCATACTTAACTTCCGCATGGCCTGATTCCCAAGAGAGATGTGAAAATTCCACTATGGAAATTCCACTATGGGCTGGGTATAAATATATTATTATTATTATTATTATTATTATTATTATTATTATTATTATTAAAAGAGTCGAGGAGAAAGAAGTTACTTCCGGCTCATGCAATGGAAGTGTTGGGTTCAGGACCAAGTTGTCAGTATGTTGCATCCTTTAAGCATCTGTTAGTGGGACTAACGATTTACTGGAGCTCTACCAAAAGAATTTCACTCCTGGTTAAGCAATTTATTCACATCCTGCAATGAGTAATTAGAATACCATCTGTACATTTTCAGTGCCACACAAATAGACTTATTTCCCACTAACAGTGATCAGTATCATACATCCCATCACCATACACAGTGCACAATATGTGCCCTCAGCTTGGTTCATGAAAATCTGTCAGTTATAAGACTCAAGTCAATATTTTTCTCGAACAAATGTACATCTAGTTCAAAATATTGCAGAACATTTCATCGCATCCTAACGCAAATACGCTTTTTGTTCTCGTGCTGCTCAAATGCTAATCATTTGGAATGGTGTTATTCACATCTTCTTTTCTTACATTTTGCAGAAAGAACAGAAATAGACAGTAAACAAATTGTTTAGAAATTTATTGTCACTACAAGGTCCTTTTGTAGTCACTTAAACTGATATAACCATGCAATGTATTAAAGTTTTGCTTTTTCTAACCTTACCCCCTGGCTGTCGATAACGTAGATGTCGTGGAGTCGAAGGGGATCTACACGGGGAGAGCTCAGGAGTCTCCACAGTTGGGGCACTTTCTGGGATAGTGCGATCCACTGATACAGATTCCAGAACCGCTGCTTTAAGAAGTATGCACTTTAATATAGAGATAGCAAGTGATCTTTATAATTCAATCATAAAACATTTCACATATCTGGTATGAAGTTATGTTACACCTTCTTAAACTCTAAAAACTAAAAGGTTATTTTTTTCAGTGTGCAGATTCTGAACAAAACAGATGCATTTTAAATGATTTTTTTAAAAGAAATGATTGAAACATTTGGTTTGAAAACAACAAAAACCCACTAATGTATTTAAATTAATGAGACCCTGTATAATGGTCAACTATAAAATCACCTTTAATATAAATATATGCGGAACAAAGTAATATTGTTCTTAAGACATTGATCATAGGACATTGGTCAAGGGGTCTTCCTTGTTCTGTTCAATGTTGATGAAAGCTCTGCACATGAAAAAGGATGGCTTTATATGCACTTTTTTCATCACTGAAAATCTATGTTCATGTGAAGTTCTGTGTGTACATTGGGAGCTCCTGGTGTTTGGGATACTAGCACTTAATTCTACCAGCCAACATCATTTTATAGTTCTGTCAGTGAACTTTAGTTTACGCCGCTCATGTAACATGTTCTGAGACAACCCTTTAGGAAATTTGGGAAATAATAGTAATGATAAAATATCAGGGTAGTTGACACCGACAGAAACCAATGACACAAGTAAGTATAAAGCTTATAAATAAGGGAATAGAGGACACCAATTTAAAACAAAATAGGCTGTACTATCAATAATGAAGATAGCCGTTTCATGATTTTGCATCTACTCAGACCAATGTCTAGTGGTACACACTAAATCTCAGAAACAACATTAAAGACAGGAAACGAACAAGTCAACTATTAGATTCACCAGAATCTAAAACAAACAGCACTGCAGAGTTTATGGATTCAAAAAGAACTGAGGTGAAAGAGAATGAATGGCCACTCTCTGTGTTGTGGTAAAAATTCCATACAGTTCAAGCAGTGGTGACATCTATTAGGTACCATATGCCATTATTTAAAATAAAATTGTCAACATCATTTCGGGTTGTTCTTAGCTGCAAGACTGCCCTCAGTTCAATGTTGTCCTCACATGTGTTTGCTGTATCAGACCTGTTTAAATGCTGCACTGAAAAGTATTCTCAACTGTTATTTTTCCTGTTGCCTTTGCTCCCTTTATTGGAGAGTTTAAATCTGAAGCATAATTTGTCAAACTACATGCAAAACATAATCTCTCAGTGTATTACCCTAATGCTACTACTGAGTTTTTCTCACTTTTGTTACCAAAATCCTCATAGGATTTGATACTTCTGCTTCAAAGGTCTTTTCTTACCCAAAGCTTCTTTTGTGTCATACAAAAATCAAAGTTCTTCACCTAAAAACTAGGCAGATTATATTTAATTATTTTTACATGTATTCATTTTCCTAGTTTGTTGGTGAGGGTTGAATTTAATTATGAAGGATAGAGTTTTCAAACTATATATATCTATCTATCCAATGTACGTCTCTACTGTATCAAACTCTTAATTCCACCTTAGAGCTTCTCTCACTTGTGTTATCAAAATCCTCACTGTATCTGATGCTTCTGCCTCAGGAGACACACCTTAACAAATATTAAGGCTGCATATATTCTGTCTGTCAACCAAGAAAATAAAAATCAGCAGAATAAATCATGGAAATTCATTGTACTTGCATGTCTCTATTTGTTTTGCATAATTCTGTTTATTTTGGTGCTTTTCATTTACACAGTTAACCTTCCATTTGCCTTATTCTTGATGCATATTCAGGCAAGAAGTCACTAGCTTAGGCATTAGGAAGAACTTATGTCATTTTAATTTATTATTATTATTATTATTATTATTATTATTATTATTATTATGCTTTTCCATTCTGCATAATGCCCGTTTACACTGCTGAGATTATATAACTGCGATTCTGCTGTAAAACTGAATAATTATGTCAACAGAGGACTGAACTACATGTTTTATCTCAGGCCATACATACGGTAGTTATTAGCTAACACAGTAGAATTTATTACATAGGGTAGTCTGCATTTCAGTACCAAACAAATGAACAGAGACTAATAGAGGAAGCCAGCTGTAACTGTTATGCATGATAATAGATACTAACTTTTGGCATAGTATCTGCCACCGAGGCATTTTTTATCTGCAAATGAGAACTAAACTTGCTTAACTTCTTATTTGCTAGAAATATTATTTCTGACACCATTCCTTAAGCTTATTTAATTAATGATGGGCTAATTACCACTGACATTATAACTAATGTCATTTTAAAAGATCTCTTGTTAAACAATATATTACTTTCTATGGTGACAAATCCTTTGGTGAAGACTGTATTAAGAGTCTCAGCAGGGAGCTTTTTTAAAAAAATCTTTTTCAAGGGAATTATGCTTTCTTCAGTTTTACTGTAATTCTTGTCAGGTTTCTCCAAAGAAATAAAAAGGGGCTATGCTCTTTTTTTGGGGGGGGGGAGGACTACAACTCATATAAGTAAAAAAAAAGAGAAGAAAACTGAGGCTGATAGAAATTTTCATGAGCACCAATTTCCTGGTTAGAATTTGCATGTTTAACAAGGAAAACCTTTGTAGAACAGATAAACAAATTACATAAAAACATCAAATATGTTTCTCTGCTCTTTGTCCAATTCCAGGACATTCATCACAGCTCACAGAGATGTGTGAAGGTCCCCAAGGCCCATCTAGTTCAGCACCCTGTTCCCCAGATGCCTCTGGGAAACCCACAAGTGGGATGTGAGGCCAATGGCCCTTTCCTACTGTTCTTTCCCAGAAACTGGTATCCTGGAGGCAGTAGACAGCCATCGCGACTCATAGACATGGGTAAGACCAGGCATCCCCAAACTTCGGCCCTCCAGATGTTTTGGACTACAATTGCCATCATCCCTGACCACTGGTCCTGTTAGCTAGGGATCATGGGAGTTGTAGGCCAAAACATCTGGAGGGCCGCAGTTTGGGGATGCCTGGGTAAGACTAAAGCTCCATGTATTTGCCCAATCCCTTTTTAAAGTCATCTAAGGTTGCATTCATGTGGCATTTTATTCCATTTCCCAACTTTTCCCAAACTGTTGATTTCCGCATTATATCTGCATTTTCACACAACATAAAAGTGACTTCCAGAAATATAGCGGAATATTGCACAAGTTTAGTGCCGATTTATTTGCGAATACATTTTTTTCTGAAAGTTGCACTGAAGAGGGAATTGCAGGTGCAGCTTGTCATGTAAGCTACACCTGCTGGAATTCTTATTTCTACGCAGATATTAAAGGTGCAGGAGTCCTATAGCTACCCTAGAATAGGACCAGAAATTCCAGCCATTATTTGTTGAAATAATTGCTCAAGGGATCTACACAAATTAAGGGGGGTTGCATCTTACAGCTCTAGAAAATCCTCTTTCTACATTTCTTACACTGATCCATAGCTGCCAAGTTTTCCCTTTTCTCGCGAGGAAGCCTATTCAGCATAAGGGGAAATCCCTTAAAAAAAGGGATAACTTGGCAGCTATGCACTGATCTTTTGAAGAAGAGGGGCCACTTTATTCCTCCACTGTTCCTTTCCCATTTGTGCACATAAAGGTAAGAGGATTTCAAGTTGTGCACTCGAGCAATGGATGATTTTCAAAACATAAGCATGCCCACCTCCCTTGTACCAGCACACCCACATTTCTTTGCAAAATAACAACCTTTAATTACACAATATATTGTATATATAATACCTCTTCGGATGCTTCTCCTTAGTTTGTTGCAAAGCTCAATACGTGGATTCTCTGAGTTTTCGTCTGCAAAGCCAGGACTTTGTTCTGGAGATGAAGGGCCTTTGCTAAGGTCCAATGGTACTTTAGATAGCGTGGGTGGTGGTGAAGTGGCAGGGCTGTATGTTGAGGTAGGGCTACTGGCAAGAGAGGACGTAGACAGATCTAAAGCCCCTACCCTAGAATTTAGTGGAGAACTTAGTGACAGTTTCCTGGTTCTGACAGGCGAGGAAGTCCTAGAGAGTGATAGAGGTGGAGGGGAAGAGAATTTGCGGCAAAGGTGTGGTGATTTTGCGTCAGCCAGGTGTTCTCCTCTGTTGTTTTGATTAGTAGCAAAAAACAATTCCAAAGATCTAGGAGAGAAAGGAAAGGCCTGAATGGACTTTGAACAGTGCATGTTAAAAACTACTCTTAAAGGAACACAGGTCACTTGTATTTTATGTGGCGGTAACATTTTGGAGATGGCATGTACAGGCAACTCCCCATTTACGCATATTGAAAGCACGTGCACATCGCCGCAAACCTGGAAATGGCACGAAAAGTGCAAAAATGGCGCTAAAAGAGTGAGAGAACAGCAAAAATGGTGCAAAAACAGTGTCTAGCAATCCCATGAGCCTTTGCAAGTGAAAACCCAGGAGCCCTTGCATCAAACTTTGTGGAGAGTTGGAGCTTGAGCAATGAGATTTGGAAGGAGCATTTAATTTGTGTGATTTCAACTGGCTGGCATTCAACCGCGTAAAGTTGAAATGGCACGTGTGAATTGTTGGGAGAGTGGGTTATGGGTTTGTTTTGTTCTTGTTTTTATTATGTATTTTGTGTTTTTATTTTTATGCTGTGAACTGCCCCGAGATCTTAAGATGAAGAGCAATATACAAATTAAATAAATAAATGTGCGTAAGATGCAAGCTACCTGTATATAATATTGAAATATGGTTATGTGCATATTGGAAAATAAAAGAGACAAATTCCAAAATAGAACATCTACCATACGAGGAGGTATGAATTGATTGGCATTACAAAGTCCAGGATGGATGTTTGAGGCCCAGCTGGATTTTATTCCTTCTCCCATGGCCGAAAGAGTAAGCAGTATGTAAAGCATAAAAACAAACATATGTAAAATTGTTATCCAGTGCATTTTGCAGGGTTTATTATGACAGGAGATCTCACGAGAACATAATGAGTAGAAAGGAACTCACCTAACAGGGATTGAGGTGAAAGGCCTTTTGTATATATCCGACAGTTTCTCCAAGACAACTGCTGCAGTAGTAAATATGCGATAAGTATGTAGGAATGTATTAAGGAAATCAATACTGAGAAATCGCAAGTCTGTTAATCTCTCCAAAAGGCGTTCAACGCTTGCATAACGAATCTGGGGCACTTTGCAGGAGTTTAGTGTTTTGCTGAAGCAGATGTCAATGTCATCTTTGTGAAGACGTGCATCAGATCTACATAATATAATTATTTCAAGACTAAAATTAAACATCATTTTGCAAGTCGTACTCAGGGTTTTTGTTTTTTTAAGAGATGCTGTCATTTTTAAAAATATAAAAGACAGTCTTTTCTATACTCTTATGCAACTCATACCTATGCAAACCTCCCCCCCCCAAAAAAAGAGAGTTAAATGTGGGATGTGTGGGAAAGCCCCAATGATTATTCTGGCAGAATGCAGTAGGATGTATCCCAAAATCCTTGGGGCTTTTGTATTTCATTTTTAATTTGTATTACTGTACTCAAAGTGGGTTTTATAATCAGGAATAAATGTGCTTGTCACTTTCCAGCCTCCACTATACCATATATGGCCTTTCAGCAGCATTGCAGCTCTACATGGGGCAGTGGAGACGCTTGTAGTGAAAGGGATTCTGCTGCATGCGGCATAGGGTAGCGCAGTACCTTGGTTCTCAAACGCCTTGGTACTCAAACAACTAGGAACCCAAACACTGCAAACCCGGAAGTAAGTAACTTTTTTCGGAAGCCACATGTGCTCAATTTTGAGTGTTAAGCTTCCAATTTGATTGCCACACTTCCGTTTTGAATGTTACGCTGAGATCTGTCTGTTTCTGCTATTTATTTTGTGTTTTTGTTTCTGCGGCTCTTTTTGTTTTGTTTTTGTGACTGTGTGGAACTCAGCTCAGCTACTGATTGATTGATTGATTGATTGATTGTGTGACTGCAGTACATTGTTTATTCCTTTCATTTTATGGATCAATGGTCTCGTTAGATAGTAAAAATTCATGTTAAATTGCTGTTTTAGGGGTTGTTTTTATAAGTCTGGAACGGATTTTGCATTACAGTGGTACCTTGGTTTACAAACTTAATCTGTTCCGGAAGTCCGTTCTTAAACTAAAGCATTGGTTTAAGCCAAGGTGTGCTTTCCCATAGCAGCGGGGGCCTTAATTTACAAATGGAAAACACTCAACAGGAAGCAAAACATGTTCTTATTCCAGGGCAAAGTTCACAAACCAAAACACCACTTCCGGGTTTGCAGCATTCTTAATCCAAGTTGTTCATAAAGTAAGCTGTTCTTAAACCAAGGTATTACTATACTTTCTATGGGAAAGCGTGCCATGGTTTTGGATCGCTTTGGTTTTGGAATGGACTTCTGGAATGGATTAAGTTTGAGAACCAAGTTACCACTGTATCACCCTAGTGCAAGGACTTTTAGTTATGCAACAGAAGTTCCCCCTTTCCTCCTCTTCATCCTAAATCTGTTCTAGGGTTTCCCTCAACCCTCTGGAGGGCACAAGGGGCATGCAAGGAGAGGGGAGGGAGGGGAAGTTCCACTGTGCAAGCAGAAATCCTTGCGCTAATGGATGTACTTCACTGGATACTGCCCACAGAGTCTAAGGTTGGTTGTGTCTGCCAGGGTAACACCAGAGTCTAAAGAAAATCTTAAAACAAACACTTATAAAGTAGCACACACATTAAATGTAAAATTATAACAATGATTTCAAGAACAAAAACTAGTATATTCCTATTCAGACTAATAGTTTTCTAAATTTTGAAAAGCAAACAAGGTAGGCACACAAATATTGCAGCATTTCCCTGTGAAACAAAACAGCAAGGTTTCAATTTTGCATTTGAAGGATAATGCAAGAAGTCCCACAGTATGGCTACATGTCAAAATCAGCAAACTTACTTGATCATATGTGGCACAGTGACTTTGGAGTTTTCTTCAAATACTATGGTCATTAAACCGTTGCACCGTATGTTGTCAACACACTGTATAAGATAATAACAAAGGGGGGTGGAAATACAGGGTGATTTTTTTTATAAAAAAAAATCTTGGTAAATCTCAACTGCAATACTCACAGTAAATGAAAAGCTCTATCTGTTGAGCCAGAAGGAACAGAAAACTAGAGCTCCCAGAGTTCCTGGCAATGGATGTCTTTTGAATGAACATGTTAACAACCACCATAATGCTATTCCCTCCCTGTCATGATCTTGATGTTAAGGGGTACTCTGGTGTTGGAGACTCTCCAAGAAGGTCTGGTGCTGAATAAAGCTTATTATGAGCCAGGCATGAAGACTGAGCAGACTGATTGGGTCAGGTCAGGTTTATAGTGGGCATAACAGTGAACTCCATTTACCATTCCAAATCCCATGATTACAACTGTTACTAGTTCCTTTTTCTTGCACTTTGGAGATGTTATAATCATTTATTATTCTCCTGCTATTTGCTGAGTTCAGTAAGGTAAATAATTCTACTGTTGCTTTGTTAAAACCTACATTCTGCTACATATGCCATACTCTTCAACATATTCTGTATTTCCAAGTATCTGTAACATGTGATAACAACCAGTAGTGATTTTTATTTTTTATTAATAGAAAGGTGAAGTACCGGTATTTGCTTCAGGGCATACCATGTGGGGGGGATTTATTAAGTTTTCTGCTCTTTTATGAATACTGAGCTTTTAAAAATTTATTTCTAGGGCAAATTCATGACTCAAATTCACTCCAAATATTTGTTAATATGATAAAAATGGAGGTGGGAGGGAGCCATCAGTAAGTTTAATTCTCATCAATTTCAGTACAAAGAGGAGGAGGGGGAAACCAGTATATCTGCATATCCTGAAGGAACTTTGCTTTTTAGTTTCGGTCCCACCAATTAATCAGAGGAAAATGCTAATCTGTGATTAAAGCTTTAGTTGATTAATGTACCAGTTAAATAGATTAAAGGTTGCAGCACCAATCACATTACCAAAGCAGAGGGGAAATGAATGTCCCTTTGTTTGCTTTTGGCTTGCTTCACAAGCAGCTTACAGATCACAACTGAACTCTTCTCGAGTAACTAGTATGAGGCTTGCAACCTTACAGGAGTTACTCTAAATGTAACTGATTGTGTTTGCAATTAGCATTTTTTCATGAAGTCTGATGCTGGTATTCATGTGAGAACGGGCCATGGTCTGCCCCTCATTTGAAAAAGGGTTCGTACTCCACTTCATGGCATTCCTAACCCAAAATCATCCACCCCTTCGAAGAGGTACACGTATTTCGTGCAGTTGGTGTAGCCTAATCTTGCATTGTATCTCTTCTTGACTGTTTCTTCCTCCGTCACTATCAAAGTCTATTTATTTATTATTTATTTTATTGTTGAACTAACACCAGTTCAACATGGGCAAGTTACCTTTTTTAAAAAATTTGAACCCAGGTCGCACTATTTTGTTACTGATACCAAAGTAAGTATATTTCCTACATGTCAAGCCTTGAAATTATTATTACGTGCTGAGCAAAACATGTAATCTCCAAGAAAGTGAAATTACCTGACTAATGTCGCTTGTCCAGGCTGCTTTTTCCTGCCGTGAAGGGGCTAACAGGACAATGGTAAAAGGAGGCGCATCTGCTGGTTCAACCACAATCTTGAAGTCAAGATGTCCAAACACTTGCCCAGAACCTTTCACTTCACAAAGGGAGCGAAGAACAAAGCAATTACAGATGGAAATCTGAGGCGCATAAAAACTCGAGGCACAACCCAGATAAATTTGTTCTGCACGCAGCATCTGTTTGTCTACAGTGTGGCAAGATTTAGGCCCCTGCCAGGGCTATTCATTAGCACAGTTACTTTTTCTACTTCGAACACTGGATTCCCAGGGCATATCACAAACTGTTTATGATGTTTATGATTTCAGAAATGGCTTGCCATGTACCATGGGAAGCTGCTGATTGAGAAAAACAAGTTTAAAATGTTCTTCAGCTTCGAATTCTGGTCCACATGTCCCTCAATACCCCATTTTTGTTTAACGAACTTTCATGGATGCATCCCCACTACCCATAGAGAATTCTACCTTCCACTGAAACGACTGGGAAAACCTACAGCAATGGAAAGCTTAGAGCCCCAGTTTTTGCCCCAGATACCAAGTAGTTTCCTCTCAATTCAGGAAGCCACCCAAACCTCATATGGTTTCTTGTTTTGCAACTTGAACCTGAGAGCATAATTCCTTTATATCTTTTATATTATACATGCCTACTTAGAGTTTAAATCTCACTGAGTTCAATGGGGCCTACTTGAAGGTGTACGTGTTGAGACTGCAGCCTTAGTTCCTGGCGATCCCTGGATTGTGGTCCAAATCAGATATGATGCAATGCCCAGCCCCCCCCCCCAAATCCGCAATCTGCCCAACATTCCACTGATCCAACTTCCCAGTTAAAAATCACCTATTCATATGAAACAACTAGGCACACACCCATTCCTTTTATTGCAGGGCTGAACAACCTTTTTTTAGCTGCATTTAGTGGTAAGTATTGGAGTTCCACTCAGACATACACATTTATTTCTCTTTTCTCTCTCTCTTTCTCACACACAACACAGTGAACCCACAAACATGCAGAGAGATGTGCAATACAATCTCAGTGATCCCTTGTGGGCTCCCCTTCATTCTCTAGGTGATTGGCACTGGGTAAAAGTCCTCCGTTCTTCCCTGCACCAAGCAGCTGGAGAAGGGGAGAGGGGAGATACTATTGCACAGCCAGATGGGCGGGGTATAAATATACTATTATTACTATTATTATTGCACACCTTCCTGCTCTCCAGTCAATTGGCACTGGCAATCAAACCCCTCTCATACTGCCAAACAGCTGTTGGGGGAGCACAGTTATTATCATTCCAGTCTGTCTTCCTCTGGTGGACTGAGGGGAGTGGTTTGGTGGAAGCAGCAGTAGAGGTTGACCAACTTATGAGAGGCAGAAAAGGCTTGTGGTATGTAGATTTCCCTCCTGTGTTTTCTTGGGAGCTGCGACAGACACGTTATCTGGGGACTGTATTCATTATACACAGAAAAATACACCAATGTTTGTGTAAACATTATAATTATATGAAACAGTTTGATATAACTTACAGTCATCATCACTCGTATCAGCCTCCTCAATTAGTGTGCATTCTATTAACGAGAGAACACCTCCTGCCTAGGGATATAAATAATACTTTTTTCAGGAATCTATTTTATCCTCTCCCCCACTTAAAATTATGCAAAATTATGCAATTTAATGTTACACAGTCTCCTAGAAAGGATTGTTCCAAAAGCTGAACACATTTGCAAAAATCAGGAACATTATTAATTCCAAAAAATGAAGATAAATTTAAGCTGCATGTGTTCCTTTTTCCAATTAAAATAATTCCGCAATGTATTAACCAACAGCAAATAAAATCAATTTTACTGATAGGATTAATGGCATGGCACACTCATTCATACCAGCCTAGCAACTCCATGGGAGAAATATGTGAATATAATAAATAAGGTACCTGAATCCCAAACAGAAAAACAGATTAATGCAGACCTATTTTTTTCAGATTTGAATAAATTACAGTTTCAATCCATGTAGGGGAATAATTCAAGAAAAAATACTTTCCTGTAAAGTTATACTAGAAGGCTATATCATTGGAAACGGCATTATATATATATATGCAGGGCCAGTCCGACCATGCGACCAGCTGGTTGATGAAGGCGTGCAATGGATGGTGTGTCCCTTGCAATAAAATTGTTCCTGTAACATTTCCGTGACCAGATTTCAATTTCAATTACAATTAGCTTAGAAAAGCTAACACTCTGTTCAAATTGTAAGTTTGCCCATACAGTACTGAGATATCGTTTCCAGGCAATTCTTGTGCATTGCCTCAGTTGCTCAATTTACTGAAATACATAAAAATCCTTCATGTCCTAAATGAAACTACCATGCAGTAATGAAATGTAACACATAGTGAGAAACACCAGAATTAGGAACTTTGTGCCCTACATTCCACCATGCTAAATGTAAATGATGTAACTATGAAAACACTGTACCTTAAGTAGATGCAGCTTTCCTCCAGAGCTCCTTGTACAAATTAAAAAGTGTTTTGTAAATAAAAAACATTGCCTTTCTCCTTCTTTTTTCAAAGACAATGATCCCAGGCGAACTTTACTAAGTTTCCCCCTCTCAACGGAAGGTACTTGTATCAGAGTACCTAGTGATTACAAAAGCAAATGGTATATTGTAAATATAAGATACCTCATTATCTATTTGATATTATATACCTCATTATCTATTTGATATTATGTATATCTCTCTTAGCGCACCATGTGGGGCAAGTAGAAGAAGAAGAGGAGTTTGGATTTGATATTCCGCTTTATCACTACCCGAAGGAGTCTCAAAGCGGCTAACATTCTCCTTTCCCTTCCTCCCCCACAACAAACACTCTGTGAGGTGAGTGGGGCTGAGAGACTTCAGAGAAGTGTGACTAGCCCAAGGTCACCCAGCAGCTGCATGTGGAGGAGCGGAGACACGAACCCAGTTCACCAGATTACTCTTAACCACTACACCACACTGGTAGAGATGACAATCCAAATTACACTGGTTTTACTAAAGCAGGAGTAGCCAGTGTGGTGTTTTCTAGATGTTGTGGCCAGCTCCCATCTTTGTCCAGGCAGCATGGCCAGGAGTCAGGCATGATAGGAGTTGTAGTGCAACAAACACTACACTGGGTTACCCTGCAGGAAAGTGTTTGACTATAATCCTCTGCATGGGCTGTTTAAGGCCAATGCACAGGATTGAAGTCAGCAGAAGTTAAGCAACCTAACTGCAGAGGGCTACAGAATTTCAATTACACAAAAAGAATATCATCAACTGTAGGACAAAATTCAGCAAACAATAAAAAAAATTCACTTCATTCATATTTCTTATTCACCCAATAACTAGACTCTCTGGGCAATAGCAAAACTCAATCTGCCTTTGCTATTCAAAATTACTGTATTTATTTTCACTCAGGATAACAAAGTAACGTAATTCCAACCACTGATCCCAAAGCAACCACCAGTGGGACTGATTATTAAAAGTTTGTTTTATACATATCTAAAACTTTTCCAGAAGAATGGAAACATTAAAATAATAAAATAAAATAAAATAATGACAAAACATTGATAATGGAAGTCCCTCCCATTACATGTCAGACAGATGCCATCTCTACTGTTTTTGTTTTTGATGCCTACTGAAGTCCTTTGTTTTTCAACAAAGTCTTGTAAATGGATTTTTTTCTCATTCTGTGGACTTGTCCTCAACAGAGGTTACTGTGTGTTTGCAGCTGTTAACATTCTCCTTTTTATTTGTGTAGTCCATATGACATTGCCCTCAGACAGCACCAGTATTTATGCTTTTCCCCTGTAGATTTGGATTTACCCGATAACAGGGACCATCTGATAAATTGGGGGAAATTGCCATCTGAACTGCTCCACTGATGGTTGCAGACTATGTACTGCTCTCCTTTCTGTGTTCACTACTTCCTCATTGCTTTAATGCTGTGATCTTAACTATTTCTGGTGCACTCCTGAACAAAAGATTTCACCCCCCTTTATTTTGATCCCTCAGATTTGCACAGAACCGGAAAACCACACAAGCAAACCACATTAAACAGTAATCTCAAAAGTGTGTGCTGAGAATTTACAATTGCTTTCCCTTCTTTTGCAGCCTGCAAGTAAAGGTGCATCAGAGCTTGGCAATGTTTGGCATAGTAGCATCAACAAATTTGCTGGCAGATACATACTAATGTTTAATTGTTTTTAAATCATTGCTTTCTTAAATATAGGCTTTCAGTTGTTTCTGTTTTAGCTGAAAGCCACATTGAGTCCCTGTCAGAGAAAAAGGTAGGATATAATATAATATAATATAATATAATATAATATAATATAATAATAATAATAATTTATTATTTATACCCCGCCCATCTGGCTGGTTTCCCCAGCCACTCTGGGCGCCTTCCAACAGAAAAATAAAATAAAATAATCTATTAAACATTAAAAGCCTCCCTAAATATTATTATTATATTTGCATGTATCAGAACTTTTTCCCACTTTACATCTTGCACCTCCTAAAAAGCTGCTCCTGAAGGGCACGAGAGCCTCTGGCAAGAAAAGCTGAAGTAGGAAACCAAAGGGAAAATCCATTCTCTTTAAGTGGAATCATTTTCAGCTGTCACACAGGGCAGTCTGGATTATATTACATATATATTTTAATTCTGAATTCTGCTTTCATAATGCAATGAATTTTTTTTAAAAAAATCAAGCAGGATGGAGTGTGGTATAGTTCCTAGTAAATATGCAACACAGATCTTTTGGTATCCAAGTTATTCTCCCCATTTTTATGCACAGAAGTGGCATCTAAATCTTTCTTCAATACTGGTGAAGGAGCAGCTTTCTACGCCACACCTGAGGCCAGCAAGCTAGATTTAGGGGGTGCAGGACATGCCGTAGAGATGCTGCTCCCTCCATCCCCACATTTCCTTAATGGTAGGACAGGGCCCTGAACAGATTCTTTTTTTTCCTGTAGCTATTGGAATAAAAATAATTTAACCATAATGTCTTCAAGTAGAGGGATAAAATACAAAGAAGAGTGACAGTTTGATTATATAATGGGATAAGTAGGTTTGGCATGGAGGCAGCCATTCTGTCAAAACAGGTACATTCTGAAAAGCTGAAAAGGCTTATGGTGGGGTAGGACCACTGCAGCATCATTCTGTTGAAAACCGCTGATCAGGGACCGCTGCCTTTTCAGGTTGGGTCTTAAAAGGTTTTCCATTTTAAAGGAGCCATTTGATGAAATATCAGCTACTGTAATAGCTGAAAGGCAGCTTAGCCTGCATGACAACAGCAATTATATTGCAATATTGAGACACAGAAAACAACAACAACAACAGTGGGATGAGAAACCTTACTTCCATTGCCCTGAATCCTGAAAATATATGCCCAAGGTGTGTTAATTTAGTTCAAATGGACAATAACAGCCACCAAACAGTCTCCACATTGTACCAGAACAATTTTTACTCATTTATGGCACTGATATACAGGCTAGCGAATTGCTTAGGATCTTCTTATGAGACCCTGCTGCTGTTAATACAACCATCTGATTGCCACTTGGGGCCCACATTTCTGCTGGATCACTCCTACCAGTTTCTGATCTCACCCTTTCTCTTAACAGTGATTGTGCCCTATGCAAATCTGCTCAATAATATTGGGAGTCTCTCTAAAACATGGTGGGAGGAAGTGGTGACCAACTGGCAAAGTTTGCCTCCCCTCCAAAGAATTTTATCCATGTGTGTAATTTGTATTACTGTTTTTAATTTACACACACTGGACACACACACACACACACACACACACACACACACACACACATATATATATATATATATATATATATCAAAGGTACGATAACAATCTTCCAAACAAATAATAATAAAAACCCCCACAAAGGACTAAAAAATGTGAAGAGACCTTAAATTCCCATAGCAGAATGGAAGTTTAAACCAAGGTTCATCAAGTCTTAGGCCCAAAACTATATACAGGTAAAGGTAAAGGACCCTTGGATGGTGAAGTCCAGTCAAAGGCAACTATGGGGTTGTGGCGCTCATCTCGCTTTCAGGCCAAGGGAGCCAGGGTTTGTCCACGGCCAGATTTCTGGGTCATGTGGCCAGTATGACTAAACCTCTTCTGGCGCAATGGAACACCGTGACAGAAACCAGAGCGCACGGAAACACCATTTACCTTTCTGTCGCAGCGGTACCTATTTATCTACTTGCACTGGCGTGCTTTCAAACTGCTAGGTAGGCAGGAGCTGGGACAGAGCAATGGGAGTTCACTCCGCTGTGGGGATTCAAACTGCCAACCTTGCGATCGGCAAGCCCAAGAAGCTCAGTGCTTTAGACCACAGCGCCACCTGCAACCCTAAACTATATCCATTAACACAGAGATGAACCTGCACAAGCATGTTTTTAAACATATTTATTGGAAAGTTCATTCATACCCCTTGCGTCCAAATTAACAGTCTCAACTCATGAGTGAAAACAGCTTTCTCTAGTATTTGGACTCAAGAGCTTGAAAGAAATCAAAACAAGCTTTGAACAAGGAGTACTATAGCAGCTGACTTTTCTAAAGTAGCTGTGAAGTGATTTTCCCTCACTTTTTTTATATAACATTGTCCAGAGCCCTGAAAATACGTGCCTTTGAGAATGCAGTATTTCATTTTATAATAATAAAAAGGTACTATTAAAAATGTTGCCATATTATAGTTTATTAATGCACATAATTTTAGGTAGACACACAATGCAGAATCAAACATTACTGAGGTATTAAGGCTCAATTCCTATACATACATATGAGGAAGCAAGTGCCTAAAGATGATGGGTACTGTATTGCGAAAGGCACTTCCCAATGCAGGGCTCCAAGTGACCCACAACCAATGGATTCATCATATGTGCATCAACACCTATGCATGCAAGATTTACATGCCAATGCTGTTTCTTTCACTGGCTCACAAAAGCTAAACACACAGGCTAACTCAATCAAATAAAAACGCTTTAAGCATGACATCAGGTCACATGAGACTCTGTAAAGGTGACTGTTTTTTAAATGTGCCTAGAAGCTCTTTTAAATCAAATGAATGTAAACCAAATGAATGCAGTGAAACTTGCTTCCAAGTAAATATGCTTAAGACTACTTTATACACACACACACACACACACACACACACACACACACACACGAGTGAGCAAAAGGGACTTCTAATTCCATCTTCCACTCCTCCGCTTAGCAGCATTCCATACACCCTCAAGATCTGTTTCAGGGGTTGCAGGAAGGTTGAGGAAGGGATGTCCCACTGCATTAGCAGAAGTCCACTCATGCAGTGTTGAATTCTGCACAATTTTGGCACAGATATGAGCAGTTACTCAGTGATAATATTTTAATACACAAAAGTATAGGTGAATGGTATACTACACAGAGAATTTACAGCGTAGAGAATTTACACACAACATATTAATTCCATAAGAATGGAGGTTGCTTTTTGTTTTGTTTTTACACTCTGCTTACAACATGGAGTTAAGTCATACAAGGAAATTCACACAAGGAAAGTAAAACTTTCTGGTCTTATACATTTCAAGTATAATTTTAACAATACATTCAAAAACACACTGCCTAGCTTCAGCAAAGTTGTGTGTTACCATGAAAGTGAGAAGTTATAAGACCAGCAATGCAATGTCTAACAAGAAATATTTAAATTTATATAGTTGTACATTTTGCAGAACAATCTGTTTCTCAGACTGACCGTACAAAACTATACTTATCTATTCTTTCTGTAAATCGCTTTTATGACAATCGAGCCGTAATAAATCTTGTGAAATAAGTAAGATAAAGAACGGAAGCCAAACGGTGGGAGGGCACCGGCGGTGGGAGGCCTCATTAGGGAAAGCGCTATTCCGTTTAAGAACAGTCTCGGTTTAAGAACAGACTCCCGGAATGGATTAAGTTCGTAAACCGAGATACCACTGTACACTGAAGAAAGTCCCATTGATTTTAAGGATGCTTTCTCCCTGGTACCTGTGTGTAGAATTGCAGCATCAGTGCTCCAAAGGACCATCAAAAAGGGGTTGAGTTAGTGCCAGGTACACTGACTGTTGGTGCCATTCCAGTGGCAAGTCTTACACCTGTCACTTCCACAGATCCAGATTTTAAATCCAGATCATTGGCAGATAATGCTGGGGTAAATACTGATCAGAGGAAAACCTTTGACAGCTGAGAGAACACTTTAAATTCCTAGGAGACCAGATGAGGTCTCTGTTGTTTGTTTTTGTATCAGCTGTTCAGAGAGCTAAAAAGAGCACTTAAAATGCGTAAGCATCAACTTGTAGATGTGTGAAATTCTTCCAGCCATCAATAATATTTATAACAAGATCAAGGATTTGCCATTTCTTTGTCATGTGTTGCTTTTTCAATATGACTTCCACAAGATGATGATTTCAATCTGTGACACTTTCACTTTCAAAACTTATGAAGCAGAGAATTGTGTTCAATCAGAACAGTGTGAAATTTTAAGATAAACACTGCCTGCTCTCTTTTTGTAAACAATACAAAAGTATATGACGCTTGCTCAGTGTGGTCGCTGGAAAACAGCTGAGCAAGTGGCTACAGACTTTCCTAATAGTGTTTAACTACTGGTGTCAGTAGCTTCATTTTTCATTTTCTTCTTGGAAACATTCATGGATCATAAACTGGGCCTGCAACAAAACACTGCAGGGCAAAATGCTGCTGCTGTTCAACTTCACTGGGCTGTCTTGAGGTTCCCCTTCTATCAAGTTGTTCTGGAAGGATTTGGTTTGTACTTCTGAAAACCTTTGGGTTCCCCTGGAACCTGCTGTTTGAAATTTTGGCTACAGAAGAACTGGTACTTGGGCAACTGGTGTTGATAAAAGTGTGTATTAGAGGTAAGGAAACTCTGTCCCTCCAGGTGAAATTGGATTCAGTTCACATGAATTCTCATGAGAATTTTTTAATCCACAAATGTGGAGAGCTGAATTTTAGACTGGTGAAAATGAGAACCTAAATGGAGACATCCTTCCATCCCTATAACTGACCACTGGGCCATGCTGGCTGCAGTTGATGGAACTGGAATCCAATAACATCTGGAAGGTGACACACCCCTGGTGTAAATTGTATTATATTCTGTTTACGTAGAGACTCACTACAAGCTGAGTGTATGGGAGAACGAACTTTATTTTCACAGAGTAACAAGCTTCTCCAGCCAGGCAACACCTCTGAGTTAAGCTCTCCAGTGGCTGGCTTCCTGGGTCACAGCTACTTCTCTTAAAGGGGGCTCATGCCAGATATTTAGTTGATAATGGATACCCTACATATATGACTATGTTAACCTGCACTGCACATAGTTGTGTACCATAAATTCTGAGCTTCCACAGCAGAGGTCTTCCAGAAGACATGCATGTCCCTGGGCATTTCAAGTATACCAGATAATGTAATACTCTCATAACTTTTCTCCTGCTCCGGCACTGAAAAGACAATCTGAAGGGGGGGAAATTATCAGACTGTATCATTTTGAGCTGTTCCTGAAGCACAGATGAAGAACGGAAACAAAAGACAGCTGTTTTCATTTCTCACAATCTCTCCACTATTTGACAAAGCTTCAAGTACTCCAAGTTTCTCTTGTGCTTTTGCCCGAATGTTGGCATCATCTGGGACTGCAACATCTATTGGCCAGACAGACCTATTTTCCATGTTGCTGTAGATAATTTCTGATCCACTGAAGACGATAGTCCGGTTATTGTGTATGTTACTTTCCCACGGGTGGTTTACTATTATTGTGCTGCTGTTTTTCATGACCCCTGGAAAAAAAACAGCATAGAGGTGGGGCTCAGCAGCAGCCCAAACTGTGGGGTTAATATTCATGAATTGTATCTGGACAATCACACACTTATGGTGCCAGCTATATATTGCACCCTTATTTTTCCCAATGATGCCAACATTAACTCTGGTTTTCAGCTATGCTATCTTAATACTGTAGAAATGCATGCTAAAGAAAATGGTCTTACCTTGTCGTATAAAAGTTTGGCTGGTGTCCAATAATATATCACAACCCTCTACTATCATTCTTTCTATTGCCAGATTTTTCCGTATGTTTTCTGTGTCACTCACTTCATCATGCATCACTCTGTTGCAAAGAGAAAAGGGAATGTTCAGCTTCAAGAAATGAAGTGCATGCATAAAGCAAATATAGCTTTCCCATACCTTATTAGGAACCTTCACCATGAACAACTCTCTTCCAGGTCCCACCACCATGTGAGGCTAGCTAGGTGATGGCTAGAAAGTCTTTTTGGCATTGGAACTTACATGTGAAATCCTTTCTCCAAAGAAGCTTGCCTAGTGTCCTTTTAGCACCACTCAAAGGTTTTTAAAATAGAAATTTCCTTTGTATTGCAGCATGCTGTACACCTAGTTTAATTTTGTTTGGCATGTTTGGTAATGTTCCTGTGTTTTAAAAGGGTAAAGGTAAAGGACCCCTGACAGTTAAGTCCAGTCACAGATGATTCTGGGGTTGTGGTGCTCATCTTGCTTTACAGGCCGAGGGAGCTGGCGTTTGTCTGCAGACAGTTTTTCCGGGTCATGTGGCCAGCATGACTAAGCCGCTTCTGGCGCAACAGAACACCGAAACCAGAGCAGCACACGGAAACGCCATTTACCTTCCCGCCGGAGCGGTACCTATTTATCTACTTGCACTTTTGGGCATGCTTCGAACTGCTAGGTTGGCAGGAGCTGGGACAGAACAATGGGAGCTCACCCTGTCGCGGGGATTCAAACCGCCAACCTTCTGATCGGCAAGCCTAAGAGGCTCAGTGGTTTAGACCACAGCGCCACCCGTGTCCCTTACTGTGTTTTAGGTGGATTTATTGTTGAATTACTTATTGCATAGCATTATTGTCTTAGGCAATGCTCTGTTTCCACCACTGGAGGTAATATGCTTCTGAATGCCAGTTGCTGGAAATCATGTGAGGAGACTCAAGACTATTTAAATTCAGCTCAAGACCAAAATAATAAAATAAAATAAAATCCCTATCAATAATTTAGGCACAACTATGTTTACACAATGCAATGCTGGCCTTTGAACGGTCTCTTAAAAGTTAAATTCAGCTCTCTGGAGACACTGCATGTTTATTTTTGCTGTGCCCAAAGATACCATAATTCAATCTTTTGAAAATAACACATTGATTTTGTAATCCACAGTTTCTGTTTTAGCCTCATATTCATAGAACAAAAGGAATCTCACCTTGAAAGCTCTTCTAGCTTAGATTTAGCAAATTCAAGGCTTTTTCTTTCTACGTGCTCATGCGGTGTGTGAGCCAGAAGTTCATGGAGGGTTATTATATATCTAGGAATCTAAAGATGGGTGAAAGGGATTATCAGCAAGTTTATATTCAAAAGCACACTTGGTCTTGAAATAAAAAAATGAACATTTAAAAAGAAAATTGTTGTTTAATTCCTTGCATTTATTTTCTTCTATCAGCATAAACTCACTCAACTAAAATGTTTTCTACATTAAGAAGAAATCTTCAGGCTAAATAAGGAACTTGAAAATCTAATAGTGGTCCCAATTCAGTGGCAGAGATTCTGTCTTCCAGATGTGCAGTGAATGCAGATGTACCCAATCCACATCATACTGTTCACCTAGGCCTCTTTAACTGTCAGGAGGTGCATCTGGATGCATAGTCCTATCTAGAGATCCATTAGTTTTTACATAGAATTAGTTGCCTGGATGTCAAACTGATTAGAGGCCTTCCTTTCCAGTTGTTCAACTAGTCTTAAATGTGTTTAACATGCAAAACTGATATGTCTATCATGAAGCCCATCAATCTCAGGCTACCAGAACACTTTATCACATGATAAAATGAAAATCCTGGTGTGGGTTTGTATTAGGCTGGCAATGGTAAAATATATACCGTATATTTTAAACAGTTGAAATGGCTGCATTTGGATTTAATGCTGAAGATTAAATCATGAAAACAAGCCTCGGTGCACCTTGGGCTTGTACACTGTTTCCCTGCCCTGGCTTAGTCATGAGGAGAAGACTGGAAGCTTTCACTTTAAATTCAGACATCATATTTTCTGGACCCTAATCTGTGATTAATCTGAACAATAATTTATGGAAACATGCCAGATCCAGAAGGTATAGCCTGAAGTTGTCTTGTTTCAGCAAAGTATAGTTAAGATTAACCACAGTTTGTCTGGATTTCAATGACACAACAAACTGCAATTAATTTGAAATAGAAAAAAAGCTTCCATCTCTTCCTTGGGGATACACTAGAGGAGGAGAGGGGCAGTAGGTAAGACTGGAGCTTAGTGGAGTTCATTCTTATACAGTGGTCCCTTGACTTACGAAGTACTCGACTTACGAAATTTCGAGTTACGAATGAAAAAAAATGGCCGCATGCTTACGTTTTTTTTTTGACATCCGAAAGGAAAACCATTGCGGTTTAGATGCAGTTTACTCGACTTACGAATTTTTCAGTTTCCAATGCATTCCTATGGGAAACCGCTTTTTTCGACTTACAAATGTGCATTCAGAACGGATTAAATTCGCAAGTCGAGGGACCACTGTACAGTGGAACCTCAGTTGTCAAACATAATCTGTTCCGGAAGACCGTTTTGACTTCCAAAATGTTCGACAACCAAGGCGCAATAGGCAGTCGGCAATTTCAATGGAGAAAACTAAGAGACTCGCCTCAGAAGCCGTTCGACTTCCGGGGTGCATTTGAAAACGGAAGCAATTACTTGCGGGTTTTCGGCGTTCAAAAACTGAAACATTCACTGCTGCATTTCCGTGTGTGTGTGTGTGCAGCTACAAGATCAAGGTGCAAATGCAGTAGCAGAGCTGATCAAGTCTGTTCCACTGGTACTGTGCCAACCTTGCCGCCGCCTCATTTCTCTCTATCTTGGTATGCCACTGGCTGGAGGTCAGGTGAGCCCCACAGCTCTGCCCCACCATCTGCTACTGCTTAAAGCTGACTAGGTAGCATAGAAACCTATATTCCTCCAAACATAAAAGAAACACTTTAGTTCCCTGATTCTACACTTATTTCTGCAGGAAACCCAGCAGGCTCCTTCTCCCAGGCTAATTCTCCGTTCCTCCAAGAAGAGCCTGTCTTTGCACCTTATTTTTCTTGATTGCTGTATTCTTTTTAACACTCGACTGGGAGTTGCCCAGGGTGGCTGGGGAAACTCAGCCACATGGGCAGGGTATAAACAATAAGTTGTTGTTGTTGTTGTTGTTGTTGTTGTTGTTGTTGTTGTTGTTGTTGTTATGGTTTGCAACAGAGACTGAAGACTTGTGTTTGCTGCTGCTCTCTGCTACCAGGGTTTATTGACAGCATGAGGGGCAGTGAGCATGTCTAGTGCCTAGTTTCTAGGTGGATTCAGAGGTCTTGATAGGAGTTGAACACAAGTGTGTGCATGTTTCAAAAAAAACACCATGACTTGAATTTGCAGGAACTCCTTTCCTTCACTGTCAGCGTTTAGACTGTATGTGTTATAATTAAGAGAATTTAATTTAATTTGATAGCAGAAAATTTCATTGATCACACAACCACTGGATGTGGGAACCAATAATTAAAAAAAAACAAAATGTCTTCAAAAATATATTGAACAAGTATTAAAAAACACTTTCAAATTGTGACTGTAATATAAAAGGTTGTTATGCTCAAAGCCCTTCCACCAGATAAAATATACAGCTATAGAGATGTTGTTTGCAGATGACTCAGCCTTGACAGCCCACTCCAAGGAAGCTCTATAGAGACTCATCAACCACTTTGCCCAAGCCTGCATGGAAGTCAGCCTCACCATCAGCCTGACAAAGACCAACACTCTGGGTCAGGACATTGTCAGCACTCCACACATCAGCACGGGTGACCACAGACTTGAAGTAGCAGATGATTTTGTTTATCTGGGTTCCACCATAACAAGCAACCATTCCATCAAATCTGACCTAGACAAGTGAATTGGCAAGACAGACATACCCAAAGGTAAGGGAAAATGTGATGCTAATGACCAATACCAAGATGAAGGTCTATCAGGCGTGTGTTGAGCACTCTGCTTTATGGAAGTGAGTTGTAGGCAACTTACAACCACCTCAATGCCTTTCCACATGTGCTGCGCCAGGACGATTCTGTGCATCACGTGGCTGTATGAGCACATCTCAAAGATGTGCTCTCCCAAGCCCACATTCCCATCTTGCTCACAGTCCTGACTCAGCGACGCCTACACTGGTTTGGTCACATACGCAGAATGGAAGATGGCAAGTTCCCCAAAAGCTTCAGGCATTAGGCCTGTTGGCACACAAACTCTGTGTTACAAAAATGTCTGCAAATGTGACATAAAGGCTGGTAACCTTAACCCCGCCATATGGTTATAACCATTGCAGACGATCACAGTACCTGGAGACAAGACAGTCAGGTTGTCCACAGCAGTAACCAGAGGGGGAATGACTGCTGGGAGGAGCGCAGAGAAAAGAAACGCCATGGTGCACCTGTAGCAGCAAAACAGGACACCTTCTGTATCGGCCCAACTTGCAACAAAACATGTCTCTTCTGTATCAGCCTCTACAGCCACGGCAGGTGCTGTAACTCTCCAATGGTTTTACTTTACCCCCAAAGGCACACTCTTCCTTTGTCTCCCAAGACAGATGGATGCCAGCAACAACCAACAACCAATCTGCTAGAGCAACAGCCATTAGTATTACTAACCAAATGATACAAATAGTGTTTATAACATGCACGAAACCACTATAACAACAAAAATACCTGAAACATGGGATAAGTAAGGAATGTCTCAAGCATTCTGCCCTCACAGGCAGGGTTGGCTTCATACTGCTTCAAGAGTTTGTCAAAATCTCTGTTCTGCTTGCAGTTTGCAAGGACCTGGAGACTATATTGATGATTCCGAACAAATTCTTGATAAATATTCAGCATTGGTAGCAGGATATCAAATAAATCAGCTATACAAAACAAAGAGAAAAATAAATTGCTGCTGCCATCCACCTTTTTTTATAGGTCACATTTAGAAATAAAATAGAACATTAAGTGCAAATTATCTACATCCAGAACTGCAAAATCCTAACAAGGAATAGTGTTACCACCTTTCCTCTCTTGACAGAAGTTGTATGCTTTAAACCAGGGGTCCCCCAAACTAAGGCCCGGGGGCCGGATGCGGCCCAATCGCCTTCTAAATCCGGCCCGCGGACGGTCCGGGAATCAGCATGTTTTTACATGAATAGAATGTGTTCTTTTATTTAAAATGCATCTCTGGGTTATTTGTGGGACCTGCCTGGTGTTTTTACATGAGTAGAATGTGTCCTTTTATTTAAAATGCATCTCTGGGTTATTTGTGGGGCATAAGAATTCATATTTTTTTTCAAAATATAGTCCGCCCCCCCCCCCCAAGGTCTGAGGGACAGTGGACCAGCCCCCTGCTGAAAAAGTTTGCTGACCCCTGCTTTAAACAGTGGAATTGATATGCAAAGGCAATTTTTCAGCCGCTCTGCATAATGAAACATACTACACCTTCCTAAAATGGTTATATCTTCTGAAAAACACACATGGCATCTGCAAAAAAAGAGGATGCAATTCCTACTAATATCCCCACATGGCCATGCAAAAATAATAATGGCCCTAGTGAAGAGCACTTACCTAAAATTAAAGTAGGCCAGTTTGCTATTCTTGCTTTTAATCCTTGATGAAATATTTCATGAAGAAACATTATAGTCTCACTGCGAAGAAATAAAAGTTGAAACAATAAACAAAAGTTGGACTCTGTCATTAGAAGATATTCTTTGAACATTACTGCATAAATAGCTATAGTTCAAAACGTTTGGAAGAGGTGGGTTATAATTTTTTATCAAATAAACAAAAGTATGTTACTGACTAACTTTTGGACCTCATCTGTGTAGCATAATTTATTATTATTTTTTGGGGGGGAGACATTTTTTGCCTTCAAGAAGGCAAAAGATCTACACTTCTACCTGAATCTTAAAAAAAAAAGAGAGCTGTGACTGAAATACTCTGAAGAAGAAATTTGGGAAATTGCCAAAGCTGGATTTACTTCATTCCATCATAATGGAACAAGATTTACAAAATATATCAAATACTTGTTTTATCCAAGCCATGCTTATCTGCGAGTAAATCTCATTGAACTCAATTCTAAAGATGTACCCAATTGCACTGTGATTACATTCTATAACACTGCTGCTTTATCTTTAATTTTATTGTATTTGTTTTATTTCTCTTTACCCATTTTTTTAAACTGCCCTTTGTATACGTTCACATCTGAAGATGAAAGAGGTCTGGGCATATTTTAATTAATTAATTAATTAATTAATTAATTATATAAACACATGGGGTACCTGTTGAGGAATACACTACTGACGTCATCATGGCTAATTGGTGGTTTCTTTGAACTTGCAGCCATTCTTAACGGCCTTAGAAAACAATTCACAAGGATATAAAGCTGGTGTACGTATTCAGATTCAGCCTCAACCATGTTGAAAACGATCTGATTTCTCTTTCGCATACTTTCTGCATGTGGAGAACAAATGTAATCCTGGACAATTGTCTTCCATTTTCTTCTACACAACCAACCTCGCATAAAACTCTGAACCTGATAATTCAACAAAAGAAGAACACATTCTTAATGGCCTTTGAAATGTGTGTGTGTGAAGCAGAAAAGGCACCTCCACAATCTTCAGACATTGCTGTGAGCAGGGGAGTAAACTTTGTACACATGTACACCTTTGTATGGAAAAAATGCTTATATGTGAAACCACCCTCTGTTGAGACAGGGAACATTGGAAGCTACCTTCAAGCCTAGTTTCGGCCCTAGACAGACTACCCTGGGTAGAACTCTCCATCAATGTAATTGTAAGCCGGTGGGTAAAGCAGTACTCATTAGAGCCGTGAAAAGGCCATGTGGAAAGAGCAGCCTAGGAGCAATGCTCATCGGCTGCATATCCACAAATTCCCTGGTGCTGATGGGTTAATTATGCTATTCCCACCCGATGTACATCCATTGGGAGGTGGGATCAGCCATTAATTAGCATGCAGAGCTTAGGCTTCAATGAGTACCACCACCATTATCATGGGTGGGCAAGTGACCAGCATGAGTACTAGCAGCAGTAGGCACAGAAGCAGTGCTGTGAGAGCTTCCATATGCCCCAGTTCGCTGTATGCTGGTGCAGGCATGGTTGCCTTACAGTCAAACCAATAGTCCTTTTAGTTCAGTACTGTCTATGATAACTGATTCCAGCAGTTCAGACAGGAGTCCTTTCCAGTCCCTCCTTGGACTGAACCTGGGAATTTTTTGCATATGCAAAGCATTTACTCTTCACTGAGCTACAGTGTCAAATACAGAGCAATGCACACATATCTGTGGACTGGGCTAGATGAAGTAAAATCATAAGGAAAAGAAATCTTAAAGTGGCTTGAAAACACAATGGTCAGTAAACCTTTTTCAAGCAGTTTATACTGGGTAACGTGATATGCACCGTACATAAAAAGGTAAAGGGACCCCTGACCATTAGGTCCAGTCGTGACCGACTCTGGGGTTGTGGCGCTCATCTCGTATTATTGGCCGAGGGAGCCGGCGTACAGCTTCCAGGTCATGTGGCCAGGTCATGTGGCGAACCAGAGCAACACACGGAAACGCTGTTTACTTTCCCGCCGGAGCGGTACCTATTTATCTACTTGCACTTTGACGTGCTTTCGAACTGCTAGGTTGGCAGGAACATGCATCTACCCCAATTCACCATTATCTGCCCGCTTCACTAAATAATATACTTCAGATATTATGTGATCTTGCTGCAGTTTTTAAAATTCAACACATACTGAGCTAAATGGAAGAGTTTTACACATAATAAATTTTTTCTTCTAATTCAAAGAAAGGTGTGGACAAATTATTTTATAAACTTATTTTATAAACTCTTCTCCATTTAAACAGAATTTTACCTTTTTGATTTTCTTAATATCAGGATCTTCTTCTTCTTGGTTGCCTTGATAAGGTCGCATTCGTTCTTTTGTTTTGTTAAGAGCTACAATCTGTCAAAAGCAATAACATAAAATAAGAAAAGCCTGTAACGGTTAGGGTTTTCCACCCAGAACTCTCAGTTCCGGCATCTAACTTGAGGCTTCAATACCCTTAATTTCCAAATCTTTGAGGCTTCTTTGGCTTGTGTTACATAATCACATATAGAGTAGGTATACTCTAGGGTAGGTGTGCACAACCTGTGATCTACGAAGCCCCACATACCATAGCAGTCACCAGGACGTGTGTGGTCTCTGATTGCCTGCGAGTGTAAAAACGGGACTTAGCACTTAGCAGGCCACAACAGGTGGCTAGTAGGATGCATTTTAGCTTGGTGGATAAGAGCATGTAAATTCCTGCTTTAGGGAAATGAAATATAATACCATGCTACACGACATTTTTTTTAAAAAAAAATGGCAAGGACTAAAATAAAATTGCATTATTCTGTTGCAGTTTTAAAAGTCTACATCATTAAAGAAGATTACAGATGAAGTCAGGAAAATTATCAGGCAAGGAAATCTAAGTATACATACTCGGTGGTGATTACAGTGGTGCCTCGACTTACGAATTTAATCCGTTCTGAAGGCAACTTTGTAGGTCGAAAAATTCCTAAGTCGAAAAGCGCCATTTGAAACACGATTTACCATAGGAATGCATTGGAAACGAAAAAATTTGTAAGTCGAAGCAACCCCATCTAAAAATTCGTAAGTCAAAAAAACCCTATCTAAAACTGCCGCAGTTTCCGTTCGGATGTTGAGAAATTTGTAAGCATGCAGCCATTTACCCCATTCGCAAGTCGAAAAATTCGGTTGTCGAGTCGTTCGTCAGTCGAGGTACCACTGTACCTCACAATTAACCTAGGGTTCAATTCATTCACATAATAATTTAAGGGTTGCTGTTTTTTGGAGGGGGAACCATTGACTAAAAAGGGAAGTAGATTGCATTCCTAATATATAAATTGGCTCATAAAGGTACTGATAAAATGTAACCTTCACATCATATGGGAACATACCTCTGATTTAAGCCTTTCAATTTCTGTGTCTTGATCTTCAAGCTGATGTCGTAACTGATTGGCTGAAATCTTTTCTGTCTCTACAATCTGAACTAGATGAATATATTTTTGCATTAAAACTTCTCGCTCAATCAGGATATCTGAATAGCTGCGAAGAGGAAAAAGGGTCACAATGTGCGTCAATTATGGTAGGTAGCACATTTAAATTGAAGAAGAAAACAGTACTTCTGAAAATATTACATTAAACTGAGAGGAAAACAGACTACATCTCTCCTACTCTAGCAAAGTGTGCTTGGAGGAAATTGATTATCTGTGTCAAGTTCCCGTAACTAAACACAATGACAGCAACTTGTGCTTAAAAGTAAGGGAAGTATTTTATTCAAGCTAGTAACAGACTCAGGAGCAAGGTCCATAGAATCATAGAGCTGGAAGAGACCACAAGGGCCATCCAGTCCAACCCCCTGCGAAGCAGAGTCCTGCCAGAAGTCAAGATTCCTAGGCAAGAGGTTTATAACAAAATAGCAGCTACAGTGATGTCCCAACAGTTGATACCCCCTCTTGCCAAGCTTTTAAACATGAGTTGGGGCAAGTTCACTCATGGGACTCTCTCATTCTAATAGTTATGTATGTGTAGCTGATCCCACCTATTAATTTAAATTAATAATAGATTAGGTAACCTCTCTTTCCCTCCAAAACTCCTAATTAAAAGACTGGCACAATATCAGTACATGCAATAATGAATGCCTGTGAAAGTGTGAGGTGGCTCCCCTTGCAGAAAATAATGGGAAGGCTTTTAGCATGTGGGGCTCTAAAACACAACCAAGTTGTTAAGAACTGATGCAAGACATTGCTCTTGAGGCAAGACAGTGCTCTTAAGGCACATGAGCAATTCAGTAGAATCAGTGCTGAAATCCTTTGTCTGGCAGTTGGACAAGGTGCACACAGAACACTGTAGGATGGAGCAATATCACCTTCTGCCCAGATACATTCTATTTCTGCATGGGTTATTTTCCAATCAACAGATTATTTCACTTCCTCACACTTTTGCCTGCTTGAGAGGAACAGCTCTGCTCCAGAAAAAGCAATATAAAGCAACGAATTAACAGCACAATCTTATGCATGTCTTTATAATATAGATTTTATAGATATATAATATAGATTTGAGATCTTTAAAAGGTTGACTCATTCCTATCCATATAATTCTAAAACTATGAACAAGCTATTTATTATGATGTAATAGTATTCTATCTACTCTAAGGCAGAAACTGGGAACAGCTATTAAATTTGGTTGCTGGCTTGGAAAAGAAACTCAGATTAAACCTAAATTATAAGAGATCATTGTGAGCTGTTTGAAGACAACAGAGGACGGCTTGAGATTTCTCATCATCATCACCACCCTCATTTTATAAACTACACTATGTTTCCATGCTCATGAAAACAGTGGGCTACTCATCATCTCCTGATTTAACCCAGAGCTTACATCCTTTCCCCTCAGTGAAGACAGCTTTTATTTTACATCCCAGAGAAGAGAGGCATTGACATGACACATAACCATGTTGTCTGTAACTCTCACATGATCTTATTGTTGTAATGTTACCAGAACAGTATAGGAACAGGAAGACAGGAGAAATCAATAACCATGTTAATCCCTTACTGAAAAGACAGACCTAAACAGTGAACCACAGTATGGCCAGATACCAGTGAGGTGTAAGGAGATTCAAAGAAATGCTGGCCACCAAAAGGGCTGTGCTATCAAAGCAAGAAGTGGCTACAGTCCATGCTTTCAGCATTTCTCGTGTCCTGACTGAAAGTTCAGGAGTGCAAGAGACTCTCTTCCCTCGCAACTTGATTGGCTGGAAGTATCATGTTGACCAAAGTAATGCGTTCCAACTCCAGCCATTTGAATCGTGTTGCCAGTCAAGTATGTTCTAAAAGAATTACCCCACACTTTAATAAAGAATGCTTCTCCAAATCACTGTACAGGCATTAGAAGTTCCCTCCTCGTCTTCTGAAATAGTCCATTCTCCTTTGGCCTGCCATCTTACTGTTAATATAGCATCTAACACATTAGTGCCACAGCTCAAGCCGAAAGTTGTTAGCTACCATGCCAGGCATACCATCCTGGGGCAAAAAAATGAAAATTACTACTGTATGGAAGTAAGTGTCTATGACTTATATGTAGGGTATAGTGACTTACAATATAGAAGTATCAGAGGAATGAGAGTTTTGCATACTTCTTGATAAGTGATGGTGGAAATAAACAGTCTCCAGAGGATGAAACTGCATGTTGTTTGCTACATAGCTGTGCCTTTAAGTGCAAAGGTTTCCAGAGTGGAAGCCTGATCCAGATTGAGGCCCTACCATGTGGGTTGAGAGCATTAGCCCATTGCTCCCACCATGCACCTGTAATTTGTATTGTGGGGGGGGGGAAATCATCTGCTTTAATGGGATCTTATTTCTGAAAGAGATTGCAAGGCCAGGACTAGGGCTATGGGGGGGCAATCCTCCAACCCACCATGCTAGAGTCCCTATCTGGAACAGTCTTCCTGCAAGTGGTAAAAAAACAAAACAAAACTCTGCCCTGCAAGGCATGGGCTGTACTGTGTAGTTTGACCCTCAGGACAGGCCCAGACTTTTTGTATCAGGTGAAGGAAGAAAATCAAATAGTACAAGAGAGAATGAAGTAGATTGTTCTGTTGTGACGTGGGGTTTGTGATTTCAGCTCTCTTGACAAAACATGCTGGAGACAGTTCTCTAGTAACAGCTCTTTATTAAAGTGAACAAGACTGAAGACTGAGGAGAGGAAAGCTACATTTATAGGGACAGGGGACTAGCTAGGAAGGGATACATTTTGGAGGGAACAATATCAAGCAATCACAGTGCTGCCTTTTGGAGGAAACCAATAAGACAGAGGATCCAAATACAGCAGCTTAAATGAACCAATAGTAGCTGTACCCTCTGGAACCAAAAGGCAGTTACTTTATCCTAATGCAAATACAGACAATAATAAAACAGATATAAAATCCTTTGACTCAATACACAACACCCCTCCCCCCCTAGTGAGCACAGCAGACGTAATCCCTCAGGTACTGTGGGGTCCTACAACTTCTACCTGATCTCCTGACAACAGGTGTTGCAGGTTCTGGATTGGGTGTTACCTGTGGTGGAGGGGCTGCTATAGGGGTTTCATCAGGAACAGATGGAGTCCCAGACATCTCAGGATCCCCGACCTGTACCTCGTCATCATGAGGACTAGCAGACCCTGGTTCATTTGCTGAAGCCCCTGGTGACTGTACCTCTGGACCATTTTCACTCTGGTCTTGCAGCTGTGCGTCATTAGCCAGGGATGAATTATCTGACTCCTCCCTGCTGAGCGCCCGGCGCCTCAGCTGATCTATATGTCTCTTCCAAACTTGCCCATTTTCCAAGGTCACATAATAGGACACAGGTCCACTAGCCCGGGTGATCACACCGGCCACCCACCGCGGACCTCGTGAATAGTTCCTCACCCAGACCAGATCTTCAGGGGCGAGATACCTTGTTGTGTCAGTCTCAGCCTGGGGGGTTGCTCTTGAATTACGGTTTGGCATTTTATCTGGGTGGACATAATCCAGCACCGTTACCAGTCTTCTACCTAAGAGCAGCTCGGCTGGCGACTTGCCCGTCGCAGTACACGGCGTCGCATGCTGCAAAAATAACATTCGCGCAATGCGAGCCGACCAGTTACCCTCCATTAAGCGCGCAATGGATTCTTTGGCTGTTCTTACCATGCGCTCAGCCTGCCCATTGGAGGATGGGTGAAAGGGCGCGGATGTGACCCCTCTTATAAAGTTATCAGCCAAGAATGCCCTGAATTCTTGGGATACAAAAGCTGCCCCATTATCTGATACAATGGTCTCAGGTAACCCGTGGGTAGCAAACAGCTGCCTCAACACCTTGATTACGGCAGCTGATGCCATGCTAGGGACCATCGCCACTTCTAACCATTTGGAATATGCATCAACGATAACCAAAAAGACCTTCCCTTGGAATGGCCCAGCAAAATCTATGTGCAGCCGGCTCCAGGGAGTCCTGGACTGCTCCCACCAGTGGACTGGTGCTCTGGCCACTTCTGGCCGCACCTCTTGGCATGCCTTGCATGTTCGTACCCATTGTTCTATGTTCTGGTCCATTCCAGGCCACCACACATAACAGCGGGCTAGCGACTTCATCCTGACCATTCCCGGGTGTCCCATGTGAAGCGTCTCAAGAACCCAGTTTTCCATTAAAGAGACCAGCAAATTCCTTGCATAATACCTCACTCATCTCAGGGCAGGTTTGGATTGAATTAAGCCCTGAGATACTCAGTCCCAGGGCAGGGAACCAGTCAGTGCCCAGGAGACTGGGGCGACTGCCCTTCGCAATCACCAGTTTGAGTACAGCCTGTTTGTCCCGGAACTGTACTCTCACGGCACACATTCCCATAACATGGATGCGGCCTGCTGAGTACGACTGCAAGGTTGCCGGAAAGGGCTCCAGAGGGGGCAACTTACCCCTGGGGAAGAATGTCTTCGCGGTCTGGTCCGACACGATGGTGAATGCGGATCCGGAGTCCACCTCCATGTCGCACTGCTGACCCTCAATCTTCACCTTGACGTGTGCCTTGCCTTGCGCTGGAAACTGCACGGCCCTCCCGTTGATCTCCGTTACGTAGTGGCAGTCCTTTAGAAAACGAGTTGCTGTGGGCAGTCTGCGATGCTCCAGTCTAGGTGCTCCTGTCGCTCCCGACGCCACCGATCTACAGACCCTGGCGATGTGACCCGTCTTTCCGCACGTCCGGCAGATAGCATCCCTGAAACGACAACTCTTCCTTTCATGGTTTCCGCCACAACCTGGGCAACTGCCTCGGCGATCTCTGTGCACTGTGCAGGCCTGACGCACCGACTCAACCCCACGGACTGGGCTCTGGCTCGGAGTAGCCTCTAGCTCGTCCATGGCATGCGCAACTTCTATCTGTGGCTTAGTGGCCTTGCGACTGGCATCAAGCTCCTCTCTTTCATAATTCTCCGTGGCGGTGGCCTCTTTCAAGGCTGAAGCAAGGGTAACCTCTTCTTTAGCCACGATGCGTCTTCTGGCTTTCTTGCTGCTCAGACCACCAATAAACCGATCCAGGAGAGTCTCTTCCAGATTTTGGAAGCCGCAGTGCTGAGCGAGCTTCCGGAGTTCAGCCAGAAATGTGGATACAGACTCCCCAGCATGCTGCTGCCTCTTATGGAACTCCATCCGCCGGGCCATCTTGGTCTCAGTAGGCGCCAAGTGGCTTGTTAGGCAGGCAAGAATATCTTTGAGAGATGTCTCACTCAGCTTCGCTGGAGCAAGTAATGCCTTGGCCAGCTTGAAGGTCTCGGGCCCACAGTAGCTCAGGAATGTGGCCCTTCTTTTGCTGGCATCGGTGATCCCTTGAGCCACTGCAAAGAACTCGAAGCGTTCGACGTAGTCTTCCCAGGTGTGGGGCTCTGATGGCTGGAAGGGCTCCAATACCCTTGGACTCTCCATTGTCCTAGCGGGCAGGGTCGTCTTCTCAGCTGGCCAGTGAGTCTTGTTCTCAGCTGCAATCCGGACTCTGAGGCAGGGTTGTGTTTAACCGCTCCTCAGCATTCCGGATCCCATCCTCGTCGCCAGTTGTTGTGACGTGGGGTTTGTGATTTCAGCTCTCTTGACAAAACATGCTGGAGACAGTTCTCTAGTAACAGCTCTTTATTAAAGTGAACAAGACTGAAGACTGAGGAGAGGAAAGCTACATTTATAGGGACAGGGGACTAGCTAGGAAGGGATACATTTTGGAGGGAACAATATCAAGCAATCACAGTGCTGCCTTTTGGAGGAAACCAATAAGACAGAGGATCCAAATACAGCAGCTTAAATGAACCAATAGTAGCTGTACCCTCTGGAACCAAAAGGCAGTTACTTTATCCTAATGCAAATACAGACAATAATAATACAGATATAAAATCCTTTGACTCAGTACACAACATGTTCCTCAGTAAACAAAAGGAGTGCTTGACTAGGTAGTGACTGTCAGCGGAGGTTTCATACCTGGCTTGGTGAATAGCCTCTACCCATTCTTCTCCATCTGCTTCCTCCTCACAACGGAGCTCAAGTGGCTTCTGTCCTTCATGACCAAAGAGGACGGTAAAATAGTACTGTGAATCGTAAAAGAAAGTCTTTGAATGTAATAAATACAACAGTGCCTGAGTGATAAACATTTAGTTATATTGTTAAATAAATAACTTGGAAAACCTAACCAACACAAACAACTGAACACTGGTTCAGGATTAAAACATTATAAATTAAGGAAGGGGCCTACTGGATCAGATGAAAGGCCTACCAAGTTGAGCATTCTAACTGGCCATTGCAGAAAAAGAGCAATACAATCTAAGAGAGTTCTCTAAAAGTAAAAGGTAAAAACTTCACCAGCATCTCTCACATCAAGCATAAAGGCAGGAAGATTTTCGAACGGCGACTGTCCTTCTTGTTACATCATGGTTTCCCTGAAAAATCTATAAACTACTAAACTAAAGAAAACTGTTTTGTAACAGGCTGTCAGCTTTGAGGTTACATGCAAGCTGGTGTGGGTGAAAGTGGAACATAAGCACCAGCAGATTTATGCTTAGAATAGATATGTTCTTCATATGCAACTGTCTTTGTGTTACTGCCTTTATATTATTACATTTTAATGAACATCAGAAACACCAATTAGACTCTGTGAATGAACTGTATTAAAATGAAGCGATTCATGTGTATCTGAAATTATTATTTCCTAAATTATGCTAAAAGGGTGCTTAACTAGCATATCTCAAAGCGAACCAAAAAAATGGCATATATTGTCATTATAATGCTAAAAGGTGAACCCCAAATGAATTGTGCATGCCAACCTAGATGACAAAATTCACCCCACTATGAAACCATCTTTCATTAACCTAATTGCTTTCTGACAGTCACGGCTGATGTTCCTTCTATGGGAACTAATGACCAAAACACTGTCTCTCTCCTGCCATTGAAACATAACAAGCTATGGCTAGTGAGAAATGCAGAGATATGGCATTATGAACAGCTGTTCTTCGGACAGAGTGGCAAACAGATCTGAAAGTTAACTAAAGGTGAAACACTTTGAGACACACTTGTTTCCTTTAGAAAGCATGATGCAGTCTTAGTAGTTGTGTACATAAAACAAATATTACAATGATACCATCTTAAGTCTCCAATGCTCACTCAAGAAAGTGTGGGAAAGGGAGCAGGGAAGAAAGAATGAAAATATTATAAAAGCTCCACTTTAAAAATGATTTATTACTCAAAGGGTTGTATCACAGAATATCAAAGAAAGCATGTATAACACTGGAGAAAAACCATTAAAAACCTCAACACAGAAACAGAATGGCCTGGTTTGCATTGAATGCTAAACCATTGTTTAGTGCTACAAGGACAAGCCTGAAGTGTAGGTTGGTTCCCACAAGGCTAAACACAGTGTTAACAGCAATAATATTTATTGAACAGAACTGAACAGGGGCAAAGCAACTGCTTATATACATTCCTGAAGGCCTGGGCCACTCCCACTCCCGACATAATTGGCTGTCTAAACTTCCAAGCTGCAAATCATGACTCAGAGTTTAAGGGCCAATGGTAGAGGCCCAAATCCTGATATGTTCTGTGATTGGGTATCATGTATCGAATCAGAACACAGGAGCTCAGAATCCTTAGTGCAGACTCAAGCTCAGGCAAACACAGACCACTGAATACTGTACATAACAAAGCCTCCATAAGGTCAAGCAAAAAATGAGGCTCACAAAACTCTCACTCCTCTCTGCTCCTCCCATAAGACTAATGGGATAATTTCTGCCAAATTTAGCTTCGCTTTCAAATAAGTATGTACAAACTAGATATGCTTGTTTAAAACAAACATTTAGTTTAAGAAGTCAGCTTCATAACTCATGGTTTGAAGTTGGCTTGTGTGAAAGAATTGGACTGTTTAAAAATAAACAATGATCTTGTATAAAGTTTGGGTTGCGAATTACATGGTTAACTTGCTTCCTAGACACAATCTTGGCTGACGGATAACTGCTTCAGCACATGGTCTGCAAAAGGCAATAGTGTACTTTTTAATGTTGGTTGGTTTGTGGTTTGGTTTATATAAAAAAAAAAAGATAGCTCAAGGTCACAGTTAGAGAGGCACAGTGGTACCTCGGTTTATGAACACAATTGGTTCCGGAAGTCTGTTCATAAACTGAAGCGTTCATAAACTGAAGCGAACTTTCCCATTGAAAGTAATGGAAAGTGGATTAATCCGTTCCAGATGGTCTGCGGGGTACTTAAACTGAAGCGTTCATAAACTGAAGCGAACTTTCCCATTGAAAGTAATGGAAAGTGGATTAATCCGTTCCAGATGGGTCCGCGGAGTACTTAAACTGAAGCGTTCATAAACTGAAGCATGGGTGTAATAGGTTCCGGAAGTCTGTTCATAAACTGAAGCGTTCATAAACTGAAGCGAACTTTCCTATTGAAAGTAATGGAAAATGAATTAATCCGTTCCATATGGGTCCGCGGCGTTCATAAACCGAGGTGTTCATAAACCGAGGTTCCACTGTACTTGCAAAGACAAAGTATTGGAGATTCTCAGAAGAAAGTGAATATCAGACCTGAGGTAGTACATTGAAAACCAGAAAGAGCTGCTAACCAACATAAGATCCTAAAGACTCTGACATTTGCTTAACAGAATTTTAGCTCATAGGAACCGATTTGGATAGGACCAGCTAGATGCATTTTCTTATTTATTTTCATTTTTTTAATGCATGTATGTAACTATTCAGATGTAGAAACCTTTTTTTCTAAGAATAATCCTCCCCACTTTAGTTTTATGAACCAAGTTTCAAAGATTACTAATCACAAGGTGTAACCAAAAACAAACTCAGGAAACCCTAAAAGTGACACTCAATGTTCCACAAAAATGTGACTTAATCATGAATTGCCATTATGGTTGGCCACTGTGAGAACAAGATGCTGGACCAGATGGGCCATTGGCCTGAACCAGCAGGCTATATACATGTATATTTTCATTATATTCATAAGAATAAAATAAAACTTAAGAATATAAATATACATTATCTAACTCAGGGCACCCCAAACTAAGGCCCGGGGGCCTGATGCGGCCCAATCACCTTCCAAATCTGGCCCGCGGATGGTCTGGGAATCATCATGTTTTTACATGAGTAGAATGTGTTCTTTTATTTTAAATGAATCTCTGGGTTATTTGTGGGGCATAGGAATTCATTCATATATATTTTTTCAAAATATAGTCCTGCCCCCCCCAAGGTCTGAGGGACAGTGGGCTGGCCCCCTGCTGAAAAAGTTTGCTGGCCCCTGGTCTAACTGTATCTCTAAGAAAAGCAGTGCCTACTGTCTCACTACTACTATATATTGAATCTTTACCTGATTTTAGTACCGTACTTATGTACCACTGCAGCTGTTAGATTATCAAAAAGCCTGTTACCCAAAAAACTCATGCACTGATGTAAAACAAATATACCTAATTTGCTTTTGGAGTTGTAAATTGTGCGCTTAAATCAATCAGGAATGATTAAAAGAAAGATTTAAAATGAACACAGCATTCTCGCTATGATTACTGAAAGGTAGAAATCAATTCCAAATAAATGTACTAATAAAACCTTTCATAACCATGAGATCAGATCCACCAATTTATGAAATTCATCAGTCTACCACTGACCGAGAAGTGAAACTCTCTTAGCATTTTCTTGCACACAAACTGTCAATACGTGTTATTTTTTACTCACACACGAAGCCTCTTGTTTTCACCATTTGAGAATTAATAAAAATCCCCACAACACTGATTCAGACTGCCATAAAAATGATTTATGTGGTACGAAATATTTACAGCACTAAGGACAGATTCACATCTTCAGCTACTGATTTTCACCCACAGGACATGCCTCTAACTACAAGATGATAGGTACAAACAATACAGAAATTCATGTTCTCCTTATAGTTCAAGAGCCCACAACATGTTTGCTGCCCTGCAAGTGATGTAATGTCTAAACACTGCAACAGATGAGCTTTTTGCATGCACATTCAATAAATGAGTCTTCCAGATAAGGAATCTGGGTGGCTACTGTTGGAAATAGAGAGCTGGTTTGGAAGTAGCACTTACCGTAACCCTGACAAGTATTGAGTATAGTTACAGGTAGGTAGCCATGCCGTAGTCGAAACAAAACAAAAAAATTCCTTCCAGTAGCACCTTAGAGACCAAATAAGTTTGTCGTTGGTATGAGCTTTCATGTGCATGCACACTTCTTCAGATAACATTGAGTATGCGTATTGAGTATGTGTGCTCTCCGCTCCCCTTTCCTCCTGTAGTATGGACTTGAGGAGATCAAGAACGTAGTCCAATCCCCTGCAATGCTGGAATCTCAACATGTGGCTCCCCATCTAATTTGAAACCATATTGGACCCTGCTTAGCTTTGCAAATGGGATATCAGTTTTGTTGCTGCACTAGAAGGGAACAGACATAACTTTGTAGAACTGTGTCTAGAGAACAAGTCAGACCTAAAGTAAAAACAGTTCCAATTTTGTTGTGGGTGGCAGGAGAGAAGATTTCCCTAAGACAATTTGGAAGAAGTAACACAGAAACCACTCACTTTCCCGCCCTGAGTTTCAATAAGTCCTTCAAAAGTGTGATTACAGCTTTATTATTAATGTTATTAATTCAATTTATACCCCATCCTTTATGCTGGCAGATACAGCAATGATAAGACATTAAAAGCAACAATCAAAAACATACTTAAAAAAGAAGTTAAAAACATTCTACCAGTGTCTTTCAGTCATCAAATGTCTGGGGAATGTTTTTAATTTTTGTCCTGGTAAACAATAATAAGGGAGACAGATGCACTTCACTAGACAAGGCAGTCTATAAACAGAAAAGGCCCTATCATGGCTCCATACCAAGTAGGCAGGGCTCAATGGAGAAAACACCAACAAGGCCTTGCCTGCCGAGTGATGTTGAGCAAGGCACTCTTTTAGGAACTGGGGTCCCAAGCCATTTAAAGTTTTATATGCTAGTGCTAATACGTTGAATTTGGCCCTGTACCTCAATGGTCACCAGTGTAGTGCTTTCAGGACTGGCGACAGAGGGTCCCATCAGGCTGCCCTTCTTACCAGCCTAGAAGCCACATTCTAGCTTCGAGGGCAGCCCCACATGGAACACATTGCAGTAGTCCAAGCAGGAAGATACTAGAGCACAGGCAACTGAGGCCAGGCTATCCTGATCTAGGAATGCTGTAGTTGGAGAAACAACTGAAGCTGGGAATAAGCACTCCTAGCCACTTGAAACTACAGTCACAAACTGGAATCCATAAATACTCCCAGACAACGAACCTGTTGCTTCAACAGGAGTGTGAACCTTCCCAGTCCAGGTTGTCCACCCAATTCCCAAATAGAGGGGCTACCCACCCACAGCACTTCTACCTTATATATTTTTTAAAAAACATTTTTATTAAATTTTCCACTTTAACAATCCAATCAAATCACATTAAATATTCCAAATTATACATATACATATCAAATAGTCCAAATATTCTGCCAAATTATAAAATTTTAATAGGACTTCCCATGCTTCAAGTTCGGAGGGTTCTGATCATCTCATACTTCTACTGCCTTTCATAGTCATTTCCGATGGTTCCTCTAATTCTTTCTGTTGTTATCCTTCATTCTTTCACAGCCGCTGAGTTGTTACACAAGCGAGTGTTTCTGTGTGGATTTTATGTCTATGATTCCCCTCTATAAGTTCGCAGTATCTCCTCACACGCTGGTGTTTCTGCCGAATCAATCCAAAAGTCTTTTCACTGCTGGCAGCCGCCATCTTCACATAGTTCTGATAAAATCAAGTCTAAGCATCTGCTCAGGAATTTTCCCAGACTGGTTGCATCAAACATTAGCCTTCCCAGGGGAGATTTACCAAATCAAACTGGAAATACAAATATACAGTCATACCTCAGGTTGAGTACGCTGTGGGTTGCGTACTTTCGGCTTAAGAACACGGCAGACCTGGAAGTGTTTACTTCCAGGTTCCGCCATGCATGCATGCCCAGAAGCATCGTGCGTGCTTTGCGCGTGCACAGAAGTGCTCTATCGACGCTTTGCGCATGTCCTAAATCACCGCTTGGGCTGCGTACTTTTCGGGGTGCGAATGGCACCCCAAAACGGATTGAGTACGCAACCCGAGGTACCACTGTAATGACATATTAAAGGCTCACCTCCCCCATGACTATAATTCTGCAGCCCGATCTTGACTTCCAATATGGCGGATTTCCAAATTAAAAGTGTGACACGGCTCCCACATAGATTCCAGGAAACTGTCCAAAGTTTTTTAATGACTCTTAAGCGGCTAATGAGATCCTGCTTCTGTCTGATGTCAACAAATTGGAGAATCTTTTATCCTCTTCCAAGCAAACCAAAGATCAAAAGCCTTAATTATATAATATTTTTATTTCCACACAGTTTGTAATTTTAGAGCCATATTATGACAACAAATACAAAACTTTCCAGTCTCGCTTGTTATAGATAATGTAAACGGTTCTTCTGGGGGTGGGTTTTTTTTTTGCCAAGTAATTGTTGTTGTTGTTTAGTCGTTTAGTCGTGTCCGACTCTTCGTGACCCCATGGACCAGAGCACGCCAGGCACTCCTGTCTTGCACTGCCTCCCGCAGTTTGGTCAAACTCATGTTGGTAGCTTCGAGAACACTGTCCAACCATCTCGTCCTCTGTCGTCCCCTTCTCCTAGTGCCCTCAATCTTTCCCAACATCAGGGTCTTTTCCAAGGATTCTTCTCTTCTCATGAGGTGGCCAAAGTATTGGAGCCTCAGTCTCACGATCTGTCCTTCCAGGGAGCACTCAGGGCTGATTTCCTTAAGAATGGATAGGTTTGATCTTCTAGCAGTATATGGGACTCTCAAGAGTCTCCTCCAGCACCATAATTCAAAAGCATCAATTCTTCGGCGATCAGCCTTCTTTATGGTCCAGCTCCCACTTCCATACATCACTACTGGGAAAACCATAGCTTTAACTATACGGACCTTTGTCGGCAAGGTGATGTCTCTGCTTTTTAAGATGCTGTATAGGTTTGTCATTGCTTTTCTCCCAAGAAGCAGGCGTCTTTTAATTTCGTGACTGCTGTCACCATCTGCAGTGATCAAGGAGCCCAAGAAAGTAAAATCTCTCACTGCCTCCATTTCTTCCCCTTCTATTTGCCAGGAGGTGATGGGACCAGTGGCCATGATCTTGGTTTTTTTGATGTTGAGCTTCAGACCATATTTTGCGCTCTCCTCTTTCACCCTCATTAAAAGGTTATTTAATTCCTCCTCACTTTCTGCCATCAAGGTTGTGTCATCTGCATATCTGAGGTTGTTGATATTTCTTCCGGCAATCTTAATTCCGGCTTGGGATTCATCTAGTCCAGCCTTTCGCATGATGAATTCTACATATAAGTTAAATAAGCAGGGAGACAATATACAACCTTGTCGTACTCCTTTCCCAATTTTGAACCAATCAGTTGTTCCATATCCAGTTCTAACTGTAGCTTCTTGTCCCACATAGAGATTTCTCAGGAGACAGATGAGGTGATCAGGCACTCCCATTTCTTTAAGAACTTGCCATAGTTTGCTGTGGTCGACACAGTCAAAGGCTTTTGCATAGTCAATGAAGCAGAAGTAGACGTTTTTCTGGAACTCTCTAGCTTTCTCCATAATCCAGCGCATGTTTGCTATTTGGTCTCTGGTTCCTCTGCCCTTTCGAAATCCAGCTTGCACTTCTGGGAGTTCTCGATCCACATACTGCCTAAGCCTGCCTTGTAGAATTTTAAGCATAAAAAAAAGTAATATAATAAAGCAAAGTACAATAATAAGAGAGGCTCCCCCCCCGCCTTTCCATTCCGTTCCAACATACCAACTTAGATGTTAATCCTTCTTTCACTCAAGTCACTTTTGGCACCTCAGTGGCTCGGTTAATTAGCAGAGTAATTCCTCCCTCCTCACTCAGAGCATGTCCAAAACTTAAATCCATTTTTTCATCTTAAGAAATTGAATTTGATTCGCTTGTGGAGACGCGTCCAGGAGAGCCAGACTCTCTCAGGGGCTTTCCATCCAGTGCCCCCCAGCCCCTCCTTCCTTCCGAATTTGGGGCTGGGTTGTTGGGCATCTGCGGAGGAGACTGTCTTCCCGTACCCCCCAGGAAGATTTTGGGAGGCTGATTACCCCCATCTCAGCCTCTAATTACCCCATGGGAGCCAGGGCGATGGGATTTTCAGCCATCTTCCATGTCGCCTCAAGCGGAAGTCCAGCACTTCTACCTTATAATGATTCAGCCTTAATTTATTAGCCCATTAGGTTAGCTTTATTATCAAGAAAACAGCCTCACTGGTAAGCATCCATAGGATGACAACCTTACAATAGGAAGAATGACAGAATTATGTTTAAGACTATGAACTAAGAAAGGAAATACCTAATTAACTGTATTTTCTAACTGGTGAGTTGGTTTCCTGATGATATTAGTAGTTGTATACAGAAATGCATCCTCCAGTATTACATAATAATCATGTGCTTCCAAATACCAGCTGCCTAGGGAGCTCTGCATGATCCAGCACCCTGTTGCCATTCCTTAGCTTCTCCTGCTCCATGCAAGCTATGCTGGAGGGGAAGGTTTGCTTGTTTAAGCCATAAAACTGGTTTATGCATCAGGATGTGTACACAAAAAATCTGTGGTTCTTTAACATCTGTTAAAATCCTATCCTTTTATTTGACACTGGTAATATCAACCATACTCTTATGTTTATTGTCATCTGTTTCAAAACTGAAAAAGCCAGTCTGCATTTCTTTGTCTTACCTTTTTAGATTTCAGCCTATGATCTGCTTCATAATAATCTTAAGTCAATAAACCATGATTTTATTGACTGAAGAAGCTGTGTGGCTACATTCTCTCTCCTCACTTCTAGCTTCAGTGCTTCTATCCTGGCTTATTAAACCACTGTTTCTCATGATGTCTGAAACAGGAATCACTGGTTTATAGCTGCTTACAAACCAGGAGATTATCAATTATAAAGCAGTGATGAAGTCAGTTTAACAGTTTGGATGTCACAGGAAACTATGGTTTAATAAGTAAGGAGTGCAAGCAAGCGCGTGTCTAGGAGAGGGACATGGAAGGAGCTTGCACTTGGGCCAATCAACCATGAGAACAAAATTGTCTTTGTGGGTGCAACATGAATGATACAAATTTGTATTCTGAATTGATTATCTACCATCTATAATATATCTGAATCATTACTGATCCTATCAAAAGAATGAAATTTTAGTGTTCGTTTCCCCTTTCTAACAATGGTCAGCTTGGCCTTGCAGATGTCAAATTAATTATTTGTACAAACATGTCATGAATCCAATTACTTTCTCAATATACAGTCACTGCTTAGCTCAACATCATCTTAATTAACTTCAGTTTGCCAATTAAATGTGAGAAGGGGAATTTCATCATAATTGGCAAAAGACCACATGAAACACGAGTGCCCAGCTCCTATGGGGAAGGGGAGAGAGAGAACAAAGCTTTGATTAAATCTACACAGAGGGATCATCACAGAACCCCATGGAGGTCTTTCCCCTTCTTCCAGCCCCTCAGTCCATGCAGCTGGGCATGCATCCAGCCAACTGGCTATTAACATGAATGCTCACTTCCTTGATCAAGTGGAGAGGCCAAGCTAGTTAGGAATATGGCTTGCATAAATAGGCTGATCATTCCCAATAGCACATGGGTGCAGTGCCTGTCCATATAGCTATCTGCACACATTGTGGGTGAGGGATGGGAGGAGGGTCCCATTATGCCATATGTCAGGGGTGATGAACCTGTGGCCCTCCAGTTGTTGGAGGACTACAAATCCCATCAAAACCATTGACTGGCTGGGGCAGATGGGACATGGGAGTCCAACAAAATCTGGTGGGCCACAGATTCTCCACCCTTGTCCTGTGACGGCCCTTCTTGACATGGCTGCTACACTTGCAGTGGACGGAACTGAAGCCTTTAATCTTTATGGATGAAATAGTGTTTCTCACTATAACATCCTCAAATCTGCCCCAATTGGTTTAATAATTCTATCAAGTTTAAATGCTCTTAATATAAATGATTCTATTATGTTATATTGAAATAAAGCAAATATTTTACTGTGTGCTAAATGTTAACCAGCAGCATAACTGCACCTGCACAGAGTGCATTGATACATCTGGTAAGAATTTATAGCAGTTTCATTATATTACCATTTCGGAAGTAATTTTCTAAATGTACAATAACAGTAAATAAATGCACTCAAACGGGAATCTCACACTGGGAAATATGCCACAGCCATAACATTTTACATCAGGAACAAGAACTGAAAGTCAAGTGTGCTGTAAAACTGGGAAACCTATAATTGCTGTGATTTTAAAGGATAGGATGTGCTCAAATTCCATTTACTGTTTAATGGTAAACAGAATTCTTTTCAGAATCCCTGAAAAGTAATCTTGCAATGCAAGCTTCCACCAAACACTACCATAAAAAGCATATAAAAAGCATCATATTTTGACCTAGGAAACTGGATTCATGGCTGGGCTAAAGAGCATGACACTCGCATACATTATTTCAGCACATCCAATGATCCCCCTTTCTGTCTTGGTTCAAATGCAGTTGGGGTTATGGGGTTATATCCACACTTCCCAAAGGCTCTGTGCTTATCTTCAGTTAATTTCATTCATTTATATCCCACCTGCCTTCCCATAATATAATTCAATCTGGCATCCACAGGGTGACCAGGTGGCCTCCTATCCATGGACTGCTGGACCTAGACCAGCTGAACTTTTGCTGGGTGACAGCTTCATGTTCTTCTACACCAGGCATCCCCAAACCTCGGCCCTCCAGATGTTTTGGACTACAATTCCCATCTTCCCTGACCACTGGTCCTGTTAGCTAGGGATCATGGGAGTTGTAGGCCAAAACATCTGGAGGGCTGCAGTTTGGGGATGCCTGTTCTACACCATGCCCTGGGAATAAACAGCTTTATGGTGGTGGTGATGGTTTAATATTGCTCCAGGATTATTCCTGCCATTTCTTATTCCACTTTGCTCCTTCAGCTTCCTTTAGTATCTGGTTCTTTCCTCTCATTCTTCTGCTTCTTTCTCCATCAGGATTTTCTTTTCTTCCTGGATGACCAATTCTTTGCAAAGCTAAATGGTCACTTCCTGCAGCCACCATCTCCCCTGGACTTAAAATTGTGGGATTTCCGACATCATCATCATCATCATCATCATATTTGTACCCCACTCATCTGACTGGATTGCCCCAGTCACTCTAGGCAGCTTCCAACATACATAAAAACATAATAAAACATTAAATATTTTAAAAAAACTTCCCTATACAGGGCTGTCTTCAAATGTCTTCTAAAAGTTTTAATAATAATAATAAATTATTAATAATAATATTTTATTTATACCCCGCCCATCTGGCTGGGTTTCCCCAGTCACTTTGGGCGGCTTCCAACAAAATATTAAAATACAGTCTGTCAAACATTAAATGCTTCCCTAAACAGGGCTGCCTTCAGATGTCCTCTAAAAGTCTGGTAGTTGTATTTCTCTTTGACATCTGGTAGGAGGGTGTTCCAGAGGCATAGCAAGCCCAGGTGGTACCCGGGGCAGATTTTTTTTTTGTCACACCCCCACCACGCCGCTTTTCGACAGCCCCATCGACAGCTCAGGGTAGGCTTGGGAGTCGCGGGCGGGCACCAAATGCAACCCCCCACAGCAATAACACTTGGGGTGGTCCGCCTCCCCTTGCTACGCCTCTGCTCATACCACCATGTCAACAAATGTGTGATATGGCACTCTATGAGATCCAACCACTCTGTGGAGCAACTGTAGCATAAACCATGTTTCTGGAAGCCTCCACACTGCTATCACGACCACCTCTTAAGAACTAATCTACTGGATCGGAGCAAAGATCTGTCTCATCTAGCATTCTCTTTCTGCCAACAACCCTTGGCTGTCAGTCACCCTGGCATATGCTTATTTGGAGCTACCGTATGTTGACTAATATGGACATTCGATTTAGTTATCATGGCTGGCAGGCTAGATCACTCTTTAATGGACTTATCAAATCCTTAAAAAAACACACACACACACACACAGACACACACCTTATATAAGCTAGTGGCCACCACAGTACCTTGTGGCAGTAAATTCATGTTAGTTAAGGTGCGGTTTAAAGCTTCCCTTTGTCTGTCTTGAACCTATTACCAATTCATTTCACTTGGCGACCCTGAGTTCTAGTATTATGAGAGGTGACCACCGAAGCAGAATTGGGATATTTATTTATATTTATTATTCACCTTGCCATAAGAGTACAGGGCAGCTTACAATAGTGTATTTCCTCATTGCATGTCTGAAAGATAGTGATTTGCCCACTTTTACATAGTTATGGCATGTTCAGTTTTTTAAAAGTTCAGAGTTATGTCTGCTGTACACATATAGCACACTGAGGAGGATCTGAAGTGGCAGAATGGGCTGCACCACTTCAGAAGGGTGCAGGGTGCACATTACAGACTGAGGCTTTAATAGGTGGTGCTGATTTCCTACTTGCAGGGAGTCATTTGTTGTAATGATTTTAAGAGAGAGGGGAACTTTTAGTTCCTGCCTGCAGGTTTCCCATAGGAACCAGGTTGGCCACTCTGAGAACAGGATGCTGCACTAGATGAGTCTATTGCCTGATCCAGCAGGGCTCTTGTTCATAAACTCTGACTTCTTCCGTTAAAAGGATCAGGTGCTAACTAATGGAAAATACTATGCCTGAGAAAGCTATTACCAGCCAGAGTAGACAATAAAGGGCTAAATGGACAAAGAGTAGTATCTAGTAAAAAAAACCAACCCAACTTTCTCCACTTTATTAATGCAATTCTATGGTGCCAACTTATTCTGAAGTTAACCATTCCTGGTCCATGGCCCAGATTCTCCAGGATAAACTGACCCCTTTGATTACATGCTGCCACCCCTGATTTTCAGGAATGAGAGAAACCAGAGTTAGGCAAGCAAAGAGGCTTAGTAATCAGATGTCTCATTTCCAGGGCCGGCTCTAGGTACAGTCCCGGTGGCGTGGGGTGCCAGGGCGCCGGGCCAGCAGGTGGGGCGCTGCGCGGCGAAGCCGCACGGAAGCCATGCTGCACGCTGCGAGGGTGGGGGCGCCGGAGCGATCGCCATGCCTCAGTGCCAGGGCGCCCGACCTGCTCGAGACTGCCCTGCTCATTTCTCTCTTACCATTTATTTTAATGGCGGTTTTCTGGTTGGATCTCTCTGCATCTGGCATAAATATGAACATTACAAGTAAACACAATGGTAACTGATCAAAAGATCTCCCATCAAAACCCAAACATTCCTTAGTAGCACATTTACAGAAATAAATAGCATCCCCCTTATCAAACTGAATTTATATACCATTGCAACCTTTTTTATGAAAACAATACAATGGTAAAGTTGCTAGTGACTTTTGGCAAAATACTTGCAATAATGTTTCTCAACCAATAATTCATAATGTTTAATTTGATTCTAACTGAATTTCTAAACATATTCCAAATCACCCAGGCTGCACAGGTCAGAGAAAAGTGTACACTTTCTGTTAATGAGAGGCTTTCTTTATTCGCAGAAAGCATCCGGTTAAACATAATTTACCTCCACATGAAACAAGCCCCAGAAAACCTAAAGGTGGGAAGCAAATACACACACATGAAGACAATTGCTGCAGTGTTGATTTCCAGGCTTGACATTGAGCTCTAACCCGTGTCCGGTCAGCTTCAGAATGAGTTATCCACTACCAGCGCTCTAGCTGTCTCAGTGATTGTTTCACTGCCCTCAGATCCATGGAAAACCATGGGGCTGTCCGGGCTCCATGCAATCGGAGGGGGCACTTCGGAGCCAAACAGTCAATAGCCCTGGTTAACTACTACACATTCCAGCGGGCCACCAGGGAATCAGCTGAAAGGCCATCAACATGGGATAAAACATCCCCTACCGCTCTCTGGAAACCATTTGGATCCATTAAGTGGCGGGGGCAGACCATCCAAATTGGTCCTACCTCCCTGCAGAGGGGAAGGGTTGCGGAGAAGTCCAGTTGCACCAGGAGATGATCTGCCCATGGCACTTCTTTAGTTTCACTTTTACTTAGTGTCAGATCACCAATATCCATAGAGGTGAACACCAGGTCTAAGGCATGTCCATGGCTATGAGTTGGGCCAGACTTATTCAGGGACAGCCCCATGGAAGCCATGCTTTTCACGACGTCCCAAGCAGCCCCATGTAAGGTCGTGTCGGCATGGATGTGAAAATCCCCCTAGGACAACCAAACTAGGTGTCTCCAGGAGAACATCCGCCATGACCTGAAACAGCTCAGGCAGGGAATCCTTGGTGCAGCTGGGAGGTCGGTACACCAAAAGGAATCCTGTACTACCCCAATTGCCCAACTTCCAGAACATGCACTCAGAGAACTGGGTCTTCCCAATAGGACGCCTGGTGCAAACTATTGTAATGACTTCCTAAAAATCACTGCAACCCCCCCTCCCCGCCCACAAGGCCTGGGTTGCTATGCGTAAGAGAAACCTGGTGGACAAGCAGCAGCAAGGACAGGCACATCTGCTTCATCCAACCAAGTCTGTGTTACACATGCCAGGTCAAGTCCTCCATCCATGATCAAGTCATGGATGCCAGCGGTCTTATGAATCATTTACCTGGCATTGCACAGCAGCACCATCAGCTCATGTGGGTATCCCTTGCTGATTCCAGTATCCATCCGGTCAAGACCAGACCCGGAGGCAGGGATATTCCTCAAACAACGACTAAACCTGCCTCCTTGGTAATGACTTTAAGCTATTGCTGCATCTCCACACTTGAAAAAGCTTCATTTCTTGAATTTTGAGTATAAATAATGCCTCTCTGTGGGAAACGGGTGGCGCTGTGGGTTAAACCACAGAGCCTAGGGCTTGCTGATCAGAAGGTTGGCGGTTCGAATCCCTGTGACGGGGTGAGCTTCTGTTGCTCGGTCCCAGCTTCTGCCAACCTAGCAGTTCGAAAACATGTCTACGTGCAAGTACTGTCTGAAGCATAAATCTGGCTTCCATGAACACAAGGTGATTGTGTTGGGGACTACTACATAAGAACATAGGAAGAGCCTGCTGGATCAGGCCAATGGCTCATCTAGTTCAGTATCCTGTTCTCAGAGACCAACGAGATGCCTGTGGGAAACCTGCAAGCAGGATTCAAGCACAAGAGCCCTCTTCCCACTGTAGTTTCCAGCAACTGGTATCTGGAAAATGGAGGTAAAACATAGACATCATAGCTAGTAGCCACTGATAGCTTTACCCTCCATGTATTTAAAATCCCCTTTTAAAGCCTTGCAACTTGCACGAACTTGCTCATGTTGACAGATGCATACATGTACCTGCTGCTTGTCATATTTCTCTACAATGGTCCAGAACAATGCAATACTGTATTCCAGCTAAATAAGATATTGGGCTGCCAGAACAAAGCCAACAGGTGAAGAAGAGCCACTGCTGCTGGAGAAAGCCATTCCCATCCTTAAATTGCATGAATGTAATGAAACATCAAACCTATTCATACCAGTTGACTACAAAATGCACTGTTTTTGAAATGAATGGAAAATAAACTGAATGATTCCCCTTTCATTCAAGTTTTCATCCATTCCAAAATTAGCACACAGCTAATTGTCAGTGGCTGAACAAGAACAGGAGCCATGTTTTTCATCACCACCTAAATTCACTTGAGACTCATTATTACCTTTGCCTTAGGAATTTGACCAGCTTGGTTGCACCTCATCACAAAGATCTTCGAATTAACAACCTTGACAAAGCTCAAATTATCCAGCTTCAGTGGGGCCTCCTTCTTCTTTCTCAAGTCCGCAGCTTCATCAGATACTCTCTTCTTTGCTTCCTAACTTTCCCCCTCTTCTTCCTCCATTTTCTTTTTTCAATAAGGTATGATGTCAACATACTGCTGCTGGTTGTACACCACATCTCAGCATGCACCCAGCCACACCTGATTGGACTCTGCTTTCTTTGTTTTTGTTTTTACCATCACCTTCCTCCCCTCTCCTTCTTTGTTCAATACCCTGAAAGAGTGTGTGTGAGAGAGAACACTACTGGATGCCTATTAATACAACAAATAAATACGGTAATATGGACATACCAATGTATGAACTAAAGCTCCGATTTGAACTAGGAGCACCACATTATAGAATTTATCTCAGGGGACAAATCTTGTAAGGTACACCCTCATTAACATCACTAACTGTTTTTCCTGATATACACCGCAGCATGTTTTTTTCCTTACATGTTCTTGGTTTTCTTATCTATTGCATTAAAATATTCGTTAAAAAAACCCAAAGGAACAAATTTTGGGAAGATTTCCAAAAATGTTACACTTAGCAAAATTGTTTTAGAATTGTTTGCCTATCTTTCACATTGTTTTCCCTCCACTTACTGGCAAAATTTCTCACAGTACTCCACCCTGACCATATCCTTCCTGTTCGGGATCAAATAAAAATAGCCTTGAAGTCAGATAAAACTTCAGGGCATGTATATGAAAATGCTAGGTGCACTTGCAGTTCAGGCACATGGACTAAAAGAAAAACAATTATTTCCAGTACCACTCAGAATATGGAAACACCACAAACTTTTTACAGTGCAATCCTAACCATGGCTACTCAGAAGTACCGTATGTCAACCAGGGCTACCATACTTCCAAGTAAGCAGAGTTAGGTCTACAGCCTCAATCTCTGTGTGCATGATATTACAAGTCTGTACCTGCAATTTCCCATCCCTACATGCCTCTAACCTGCACTCCAGTTTTTACCAAAATAGTTTGTAAATGAATATTCTTTTGGAAAACTTGTGTAACATGAAAGGAATACTCCTTTGCTCACACTAGACTTTTAAACGCTGAAAAGAGAGATTTAGAGCACCATGAACCAGATCTCATGTGCGAGTGGCTTATTCATTCAACTGAACCCATACAGGCGACCTTCTCAGTTAATTGCACCCTTGTGACTTTAAAATCTCCATTGACTTTAAAATCAATGACTTTAAAATCAATGACCCTTGACTTTAAAATCTCCATTATGTATCCCATAGGAAAATGAAGTTTTTACATTCATTTAGGTGCCATAATCCAGTGAGCAAATCTCAGGGAGTTCTCTTAGGAAGGGGACCAACTACAGCTCTGAAAACATGCCCTAAGTACAGAAGGTCCAAGTCTCAATCTACACTATAGTAAAGGTAAAGGGACCCCTGACCATTAGGTCCAGTCGTGACTGACTCTGGGGTTGTGACGCTCATCTCGCATTATTGGCCGAGGGAGCCAGCGTATAGCTTCCAGGTCATGTGGCCAGCATGACAAAGCCGCTTCTGGCGAACCAGAGCAGCACATGGAAACGCTGTTTACCTTCCCGCTGTAGCGATACCTATTTATCTACTTGCACTTTGACATGCTTTTGAACTGCTCTCCAGAGAAAAGCTAGAGTAGCTATAACAAGAAGAAGAAGAAGAAGCCACCTTTATAGTAAGATCTCAGAATAAAGTACAGGATAAAAACAAGAAAATAAGTAAAACAAAGCAGAAAAACAATACCCATTTAAAAATCTGTAGAATATTAATCAGCCAAAGGCCTGGTTGAAGAGGAATGGCATCTAAAAATATATAATGAAGGTTCCATACGAACCTCTCTGGGGAGAGCATGCCACAAATGGGGAGCCAGTACAGATGGGGGGCGGACCTCCCATGGAAGAGGCACGTGAAGAAGGGCCAGTGATGATGAACGCAGAGTCTGGAATGGTTTATATAGGGAGAAGAGGTCCTTCAGATATTGCGGTCCTTAAAGTGTAAATGGTATTTATTATTAATACTATTTGTTTTTCCTCCCATCTGTCTTCTAAGCAAATTAGGGTAGCAATAATTATTTCCCCTCCTTGCCCTTTTATCCTCAAAAACTGTGATGTAGCAGAAGCTAGGAAAGAGAGTGACTACCTAGCATGCTTTATAGATGTACAAGGATCTGAATCCAGCTCTCCCCTGAGACAACATGTCAACCACTACAACAAATTGGCATTATTCTGCCTGATAAATTCTAGCCTACACATCTCCTACTTAGCTTTCTGCAAAAAAAAAACACTAATTAGGTGTTGCTTATTATGAAAGAGAGAGCAACATTTGAGTGACTGGAATGATCTTATAGCTCAACTGTAATAAAGTTACATGAATTAGCTTGCAAATGAGCTGTGTCCATTGCCAAGTGGTCTAGCAATCTCAGCTCAGCAATTTACTTTAATTGCCCATAACACTGTTTAGAAAACCACAATGAAGGTTACACTTACCAAAACACAGGGGGGGGGGGAGGAAAGCTAAGATTTCAAAGAATGAAGGAAGTTTGTGGGGATGATTAAATGCCTTCATACTTCATGCAAACCTATTAGAGATGGTTCTGTTTTGTTTTTACAATCTAGCTGCATATAAATTTTGTTAAATAAAGAAAAATGAATATAGTCCGCGCAATACTGATCAAACCTAAACATTCTAGGATAAGGTTAACAGTATGTGCAATCAATGAATGCATGAGACTATGATAATCAAATGATATGTAGTGAAATTTACTCCAAGAAAGTGAGGCACAAACTCAACATCTCCTAACATCGTGTATGAAATTGGGCTTTTCCTGATATGTGGCTTCTCCACCTGTTTCTTAGATGTTATGATCTTCCCCTCAAGGTGTACAGAAAGAAGTATACATATATTCCAAGATAAATAAAACCTGAAACCAGTTTTGTGACTGTATAAAGAAAGGTTTTTCAAAGCCTTCTTTGGTCAAAAGGCAGAACACCCAGAAGTGAGGAAATCACAGAATTACAGAGCTGGAGATAAAACTACACATTAAGACTCTTTTTCGTTCCCTCCCCATCTTTCTTATATAAATATTTCTTATATCAGACAAAACTGGAGTGGGTGATGTTTTCTTCCTTTCCCCTCCCTAGCTGCTTCACTGTTCAAAACTGCCCCTTCATAACCTACTTTTCTTCCCAAACTATATGAGGGTCTGCATAGTTTGTTTATGCTTCATGAATAATGCACATGGGGGGGGGAGGCGCAATTTTTAGTAGATGAAATTCTGGAAAGGGGAATATCTCCTCTTTCCCACCACCCTCTGCTCAACCTGAAGCCTCCTCTAGTGCCTTAATACCTGCGTAGAGTCCTGTTCTGCATGGCTGGGCTGCCCATGAAGCAGCCCACCTCACAAGGCAAAATTCCGCAGGGCAGTGCTGCTACAGGGGCCCCACCCACCCCTGCCACTGCAAGGGTTGTGTGGCTGCAGTGATTGCTTCTGGAGAGATCTTGCAACCCCAGTAAACAAGGTTTGGGCAGGGTGGTGTTGGCACCTCAGGCGGTTTTGCCTCAGGCAGTGAAATGGTACTGGTCACCTCTGCTGCTCTGAAAGGAGATCAGTCTGTGCAGTTCAGACTACAAATTGCCACCAAGCAATAATAATAATAATAATAATAATAATAATAATTTATTATTTATACCCCGCCCATCTGGCCGGGTTCCCCCAGCCACTCTGGGCGGCTTCCAACAAAATATTAACATACAGAAATCCATCACACATTAAAAGCTTCCCTAAACAGGGCTGCCTTGAGATGCCTTCTAAAGGTCTGGTAGTTGTTGTTCTCTTTGACCTCTGGTGGGAGGGCATTCCACAGGGTGGGTGCCACTACCGAGAAGGCCCTCTGCCTGGTTCCCTGCAACTTGGCTTCTCGTAGCGAGGAAACAGCCAGAAGGCCCTCGGCGCTGGACCTCGGCGCAAGACAGCAGAAGGTTTACAGAGCAACAGTGATCAGATATGCATGCAATTGAATGTCTTTCCTTACATCATTACAATTTCCCGAATGCCAACAAACTGAAATTGTTTTGCATTAGAGCTTTTTTAAAAAAACCAGAGATTTGTTTATTTAACAACTAATTAAGTTATTTACCTGTTGCCTTTCAGCAAAGCTTCGAGGACAAAGGCAATTGTTTTACAAGACAAAAGACCGTTAATAAGGTCCACACTGTTTCCTTTCCATTTTAATTCTTCTATTGGTCCTTTAAATTATTATAAAAACACACTTATGCCATTACTTGTTCTGGCCTATAGCCAAGGTAGCTGCCACTAAGCTGCAAAGTAGAGAACACAGCATTAGGGAAAGAACATTTGTCTACAAAATGCTTTAATATGACTAAATGTTGTGCGACCTTCATAGTTTCATTGTTTGGGAGTAATTTTGAGATTGCTTATCAAAAAGCTCTCTCAGTTCACTGCACCTATTGGGCCACAATGATGGACACCAGCTTGATAAGCCTCCCTTCTTCCCTCCCCCAGGCCTTCCAATTTTCATTTGCAATGTTTGCAGCAGCACAAACATAAAAACCATTAGGTCTATGAAGAACTAGCTCCTACAGCTAAAAAGGGATAAAGGGCAAAAGGTTTTCCCCCCCCCTCTTCCAGGGATGAAAGGATCTGCTTCATCGTGCTTCCAATTTTTCCAGTCATAAATTCAGTTCTGAATGTTTCTGCAGTGATTTGCTTTTTTAAAAAAAATCCTCATGAAAATTCTTCAACATTTTAATGCGAATTTCTCCTAATTTTGGTCTGCAGTTGTGACTAATGTACATATTCTGGCAATCAAACTTTACTAATATAATGCATTTTAATGTCATTTTCACAAATGTATTCATTTTATACAAAAACAAAACAAAACCCAGAAGAACAGTTTCAGTTAACAAGCAACACTCCCCTAATGAATTGACTTAATCTGAGTCTAGGAATCTGTGGCCCTTCAAGTGCTGTTGGACTTCAGCTGCCATCAACCTCAGCCAACATAGGCAATAGCCAGGGATCAACAGAGTTTTAGTCCAACAAAATCCAGGGGGAAACGGGGTCTCCATCCCTCTCTTTTCTCAATCAGAAAATTTTTAGTCAGAGGACTTGATATTCTCGCTGTTACAAAAATACATAAAATGTTCATTTTTTTCCTGGTACAATCAATGAACCACAGGGGTTACATTTTTCTGTTTTTAAATAATGCCTACTGCCTAGATGTCAATGTAACGATTTTAAATTCACTTGGAGATCCTCTGTGAAGAAGTGAAACTCAGTGCTAACTCCTTTAGGCACCAACATACAGTGCTATGTTTTAAATTTCTTGGTTAATATGACAGACAGCATTGGTTGGCTGCATTGATTGCTTTCTTACGCTGTCTGCAAATACATCTCTAAAAAAAGAAATTATCGCAACCAAAGGAAAAAAATATGATTGTGATGTGAGACTGCACTTACCTGCACGTCTGCACAAGAGTAATTCCAACTGTGTGAGTTGGACTCAACTTCCAATAAAATTTGTATAGGCCTGCACTGTATGTTTGTGCTTATGGGAGCATATCTAGGAAGTAAGTGGGATGCAAATTGCAGCTCTGGTGGCAGTTTCTAATCCTTTCTTTTTCAGTGTATTACAGCTACACGTTTTCGATCTCAAACACCATATAAAATAAATTCTGAAAGAGGAATAAACTCTTAAGAAAGGAAGAAATAAGTATGCAGTTGTGCCCACTTCACTGCCTGTTTAGGGCATTTGATGGCACCACTAAAATGTCAATGTTAAGTAGTTAGTGTACTAGTATCTGGTACACACATCTCATGGTGCTTTGCTGACATTCAGTTTCTAGACAGCAACTTGTGCCAGGGGGAACAAATGTTTGTACATCACAATGCGATTTTGCCTCTCTCATCCTACAGCTTTCAGTGATGGAAGTGATAATTTATTTATCTATTTTTAAAAGCCCTACATTAAACAGTTCAAACTGAGACTGGTAAAAGGGAGGTACACACACACAAACAAACACATATGTTATGCAATTAATCTGATATTCTAACTATTCTATAAAGAAGCAAATATGCCTATCTACTCCACAAAGATATACTTTACTGACGTTTGCTAATTTAGTAAATTGGGTTACTAATTCAAATGGAACTTTACTTAATTTCAATAGAATCTACTTATTGCAGAGCCTTGTGGATAGTAAATTGATTATGGCATAAGCTTTTGTGGACTAGAGTCAAATGTGTGAATTATTACTTAATGTTTACAGTATTACATTTATATCCCACCTTTCGTCCAAGGAGCTCAAAGAAGCATAGCATGGCTCTCCCCTGTTCATTTTATGCTCACATCATCCCTGTGAAGTAGGTTGGGATGAAAGGCAGTGACAGGCCCAATGTTGCAGAAGACCTATGGGCCAATGAGGACCCGCCATGGATCCAAACAGCCTGGGGTTATTGTGTAAGCATCCTAATCTGTGATGCGCACAAGATGCAGATGCAGAACTATAGCAAAAGTCAGTAGACCGCTTTTGGTGCCAGCACAATGCCATGAATTGTGGTTTCAAACCAGTATAGGGACTGTTCCAAACCATACATCATTCTAGAATGCAGCATGGGGACAAAGAGTTGGGTCTCCAAAGCTGTAATCCTATGCATACTTAAATGTAAGCAAGTTCCACCAGCCTTAATGGAATTATTTCTGGGTAAAGGTAAAGGTAAAGGGGCCCCTGACCATCAGGTCCAGTCGTGTCCGACTCTGGGGTTGTGGCGCTCATCTTGCTCTATAGGCCGAGGGAGCCGGCGTTTGTCCGCAGACAGCTTCCGGGTCATGTGGCCAGCATGACAAAGCTGCTTCTGGCGAACCAGAGCAGTGCACGGAAACGCCGTTTACCTTCCCGCCGGAGCGGTCCCTATTTATCTACTTGCACTTTGATGTGCTTTCGAACTGCTAGGTGGGCAGGAGCTGGGACCAAGCAACAGAAGCTCACCCCGTTGCAGGGATTCGAACCGCCGACCTTCTGATCAGCAAGCCCTAGGCTCAGTGGTTTAACCCACAGCGCCACCTGGGTCCACAGTGCCATTTCTGGGTAAACATGCATAAAACTGCCCTGCAGGACTAGCTATAGAGAAATGCATTCCATTTAAATCCATGGGACTTATTTCTAATGAATCACGATTCAGATTAAGATGTAGAACAAATTTATCTTTTAGTAATGTTTCAGGACTACCTTATTTCCTAAGCAAAAGCAGAACACATCAAGAGCATGTAAAAGGTTTGTTCTGTCTGAGAAAGAAGGAAAGCCACCTCCCTCTCTGCATTGGCTGTCCCAATGTGCAAGCATTAACGCCTAAAATTAGATATAATTTTACTTGTGGGTGTAGACTGGCAGCTCACTAAAATGAAGTATGCACCACCAAAGGATTTATTTATTTTTTGTTAGATCTTGCTAGCTAAATCTGGAATCATTATGCCCAACACAGTTACAAAAGTAGAAAAACAAATACCAAAGAACATTCACTTGAAGGTCCACTTGATTTCAGTGGAACTTCCAATAAGTGCACTTACATGATTGTTGCTGAATCACATGTCAAACCAGGTGAGATGCTTTACCAATGTAGCTCTCCTAGAAGCGTTTGTTTTTCCATTACTGTTTAAATTGATGGGAAGATTTTTGAAGCTGTTCAACAATGTATTCTTATCTTGTAAAAAACAAAGAAGTCAAAAGCTTACAGTTCGAGAAGGGTTTCTCTCTTTCTCTCTCTCTTTTTGGGGGAGGGGAAACACTTCCAAAACAACTGACACCTGTTTGATTACAGAAGTCAGAAACAGGTGAGTCAATACCTACCAGGTGCAAATCTAACTCCTGATTCTAACAAAGCAATAACAAGGCCAATAAATTCCAGAGGGATATAGCAATGTTACACTGTTGCAGCAAATACAACAAAAAGAAGAAACTTTAAAAATTCTTTTTAACATTTTTGTTATTATGTATTTATTTACACCCTACTTTTACCCCTGACAGGGACTCAAGATGGCTTACAGATAAAATAAAGTATCTGAAGAAGTGTGCATGCACACGAAAGCTCATACCAATGACAAACTTAGTTGGTCTCTAAGGTGCTACTGGAAGGATTTTTATTATTATTATTATTTTACTACGGCAGACCAACACCACCTGTAGATAAAATAAGAACAGCTTTACCAAAACTCTGTAAACAGTATCCTTTAGTCTACATCCAATGCGTTCCCACCACTGGTTTGGGTTGTGTGGTGTACACACAACATTAGCCACAATTCATATCTAACCTGCTGTTTCTTATGCAAGACTGCATTTTGATGTGTTTCCCCCCAGCCCCCAAACCAACTTCAATCCAAACTGTGAAAAGGAAAAACCTAGCTGCTGTTTAAGCAAATAATGTGTACACAGCCTAAGAAGCTTGGATCAAATATCTGTTCCATTAGTACTGCCTCTTCATATTATTTTCCAACACATATCACACGTATCTGGGTAATATAATTTGTCCTCATTTTGTAAGCTTATCAAGAAAGGAGTCCATAGCAATTTACAACATAATTCAGTAACCAAGTTCCACCACTCAACTTTACAGATCCATCTGTAGGTCTAAAATATCCCTGCTTCCAGATACCAATTGAAAAAATACATTTGCACATGCATTACTGAACTTTAAGGCTACCAATTCTATCTCCAAATGACTAGAAACTAAAACCAGTGCTAATCCCTGACTTTCTTGTGGCTCCTATCCTACTGTAATGACTAGATTCTTCGAATCCTTGTATTCAGAGGCTGTAGTGCCTCTCGTAAGTATTACTGCTCAAGTATTTGGGTCTATATATGATTGTGTAAACAGCTGGAGAATTTGGACCTGCAGTTCACATATACAATTTATATTAGAGTTACGTTTAAAGAAACTAAACTAAAACAAGTTTTACTTGCAATTTGTACCAAATTAAACCCATTTAGTTTAGCTTATGAGCAGATTTTATAAGTTAGCATATAAATGCTTTCGTAAAACAAAACAAAACCCTCTTTTGTTTTATTCAGGATTAAAGTGCTTAGAAGCACCAGAACTAGCTGTTGCCAAGCCATAAACTGAATATTTAAAGGTATATATATTCCAACTACCATATTTTATAAAATCTCACTCTAAGCAATCAAGAAACTCCAGCTTGTTTAGGATAATTCCAGACGGTGTGTTTTTTCCAAGAAGTGGGTACCACAGGCTATATTTGCTCACCATCAACAACAAAAAATCATACATAAGGCACAATACTTTATACTGTAGGAACAAAACAGGATAGTATTTCAAATCCTTTCTAACAAATATGGAATTATGCTTGCTGAATTTCTAATCACCACTTCCCCCTGTCCTGTAGTGTCGAATATTTGGTCTCTCGTGGAGAAAGAAATAGTAGCAAGAAAAAAAAATAAAAGTAATGAACCCATCAATATCACTGTGGCTTCTTACAAATTCTCCAAAGCAGCTAAGGATATGTATACCCGGTAGTTACTATTGAAAAAGTGTGCATGCACACGAAAGCTCATACCAATGACAAACTTAGTTGGTCTCTAAGGAGCTACTGAATTTTTATTTCTATTTTTGATATATTAAGTCTAGGAACTCTATTTGAGCAGCATCTGGATCTGTTTTTTATCAAGTATCTGCCCTAGAAAGGTGCCAATAGCAAAAATAATAAAGAACAAGATGGTTCAAAATACGTTTGGAGTGTATTGAACTGCAGCTTGCCCACACACATCTAGGATGGCAGAAGGGCAGGGCTGGAGCAGGTCAACTATACAGGTAGACTACCGTAATTAGCTAAGTGGAACAACATACTATCCCTCATTCCAGCTCCCCCTTATTCATGTCACTCAAACCTGGGGAAGGGCTCACAAGTGCTATTTCCACTTGGAAAGCCCAAAATCTTGTAGAAATTGACCACCTCTTTAAAAAGAAGGCAAAATGGCAACATCGTGTTGGTGACGGCTCGATTGCTGACACCACACACGAAGTTACCCAGACAAACCCCATCCCATCCCTTACTGCACACGCGGGTCGATGTGCAGAATGGCATCCTCACCTGTATCCCCACAGGACACACACAGAAGAGGCAACGGGGATGGCGCACACTAGCCCTGTCCTAGGGACCTCGGAGCATGCACGCTTTGGGGACCAGCGGCTTGCAAAGCGGGCAGCCCCACGGAGCTCTCCCTCCCTCTCCTCCACACGCTTCATCGACGGTCGACGGACACCGGCCTGTTCAGAACTTTCGCTACAGCGTGCCGTCCATAGCCGACCCACCCAGCCCCAGCTTTCCCCATTCCGGGGTCCTCGCTCTGGGCAGGCAACCCCCAGCCCACCCTGCCCGGAGGAGCCGCTTCCTTTGCTGACACTCTGAAAGGCGACGCCGGAGGAAAAAAAGCGCGCGAAGGAAGCCGAAGGTGTGGGAGCGGAGGGCGCCCCGTCGGACGGGGCTCGGGCGGGGAAAGGGCAGCTACCTGCTTGTCCAGCGCGGCCTCCTTGGCGCTGACGGCGGAGGCGCCCTTGGGGGCCGGCGCCCTCTCGCAGGTGCAGCCTTCCAGCATGTACATGCCCGCGGGCCGGGCGCTCTGCTCGCTCTCGAAGTAGAAGAGCACGTTCTGGTAGAGCGCGAACCACTTGTCGTGCCAGCGACTCGTCTCCGCCGTCTTCTTGCTCAGGTAGCCGCGCTTGGTGCCCTCCTTGCGAGCCAGCACCGCCAGGTACAGGGCGTGCCCCTCGTTGTAGCGCACGCTCTTCTGCATATTGCCTCCACCCGCCGCCGGGTCCCGGGCGCCTCCTGGTCAACCTTCCCCTCAGAGCGAGCCCGGCATAGAGCAGCAGCGAAAGCGTCTCATCGTGAGCGCGGCTTCTCTCGACGGCCAAGGCGGGGCGGGGCAACCCGAGCCAGCCACGCTCCGTCGTGGCGCGCCAATAAGGACCCTCGCGCCGGCGCTGCTGCTGCTGCTTCAGGTGGTGCAGCCTCCGCCTCCTTCCCGGGCGCTATTGCTCCTCCACTTCGACCCTGAGCTGCTGCTGCCGGTTCCTCGGTCTGTCCCTGGGCTTCCTACGCATCCCTAGCTGCTGGCGAAGGACTTTCCCTTACGCGCCTTTCGCCCAGAAAAAAAAAAAGTTCTGCGAGGCGCGCTTTTTCGTGGGCTCTTCCCAGCACGAGCTGGCTCCCCGGCTCCTTCTTGCTCCTCTTCCTGCTGCTGTTTCATCCCCCCCTCCCCGCCCCAAACTCCGCCAGGAGCCAGAAGGGGAAATATCACGTGGGAGATCAGCTGTAATCGGCTTTGAGACCAATTTAAAGAGCAAAGTCGCCGCCGCTGCCAGAGCGCACGACCCCTCCCTGGGACTGCGCGCGCTTCCACCTCGCTCCCTCTCTCGCTGCGCGAACGGAGCTGAGCTCCCTCTCTCTCTCTCTCCTCCCCCACCGCCTCCAGGGGGTTTATCTCCAGCCAGTCGAGCTGGCCGAAGGGAGCGTGAAAAAAGGAAGCCGAGAGGAGTAAGACAGGCACAGATTTCCACGGCTGGAGAGAGGGAGAGGGAGACTGCAGCGCGTCCACGTCTGTGGTATAGCCGCGAAACAAACAAAATAACGCTCGGCGAAGTTAAGTGAACGGCTCAGGGCGCTCCTAGGCTCTCTAGCGTTGCTTTCTGGACGGAGAAACTAGCATAGAGCGATCATAAAATGCCTTCAGATACTCGCAGGGCACGCGGCAGGGCTTAGCAAACGTTCAGCTCCAGAACCCCTTTCTAGTGCCAAGGTTCAGGCCTGGTGTCAAGCATGCAAATAATAATAGTGAGACTATTTTCCACACCCAGTTCATAAAGGCAGTCTACTTTTCCTTCTTAACAGGAATCCTTTGTTTTAGAATTGACATCACTAGTAGCTGGATGGTCACCAGGGAATTTGGGACAAGGTGTTTCCAGTGCGCTGATGACACCCAGCTCAGTTTCTCCTTGTCATCTGAGTAAGATGAAGGAGTGCAGAGGCGTGGAACACAGCAAGCTGCCTTCCTTATTCAGAGTTGGTGGCTTAGCATTGTTTGCACTGACAGGCTTGCAGCTCTCCAGGGGATTTAGGCAGGAATCTTTCCCTGTCTTACCTGGGGACACCAGGAATTGAACATGGGACCTTTTGCATGCAGAGTATGTTTTTTAATGCTGAGTTACATCCCTTCAAGTGACTGGATGCAATGAGGGACAAACAACAACCTAGGCAGTGCCTGCTGATATTTGCAGTGCTGAGTGAAGTCTGAAATAGCATCCTGCTTGTAAAACAAACTGCCCTTGAAGGTTCAGCTGACACTAACATTATTTAGCTTTAGATGCCAGCCAAATACCAGTACCTGCATTTTTCTTCACTCCTTTTAACAATGAGGATTTCGTCTGTATGTGAGGAAATTGACAGATTGCTGATATTTTACTGTGTTTTATGTTTATTGTTCTAAGTATTTATTGTTGTAACCCACCCTGGTGTCTTGTGATTAAGGGCAGGGTACAAGTTTTGAAAATAAATATAGGGCAGGCACAAATTAAACAACTGAAGCCTTTTTTCCTGGCTTGGAAATGTAGTAGCAGGAGAAGCTTCTGGCTAGCATCCAGTGTTTTCAAGCTTGTTATGCAGTTGTTGAAAACACTAGAGCCCTGCTAGAAAAAAAGGGGCAGCCTTTCTGTGCCCACACACAGTTTGGAAGGATAAGAAGGCTAGGTGTGACTTTCAAGTAGGCATTACCTCTTGACCACTATTCTCGCCATATAGTTGCTTTCCTCAACTCTGCTGGAAGCCAGAAAGGGAAGTTAAATATTACAATAAGAAATTTATAGTGAATATGCTTTCCCCACACTCACACTCCCCTACCCCTGCTTCTCAGGATGTCTGCATTAGTTCATTTTCCACCTAAACACAACACATTTTCCACCTAAACACAAAAGCTTAGATGCCTGTGTTCTTCTAAATTTAAATACGAGCTGCTTGATTAATGAAATATCAGTCAATTGGCCCATAAGTTTAAGACTAAAACCTTATTACTTTAGTCATTTACTTTAGACACTTGCTCATAGGGATGTCTCATTGAGCTCCAAGGATTTACTTTTGGGTAGGCAGGATTGCACTGTTAATCACTTAATTAATTCATCAATTAGATTTGTATGTGCATAAAGCCAAGTCCTGTTACAAAGAATAACATGCTTTCTTTGTTTCCGGCCATTTTAATAAAATAGAAATGAAAGCCATTCTGCAGTGATCTGGACATTTTTCTCATTCCCCTAGACTACTTTAGAGTGATTTATAGTGCTCAGATGAACTTGATCCTGGTGAGATTTTTAAAAAGTAACCACCCTCTACTATTTATACAGAAGCAGGTTATTGCAATTATTAATTTGCTTTGAGCAGCAAGCTGAGCTAAAAATCAAACTCAGTGAAAGTAAGGCTGACATATTCTCTTGCTGCAATAGCAGCTCAGCTGCAAGGTCACTCAAACTTGCAAGATATCTCCCACAAGATCAAACAAATTGGCAAAATCCGAATTGACCAGCTGTTCCAGCTGTTTGCCATTAGAATCTCTGTAGAATTGACATCCCTCTGCACTAATCACCATAAAGGATTTCCAGCTACAATAAAACCATAGCTACATTTTAAAAGCAAACAGGATATACTAACTAAGTTATAACAGGAGGTTTCTATTAATTTAATTCTTTTTCTGTATACACAATGGTATAATTTCACATTTATGAATCTTCTTTTTCAGCTTAACATATCACAAAACCCTCTCTGTAAAATCTCTCACTGTAGTTCAGTCAATTGTGTATGTGGAAGGGGGCACGATACCCATAAGATGGCTTATGTTGGGTTATACGGTAATGACCATGTAGTCTAAATACTTAAAATCTTATTTTATGAGTGTTTTCCAGCTATTTTTTTTTTAAAGTTATTGCAACCTCGTGCATTTCCTAATGGTACACATTTCAAAAAACAAGAACAACCTGGTATTCAAAAATTTTTTTACAGTAAAAAAGGGGGTAAATTAATCAGCAAGTTAAGCACAAATATTTCTAGTACTGTACACTGAAACTGCTGTAAAAGGTAAAGGTAAAGGGACCCCTGACCATTAGGTCCAGTCGTGACCGACTCTGGGGTTGCGCGCTCATCTCGCATTATTGGCCGAGGGAGCCGGCGTATAGCTTCCAGGTCATGTGGCCAGCATGACAAAGCCGCTTCTGGCGAACCAGAGCAGCACACGGAAACACCGTTACCTTCCCGCTGTAGCAGTTCCTATTTATCTATTTGCATTTTGACGTGCTTTCGAACTGCTAGGTTGGCAGGAGCTGGGACCAAGCAACGGGAGCTCACCCCGTCACAGGGATTCGAACCGCAGACCTTCTGATCAGCAAGCCCTAGGCTCAGTGGTTTAACCACAGCGCCACCTGGGTCCCTTAAAATCATGCTTAATGTACTCCCACTCTATGCCTACGTGTCCTGATCCAGCCAGGATGTTGCATAAGGAGCTTTTTGGACTAGAAGATGCAAGTCCATGTAGATGCCAGTGTCACATTTCCACTACAACAAAACTGTAGAGTTTTAGCAATTAGTTGGTGGTAGCTACAGATATTTCCCGTTCCCACCTTAATTTTGGTTTGCTATGAAATTGCACTTAGAGGCTACATGTAGTATTTATTCTTGTATCCTCTATTTCCAGTAAACGGTGTTCATAGATCCATTACTTGCAGGTGAATTCTACTCCTGTTTTACAAGCATACTACAGTATGTTGTATTGACTCTTACATGACCCTGAAAAGTGCTATTGAGCCTGCCTTGTGCTTTTTTGTAGAACTGAAAGGCACCTCAGAGGTCAACTAGTACAGCCGCCTCCAGATGCAGGAAACCCTGTATCTACTTTAAAATGTCTAACAAAGGACTCTTCTTCATTGGAAGATTTTAAGCAGAGATTGGGTGGCCATCTGTCATGGATACCTTAGTTCATATTCCTGCATTGCAGGGGGTAGGACTACATGACCCTCGGGGTCCTGTCCAACTCTACAATTCTATGATAGGGTACTCTTATCTTCCAATAATGTCTGTTCCATTGTTGAACAGCTTGTAACACCAGGTCATTCTTCCCAATGTTTTGTGAAAATACCCTTCCTTCTGATCTTTAAATTTGAACCCAATAGTCTGAGTCCTACTTTGGAGCAACAGGTCCATCATCTTTGTGACAGCCCTTTAGATATTTGAAGATGGCTATCATATATTAACTTACCCAACTCCTGGGTAGCTTCCTATGTTCCTATCTTCATCAATTAAGCACATCAAAGATCTTGCCACAGTGTGTTTCCCAAAGAACATTTGGGAAGAAAGTTCACTCTCCATGATGGAAAAGATACTGGTACATCATGATGGAGATTGCATAATTCTTAAACACCCAGATAATTCTCCAACATGAGTCAACTGAGATGTTCTGATAGGAGAACTCAACAAGCAAAATGTTTGGCATTGCTAAATGTATCAAAAGGAACTTGGTAACTATGGCAACAAAATTAGCACTAAAGCAACATGTTATATCAGGGTGGAATTTCACCACTAATAGTTTATATTCAGCTTGAATGTTGCCCAAGAGCAGACATTCAAAACATCTGCATCACTAAGAAATAGTGTTCAAAAATTTAGAAAGGCTCGCTTTAGCACTATACTCTGAAAGCATGTTCTCGGCAATTTTACTTCATTAGAAAGGGAAAGCGCACAGACCTGTTGTCAACTGATACAGCCGGCGTTATACAGAAAAGGCAAGAAAGCATTGTAGATGCACTGCCAATGCACAACACCCCGTGAGACAAATACAGATGAATTCTCTTAGAAAGCCTGCAAACATCTGCTACAGAAGTTTGAAAAATCATTTCAATAGAAACGGTTCATAAACCAGATGTAGCTATCATTCCCTATAGTCCCCTGAATATAAACATTTAATCTGTTATGCAGTTCTGAACCTCTCCAAAATATAGCAGGGAACTATTTTCCACTGGCTTATATAGCTTGTGGAAGTTTATGTATTTTCCTAGTATAATCCACTTCAAACTAACCCTATTTTAAGCTTCAAGTGTGACTTCACTGAGAGGCAGTCAACTAAATAATTGATGAATAATAATTGATTGTAAAGATCTCTGGAAGGCTTTACTTTAGATAATAATATGGGATCTGTACAATTCTGGATTTAATTCAAAACTACTATATTGATATATTTTCTATGTACTATTTTATTGTATTTGAAATCCTATTCAATGTCCTTGTCATTTTCAGTGTTGCTAGTAGTATTACTACTGCTATTCCTTGAACTTTAAAGCGTTACAGTGGTACCTCAGTTTATGAACACAATTGGTTCCGGAAGTCTGTTCATAAACTGAAGCGTTCATAAACTGAAGCGAACTTTTCCATTGAAAGTAATGGAAAGTGGATTAATCCGTTCCAGACGGTCCGCAGAGTACTTAAACTGAAGCGTTCATAAACTGAAGTGAACTTTCCCATTGAAAGTAATGGAAAGTAGATTAATCCGTTCCAGACGGGTCCGCGGAGTACTCAACCTGAAGCGTACTTAACCCGAAGCATGGGTGTAATTGGTTCCGGAAGTCTGTTCATAAACTGAAGTGTTCATAAACTGAAGCGAACTTTCCCATTGAAAGTAATGGAAAGTGAATTAATCCGTTCCAGATGGGTCCGTGGCGTTCATAAACCAAAAATTCATAAACCGAGGTGTTCGTAAACTGAGGTTCCACTGTACTTAGAAAAAACAAACACCGTGAAGATTGCTTCACATAGTGAGCTTGTGGTTTCGTTCTCATGTAACACTACTAAACCATAGCTTGAACTGGGGAAACACTCTGGTCTCTACTATCTTGTGGGGAGAAAAATCTCTGGCAGGTTGCATCCCCTGCCTTCTAGCATGAATATCTTGTCAAAAATAAGGCCAACCTAGCCCCATACATCTGCCAGAGGATGAGAATGAGGATACTGCAGGTAGCTCACTTCCCTCACCTCCTGCCACCTTTTACTCCAATTACCACTTGCCCTTGGGCTTCAGGAGTGAGAGGAAGCCTCTGCCACTACCCAGAGGAACATGGATTGCTGGGTCAGTTTCAGCACCTCTAGCAAGACAAGCAGCAAGATCCATGTGGATATAAATGCCCCCCCCCTTTTTTACTGTTTACGACTTTGTTCTGGCAATGTCAAACTGATCTCCCTCCTGCACCATTCACCTCAACCTCCTTTTCCTTCTGTCTTTCACTTTCTAGTTTATAAGCCTCAGGGCAGTGCCTGTCTATTTTTTTTTCTTTTTGACGTGAGCTGCTTAGGGAGACAATCTTTGCCTGGAAAGCAAGATAGTAAGTAAACAGCTTAGTGTTACATATTGTTGCACGCTACCCCTCTCTCTGAGCAGTGTGAGATTCCAGGAGTTCCAGGCACTTACTCAGAGTTCAAGTTTCCTTCAGAATGAGGTACAGTGGTACCTCGGTTTAAGTACACAATTGGTTCCGGAAGTCTGTACTTAACCTGAAGTGAACTTTCCCATTGAAAGTAATGGAAATTGGATTAATCTGTTCCAGACGGTCCACGGAGTACTTAAACGGAAAGTACTCAAACCGAAGCGTACTTAAACCGAGGTATGACTGTACAGTGAAGACTGCCGTGTCTTTGTGGCAAATGGTTTATTTACACATATATACAACTTGAGTCTATGATGGAGGGGTTCACAACATTAACACTCTAGTAAGGTATTGCTTCACCCATAGCCACAGCCTTGTATACAAGCAGAAACCAGGCATTTCTCTACTTCATGAAGGCAAGCTTCAGCCTCCAGCTTACACACGCAACTCAGCTCTGACCTTTACCTTTTCTAACTATCAGCAAGTTGAGGGCGGGGGGCCTACTTGTTTGCCACCAGGCCTTCGCTACCGGCACAGCTGTAGCAGCTTGGCCTGTGGAATAGCAGCCTGAAGGGGGAGAAAACTGAGTGACTCCACCTTCAGCTGATCAGCCTTCAAGAACACAGAGAATAAGACACTGATGAGAACCATCTGGCTTCAGCCATCTTAAGCAGAGCTTCCAGCAGTAGTCAGATGCTGGTAAGAATGCTTGTAGTTCCTGGCCCTACCTTTGTGTTCCCTGCTTGTCTTGGCTGCCTGATCACTGGACTCCCTGACCCCTGGTCCATTTGACCACATGGATTGCAGTTTATTCGACCCTAGGACTGGACCCAACTTCGGATGCCGACTCTGTATTCAGGCAAGTACACATCAGTGTGTCTTGGTTGGCTGGCCTCCTACTCCACTAAGCTCTGCATGTTTTTGCTTAGCAATGAGACTACGGCAGTGGAGGCCCTAGGCTTCTGTATCTGACCCTTGGGACTCTCCCCAGCCCATAGCTTTTTCTTTGCCACACTCCTTAGCAGACCTGCTTGGGGCCCTCCTTCGGTGCTTTTGCCTGGCTGGACTGCATCCTTGAACCCTGACAATGCTACTTGCTAGAGGGATAGATAACCTGTTGTACAATGATAAAGTTCACATCAACTTTTACACTCACCTTTGCCTCTGGCCTGGTCTAGCAACAGCACATGACCCCAAAAAGGCTCTTGGGCTGGAAAGGGTTCTCTTCACTTGACATAAACTATAGTTAGCAGTAATTGCACTTCTGTGTCTGTGAGCTGCACAGTGTTTCTGGAATTGGGCAGTGTTTATCCAGAAGGGATGATGTCTTCAGAGAAATTTTGACCAATTCACATAGTTCTAGTTTCTTTGTTTTAAATGGGCATTATTATAGTTCTACGGTGTTCATTGTTTTATTTTTTAAAAAATACCCTCATGGTGCTCAGTCAGGATTGTAAAATGTTACAGTTATTATCACTTACTACTGTAATTATTTTGTATGATGAAGCTTTCCCATCCTGCAAAGCTGAGCAAGTGTTCTACCCAAGGGTATGTCTTTATGTTTCTCTGTTATTCATCTGTAATGCAAGTTGACAAGCACTATAACTGAGAGGAAGGAAAATGAGGGGTCTGGATTAAAGGTTGCTATTGTGTAGAAAGAGGTTGCACTGGGAAAATCTCAATAGGAATCCTTCTATCAGGGCTATTTTTATCTTTTAAAAATGGAAACATTACTCGAGATTAATTTATTTCTAAATTATAAACGTGTGTGTGTTCCTGGGAGAAACACCCTGTCACCCTGGATTCAACTCTTGTCATGCTCTTAGACAGTGTTTCTCAACCTTTTTTGGGCCACGGCACACTTGTTCTATGAAAAAAAATCCCGCGGCACACCAACTCTGTGCCGCCCTATATTTAGTTTAGTTTGGAGGGGAGACGTAAAAGACGGCACGCACAGACCCCAGGTGGGCAGACACGGGCGCGCAGCTGCCGCCGCCTCCCTCCCAACCGCCCCAGGCCGCCGCCGCCGCTCTGGCCCGGCGAAGGGAAACCCTGCGCAGCCTTCCCCGCCTGCCTCCTCCTCCCCAGGCGGCGGCAGCGCCCTCTCTGGCCTCGGGCTGGATGCCGACTCTAAATTTTGCCATGTCATGCGGCGGCGAGAAGGGCGATTTGCATTGTCACGTGCCTGGCGGCCGGCTTCCTTTCCTGGCGGCAATCTCCACAATTTTTAATTTGGGTATATTTTACACTTACCCTGGACTTTTGCAAAATGTTTTAGCACAGGAAGGAAAATGAACTCTAAAATGTCACTATTGGTGCTTAAGCAAAAGGCTTTTTCTGAAAAAACAAGTATTTTAGATAAGATATAAGAACCCCAGATTTCAGAATAGGCTCAATTTTAAGTTTACCTATTGAAACTTCATTAAGAGCACTGTGGTTCAATCCATCTCAATTCCATCATGATAAAAAGCAACAGTTACATTAAGGTCATCTTCAGAATTGCTGTAGTAATAGTTCCCTCCTGTTTATCAGTGCTGCACAGCAAAGGGAAAAGGCTTGCTTCCAAGTTAGTGTGTTCACTATTCAGGATTGCAATCTGAGTTAGGAAAATAAGTTTCTATCACCCATTTATGCTTACCATAAATTGGTGTCAGCAGATATATCTTGAACTAGCACTCACAAATTGCAAGGCATTAAACATGTCTGGGGTCACAGATTTGGGAGCCTGTGTGCCATAGCCTTAGGGAGCCTAATTGACCACTTAGAGAGCAGTAACAAACAGGCTGTGTCAGCATCTTAGCAGACATGAATGAGCCTGCTGGGACTGGTTACCACAGCATCCTAAAACAACCACATTTAATAGTCTGGGATGGTCAAAAATGTGTGTGGTTACTGATGCTCATTCCATTATTTTTCTTTAAAACTGTATTATCCTTTTCTACAACAAAATGGTGCTCCTTTCCAAGTAAATGGAAAGAGCAGCCTAAGGAAACAGCACTTTTGTTTCTATAGTGTTGATGGTGCTATGATTTAAGTGAGTTTAAAACACAAAAGTGCATGTGCCCAGGGTATTTATTTCTTAAGAGAGGTGTGGTTTTTTTACTCTAACTTATCAGGAATGTAAAAATGGTTGTAAACAGCAGTGGGAAAGGGAGAGAGAAGAGAATTGTGTGCTTCACAGCTGAAGTAGTGCACGACTATCAATTCAACTGTTATGTCCACAGTAAAAAATAATAATACCCAGTTGGACTATTAAACGTTAAACTTATGTTGTTTTACAGTTCTGCCCCTGGAAAAAGCACCCCTCGTTTAGTGACTGGATGGGAGTGGGTTGAAACAGGACAGAAACTTACGTACAACATGCACACATCTGTTTCTTGAGGAAAGTGTTCCCTGAATTGAGTTATTTGCTCTCCAATCAGATTGGCTTCATAGTGCTATGATATTATAATGCTTAGCACAGGCATAGGCAACCTTGGCTCTCCAGATGTTTTGTAACTACAACTCCCATGATCTCTAGCTAACAGGGCCAGTGGTCAGGGATCATGGGAGTTGTAGTTCCAAAATATCAGGAGAGCCAAGGTTGCCTATGCCTGGCTTAGCACATGATCCCTGATTGGTAAGAGTGCTGGTAATTTGATTCCATAAACATTACCTTCCATCTGAATTGGCTTCATTTCTTCTCAGTGATGTCATCAGTGTCAAGCTGAGAGGCTGTATGAGAATTTCACTGTTCTCGGGAAGAAATCAACCCAAATGGGCATGGGCTGCTGAAGCTGCAAAATCCTCAAAGACTGTAAGCAATATAATCAGGGAGAGGAGTTGTTTGGAGTTGTTTTTTTCTGTTATGGACCAAGCACATGAAAGTGATTACACATGATCCCAGGACTTACGGTACTTGGTCACCTGCAATGCTCTTCCTCCTGGTGTGATGTTTGTGTGATTTGATTTATCCTGAATTAAGGTTGTTTTCACAAACTGAGGTTTTCTCTCTCTCTCTTGGCAATTATAAATGGCTCTAATGCTGGAAAGACCCATTTAAACACCCATCAATGCCCAAGTAAAAGGGAGTTACATGTGTGCATCACCTATGGAAATTATAAGATATTGATCCAGATCAGTGCATTAAAGCAGTCAATAATTATGAGGTGGGTATGGGTCAGCGGGTTTTTTTTTGGGGGGGGATAACTTGTTACAATAGTAGCCAGAACAGAATTCCCTCTGTTTGCATAAGCAAAAGGGACAGTCTGTCTCCATGCCACATGCTGCAGTTTTCATTTGGTTAATTGCAAGGGAGGAAAGTGTTGGCTTTGATTTATTTTTGCCTAGAACTTGGCAGCAACATCAGAACTCAGCATTTTGACAGCGGCTTCTGCAATGTATCAGCCTGACACATTTTAACTGATTTTGTTAAATTATAATCTTTTCCTTCATAATCACACTAATTCAGCTGTAATTTTATTAAGGGGAGCCGGTAGAGCTGGTCCTCTCTTTGGTGAAGAGAGGGAAATGGTTGTGTTTGTGGAAGGCATAGAGAAGTGGGGGTTTTTTTGGGGGGGTATTTCAGTGAACAAAACTTTATGCAGCTCATTTGCCAATGCCATTTTCTGGATTCTACCTCAGATTGAGCGAGTTGGGGAAGTTGTTGGAAAAATTCAGAGAGATGTTGGCTTTTAAACAAAAAATGAATTGCAGTGAACTGAGGAATTGGTTTTATCATCACTGTTGTAATAGATCATTTATAACCAGACACCTAAATTCTGTTCATGATGACTATATACGTTACCCTTAAAATACTTTGGTAGATTCAGCCACATCGTTCCATAATCCAAAAAACTGAATGGGGTTCTGTTGAATATGCATTTTTTCTGCATATATTTTTTGCTAAGTTGTATCCCAGTCCAGCAATCTCCTACAGGCACATGGTAGGTCAATTTTTGGGTTGCTGCAAAATGATTGCAAAACTTTGGCAATGGTTTGCAGTAAATAAGACAATGGTGGATTTTGGATAGTATTAACTGGAACCCTCACATCAATGTATAACTTATCTCTGTATTTTGTGGGGGAGAACTGTAAAATGCTGAAAGACAATTACATTCCAAACCTGTGTCGTCGTCTTGTATCAGATTTGGGATGACCAATAGAGCCTCACCTGGGGCAAGCCAGTCACAGTTCAGGGAAGTGATGCAAAACGTGGGGTTTTCACTGCAAAACGATTGCAAAACATAAATAAGACAATGTGGGAATTTGAGTGCTGTTAACTACAGTGGCATTAACTTGGAACTCTGGTTTGATGTATTACTTGCTGTGCTTTTGGGGGCACTGTCAAATGTGGGGTTTGCAACACTGCAAAACAATTTCAAAAGCTTGGCTCAGGTTTGGAGGGAAATCAAAATTTTGAAATTCGTGGTCAGATCTTGTGTATCCTCATGATTTATGCAAGCAGCTCCCTATCTGTATTCCCTAACATTACATAAAGGTAAAGGGATGTAGATCAGTCTACATCCCAATTCCAAAGAAGGGTAGTGCCAAAGAATGCTCCAACTATCGCACAATTGCGCTCATTTCACACGCTAGCAAGGTTATGCTTAAAATTCTACAAGGCAGGCTTAGGCAGTATGTGGACCGAGAACTCCCAGAAGTGCAAGCTGGATTTCGAAAGGGCAGAGGAACCAGAGACCAAATAGCAAACATGCGCTGGATTATGGAGAAAGCTAGAGAGTTCCAGAAAAACGTCTACTTCTGCTTCATTGACTATGCAAAAGCCTTTGACTGTGTCGACCACAGCAAACTATGGCAAGTTCTTAAAGAAATGGGAGTGCCTGATCACCTCATCTGTCTCCTGAGAAATCTCTATGTGGGACAAGAAGCTACAGTTAGAACTGGATATGGAACAACTGAGTGGTTCAAAATTGGGAAAGGATTATGACAAGGTTGTATATTGTCTCCCTGCTTATTTAACTTATATGCAGAATTCATCATGCGAAAGGCTGGACTAGATGAATCCCAAGCCGGAATTAAGATTGCCGGAAGAAATATCAACAACCTCAGATATGCAGATGACACAACCTTGATGGCAGAAAGCGAGGAGGAATTAAAGAACCTTTTAATGAGGGTGAAAGAGGAGAGCGCAAAATATGGTCTGAAGCTCAACATCAAAAAAACCAAGATCATGGCCACTGGTCCCATCACCTCCTGGCAAATAGAAGGGGAAGAAATGGAGGCAGTGAGAGATTTTACCTTCTTGGGCTCCTTGATCACTGCAGATGGTGACAGCAGTCACGAAATTAAAAGACGCCTGCTTCTTGGGAGAAAAGCAATGACAAACCTAGACAGCATCTTAAAAAGCAGAGACATCACCTTGCCGACAAAGGTCCGTATAGTTAAAGCTATGGTTTTCCCAGTAGTGATGTATGGAAGTGAGAGCTGGACCATAAAGAAGGCTGATCGCCGAAGAATTGATGCTTTTGAATTATGGTGCTGGAGGAGACTCTTGAGAGTCCCATGGACTGCAAGAAGATCAAACCTATCCATTCTTAAGGAAATCAGCCCTGAGTGCTCCCTGGAAGGACAGATCGTGAAGCTGAGGCTCCAATACTTTGGCCACCTCATGAGAAGAGAAGAATCCTTGGAAAAGACCCTGATGTTGGGAAAGATGGAGGGCACTAGGAGAAGGGGACGACAGAGGACAAGATGGTTGGACAGTGTTCTCTAAGCTACGAACATGAGTTTGACCAAACTGCGGGAGGCAGTGCAAGACAGGAGTGCCTGGCGTGCTATGGTCCATGGGGTCACGAAGAGTCGGACACGACTAAACGACTAAACAACAAAAGGGACCCCTGACCATTAGGTCCAGTCGTGACCGACTCTGGGGTTGCGGCGCTCATCTCACGTTATTGGCCGAGGGAGCCGGCGTACAGCTTCCAGGTCATGTGGCCAGCATGACAAAGCCGCTTCTGGTGAACCAGAGCAGCACACAGAAACGCCGTTTACCTTCCCGCTGTAGCGGTCCCTATTTATCTACTTGCACTTTGACGTGCTTTCAAACTGCTAGGTTGGCAGGAGCTGGGACCGTGCAACGAGAGCTCACCCCGTCGCGGGGATTCAAACCACCGACCTTCTGATCGGCAAGCCCTAGGCTCTGTGGTTTAACCCACAGCACCACCCGCGTCCCTAACATTACATACATTTGTCTTAATTCCAGCTACAGACCAGGCTGCTAGCAATCCACACATTACCTAATTTTTTAAACACCTTCTGAAGGTTTTACCTGTCAGACAACATAGGCTCCAGGAACCCTAAAATTCCAAACAAAACGATATATAGTAATTTTGTTTCTTTGATAAACACTCCGGTTCTTTCACAGATACATATGGTGAACTGTTGTCTCTGTTGAACTGATTAGGCAACCCCATGTACATTGGTGTGCCATATGTGTTACAGCATACTTTCACCTCTAGCAATACTGAAAGTTAATGAACTTTTATGTCAGAAAGCAAAAATCATGTAGACTAATTTCCAGAGCTTTGCCATTATACTTACGTATTACATATTTATTGCAAGCTTCCCATATAGCTTTCCCCATGGGAGCATATAGATGCCATTCATTAATGTACATCTACATGTCGTGCTCCTTCTGGGGTAGTTTGTCTACCTTTGGTCCCCCGGCTTTGACTGGCTGCCTAAATCAGGTGATTGTAACCAATGGGTCTCAAACTCTCAATAAATTAGGGGACTTTCCCTGCATGCTACGACAGGCTCTGGCAGATTGAGAAGATGAGATGGGTCCAACAGTCAAGAAGGTAGTTTCTATATGTGCTGTAGAGGGAAGTGAAGGGCCGATGAGGCTGGGAAGGCAGCCCATCAAGGAGAAGGAAAACGCTGATCCTAAGTCTCTGCTGCCTTGCCAGATATCTTCAGTTGAAAGGGCTAAGGAATAGACCCTACACAGATCCTAAGGCTGTTAGATGGCATTTTGTACACCTCCTTCCTGTAGCCAAGCTGGTGCCAAACCCATTCGTGTCTGCTTTCCTGTTCTAGAACAACATGGTGTTGGATCACCCCCAACACTTAGGTGTGGCTATTAATCTGGTAATCAAAATCTGCATTATGCAAAGGCAAGATGCATATAATGCTGTAACAAATATGCATCTGTCTAGTTTTTCGCCACTGCAGTTGAAATTGCTGCTGTTTCTAAAACATAACTATGGTAATTAACAGAGATGTACCGTATCTGTACCACATGTAAGCAAGGTGAAGGATTCTGCTTGCATTTCTTTTATAAAGCTAGAGCATACAGTACAGAAGCAATAACATCCTCCCCATTGCAAGTGAGTGTCACAAATGTTCTACTTTGGCAAAGGATACGTTGCACAGTGCTTCCATAAAAGCTTTATTTGTGAGCCTAGCAGCAGGTCACCGGCAGTTCAGAGCAGAAGATTCATGAAATGCATTTAATTTATAGCACAAATCAGACTTTTGATGAATGAGTAAAAAAATAATAATACTGCAGCCTTGGCAACAATCAAACTAACCACCTCTTCATGGGTATTATCGCTAGTTCCATTCAAGATGCTGCAGAGACCTTGAGCTCCGGAAAAGATATTGTCTATAACAGCACTTCAAACCAACAGCCTTGATATGGAAAAAAAATACTGTGCATCTCTGTATTGTATAGGCATTCACTTTTGTCTTTTAAATGGACAGGGACAAAGTTAATCTGACAATTTGGTTAACTGGCGGATGCCAAGTATAAAAGACACTTGTGCTTCAGACATGATTCCAATATGCTTCAATGAAGGCAAGCCTCTAAAACTTCCCCAATTCTGACTGATGCAAGACACACTAAAACAATGCTTTTCTGGAGTTTTCTAGAATAAAATGCCTTTTACATTCAGAAAATGAATTCCTCCCTATACTGAATTTTATAAAATACCATATTGGCCTGAATATAAGCCTCACTTTTCCCCCAAATTCCGACTGTGAAAAGTTAAAGTGTGGCTTATGTTCGCAACCTTATGCTATGCAGCCAGGGCAAACAGCACCAGGAGCACGGCAAAGTGACGCCTGCACCGCACGTAGTTCCCCATCCTCCCCCTCAAGACTAAGAAGGAAAGAGCGAGGAAGGGGGAAAGCTGCCAGCAACACAGTATGGCTCCCCCCCCCCCGCCCAGTATGCAGCAGGAGCAATGAGGAATGGAGTTGCTTACATTCCAGTATTTTTTCTTCCTCCCCCTCCATTTTTAAAGGTGCAGCTTATATTCGGGCCAATACGGTACGTGTTAGTTTAGATGTTAGCCTTATTCAAAGTGCTGTGTTTAGTAACCCAGACTACTCACTGAATTTTGTATCCTTTTTTCCTATTTAAAAATTTGATGGAGATTTCACAAGCTATGTAAAATCAATATCAAAAATATGATAGCTTACCTACCTCCCATTTGGTGCAACAGGTTCACTGTGCTATCCCAAGTAAAAAGTGAAATTGAAATGACATAGCCAAGATTTTATTTGATTTCCTTAATGTTAGAAGTATACTAGACGATACAACAGATCCCTCCTAGCATTAGTTATCTAATGGTGGGGTAAAAAATCTAGCATACAATCCATGTACTGATAATTATTCATTTGGCTTTAACAAAATGCTGTTGGTGTTCTGTGGACCAGTCTCCAGAGACTTTCCAGTTCTCTTCCAGCAATCTGCTTCTTGCAGCTGTGTGGTGTGTCCATCACCCACCTGCATCCATATGTCAGCTTTAGAGCCGCCATTTGACATGTAAAAACCAAAACATAACCTTTTCATCTGACAGGTGAAAGTTTGTCAAATATAGTGAAGCATTTAAAGCACTGATTTTATTAGAGCAGTAACAAAGAACAGTGATGATTACACTCAATTGAAAAAAGTAGTTCCTTCTTCAAAGAACTCCTGTTGTTTTCAGAAGCCATACTATGAGATCACATGGAATCCAATCCACCCGCCATTTAGAGCCAGTCAGAACCACCAATTCAACCAGCTACAAATCCACCTAACAAATCTCACAAGATCTGGTACATAAAGACAGGGATATGGGCTTTCATAAATCTGGGTTGAAGCCTGGTCTTCCTTGATCTCTGGTCCCTAGTAAACTGCCACCCCATGCTTGGGCTCAGGGGAGTAAGTGACCTTCACTTTTGTCATTGCTTTTATTTACACAAGAGAGGGGGGTCACTTATACAAGGCTATTCTTGATGCATTGGACTATCTGATCCAACCAAATAATAGGCAATCATTTGACCAGTATCTGAGCACTGATTTACATGCAGAATATCTTGGGTTTCCTTGGAACTAATTTACATTGAAAGCAATGGAACTTGCTTCAAAGAGAAAAGAGGTGTAAATCATCTGAAGGAGTTACTATTCTGATTTAATGTCGATCAAATTACTTGCCTTTTCTTCAATTATTAGAATAACATGGCAATGTAATTTTACCAGCATGCTAGGTACTATAAATAAGCACTTTTCAACATTCAGAAGCTTTGCAGTTTCTGGACAATAGCTGAATTTTAAGTTTCCATATTTAGGGAAGAAAAATGTATTTTAATATGCAGGCAGGAAAAAAGTATCTGTACTCTGAAACTTTAGTTTGTGTTACATAAGCCCAGGAGATAAAAATATATAGAAATCTTTGCAGGTCCCCCCCCCCAAGCATTTTATTTATCACATTACTTTTTGTATAATTTTATGAAAACCAGCAGATGATCAGACAAATAAATAGAATACCTGGCCCAAGGATTACTGTAGAGGCACATGCCACCAGTCCCTTATGCATTTACAGATATTTTGACTGTGACTGACATTAGTATAATACAGGCACACCCACACCCACTTATGCGCAGTTGACTCGCGTGCAACACATGTATACATGCAGCGCTGGGGAATAAATACACTAATTCAATTCAAACCTGAAATGGCAGAGAGCTGGAAAGTTTTCGTGGCTCGCAAGGAGACCCCTCCCAGAGCCCAAAGAGGACGTTGGTCAGCTAAAAATCCAGGAAGAAAGGTTTAAAAGGCTTTTTTTTTAAAAAAATGGCATGCAGGAGTGCTCCCTGCTGCTGCACTATCCTACTGAACAGCTGTATTGGGTGGGAAGCTGTATTGCTGCAGGCTCCCTACATACACACATTTAGCTTATGTGTGGGGAGCCCTCAGATCATAACCCCCCTCTTAGTGGGGAGTCACCTGGATAACACAAAATATTGTATTATAATTGAAATCATTGAAACACCCCTAAACTTAAGACAACATTTGTGAATTTAGGTAACATGTTTTAGAACCAGAGCTGAGAGGCCAAAGGGCCCAGGCCAGGAATTTATCCCTGCCCTGGATGTGGGGCCAAGTGCTACCATTGGTCAGTTGGTCCCATGCCCAGGGAAACACCCTCTAATTCCTGCTGCCATTGACCAATTTGGTGGCAGGAGTATGATCCAGCCTGCAATAAGCTGGGTCACAGAGGAAGCCCAAGGGCCCACCTGCAAAGCCGCCCGTCTGAGAAGGGGCAAACAGACTTCATGAAATAGGTGCTGCAGGCTGGCCAGTGGCCATTTGGAAAATGGCTCATGGTGTTTATGCATCTCCCCACATTCCAAACTATTGTTTTCCATGCAATCCAAGTGTAAATGGCTGCCAGCAATTACCTATTTAGAAGCAGAACTAAAAGTGCCCAGACTTACCTTAAAATGGACAAGACAGCAGCAACAGTTGTTGCTTTGGTCACTTCCAGTAGAGACCCATAATGAACTACAGTACCTGCTGCAAAGATTGGGACTTGCCACTAAAGATGTATAGATGAAGATCCTGCTGATGGAAAATTTTTAGATAGACATATTAATTCTTTTTAATTTAATTTTGTGTTTGAACACCAAGAACTTGTATTGTTTAGTTTTTAATGCCTTCTTGGGAGGATTTTCCTCCCTATTCTAATTTTAAAGTAACATAGCAAAACCTGACAAGTAATTAATGGTAATTACTAAGCCAAGTAATGACTACACAGATATGAAGCAGGGATTGGCAGGATACCGAGGACTGGTAGCTAGATACTGATGAGTGGGCACTGGGAGAAGTGGGCACCGAGTTGGAAACAACTAGTAATTTACTGCATGGAATAAAGCTGGTCCTATGATTTCCAGTGGTCTGGAAAACAACAGGTAACAGGAAGGTTGTAACTGGATACCAAAGCAGAACACTTCCCAAAAGGTGCCTGTTGTGCCACATTTAGAAGCGAGGAAATGCCCACCAGCACAGACTGGACTGCAACAAAACTCAAATATACAAAAGAAGAGCACTGTAGGAATAAAGGAAAAGGAAATGCTTTCTCAATGAAAAATGGCAAAAGTTCCTCCTGAAGCTATGGAGGTTAAGGAAGAACTGAGTGGGAAAGCAGAAGCCATGTCGCTTTGAGTGTGTGGGCTGAGATGTGGGCTCTCCTCCAAAACTTTCACCTACCTTTAGAAAACTGCAAATGATGCTTTGTGCAGGGATGCAGTATGTGAGACTTCATGGAGACTACGAAGAACCACCATTGTTTTGGATAAACATGCAGATAATATCAGTCGTTTGCATAAATAAAATGCCAACAAGTGTATGCTCCTTTCCATTAATTGTCAATAATTATGAGACACTGCAGGGTGTTTAATTTTGACAAGGCTTCAAAAATGCTACAAAGTTTAAATTGGGATGCTCCCCTGATGCTGACAAGCATATACAAATATAATAAAGCCTAGTATCTGAAGCAGGTGTGCCAACTTGAATAAAATATTTGGGGGGGGGGAAGGTAAGCGCCGTCCCACATAATTGATCACATAACACAGTGCATGCACACCATTTGAATGACAATGTTCATCAACTTGGGGGGCAGCCCCTCAAATATTTTATTGGGAGGGCCTAAGGACCCCCCGGCCCCTTGGAGTTGGCTCCTGTGAACTAAAGAGAGCCTTTGGTGCATCCAAACACTTTAGGCATCCTCCTCAAAGTTTCTCTGCCTAGTTGCAGCAACTAATGCTGCAATGAGAAGCATTCTGATGAGTCTCTCCAAATTTCTGGATTGCTTTTGGATTGCTTTTTTAAAGTTGCAGCAGAGAGAGAGAAAGTATCAGAAGTCAAAAACAGAGCCTCTGCTAGAGATTTCCATGTACAGAAGTTTCACTAATGATTATTTGGAGCCAATTCATTAATTTTGAAACTATATAACCAAGGAGGTTAAACTAATATTCTCCATACAAAACATCATATGCCATCAGTAAGTGTTAAACTCTATCAATACCAGCATCAAAGAGCTTCAAGCAGAAAGAATTACCATAGCATTTTCGACTGTGTCCGTTTTCATTTTGTATACTTAATGGAAGTTAACAAATACAACACTGTAGTTAGAGAATTTATTCTTACTGAGTGCTTGGCAAACTGACATGTACTTGTTTTGTTTGGGCTTGCAAACTCATCTGCAGTAGTAGCAATACTATTTTTATCAAGATTTCATGGGTATTTCAAGAGCATAAAGAAAGAAGCGCATACATTGAATATTTTCAGTATATTCTATGGAATGAGTCAGGACGAATGTCAGCAAGAAACTACTCACATCAATAAAAAAATAAGCATCATGAAATATTATTCTGTATTACTGAATTGATAGTAAACAAAATTATTCTACATCTGTTAAATCATACTGTTCAGTCATTGTAACATTAATAGAAATCAATGTATCCTTTTAAAATCATCATTTTATTTAATACAAATGTGTTTTCCTGTAATTTATAAACATGATTTTCATGTTTTCCATCTGAAATTAGTTAACATCATCAAACTATAAAAAGCATTTTTCAGTATTTTAAATAAAGTACAGTTTGGAGATGATGGTGATAAAATTTGGGAAACGTAATATGGGCAAATGTAACAAAAAAAACTTGCATCTTCAGTGGAAAAACCCACCAGACAGCAGTTTGAAAAAACAATTGGAGCTTACAAAATGTCAACTGGATTTAAATCAATGAACCATTTCACATGGCCCATTTCTGCTAGATTTTTCTTTACATGATTTTGGCCGTGTTATGTGCCCATGATCATGTCAAGAAGGAACCATGTAAATGGTTCATTTTGTAGTGATTTTCACAGCTGCAGGAACTATGCTAGTTCACATCTCTAGGCAATGTGGCAGGAAACCCATGAAGTGATGTCCCATGCTTTTTTTGTTATTTCATTTTAAAGTGAAAAGCAACTACAGGCACCTCCCAAACTGAATCTGGCCACAGCATCACAGAATGATGCTTAATACCCACCCACTCAGGTGCGTTTTCTAAAACTAAATTCCTGCCATACTTTTTTATCCCATGGGAAAGAAACATACAGGTACTATGTGGTTACCTGTCTGTTTCTCTGCACTGGACAAATACTAACTTTAGAGGAGTAATTTGGGAACGTGGTGGAGACGGACTTAACTTTCTTGAGCCCTGTAGTTGCTACCACCACCACAGAAGTTGTAATCATGGATCTCCTGATGTCTTCTGCTTATCTGGCACATAGTATCCTGCTCCACATAACTACATCACTGGAGACAGTTTGCATGAATGAAATGACAAAAATGACCATGTGAACCACACATTCTTCAGTATACACACCTATGATTTGAAATTTCACTGCATGAATATATAGCTTTGTATAATAAATTTAAATCTTCTAGGCTATTTCCATTTTCTGTTGGCAGGTTTTAAGGAATCTTTAAAGTTGGCTGAAATCATTATCTGTTTCGCACATACTTTTCCATCTTTGCAGTTCTCCAGAATCGTTAGTATTCCATATTTTAACAAAGGTCATCAGCCTTTTTCTAAAAGCAAACAAACACCAAGTTCAGTGTTAGAACTTCATTAAATGCTCAGTTCATTAGTATTTAAATATCTCAGTAAAGAAGAATTAGATAAAGAAGAATGACAAGACCGATTTTTCTAACTAGACAAAGCATTATGAATGCATTTACATTTGATGTCACAATGGTGGTGTGGAAAGAAAAGAACATGGGGGAAATCCACTAGAATACTTTAACTGAAATGAAAGCTATGTTAAAAACACGTATCTGTATTTTTTACTGCAGAAAGTATTATTGCTAAAAGTGAAAGCATAATCCAGCCTGTCCCATACATGTGTGCCAATGTGGAATCCCCCACACCAGACAAATATTTATTTTAACCTCACTTCCTACTATTGTGTGAAATGATGTCTTTAGGTCTAAATGTTCACTTTTTGTTTCGAATTTTCACACATAAGATACTAGAATATCTAATTCCTACAATAAAAAAATAAAGTGCAATATGCTACCCTGGGGTTATTCAGAAGACAAAAGCAAATTTTTGAAAACATTATGGTAGGAGATGCCAATATTTTTGGATGCATGGACACATTTGCAAACTGAACAAACTGCTGTTGGCCCACAACCAAGCACACACTGCGACCCATTGTACTGGCTAGAAAGCATGCTTCTTTTAAGTCGTCATTTCAGCAAAAAGAGGGGGCCATGTGGGCAATCGGGAAGGCATTTGCGGGAGCACATATGTGCCCATAAGCACGCAACTGGCAACCCCTGCATTAGGGCCATAAAAATTGATTCTAAATTTTCTACCCCATTCAAGTTTGCAAATAGTAAACATTTTAATCTTCTTTTTTTTAGTGAAATATTACCAAAACTATCAAGTTATTTAGGGTGTCAAGAAAGCATTGACCAAATTTAAATAGTGTTTCAAATGTATGAAAGAACGAATGAAGCATGTGTTTAACAGTTCCATCTTGCCCTAGCCCTTTAAAGCAGTAATGAACAGTTGGGACCTTTTTTAAGGTGCACTAGTAATTTATTTTTCATTACTTTTTAGAAGTCTTCTAGGAGCACACACCTTGATTGTTTGCAAACATTTACAGGGAGGTTATACCACATCACTGTTTAATGAACAAGATCTGGAAGAGTCCTCAGTCCCAGAAATATTTCATTTACATTTCTGAATCCTCAATCCAAAATATAAATATTATATTTAAAGTCAGACTTCCATATTACACCCCTATAGCTGTTTGAGTCATGTGCTAAAGGGCTGAAGAAGTGACATGTTGACATGGATTAGGGATAAATTAGGGATAAATTAAGGATCAAAGGGAGGGGAGAAGGAACAATCAATTAGACAAGGAATAAAAGCCCCCCACGCGCCGCTGCCACCGAAAAAGGCTGAATGTTCTAGCGCCCGTTTATTAAATGGGCTGAATGACACTAGTAATTAATGAGCAGTCATCACAATTGTTAAAGAAAAACACACAGTTCCCTAAAGAAGTTTTTTCATTAATAAAATTCATGTTTTGCTCCTTAGGACTGTAGGTTGTAATGACGTTAATGTAATTAAACATTTAGGCACCTCTTGAAAATCTTTTAAATCTACTTCTTATGGCTCTCCCACATGATATATATGAAAGTTTTATTACTAAGATATCAATCAATCCATTCTCTAACCTTTTCATATTCTCTAATCTCTCTAGTTCTTTTGATTTGCGAGCTGCCTTTTTAAGAATTTCATCAGGAACATCTGCTAGTTTAGCAACGTTTAGCCCATAACTCTTTGTGGCAACTCCCCTTGTTATTTGATAAAGGAAAGTGACAAATTCAGGGTTTTCTTCACCTTCAGATCCTAGGAAAACAAAAAAACAAAAACAAACATTTGTATGAAGATGTCATAATTGAGTTCAATATGGTTTATATTTTATTCATCTCAATAACCTGGAAATCTTATTTCCAGTCAACCACCACACTGCGCCAGCTTTTCAATCGTTCTAGTCACATTCGCTGGGTGACCTTTCACAGCCTAACCAACCCCACATGGTTGTGGTGAGGATAATATATAGAGAGAGAGAGAGAGAGAATTTTTTTTTTATATCATACCCCTTTCTTGTTCACGATCCTCTTCATTCACCAGAAAAGCCATATGGTAATTCCCAACTTGTCTCAGGTAGGCCCTTTCTAATTCACACACTGGAGGATAATGGGTGACAAACAGTGTCAATGAACCAACCTAGAGAAATAAAATATATTAAGGCTTTAAAATATGCATACTTCCTATTTAGAGAAGGTGAGGGAGGGGAAGAGGCAACTGGGTTCAGTCCTAGTCATTTGACTGAAACAGCCCTAGTTGTCTTGACAGATGGTCTTTATCAAGAATGGGACAAGGGGTGTGAACCCTGCTCCTTCTCAATCGCTCTGTGGCTTTTGTTACTGCTGACAATTGTATCCTGGACCAGTTCCATGGAATCTGTTTCAAGGGAAAGTGCACTAAGATAATCATTTGGGGACAAATCATTTTCACAGCTTAAAGCCGGCATCCCCAAACTGCGGCCCTCCAGATGTTTTGGCCTACAACTCCCATGATTCCTAGCTAGCAGGACCAGTGGTCGGGGAAGATGGGAATTGTAGTCCAAAACATCTGGAGGGCCGCAGTTTGGGGATGCCCGGCTTAAAGCTTTTCAAACTTTTAATGTTGGTGACACACTTTTTAGACATGCATCATTTCGCAACACAGTAATTCAGTTTTACTAGGAAACCAGAGGTTAAACTAACCCCTTTCCAGCCCCAGGGGATAATGGGGAGCGTTCACACTACACACTAACGTGCCACGACACACACTTTGAAAAGCTCTGTCTTGGATCATTCAAAGGGACAAATAATGCACTTACATCTCTAATAAAGTATTCCAGGGTAGCATAAGCAATTGCAATTCCATCATGTGTGCTAGTTCCTCTCCCCAGTTCATCCAAAATTACTAGTGAATTAGAAGTTGCTTTAGTAATTATATCAGCTGTTTCTGTCAGTTCTTCCATAAATGTGCTTTGACCTTTGAATATGTTGTCTGTGGCACCCATTCTGCAAAATAAAACAAAATTGATCAATATTATTAGAAAATAATACAAATTAGAAAACTAGGAAGCACACACTATTCAGTTTTTTAAATAAAAAAAATGCAAAAAGGATGAGTAAAAATCATCTGAACTTCTTTTACGTAATTTTGCTGCATCTGCTGTACATAAGAATAATATCTGGTTACTGAAGTACACAAAAAAGAACTCCAAAATATAAAAGTGTTTATTAATTTCAATGGGTCTACTCTGAGTAAAATTTAGCTGAATATCATCCCATGGTCTTCAAATATTTATTGCAAGAAAACAAGATGTATGCTGTCTTCCTGCAATTAATTTTAATATTTTATTTTATATTTTTGCAAACAACCTGGAAGTTTTCTTACAATCATATAAATTTTGTTAAATAAATACTTTTTTGAGCCAGGATAAGTTTTGACAAACTTTTCGTACTGAAGGTTTAAAATATTTAGTTATGCTTGATACTTCACTGGAAACTATATGAACATCTAGACAACAATACAGATGTATACTGCCGTATGTGTTGCACCCTAACCATTTGTTAAACTAATTACAGTACATTCATGGAAAGTTTTTTCCCAGGACTTCCTTAGCAGAAGTGGCCTTTATCTTTTAGCTATTTTCAGGAGCAGCTGTAAAAACAAATCTCTTTTGTCCATGATAAATAGCAATTCTACTCTCTCTGGTCCAACAGTGATAAGTGGTACAAATGATACACAAAAACCATTAGATAAGAAATGAACTTGCTTTTGGCATCTATTGTATATAACACCAAGGTACAATATTATTTAGAATAAATACATTTAATCCTCATCAAAAATGTAAAAAGGAAACTATTAAGCCATCCACTAATGTTACTCTTATTACTTGCTCTGTGTTTAAAAGCATTAAAAAACTCAGCACTTGAAAATACCTTTGCTGGCAAAGGTACTTCAGAAATGATGCATGTGTTAGTTCACTGCTGCTAAGACAAAACCAATTTTCCACCACCACAAGGCACAGGAAGTCAATCCCCAGCAAATTCCAGGCATGTCTTCAGTTAGGATGCTACTCAACTACAACAAATTTGTTAGTACTTCATAGTTTTTCTTTTAGTTAATTCCAAAGAAGTAAAAAAAGTAGAATTTTCTAGTATTAATTTACTTCAAAATAATGTATGTTTTCCTAGATTATGGTTGTTCTTCCAGGTCTCTAGTCAATAATTAGTGATAAATGTAGCAGATGAGGTCCCTTGTCACCCAAATTATTATAATTTTTCATCTCTCCCCACTCTTACGCATGCAGCAATACAGTTGCACATTGCAAATTGTGCAAAGAGATCCAATGTAATTACTTATTTCAAGTGTTGATAAGAGACTCATCTGCACAGAGCAAATTCTATCTGGAAACAATTCAATAACTCCTGAGCCAACTAAATCACATTCCAGAGAATAAAGCATTTTGTACAATTCTCAAACTTTAAATTCAATAGACAATTTAAAAAATCAAACACATTCTTTCAGATTTTTTTATTTGAACATATCAGACATAAAAATGTGTTTTGTTTTTATTAAGGTTACAAAAGAGATATATCACTGCTGCCAGAATGTTTTTGATCCTATTAGATGATGTGCAACAGGGGCAGCATTGTTTAATTGACTTCTACATTTAGATTAGATAGCCTGTACAAGATAATACACTCAACAGACACATCAAAGCACAAAGGGGGAAAATGATTACTTGCTATAACCCTAAATTATTAATATGAATTTTCTATGAGAGCAACTTCATAAACTGAAACTCTGAAAACAAACAACATTTAAGGAAATCCTAGTGGCAAAGCAAATTGCTACATCATACAGCAGGGAATGTAAGCAGGTCTGCATTGCTTAGCACACTGGTCATGAGAGAACCCGCATACTCCTTAAGATCATTACAGACAGAAATGTCATGTAATTAGAACATCCTGGAATCTGATGAGGTGGGCAGTTGTGTCAAGTACATCACTTTAGCTGTCACTGTTAAATTAATTTCTAACAATGAATTAAGTTGGCTGCAAGCTGATTTTCCACATTATTACAAAGTAATACACATTATTACAAAGTAAGTAAATAAACGTGTTCCCTAAGTAGGTAGAGAATATACAGCCCAACTTATATGTGGAATCTGAGCCTTTAAGCATAACCCTTCATATTTCCAAACTTTTCCAGTGACCTTGAGAGCTAGAAACTTGCTCTTCTTTTCAAGAATGAAGCTATACACTGAGCCAATCAGCACACACAAATGATATTTTAAAAGAAATATCTTATGAAGTGAAATTATAATTTACATGATTACTTATCTTTAAAACATGAAGCTTTGACATCTCACCTAGTAAATATACCAGTCACAATACCGATTCTTGCTTCCTCAGCTGGTACATAGGAACCAATTTGTGCCATGACTGTGATCAATGCAACCTGCTTTATATAAGAGCTCTTTCCACCCATGTTAGGGCCGGTAATTATCATTACCCTTTGACCGTCTTCCTGGAGAAAGGAAAACTATCATTAAAATACTTTTCAGAATCAGGTAATTTAACAGTTCCAGGACTGCCACCTCTGAACCAACGTCAAGGGTAGACCCACCCAGAGCACACTACAGTAATCCAACCTTGACGTTCCAATGCATGGACAACTGTGGCCAAGCTACCCCTGGCATCCCCATTCCACATATCCCAGATACATATTGAAGACATAAAGACACTCCACACAAGATCAGCTGTTCAGTCATAATAATGTAGTACCAATAGGTCTTCTGGCAATCAATGTCAAAAGATAGCAAACTGGGAGAGACATACATATTATGGCATAAAAATATCAGGCACAACCCACACCTCAGCTGCCACCTGAGACTAAAATGACTTCCTCCTCTCCTCCACCCAGGAAGGGTTCAGTTCCATGCTAAGTTGGATTCTCACTGTAGGGACATGATGCAACTTATCTCTCACATCACTGCAGGCCACTTCCAGTTTCTCACACTGTAAATGGTCAACTCTAGAGAACTGTGCACAGTATTCCAAATGCAGCCACACCAAAATTTGTATAATGGCATTTTGATATTGGCAGCTTTACTGTATTTTTAATTCCTTTCCCAATGATCCCTAGCATGAAATTTGCTTTATTCATAGCTGCCACACACTGGCATTCATTGAGCTATCCACTATCTGCTTTTTCAATAGGTTTCAATTATACAGAATTTCACCAACACACGTGGTGCCTCAGAACATAACCCCTGCATAAGCAGCGGGCTGCCTGTAGCCCAGTTATTCCTACTCTCTGCTTCCTGCTACTTAACCAATTCCTGGCCCACAGGAGGACCCCTCCTCTTATTCCATGACAATTAAGCTTGCTTGGCAGTCTTTCGTAAGGTACCCTGTCAAAAGCTTTTTGAAAGTTCAGGTATAGTATGAACATAAGAAACCACATTCAGGGTCTTTTTAGTCTACTGGGGGGGGGGGCTAATCCACACCAAAAACATGGTGTCATGATACATTTTGATTCCCTATATACCATACTTACTGATAAATGTGTATCATTTGGAACATACTGCTCTTGCTCTCCCAATAACACATCAATCACAGGGTGCTTCCCATTTTTTATCATTATCTCTGACCTTCCATCTTTTATGACAGGTCTGAAAAGAAAATTATGTTACAGCATGTTAGATGGAGTTCAAGGTGAGGCATCTGAAACAAGACTCTTGATTTTTTTGAAACTGAATCGATCAGGCCACAATCTACAGGAAATGTAATTCAATCTATCCTAGCTAGGAACTACACTGTCTAATCTTTTGAAGCATTACTATGTGTCCTCAAATATGACAAACATATGTTTGACAGTACTCGTTTTGTAGTCTGGTAAAAAAATCAACAAAGCTAACCTTAATATTCTACCATTGTTTAGACAGTGATTACCTGCAGTAGTCTCCTTGTTTGGCAACCTCAACCAGGGAAAAGATACAGTCCACGGTTGCTAGGTGACCCACAGCTTTAGATATTGTGTAGTAATGGTCGTTAAAATCACTATACAGAGGTAAAGGGGGGGAGAACGACATGAATAAAACATTAATATGAATAAAATGTTGAACTCTGTGGCAGCATATATAAAGTTCCTATATAAAGGTTTGGACCATCACCTTTTTTGGTAAAAACTGAAAATAAAAAAGAGGTGATCATATATGTGCAGTGGGTGTCAGCAAAAAATGGCTGCCATGGGCAGAGGAAAAAAGGTGCTGGTACTCTGTACGAAGAAGTGCTCATGTGTGTGTGTCTCTGTGCCTGTCTGTCTGCCTGTCTGTCTGTGTCACACACACACACACAGAGGGGGGGAGAGGGGGAGGGAGGGAGGGAGGGAGGGAGGGAGGGAGAGAGAGAGAGAGAGAGAGAGAGAGAGAGAGAGAGAGAGAGAGAACATCCTAGTTGGGACTATTCTTTAAAGAACAAACAAAACTAAATTAGACCATCTGGAAAGGGTATATTAACAGTGCAATGAGGACTTTGAAAAGATGTAGAATTTATTTCATTAAAATAAGTATTTCCTTTCCTTTTATGAATTACTAGCTGACCCGGCCACGCGTTGCTGTGGTTCTTTCCTGTGATCCCCCACCCCACCCTGTCCCGATCCATGACGTATCCTGCCCCTCCTCCCTCCACCCCGGCTCATCCCTGTGTTTCGGTAGGATACCCTTCCCTCTGTTGTCCCTGGGGAGTGTTGGCCCCTCCCCCCTGTATCTCCATACCTTGGCTCCCAGCCTTGGAGAAGGAGCTGTCAGTTTCTGGGTTCCATTTCCCAGTATTTACTTTTGTCTGAGCCCTCTGTTGTCCCCTCCCCCCTGTATCTTCATATATTGGCCCCTGCACACGCATCGTGAACATTTCTATCGGGGGTGATGATGCGCCCTGGGACCCAGAGAACTACTTAAAGAATCCCAACCCGGGGGGGGGGGGTGTCAAATAGTGAAGCCCCATAGCCCTGTAGCAACAGACAGGCCCAGACAGAAGGAGGGGGGTCATATGGGCCACTTGGCGCGGGCCTCCGAATCTAAAGGGGGCCTCAGTCAGCATATTCACAATCATTAAAATGAAAAAAGTAACAAAAGGGTTAAAAACAGGGCCACATTATCTACCTGGAACGGGCCCTGCAGGGGCCTGGCAACAGAAGGCGCATTCTGAAGCACCCAAGTTGTTCAGTTCCATAAAAAACCCAGGAAGTGGCAAGGGGAAGGTAGGGAATTGTAAATGGGGTGGGGGGTGGCCACTGCAAATATCTGGGGAGAGAAAGTGCGGAGGTGGGGTTTGTGGGTGTGGCGCATTGTTGTGGCTAATTCCTGTGACTGCCCCCACGTGTCCCGATACATGATCTATTCAGTTTGTCTTCCCCCCCCCCTCCATGACCGGCATATCTCATGACGTTTTAAAGGATGGTATTTATTTTTGTATTATGGATTTGGGGGGGGGGGAGTGGTGCTAAATTGTAAAGTAAAAACCCCTTGCCGTGCAGGATCCTACATAAATCAAAGGCCGTGCTGCGGTCTCTGCCACCCTGGTGGTTTTTTTTGGGGGGTAGTGGTGCTAAATGATAAAGTAAAAACCCCTTGCCATGCCCCCAAGTGTGTTGCTGTGGGTTATCCCCCCCCGGGGGCCTGTCAGGGGCCTACATAAAACAGAGGCCATGCTGCGGCCTGTGATAATGGCCGACTTGGTGGTTTCAGTTGCTTGGTTGATGATGTCATTTGGTTTGTGGGTGTGGCTTAGATTTCACCGGAAGGGAGGGGGTGGAGGAGGGTATAACGCCACTTGAGGGCGCTGTTTGACTTGGTGGAAATCCAGGTCTGTACCTGCCCAGGTGTGTAGCCTGGATCGTTGTGTCAAAATTTCAGGACGATCGGTCAAGCGGTTATGGAGAAAAGTGGAGAACGCAGTTTCACGATTTTTACATTTTTATATATATAGACTACGGCAAGACATTAGTGATATCAGGTGACACATTCTTCTGTAGCATGTCAAGCCAAGTGATTGGTGGTAGACGCTATACACAAACTAAAAGTAACAACAGGCCCTGCCTGCAGACTTACATCCTAAAGATTGCCTAAACTTTCCATTTGTTAGGCAAGAAAGCAGGAGTAGGAATACCTGGCAAAAGCAGTGGCTGAGCCAGGGCTGTGTGGGTGCACCAGTGGAGCCAATCCTGCACTCTTGCCAGTACACCCACACAGCCCTAGCTTAGCTGCAGCCTTGACACACACACCTTGCCCAATCCAGGTAAGCAGGAGCAACACTGCAGTTGGAATGGTACCACCTCACCATACCAGTGCCTCATGCTTTCTTCTCTAACAGACTCTGTACCATTGCAGACTTTGTGCAAGAGCAAAACCTACCTCATATTGATCTGCAGCACTCTGTGCTAAGGTAGAGCTGTGTTACCCAGCTCTTCTGGCAACTCCTCTCTGCCATTAGGGAGGAAGAATATGTTAAGTGTTACAGTACCAGCAATGCAGGAGTGATGGTCCTGAGGCATAGCTGCTGTTTTTCTTAAACTGTTGTAGAAGTTGTCTGGGTACAACATTGCCATTGGTGGAAAGAGGTGAACAGTCTGTCACTATAATTAATTTCTTAATTACATTCTAAAAGTCTTTTGCTAGAGCAATGTCACATTCTTAAGCTGAAAGTTCTTTTGACTTTGCTATTGTGTTGTTCGTCAGGAGGCAAAGAGGGACAACTGCTCTTGGCCTTACAATTAGTGCCCATGGCCAACAGCGCCACTGCCCCCCATCTGCCTGGCAAGGCTCTCCATCTCTGCCCGTTCTAGAGCAAAGCAGGAAGTGGGGAGGTGGAAGGCTTTGCCAGTACTACCAGTGCAACAGCAACAACAAGAGAAAAGAATGTAAAGGGGTAGGGGGAGATCACCTCTGCTAAAGTAGTGGCAAACCCTCTCCACTATCAGCAAAAAGTAAGCTGGGGAGAGGAAGAGATCCCCCACTACTATGAAGAAGAACGACAGCAGAGACAGGAAGGACGTGAAGGGGGACACATAGCGTGATCTGCCCTGGATCCTGGACTCCTTAGGGAGAGTCCTATTTTGGTGTAATTCTGTTGATTATCTTAGGATACTAGAGTGCACTGCTATAACTAGAGGCACACTGGCATCTATTTCAGGTGGATCATCTGGAGAAGGGCTGTAGCTCACACATACAGAAGTTTCCAGGTTCAAACTCCATCATCTACCTGAAATTCTAGAGGGGTGATACGTCAGTCAATGTAGACAATACTAGGCTAGATGAACCAATGCTCTGACTTATAAGGCAGCTTCTGGTGTTCCTATGACCAATTAGGCTACCCTTTACTTACTTTATAAAAACTGTAAAATGTGATGGAAGTACTCAAATAGGTCATGGCAGTTCTAAAGTACTGCCTTTATTTTAAATATAACCACCTTTCGAAGTTCAGGCAAGCCTATAAGCAAGGCAAACTACACATCAGACGCTTCTATAATAATAATAATAATATGAAATGTAAGCTTTATACTGTAGTTATATTTTGTAACATATTTTATAATCTTATTTCAACAGAAAAAACTGAATTTGTAAACTCACTCTAAAAAGCGTAGCCATTCAGCACTGCAGTCAAGGACTAGCTGCTCACGTAGCTGATTCAAATGTCTGTAATTTTCTACAATAAAAGGAGTGTGGAAGCGGCTGACTGCTTTTGTGCTATAAGAGAAAACCAAATAGGAAATCAAGGTTACTAAGCAATCAGTCATGCAGCAATATGTAAAAATCAGACCAGTTCTTTTTTTAGGACCAGTACACAAATTAAAAATTTTCTGCACAGAGGTAAAGAAAGAAAGAAAGAGTGATCCATACTATCTGAAGTGGAAATGTTCTTGACGAAGCAGCTGCTGCTCATATCTGCTCAAATACTTTACTTGCAGTAAACATACCATTGTGCATCAAACAACAACAAAAAACCACACTTTTACTTCATGGAGGTTCCCTTCATATGGTCGAAATGTAACGTGAGAAGCAGTCACAATTCCCTATTGTGAAACACAATGTAATTGTACATTAACAGTTTTCAGGAAAGCAGGATAAAAAGAAATGAAGAGGAATGTGTATTGAAGGCTGCATGGAGAGAGATGCTGGACAAAGATGTAGCATTGGTCCATCTTGTTTACCTACCTGGTTAGGCATATGTAGAATCTCTTACATAAGAGCTTATTAAAAGCATTTCACTCATTCTACAATATTTAGAATGACCAAATATTAGATTATCGCTTTTTCAGTGATCACCAAAATTTTCAAGTTTTCATTTGGGTGGTTGTTGCTTTTTAAGTCCTTGAAAAAAGAGTGAAATCCCCCCCCCAATCTTCACATTTTTACATGGAAGTAATTCCAAGTTCTGTAGTGTGTAAGCCCAAGTAAATGTAGCCTTGGGTCCTCAGATTGGGCACTGCTGAGAGTACCATATACTCCCCAGGGGTGCATTTAGCATGTATTAGAATCTGGGCTTTTCCAGTCCTCTGGAATCAGTTATCACCTGAATTTAGACAACTGCCTAGTCTCTTGATATTTAGGCAACTACTGAAAACATTTTTGCTTCAGAAGTGTGACTCAGTAATTTTATGGCCTCTTAATTGTACAAATAGTACAATCTCAAATTCTAAATAAACTATAAAATGTACATTTTATGTTGTAAAAGCAGTTAAACAAGCTTAGTTTTGCTAAGAAAGTAAGTGCTGCATATGTTTCAATACTTCCCAAAAAAGAAAGGATAATCATTCTTCAACTATTTCTCTATTTCTTGTTGCTTTTAAAAAACTGCTTTTTCAAAAACAAAATGAAAAAGGAGCAGCTGTCCCAGTTCAGTTGCACAGATCTGTATGTAATGTTTAGTGAGGCCCTTCAGACATCTCAAGTATTTCTAAACTAACAACTTAAACCTTTATCTACCTGTTTTTAGGCCAAAGATAGTGTCTCTCGCTGCAATTTAGATAGCTTGCATTTACTTTTATTTCCACAGATTCTCTAATCCAAGTTACAGTTCTATTTGAGAAAAATAATAATTATGCTACCGCTAAAAACTGTTCTTATGTATTAGATTTTGAATCAGTATGAGGGAAATGAGTTCCTACTCATTCCCCCCCCCCCCGAAAAAATGCTCCAATCTGTGTCCTAGCAAGTTGACATGTAACAGAACACACAACATAGAATCTTAGAATAGAATTCTAGAGTTGGAAGAGACCCTGAGGATCATCTAGTCCAACCCCCTGCAATGCAAGAATATGCAGCTGTCCCATACGGGGATCAAACCTGCAACCTTGGTCTTATCAGCACCACACTCTAACCAACTGAGCTGTCTTTCTACAGCACTAAAATCTAACTGACACAGAAAGTAACTAGGTAGTGATTTCCTATTTCTTGTGACAAGGCACCCAGGCCTTGAATACTCAATGCAGATATTCACATTGCTGGCATGTTATGAACCTGAGACAGCTCCCTCCCTGCCCCCATTCTTTAATTGTGACATGTATACCCTGCTCTTACATGGGCAGCAGTTTCTCATCCAGACTACACTTGTTTATCTTCACTAAAATTACAGCATTTGGTGTTCCCAGACAATTCACCAGGCTCCTTCTGAAAGAGTTCTTTATATCTGCTTACACTTACATATATGCTTCTGAAACACAAAACCAGCAAACACAAGACACTGAAACAAAACGGGAAGATTGCCCAATGCATGCAGCACATGGATCAAGAACCTTTTGTTTTTCATGATAGTTTCTTGATTGGTACTCATCATTTTGATGAGCTTTTGATATGAGCACATGCTGCTAGATTCAATTTTTAAAAAAAAATTAAAATAATTAATTACTTCTATGCTAAGAGACCTTTAGAGAAATCAAAATTATTTAGAAATAGGCTTCTACTGCTCACTGTGTAAAACACATATTCCTTCCCTTCTTTGGTAACCCTGATTAAGCAAAGAAGTCCAATGACATTAGTAAACAAAGCCCTTGTGATCTAGCATAACATTTCAAGAATATAATCACAGAGGATAGTTTGACTGGGTGAAATACCTCAGGCTTTAATTCAGTCCTAGATTAAATTACTAGCCAGAAGAATAGGTATCATGTATGTTATAATATTTACCTTTTGCTTTAACATCAGATCCATTTCAGCTTACAAAGTTTAACTTGTTATGAGATGTACATATTATTTTTAAAGGGAAAATATTTAAGTAGTAATAAAAGATTTTAATTCCTCGCTGTGAATTAGTGTGAGCAAAGTCACACTAAAGTCAATGGGATGTACCTGCACATAACAGATGACAGGACTGCATTCTCAATATAAAAAATAGAAGGAAGCAGGAAATCAGTTTATCGACCTCAAACTTTATGTTACATTATGAACATCCACACATTATAAATGGAAGCTCCACGAAAGTAGAAAAATGTATTAACTAAGATTATATATAAATGATGAGAACACAGCTGTCCAAATAAATGTCAGATTCTTTTGATGAGAAAATAGCCCTGAATTTAGTAAGGAATCTGACTACATTATGTGCCTGAGTAAAGTACTGGTAGGCCTGACTACAGCTTTTGAGCGGTCCTTAACAGACTCCCCATGGCTCCTGCATCTTACACCCTTCCTCATGGCAGCACTCCACTATAGTGCTGACTGGGCCACAAACCAAGCATGGCAGGGGGCTGACAACTGTCTCACCACTTCCCTGTGATGCAGTGCTTACTGGGCAGAGAAGAGATTTTCCTGATGGTGGTGATCCTGTAACGGGCTGCTGCCACCAAGTAAGCCAGCAGGCAAGCAGGAATGAGGCTGACTCACAGTGACCACAAGTGAAGTGACCACCGCCAGGCAAACCAAGAAGTTAGCTTGAAGTGGTGACTGGCCGCTGCTGGGGACCTCTGTGTCCATAGGACCAGGTAAAGCAACATCCCTGGTGGGCTGTACTGGCATGTGTAGAAACCTGGAAATGCCCCCTTTGCCATGTGCTGATGCCAAGACTGATTACTGTACCTAAGAGTATTAGATACTGATTTATAGTTTGCAAAGTTATATTTAAAAACATTCATCCAACTCCGCCATGCAGAACTTTAAGGTGCTTTCATGCAAATTATCTGCATCATTAACATATATAAAATTAATGGTAATCATATTGCGAATTACATTATCTTTACATACCTGCTAACTTTAATCCAATCATATGGTACAGAAGATAAAAGTGAATTCTTGACTTCAATCTGAAACTAAAATATCTCTGCATTACTATTATTGTTATCATTATTATTTATTCCATTCTATCCCACCCTTCATCAATTTACAATCCATGGGCTCTTGGGAGGAAAAGCGAAATACAAACATATAATGCATTCACATAAAGAAAAATTAAATTCTACAAACCCTCTTGTTTGAACTACAACTTTCCACAGTCCTAATATTTTACAGCAAAATACCAAAATCTTGCCACTGAGATTATTGCACCCATCAATAGATGGCCCAACAAATTGTTATGTAAAGTATCCTAGTCAAGTTTCTTCCCATGATACCTTGTTACTACTTATGTTATAGTTTAACTTACCTGTTTTAATGTCAGGTTGTATAGCTAAAAGTGTATTTATTTATTGGATTTATAGCCCACCCTTCCTTCCAAAGGAGCCCAGGGCACCAAAGTGGGTATCAACTGTTACCTACTTTTTAAAATGATTCTCAATGCAAAAACCAGAGGCTGAGCTTATATCTATCTCACTTGTTATTTGCTTACCCTTGAAAAAAAGCTTTATCAACAGAAGATAATCTCTTTAGACTGTATCTAATATCTCGGATTAGAATGACAGTAGCAGGAAAAATGATTTTGAGTTAATGCAGCTCTATTGGTTGCAAGTCGGCCCATTGGTTGGAAAACAGGTGTCCGGCTCAGAAATGGAGCTAGGAAAATCAATTTGGCAAAGTGATATGCCAATTCAATATTATCTATAATTTGGCATTTGGTAGTCATCATACAAATCACACATCTTTTGTCAAATTGACAAAAAAAGGATTGTGTGTCAACTATTTAGCTGCTGTGCTTCTATCTGCATTCCATTCAAAACATTTAAGCAGCATAAACAGTGGTACGGATTAACCTTTCTACTAGCAAGAAATCGAAAAGATCTTTCACAAAAAATGCACTTCATTTCGTTTAATAGCATATCAATACAACATCAGGGGAAAACACTTTGAAGCTGTTTAGCTTGCAGAAGCATTATTTATTCTGACAGCATATAACCTGCCTACCTAAAGATGAGTAAGAGGATCATTTTCTCACTTTTGAAGATGGGTTGGCAGTCTTACCCTTGTTTTGTCTTTTTATTGTCTCCGAATCCTTTATTCAACAAAACTTTAAACTTTATTATATTGTATGGGCTCACTAATTAACCAATTCAGTTGCACTATAATTTATTATCATCTGTGCTCAAGCAAGCTTTAATTGGGTAATCAATATGCTACTCTTACATTGGTCTAATGAATTTCTCTTGAAGAAGCAAACAAGATTCTTGGAGAATACCCTCTCAACCATTATCTGTGAAAGTTGGTAACAGCTACATGGCAGAGATTGGCTGGATTTGTCAGATCACTGGACAATATTGTTGGAGGGGAATATACTTTCTGACTGAAAGGAGGCAGCGGTAATATCCCAATTTAATATAAACTGGTCTCTCTACTTGTGGGTAATCTGCCTCTTCATGCAGTGCTTGGGAGGCCCTTTTGATTAACCCAGGTCAATGGGAACAAATGCAAATTCCCCAGCAGCTTAGGTGGTTCTAGTCTTTAAAGCTTTGCCTGCTGACAAATGAACACTTGAACAACAAAATATGACCGATGAAACACATAAAATGCTGGCAAAGGCAACAAGAAAAAATATGAAGCTTATATTTAACTTACTGCTTGTCCTGACACTGTCACATAATCCTTAGAGGGACAATTTAGCATTCTTCGTATATCCTGAAGGTGTAACTGGATCTGATAGTGCACTTCCTGAATCTCATCCTTCCTCTTTCTTATTAAGGGAAATTCTTCAAGATCCTTGAACAGTTGGGTTTTGTCTCCACTTCTAAGTATACAGAATCCAACATTTGATAGACCCCCCAAAAAAGTACACACATTCCTTAATACTAACAAAAAAAGTATTTATATTCATAACAATAATATTATGTTACCAAATATGTGTAATACTAACACACACGTTAGTAAAAAAAGAAACTCCATTACCTTTCAGATTAAGAATAATATTTTAAGTGCATAAATAAACCAAACTAAAGAAATAAACAATTTTGTTTCACTTGCAGGGATTGTAGTCAAAGTAACTTTAGGACATTTCAAAGAAATGCTGTAAACTGGGATATATAGCATTTGATGTACAGAATGTAATAATAAATAGAAACCAATTACGTTAGCATAACTATTGTTCCGTGCTACAGGAACTTATGGTGAAGATTAAGAAATCTTATTAAGAAACACTCAAGGAAACTAACTGCTCAAGGTTAAAAATGAATGGACAGCTTAGAAACTGAACAATCTTTCAGTTCAGCAGAATTTATTCTATACAGTATTCACTTTCCATACTAACTGCACATTAAGTGTCTGTGGTAGGTGGCTACTGTCAAAACTAGTGCGTTCAAAGACCTTTGCCTGAGGGTAAGTCATGGGGCAACAGGGTAGCAGTAGTGGTGTCCAGGTAGCATGGCCAGCTCAGAGGATTACAAAGAAGAGCCATTCGTTAATATTACATAAGGATATTGTACCATGCTTATATAACAATTAAGGCTGCAATCCTAACCTGGAAATAAGCCCAATTGAATTCAGTCCAGCTTATTTTTGAGTAAACATGGAAAGATTGTGCAGTTACTTACTTTGCTGCTGCTTCATTAAGCATGCTTATATACTTCTTTGTTGAACAAAGCAATTCTGGAATTTCCAAAAGACTCTTCTGTAATAAAGGTGTTTGAACCTGAGTACGTATAGCTGGAACCAGTGCTGTGATTGCTGTTTCCAACCGAGAGAGTGTGCTGACTACCAGATAGAACTCTTGAATGGAACACTGAAATTAGAAACAATTGTAACTTCAAGGCTAATATTTTTAAAAATTAATGTTCCTTAGTTTCCTCCCAATTTTGGACATTCATTGAAATATATGCACCCTGATTATACTTGCTGCTGGTATCACAATGCGAAGGGAACTTTCATATTTGGGATGAAGAAGAAGAAGAAGAGTTTGGATTTGATATCCCGCTTTATCACTACCCTAAGGAGTCTCAAAGCGGCTAACATTCTCCTTTCCCTTCCTCCCGCACAACAAACGCTCTGTGAGGTGAGTGAGGCTGAGAGACTCCAAAGAAGTGTGACTAGCCCAAGGTCACCCAGCAGCAGCTGTATGTGGAGGAATGGAGACACGAACCCGGTTCCCCAGATTACGCGTCTACCGCTCTTAACCACTACACCACACTGGCTCTCAAATTGCAATCAAATTGGTGCCGTTTTAATAATGTTTAAATTAGAATATCAATAATAATTTAATTTATATTTTAATGCATAGCCTGAAACTGTAGGCCTACTACCCTACAGCATTATGAGGCAACTTACTCAGCAAAGACTGAAGGAAATCCATATTTTGCATTAATCACATGAACAAAATACTTTTCTCAAGACACTGCTAATATTGAAAATGATTTAACCCTCTACTTAATGGTGGAATTCAAACATACTGCAAGGGGGGGGGGGAATGAAAACCTTGGGTCAGGCAGCCGTATCAGCCACGGTGAAGTGTGAATTACCATGCAGTTTCAGGGTCATCTTGTCTGAATTAAATGAAAACAGATGTTGTGTACTCCTTCACCCCAATGACTTGTTTGTAGCTTCTTTTTTACTGGAAAAGGGAGGGTCTCAATAAAGGCATTTTTTTTTACTTGCAGGTAGTATTATGCTTAGTAACTTTCACCAGGTATTTTATTCCAGGTATATATTTGAACCTGGGACTAGATTTACAGTGTTAATTTTTCTACTAATGTAGGGTTAAATTATCTCCTTCCTTTCAATGTATGAATCTTAAACCTAAATTTCAAGGAAAAAATGCCTTTTGAAAACCATATTTTAATATAATAGAATATAGTATTAATCATTTGTAGCTCACTTTTTTATTTTTTACCTTTTTGTGATAAATACTACAGAGTCCTCGTTCAACATCTGGCATCTTATATAGAAGGTGCTTTATTTGGCCAAAGACACTCGATTCTGATAGGAGAACCTCAGACACAGCATCAAGTCGAGAATTAATTTCACTGTTAAAAAAGGATTAAAGTTTACTACAGATTGAATGTTCTCTACAGTATAAGAATTTCAGGATCTCTGTCTGGATCTCTTAAGTGGGCTGGGTAGATAGAAGGCAAACTTACATTAAGCGGCAAGTTTCTTAAAAGATCTTTAACACCACCATCAGAAAACAGTTTACATTGAAAAGATTTAACCCAGAGTAGCCTTTGCTTATTCTGTGGATTTATATTCCCCACTGGGCACAGCACAGACACTCTTCCTTATTTAACTAGGGGCTGTACCACTGCTTATTCTGCCTGCCAACACCCCTGCAATTCCCCTAGAGAATTGCATTAAACCCCTAGAGCTTCCCGTTAAAATAACATGCAACTATTAAGCTTGCATTTCACTTTCCCAACCCCATTTCTGAAGCCGCTTCTCTCTTCTAGTCTGCAATCCCCCTTTGTGCCCATTTCCATCTTCACCCCCATGTCCATGCCTCCTCCTCCTTTTGTGCACCCTCCCTGCGCACACCCACCACCCACCCACACTGGTAGCCTACTGCATCTTTCTCCTCCATCACATTGCATCCATGAAGCATTGTTTTCACCTTCTGCCCAATTCTTAAGCGGCCATCCCTTCCTGTTCTTCAGATTCTTTCATGGCCCTGCTTTCATCTTTAACCCCAACCCCATACCTCCTTCTCCTTTTTTGCAACCTCCCTTGCACACCCATTTGCACCTTCACACTCTTTTCTCAACTCTCCTTTGCACATGTTGTTGTTGCTTAGTCGTGTCCGACTCTTCGTGACCCCATGGACCAGAGCACGCCAGGCACTCCTGTCTTCCACTGCCTCCTGCATTTTGGTCAGACTCATGGTGGTAGCTTTGAGAACACTGTCCAACCATCTCATCCTCTGTCGTCCCCTTCTCCTAGTGCCCTCAATCTTCCCCAACATCAGGGAAAGAAAGAGGGTGCACACAGAGCACCCCTATTTCCATGCAATGCCCTGTCTTCTATTCTGCAGCTCCCTTTGCGTGCACACACGCCATGATGATATAAGTTACTTTAAGATGAATAGACTCTGAAGAGCAATCCTGCCAGTTATCTTGTTTAGTTGGAGAACTTTTCAGTTGGTGAGTGTTATACTTTATTAACAAGCAAACACCCATATATGCACATCTTCTAAATTCCCACACTGAATCTGGAACCTCATGTTGAAGACAACACATGATACCAGAAGTGAAACATACTGTAGCACAGTATTATGGAATATCTGAGGGCTCCACATCCTTTATTTCTCACACATGAGGCAGCTGGGGAATGGAAGAGGGTGGAGATTAAAACAGTCTCTCCCTCCCCCCTGCCCTATTCTTCTCTTCAGGGATGTAGAGACACTCAAGAGTTTTTTAAAAACAAACCAATTTTAACAAGAAGAAATAGCAGAGATGGGTACAATGCAGCAGCTAACACCTTTTCCCACTCCCTTATTGGGGTACTCAGACTTTGTTTTTAAACAGTCATTTCCCCAACCCCCAGAGTCACCCCTGCTCGCTCCACTGAAAGCTCTGTCATGTTTAAAATTGCCACTTTCCCCTTCAGATTTACTCCACCCCTGCTCTATTCAAACCTCTGTTGTTGTTTAAAACTATGTACCATTTTCCTCTGTGTCTTCATCCCTGCTTTACTAAAACCTGTGCTGCTATGTTTTCCTCTTTATCTCTCCCCCCACCCTTATTCAAATTTCTGGCACTCTTTTATGCCAACACTTTTCCCCTCTCATTTTTTCTCCCTTCTTGCTCCCATGTCAAGCTGATTATACTAATCTGTCTGGATAAACCAGCAATCAGGGGCTAGCTTAGTACCAGTCTAGAAATTAGGAGAGCCAATTCAACATACAAGACACACACATGCCTCTCTAAATTGAAGGATCTAACATTACATTTATGGATAGCATGCCACCTGAGCTAGCCTTTTCAAAAAGCTATGACTGTTATGATTCAAATGGAGGACCATTCTCTGAGTCAAAAGGCTTCAGACATTTTTTTCCTAGTTTTTGTATGGGTATTTAAAAGAGAATATAAATACATCTAAAAATACTAACTATATATTACATTGGGACTGGAAAAACATGTTTATGAACTCTATTTATGAATACATAATATACCAACATGAACCAGTATGTGTAAACATACTACGACACAGGAAAGATGAAACACTACCCTCAAAAGGTTAATCTGCACTTTAAATCATTTTCACATATGGCTATGCTACTATAGCTCCAGTAATCTAACACAAAAGAAGCATGCATACACTTTGCCTGCTGTAATCCTCAATATTTAAAAAGCGGGTCAAGAGAACATCATCCAATATCAAGTGACCTATTTTATTTCACCTCACTACGTTTTTTAAACACTTTCCCAAGAATAATAAAATATAAGACTCCATAGAGGATTATGTATGGGATAAATATGCCACTGTAAAAGGGCCATTTAAAACATTTTTGCTTCTACTACAATCTGTTGTAAATACAGTACAACAAATATTATGAGAAACTAAATATTCAGATTGTATTATCTGACTTTTAGTTTTTATATCTATACTAGGACTTGCATCATGTATATTGTCAACATTTTATGCAAACACAAATTGTGCTACAAGATTATTTAGATTTATAGTAATTGAGATAGATGGATCAAACTTTCTATATACTTTTAGCATAAAAGCCGCAACAGTCTTTTTTCTGTCAGGAAGCCCCTGAGTATGAACAACAATGTGGGGGGGGGGATGGGACAATACGGGCCATGCTAAATGTGTGAGAGAAAGTTAAACAAAAACCCATGCAAAAAACCCATCAAGTTTTGAGCCTGACTGACTCTTCAAGGAACTGCAGAACTATTACTAGGATGAAGTTTTCTTTTCTTCTCCCAACTTTCTAAGTAAAACATTAAAAACTTGAAACATCTTGAAACATACTACATATCCCATAGCCCATTTCTAGCAGTTTTAGAATGGCTCCTTTTGGGGTTTTGTTTTGTTTTGTGTAATGGCACAGCTCTCTTCATATTTGCTAAACAATAGTGAAAATATTCATGAATGCATAGAGGGATGACTAGATCTGCATACTACTATCTCCACATCTGTTAAATGGCAATCAAGGGCTTTTGCTTTCCACAAGTAAAATGCAACTTCAGCAACAATCACCTTGAAAAAGGAAACAACCAAATTTATACAAATGAAGGATTTAAATGTTTGCCAAATACAGGTAATCTTACGCAAGGGTTATGTTCCTGGCTATAGAGCGTACAGTGGTACCTCTTGTTGCAAACGGGATCCGTTCCAGAGGACCGTTTGCAACCTGAAAAGGCCACATCCTGAAGCGCCACGTCTATGCAGGCATGTGACGTAATTTGGCGCTTATGCACAAAGCACAATTTAGCATTTCTGTGCATGCACACGCGCCGAACCCAGAAGTAACCCATTCCGGGACTTCCGGGTTCAGCACATCCATATCCCGAAAAGGCGCATCCTGAAGCGGATGTAACATGAGGTATGACTGTATAAGCAAAATTGTGTAAAGTACTAGGATTTTTTTTAAAATTGTTGCAATTACCCATGAGGGATAAATGCAGCTCTTAGTCTTCCTCCGCTTTTTCCTCACTGGATGATACTTCAGGATAATATGATAATATGAGAATAAGGGGGATTGACCGATAGTTCAAAGAGGTGCTTGGGGGGGGGTGTCCAAACTTTGAAATCAGATCATTTCTGTACAACTGGGAATATGTTTACTCTTTCTCTGCCATATTAAACAGTTGCAGCTGTGGATAATCTTTAAGTGTCTAGCATAAGAGACAGGATCATTTTTTCATACAAAGTTGTATTCATACCTCAATTGTAGTAGGAGAGGAGCCATTCTCTATAGCATTATGAAAGCGAAAGGAAAGTCCGATGCTGTAAAGAAAAATATTGCATAGGAACCTGGAATGTAAGAACCATGAATGGAGGTAAGCTGGATGTGGTCAAAAATGAGATGACAAGAATAAATATCGACATCCTGGGCATCAGTGAACTAAAATGGAAGGGAATGGGCGAATTCAGTTCGGGTGACTATCATATCTACTACTGTGGGCAAGAATCCTGTAGAAGAAATGGAGTGGCCCTCATAGTCAACAAAAGAGTGGCAAAAGCTGTAATGGGATGCAATCTCAAAAATGACAGAATGATCTCAATACGAATCCAAGGCAGACCTTTTAACATCACAGTAATCCAAGTTTATGCACCAACTACCGGTGCTGAAGAAAGTGAAATTGACCAATTCTATGAAGACCTACAACACCTTCTAGAAATAACACCAAAGAAGGATGTTCTTCTCATTACAGGGGATTGGAATGCTAAAGTAGGGAATCAAGAGATAAAAGGAACAACTGGCAAGTTTGGCCTTGGAGTTCAAAATGAAGCAGGGCAAAGGCTAATAGAGTTCTGTCAAGAGAACAAGCTGGTCATCACAAACACTCTCTTCCAACAACACAAGAGATGACTCTACACATGGATATCACCAAATGGGCAGCATCGAAATCAGATTGATTATATTCTCTGCAGCCAAAGATGGAGAAGCTCTATACAGTCAGCAAAAACAAGACCTGGAGCTGACTGTAACTCAGATCATCAGCTTCTTATAGCAAAATTCCAGCTTAAACTGAAGAAAGTAGGAAAAACCACTAGGCCAGTAAGATACAATCTGAATCAAATCCCTTATGAATACACAGTGGAAGTGAGGAACAGGTTTAAGGATTTAGATTTGGTGGACAGAGTGCCTGAAGAACTATGGATGGAGGCTCGTAACATTATACAGGAGGCAGCAACGAAAACCATCCCAGGGAAAAGGAAATGCAAGAAAGCAAAATGGCTATCCAACGAGGCCTTACAAATAGCGGAGGAGAGGGGGCAAGCAAAATGCAAGGGAGATAGGGAAAGATACAGGAAACTGAATGCAGATTTCCAAAAAACAGCAAGGAGAGACAAGAGGGTCTTCTTAAATGAGCAATGCAAAGAAATAGAGGAAAACAATAGAATGGGGAAAACCAGAGATCTGTTCAAGAAAATTGGAGATATGAAAGGAACATTTCGTACAAAGATTACCATAATCAAGGACAAAAGTGGTAAGGACCTAACAGAAGCAGAAGACATCAAGAAGAGGTGGCAAGAATACACAAAGGAATTATACCAGAAAGATATGGAGGTCTCGTACACCCCAGGTAGTGTGGTTGCTGACGTTGAGCCAGACATCTTGGAGAGTGAAGTCAAATGGGCCTTAGAAAGCACTGCTAATAACAAGGCCAGTGGAAGTGATGATATTCCAGCTGAACTATTTAAAATTTTAAAAGATGACGCTGTTAAGGTGCTACACCCAATATGCCAGCAAGTTTGGAAAACTCAGCAATGGCCAGAGGATTGGAGAAGATCAGTCTACATCCCAATTCCAAAGAAGGGCAGTGCCAAAGAATGCTCCAACTACCGCACAATTGCGCTCATTTCACATGCTAGCAAGGTTATGCTTAAAATTCTACAAGGCAGGCTTAGGCAGTATGTGGACCGAGAACTCCCAGAAGTGCAAGCTGGATTTCGAAAGGGCAGAGGAACCAGAGACCAAATAGCAAACATGCGCTGGATTATGGAGAAAGCTAGAGAGTTCCAGAAAAACGTCTACTTCTGCTTCATTGACTATGCAAAAGCCTTTGACTGTGTCGACCACAGCAAACTATGGAAATGGGAGTGCCTGATCACCTCATCTGTCTCCTGAGAAATCTCTATGTGGGACAAGAAGCTACAGTTAGAACTGGATATGGAACAACTGATTGGTTCAAAATTGGAAAAGGAGTACGACAAGGTTGTATATTGTCTCCCTGCTTATTTAACTTATATGCAGAATTCATCATGCGAAAGGCTGGACTAGATGAATCCCAAGTCGGAATTAAGATTGCCGGAAGAAATATCAACAACCTCAGATATGCAGATGACACAACCTTGATGGCAGAAAGTGAGGAGGAATTAAAGAACCTTTTAATGAGGGTGAAAGAGGAGAGCGCAAAATATGGTCTGAAGCTCAACATCAAAAAAACCAAGATCATGGCCACTGGTCCCATCATCTCCTGGCAAATAGAAGGGGAAGAAATGGAGGCAGTGAGAGATTTTACTTTCTTGGGCTCCTTGATCACTGCAGATGGTGACAGCAGTCACGAAATTAAAAACGCCTGCTTCTTGGGAGAAAAGCAATGACAAACCTAGACAGCATCTTAAAAAGCAGAGACATCACCTTACCGACAAAGGTCCGTATAGTTAAAGCTATGGTTTTCCCAGTAGTGATGTATGGAAGTGAGAGCTGGACCATAAAGAAGGCTGATCGCCGAAGAATTGATGCTTTTGAATTATGGTGCTGGAGGAGACTCTTGAGAGTCCCATGGACTGCTAGAAGATCAAACCTATCCATTCTTAAGGAAATCAGCCCTGAGTGCTCCCTGGAAGGACAGATCGTGAAGCTGAGGCTCCAATACTTTGGCCACCTCATGAGAAGAGAAGAATCCTTGGAAAAGACCCTGATGTTGGGAAAGATTGAGGGCACTAGGAGAAGGGGATGACAGAGGACGAGATGGTTGGACAGTGTTCTCGAAGCTACGAACATGAGTTTGACCAAACTGCGGGAGGCAGTGCAAGACAGGAGTGCCTGGCGTGCTATGGTCCATGGGGTCACGAAGAGTCGGACACGACTAAACGACTAAACAACAACAACAATTTATCAGCAATTAGCCGAATATTGGGACATCAAGCTAGATCATTTCACACAGGACTTCTATCTCTGATACAATGGTCCCTGTCTCTCTCTCATGTCCCACTCCCATATTTTCAAAAATAAAGTTTTCGTTCCAAAGTATTTACTGTATGTTAATCCAATTCTAAGCAGAATTACTACTGGGTCTAAATTAGGCTTTTGTCATACACATTCCATCCTTAGGGAGAGATGAGCCATTGAGCAGAATGCATCTGTAATGAAAAGCTGCAATCATCATAAATAATTGTGATCTACAATTACAGCACATTTTATTGCAACAACAGTCTCTCATCATGGTAAGTCAGGAGAGGAAGCTTCTGAATGCAAACTGATTAGGAAAAAAGATAAAGAGGCACATGAGCCGGTATCAGTTTTCTCAGCTTCCATTCATATATTACTGCAAAGAAAAAAACTGCTGACTGGTGAGGATTTTACATAAAATTCTAAATTCTGAAATTCAGTCAAATGACAACAACAAACAACCGCATACTTCCAGCTAGCAGAATTTTGTCGCCTACCAGTGATCACTCCCCACAAGTTCTATAACAGGGGACTGTCTCTCCCATTGTTTCCAACTGTATCAAACTGTACTGCCAAGGGCAAACGCTGACTCTTCTATAATTGTCACATTCACTGCATAGCTGAAAATAGTTCCTATGATGAACATGTAAGTAAGACTAGTGTTATGTAGTCCTTATGTTTCTGCTCTGGACTTCCTCCCAATGGAAGCACGGGGTAGCTAGCAATACAGAACACCACAATCGTAACAAATAAAATATTGTTAAAACACTGCATCAAATCTAAAAATAGAATCAGAACAAAGCAGCAACGCTAAAATCAACAAAACTATCTGTTACATCCCAACGTCTAGCCAATGAAAAGTTTTTATTTTATACCTACCGGTAAGTATGACAGAAGTCAAGGACAACTATATGTATATTATTCAGGAAGGAGTTCCATTAAATATAGCAAGTAATGCTATGACACTGCCAGCATGTTTAAAGGATGCAGAAACAGGCAAACGAATAACAGCCAAAACCTAAAAACACACTAAATTTTATATGGCGAATAAGAGCTAATAGCAGAGCTGATCTGAAAGTTGGTAATTATTCTTCCAAGCTAGCAGTGTTCAATTTAGCCTAAGAAGAAAATAAGCTGCAGAAAGGAAAATAAGGAAAGACAGAAGAATTATACCTTTAAAATAATCAATATCCAGCTCAGTTATTGGGTAGCAAAGTTATTTGGTAATGAATACCTGGATTTCAAGAGAGGCTGTGTCACCCATTTCTTTAGTCTTCGTTGGCCAAATGAAGTTTTTGTATGATCCAAGACCCAAAACAGGCTGCCTTTTCTTTTCTTATCAGTCTACAGTAATGACAGTGTGTGTTTTATGCAATCAATTAAAACAAATTCAAAAGAAAATATGGGAAATCTGAACTTTAAGAATCTTAGGTCTTTAAACATATTCTGTTTTTCATAATAATAATAATAATAATAATAATAATAATAATAATAATAATTTATTATTTATACCCCGCCCATCTGGCCAGGTTCCCCCAGCCACTCTGGGCGGCTTCCAACAAAACATTAAAATACAGAAATTCATCAACATAAAATGAAGTATGATAAAAATGCACAACAAAATAAGTTTACAACTTTCCTCAGAAACTCGCATTTCCTTGAATGTCTGTGGGTCCCTTTTTTGAAAAGTGGTGTTACACTGGCTACCACAACTGTCCCATAAAAAGATCAATGTTAATAATATCTACACTTCTAAAAAAATGACTCTTGATTTCACATTTAAATTGTTTAATACTCTTTGATAAATAACATTTGGTTCTAGTGGCCAATTACTTTGTGTTTTGTCTGTTTGTTCTACAACTTATTTCCCACATTATACATACTAATAACATCAATGCAATGATCTAGATATGAATCTCTTGAACTTCTGGGGGGGGGTTAGTTTTTCTTTTACTTTCTATAACTCCTTCAGTGATCTTTGTGGCTAGGTGTTTTTTATCTTCAGTAAATTCCTTCTCTCATTGGCTTATTTTCCATGTACAGTTGTGTTCCAAGTGTTTGTGCCTTTTATGTTCCTCAGTTGGGCAAGAGCTTTACTTTTTAAAAGGAAGTCTTATATCTGGCCTTTCATTCATCATAGAACTAAAGATGACTAGACCTGGACCTGCTTAACTTCAACAAGCTGGCTGCATCATATGCCCTCAGAACATGCATGTCCTGCATCATGTTCTTCTTCTTGATTGGTATTAAATTATGCTGGCATCCTTCTAGAATTGTACATTATCTGATAAAAATACAGGGTACAAATAAATGAATACAATGCCACCCTAACTTTGCAGCTGCCCCTTACTTATATAACATCACTAACGAAGCCTATAGGGATAGGAAATATACATATTATTCCGGAGCCCAAAAATCGGCAACGAGAATTGATATCATGTGGATTACAAATAAATTAATGACAAAATTGACAAAATGTGAAATAATGGCGAAGTCCTTGACGGACCATAACCCAATCATGTTGAAATTGAAAGGTAACGATAAAAAGAGCAATCGGTGGAGATTGGACGAAAGAATTTTAAATGATGAAAAATTTGTAATAAAAATGAGAAAATTAATAGAGGAATTTTTCGAAATAAATCAAGCGGGGAATGTGGGAATAGAAACAATATGGGAATCGAGTAAAGCTTATTTACGAGGTATCTACATCCAACAAAAAAATAAAATTAGAAAAGAAAAGGAATATAATTTGAATATAATAAAAGGGAAAATAGAAAACAAAGAAAAAGAATTAACTAAGAGCCCACAGGACCAAAGGATAGTATCTGAAATTAAAATTTTACAGAATGAATTATCAACATTAATGGGAGAAGAATTAGAAAGGAAGATTAGATGGTCAAAACAAAGAACTTTTGAAATGGGAGGGAAAGTTGGAAAGCTCTTGGCATGGCAGCTAAAGAAAAGAGAGAGTGAGAGGATAATTGCAAGTATAAAAATGGATGGGAAATATTGGACAAAGAAAGAGGATATTCACAAATGTTTTATTAAATATTATAAAAATTTGTATAAAGGAGAGGAAATAAGTGAGAAGAAATTAGAAGCCCACTTTAGAAATTGCAAATTGACTCAAATAAAAGAAGAAGAGAGAGATAAATTAAACAGGCCGGTAACATTGCAGGAAGTGTACAATGTAATAGAGAAGCTTAAACCAGGGAAATCCCCAGGGACGGATGGCCTCACCAACCAACATTATAGAATATTTAAAGAGCAATTAGGAGGTATCTACGTGAAATTGATAAATGAGATATTAGAAAAAGAAATATTCCCCCAAAGCTGGCAAGAGGCTTACATAACGCTCATCCCTAAAGGCGACAAGCAAAATGAACAAGTGGAAAATTTCAGACCCATATCCCTTTTGAATGTGGACTATAAAATTTTCGCAGGGGTCCTGGCAAATAGGATTAAAGATATGTTGAATAGAATAATCGGCAAGAATCAACAGGGATTCTTACCCCAAAGGAGAATGAACAATAATGTGAGGATTTTATTGGATTTAATAGAGTATCTAGATTGGAACCCTGGACAAAGCGCAGCTTTGATTTTCCTAGATGCTGAAAAAGCATTCGATAACGTTAACTGGAAATATATGATGAGGGCCTTAGAAAACATAGGAGTCGAAGGGAACTTTCTAAAAGGCATCCGGGCGATATATGGGAAGCAAAAAGGCAAATTGATAATAAACGGGGAAGTGATAGAAGATATTGAAATAACAAGGGGCACACGACAAGGATGCCCGCTTTCACCCCTTTTATTCATACTATCAATTGAGTTTATGCTAAAAGGAATAGAAGAAGATGGAGGAATCAAAGGGGTGAAAGTAGGGAAAATTAATTACAAATCTATGGCCTTTGCCGATGACGTTATCATTATGCTAGAGGATCCAACAGAAAACATTAAGAATCTAGAAGAAAATCTACGGAAATATGGAGAAGTATCTGGTTTTAAGATAAATGCAAAGAAAACAAAGATAATTACAAAAAATATGAGGAAAGAGGGAGAGGAGGAATTAGGAAAGAAAGTAGGATGGGAAATCGTGAAAAAAGTAAAATATTTGGGAATAGAAATAACGGCCAATAATTGGAATCTATTTGAAAATAATTATAGAAAGAAATGGAGCGAAATTAAACAAGACTTAGAGAGGTGGAGTAAGTTAAATTTAACCCTTTCTGCGAGGATAGCAGCGATTAAAATGTCAGTATTGCCTAGGATGATTTTTTTATTCCAAATGATCCCAATTATAGAGAAAAGAGAGACATTCGACAATTGGAAGAAGGATCTGAGTAAATTCATATGGGGAGGAAAAAAAGCAAGAATTCAATTTAGACTACTAACAGACATTAAAGAAAGAGGAGGCTGGGGAGTGCCAGATTTGAAGCTATACCATACTGCGGCTGGTATATGCTGGATTAAAGAATGGATGAGATTAGAAGACAAAGAATTATTAAATGTAGAAGGATTCAGAAATAATCAAGGGTGGCATGCTTATTTGATGGAAGAGAAAGAAGGAGGTTACAGAGAGTTTAGGGATCATGTAATTAAAAAGCCACTATTGAAGATCTGGAGAGAAAATAGAGATATATTGGATTTTAAAATTCCGTGGTGGGTTTCCCCTATAGAGATGACATCATTATTTAGTAAAAGTACAGAAAAAAAGTGGGCAACCTACCAGGAATTATTAATTAAAGAGAATGGACAATTAAAATTAAAAACATATCAGCAAATGAAAGAACAGTGCACAAGCTGGTTGCATTATTGCCAAATACAGAGTCTATTCCAAAAACACAAGAAAATTGGGTTTAAGGAGGGGAAATCTAAATTGCAAGAAATTTTGATTGAAAATAATGAAAAACCATTGGCAAAATTATACAATTATTTGCTAGAATGGGAGATGAAAGATGAAATAGTCAAAACAACTATGATTAAATGGGCTCAAGATATTGGGAGGCCCATTTATAGCAACCAATGGGAGAAATTATGGAAAGAGGGATGGAGATTCACGGCCTGTGCAGGGATAAAAGAAAACATGCTAAAATTAATGTATAGATGGCACCTCACCCCAGAGAAAATTGCGAAAATTTATAAAACAAGTTCGAACAAATGCTGGAAGTGCCGTGAAAAAATAGGAGATTTCTATCATTGTTGGTGGCAGTGCAAAAAAATTAGGGAATTTTGGAATTTGGTCTATGAAAAGTTAAAAAAGATGTTAAAAATAACCTTTGACAAAAAACCAGAGTATTTTTTATTAAGTATGACACCAGAGAACATCCCAGAAGACAGGAAGAACATCCTCCTCTACGCATTTGCGGCAGCAAGACTCTTGATCGGACAATATTGGAAAGGGGAGGAAATCCCAACCATTTTAGAATGGCAGGAAAAGTTAGTAGAGTTCATGACCCTCTCCAAAATGACAGCAGCAATTCGGAATACCCCTAGACAAATTTGTAAAAAAGAATGGAAGTATGACCCTCTCCAAAATGACAGCAGCAATTCGGAATACCCCTAGACAAATTTGTAAAAAAGAATGGAAGTATGTGGAGGACTTTTTGAAAAAAGAAGGATTAAATGTAGATTTGGTGATTTGCTTAGACTGAAAGATATAGAGGGGAATTGGTGAAACAATATTTGAAGTAAAACGAGAGAAAAGAAATTGTATAAAGGAAAGCGGTGTTCAAACAACAGGAAGCTAATTTTAACTTCTTTTTCTTTCTTTTTTCTTTTTTTCCTTTTCTTTTTTTCTTTTCAAGTTTGATGTTTAATTTTGATTATATTGATTTAATTTAATGTTGATTATATTGATATAGCTTTGTATTTTGTGTTTATTTGTACTAGTTATTTGTTTATAGTTCTCTGTAACTTTTTAAAGAATCGAAATAAAGTTGTTTATATATATATATAAAAAAAAAAACTAACGAAGCCTATAGATGGGCCTTTTCTAGAGCCCGTTTTGAGGCAATGCCCTAAGCTGTGCTATACGGCAAATTTATGCGGGTACCAATTCATGAGCGCCTTTGCCCTTGCATGTCCAATAAGGTAGAATCTGTCACTCACATCCTTTTATGCTGTGAATTTTATAGTGAAGAACGAGCTCAACTTATTTTACCCCTTTTATCAAAATTTATACCCTTTCAATATTATTTAGAATTCTCCCCCGAAATCTTACGAAAATTCCTTCTGGAAGATTCCTCAAGTCCAGTATCATATGATGTGGCCAAATTCTTCACTTTAGCTATTAAGAAACATAAATCTCTTCTATTGAATAATACATTGCATATTCCTTTTGTGTAACTGTTCTGCTTCTGGTGATGTTATTGCTGATCTTTTGTTTGGAATTATGGTACTTTGTATTTCTGGCTTTTGCTGTAATACTGTAAAACTGAACTGAACTGAACACAATGTCACCTTGGTAAATGCATTACCAGTACCCCAAAACTGCATTTACTAAAGTACTGTGAACATAGGCCCAGAGGGAAATCAAGAGACTGGAGACTAGTTGCTAAATCCTAACTGCTTATTCCCCCCTGAATACATTCCTTAGAAAGAATAACAGAATCATAGATCTCCTGTTTCAACTTACTTCCATTGTTAAAGCCTAGCTGGGAAAAATCTGACCAAACATAGGAAGCTAGGGGAGAACTAGTGGATGAAGGACATGCGCATTAGGCCAAGACCTGCTTCCCAAGCAAAGAAATGTGCAGGATGAAGCATACTTTCTTACCTGATTCTGTAAGATTTCAAGATTATTTACTGTAGACCCATTAAGTATCATATATTCAGCTTCACTTGAAAACTTCTTAAAATTACTGAAATAAAAAAACATTATTCCATGAATAGTTTTTTATGGAACACAATAGTTCCAAAGGCACAAAATAGTTGCTTATTAAGCTTTAAAACAAAATCATGGCTTTGTATATTGTTGGGGAAAGAACCTTAAAACATATGAAGGAGAAATAGTAAAATGATTCACATTTACCAAAAGCTAACTTAAAACCAACTACGAATGTTTGTCTCTCTCAGAAGAAGATTATGTTTAAGTCTAGATGGGCGGGGTATAAATAATAAATTATTATTAATTATACAAAAATAGTGACTATTTCACCATGCTTGATTTTGTTGGAAGGAAGGTGCACCTCAATACAGATTTCATGCTTAGCGACTCATTTTGACATGTTTTTTAGATTAAATTACCCTTGCAATTTTAAGTAGTCTGCTAGTGCAAAGTATTTGCATGTCAAGACCCTGCAACCATCCCCTCAAGAAGGAATAAAAACACTAGGGCACAGGGTATAAGGTTAATGTTATTAGGCAAATTTAGGCCACAACTTTATTGGTTACAGAATGTGAGTGGTATTGGCTTAGGCATTGAATAGACCAGGCTATATCTGACTCCTGCCCGTTGTGCAGGTAGTCTGGTAGGGTAAACCACTGGTAGGGGGAGCCCCGTCGATGCAAACCAACTCAAGCTCAGCCCTGGGTTCCCGAAGGGTCGTGGCATGGCCCTAGCCCCGCCCCGGACTTCGGACAAGATCCACACCCCTCTCGGCTTGCGTGGCAGCTTAAACAGGGCCCAGCCACTGGCCGATGATGAATGACATGGCCACCCGGGCGGCACAGAACAACATCCACGCCCACTGTAAAGGTAAAGGGGAGGGGCGGTCACGTGATCCACCGCAACTCCTCCCCGCCGGCCGGCGGAGCAGATTAATCTGATTTACTTCCTGTAGAGGTGTTGATAGTGAATTAATCCTAAACCACTGTCAGAGCTAGATAAGCATTCTACAATAAGATAGAAGCCAGGGACCAGGATCGTTGGGACCAAGTCAGTAGTCAAGACTGAAGAACAAGTCAGCACCAAGGTAGAAACCCAGATTAAAAAGCAAGTCAGAAATCAGGGCTTTATGAAAATTGATCCAGAGATCAATTTTTGCTTAAGCGAGACTTAACTGGAACAGGAAGTCCTTTTATAGTCCTTCCTGTTCAGGAGAATTGAAAAGCCAGCCGTGGTAAGCAATGACAGTTCAGGGTAGCCACACTGTACTGTACATGCTTCACAAATAAACAATAACCCGAGAATATATTGATTCTGTAAAATATGGCAAACATACACATTTATAACAATTGCTCTAGCCCACAAAACAGAACAGAAGTGGTGGTTTGATAGAATAAGGATTTGCTTTAAAATTCTTCTCATAGTAGTTCTGCATTCAGTATTAGAGTAGTTCATTACTACAAACATGGCCCTCCAGCTGTTTTGGGACTACAATTCCCATCATCCCTGATCACTGGGTCCTGTTAGCTGGGGATGATGGGAGTTGCAGTCCAAAAACAGCTGGAGGGCCAGGTTTGGCCATCACTGAACTAGGCTGTATAATAACCAGGTAAGCAATTTTACAAACCCTACATGCATATACTTTTACATTTCTAAAGTTTTTCCACATTTGTTAGCTTTCAATGCCTAGTTATAGAACATTATGTTTACAAGTGGAATAACACAAAAAGTACGGTACACATATTTTATGAAAGGAAATTGGTCAGATGCAAAATAATATCCCCACAGTATTCTTTCTTCAGGATTGTGGTTTTCTGAAATTAAAAGTACTTACCTTGGGTTGTAGAGTATCTTTTCTAAATTAAATTCTTTAAGATACATGATTACAGCTGCCAGGGAGCATAGCACTGACTTATCCAAGTTTAAAACCATTGACAATGCTTGGGAACCTTAAAAATACAATTGTAATTTGTGTAGTTGTATTACAACCAGCTTTTATTACAGCAACATATAAAATCCAGTGTGTAGGAGCTCCTGTTCTGCACTATATTTTAGCTCTCACTCCAAACTGGCATCCTAATCACTACAACAAATATTTCTTTTGCCTATCTCATTTTTATGGACTGTCAGCAATGATATCTCCTTCAGTGGGTTATTTGTGGTATTTTTACAATCTACACATTTAATGGCTTGTATTTGTTTGTGCATCTTGGAACAGGGGGAAACTGTGATGCCTTACTGGGCAAAAAGCATTATCAAATTTTGCATGACATAGTGGATTCAGGCAAGGGAAGAAGCTTTGCTGCACGGGAAATAGTGGCTGTGTATTCCAGAGATGGAGAGGAGAGGAGGAGGAATGGAAAGTCTACAAGGTTCTGTATACTGTACTATGTAATAGGGGCTTATGTTACCATTGCAATGGCGCAAACTAGCTAGAAAAAGAACCATATTTTTCACAGCAACAATTTATTACTAGGAAAATGAGAATCCAAAAAAATGTTGAGTTACTGAGTATGACCTGGTTAGGACACATTGCAAGTATATTATATTATTTATATTATTAACATCATCATCATATATAATATCAAAACCTTTCTTAACAGAAACAAGTTAACTAAGCATTTGTTACTTGAAAAACTGATTGCATGGAAACAGCCTAAGTCTGAAAATCTATACAAAATTTCTTAGAAGCAAGTAGCAATGAACTCTGAATAGCTTACTTAAGAATAGACATGTACAGTGGTACCTCTGGTTGCGAACGGGATCTGTTCCAGAGCCCCGTTCACAACATGAGCAGTACGCAACCCGTGTTTGTGCTTCTGCACACACACAGTTCGCGCTTCTGCGCTTCTGTGCATGCGTGAACCGCCGAACTCGGAAGTAACCCGTTCCATTAATTCCGGGTTCGGCGCATTCATAACCCATGTTGTATGCAACCCACAGCATTCGTATCCAGAGGTATGACTGTATAGGATTGCATTGCAAGAAATCAATTAGGAAACTGTAACTTTGTCAAATCTCCTCTGAGACAAATATTCTAAGGCACTGCCTAGATTCCTTGTGTGGCTCCCTTTCCAAAAGCAAACCAGGCCCAACTTGCTGCTCAATTGACTAGTAAAGAGTTTAGTTCTTGAATTATCCTTAGAGTATATATTAACAAGCACAATCCCAGAATATTAAAATTTACTTGTAAATTAAGGAAAATATGATGCCGTGAAGTAACTTTTACAAAATAATAAAATCATATTTAATACAAATGCAAACTATTCAGACAAATTTCAATAAGTTTCTGAATCAGTTACCTTTACTATCAAGTACTCGATCTCCATAGAAGTCTGTAATCAGTTGGAAAGCATTGCTGTACTCAAAATGCTTGTTTTCCATCCTCTCTACCCGAATTCTGTCATCCTGTAAACTGGAAATAAGAAGTACAGTACGTATGTTTAATCTTGCTGTACTTTTACAAAAATAACTGAAAGAAAACTCACAATATCAGAAAATCTATTTGTCTTACTTCACTGTTTGCAAACACATCAAGACACAGGACTATTTCATTAAGTGAAACTTTGAAAAGAAATTTGATTTTTAAAGTGTGCCCTTTTCTCATTGCACACATTGATCAAATCACTTTGTAACTCAACAAATTAGATTCTAGAGTAGTTTCAAAGCTCTGTCTTCCAATTTTATTTGCTACTGTGTTTTCCCTAGCTAAGCCCTGAAGCATTAATAAATCCTTAATTACATTAATTGTGCCCTTTATTTAGTTGGATAGATAACCTGGATCTTTCTAGGTTCAGGACAGGTTTAGCATTTTGCTACCTAATTCATTCTCACAGCATTGTGATGAAAGGACACCACTGCCTTCCGGACAGCACTGATTCTAATCCTACATTTTAGGGAGTTGGGTGTGCTCACTCAGTTGAAGGGGGAGGAGTTTTCCCATACTAAGCAGCGCACACACACACACACACACAAATACACAGTTTTGGCAAAAATCCAATTAAAACATGGTAAGGGAATCCAGGGACATACAACAACATCTGAAACATGTGTGATCCTGGAGTTCAAAATACTATTCCATCTAGAACACAGGAGCTATGCATAAACCTAGCTGAAGGACTAATTAGCAACCAGGGCTATCTTGGAGCATTTGTGGCTCTGACATTAAGCTCCTCTGCCCTGCCATAAAAGACCTGCCCCTTTCTTAAAACGAGTATGCAGTTTATAATACTGAAGTCATGTGATCCTTGAAGTACCTCACCTTAGCTATGGCCTCCTACTTGCTGAGACCAGAAGGGCGACTTAGGAATCATGATGTGTCCAGTGTTTAGACTGAGGATGCTGTAAATATTTATGGCCCTATCCCATACAGCCAACCAAATACAGTACTGGTGCTACCCATACCCCCCCCCCAAAAGAAAGAGGGGAGAAAGCAAGTGATTACCCTTTCTCCTGGCAACTTCACTCTAGCTTTACCACACCTTATTTCTGCATGATGTAACAACATCATGTATTGGACATGAACTTGCACCATGAATCAACTGGTAACATGTTTTAAAGCATCACACTAGCAATGTAACCACTCCCCATTCTGCATAGGAAAAACCCATGTGTGAACTTTCAAATATGCATCCAGAGTAGGATGTGTAATGTAACCCAAAATGTTACATTATGAGTTTGCAACACACAAGAGTTTTAATTAGTTCCCCAAAAAATACCTTACAGTTTCCTCAACAGAAGGTACTGGACAGCAAGCAATGGACAGCTGGCTTTGCAATTACTCTTCTAATTAATGCTTTCTTTGATAAGCTGGTGTGGATTTAAGAAGCCATTAGGGTAAGGGAAATGCCCTGCTCTATTTTTCAATTAATTATGTTAAGCTTTCCTGGCAATTTATGAAAATGCTATATGTGTCTTACATTTTCTGTATCAGAAGTCATAGAAAGCATATTCAATTATTCTGTTTATCTAAAAACACATTGTGTGAGAGTGAAAATGAGATTTTATGTGTGCAATAAAATGATCTTTATGCACTGCAAGGTGGTTTTGTTTACTTGTTTCATGTCACTCCAAACAGTGTATTTTAAAATGAAATTTTAAACCTAGTTTGTCATTCATATAGAAACATAGAATTGTAGAGTTGTCAGGGACCCCAAGGGTCATCATGTAAACCCCCTGCAATGCAAGAATCTCAACTAGATCATAAAAGACAGATGGCCATCCAACCTCTGCTTTAAAAACTCCAAAGAAGAAGAGTCAGCAACCTCCTGAGGGAGTAAGACTACTAATATAATTCCAAATCCTAACAAAACTACTACCTAAAGTTGTTCTCTACAAGTGGAAAAATAAAACAGTCCTAACTGATCAGACTAAATCTTACCCAGATTATAAAAACATGTACATCTCAAAGAAAGTATATGGCCAATGGAATGAACCCCTATTATCCCTTCTACCATCAACTCCTTTAAAACCTTCAACCATATAAAAACTTAGTGTAAGGTTCAACTAAAACTTGAAATAGAGAGCTCCTCCTTGGTCTCCTATTGCCCTTGATGGCAAACAATGGGGATTTAAGAGTGTAGGAAGAAAATACAAATATTGCCTTCCTAGGTTGCAGAATGGTTCCACCCCTAAAGAGTCCATTGGTTCTTCCTGGACAGATCATAAATGCTCCTAGCTTGCAATAAGTATTTGCATGTGCAACAAGGCAACTCTCGCCATGTTTCTGTCACAATGTCTCTTCCTCCTGTTTCTCTGCCCACCTTAGCCTGGTAAGAATGTCTATTGGCTCAGATCTTGGCCTGCAATAACTCTGACTCTGCAACAACTCTCCTTTGAATATGCCCCAATTCTTCATCTAAACATGATCCCAATCTACCTGGGACCATGCATGGCTGTCTGCTGACCAAGACTGACAGTTAGCACGAGAATGTTTTTAAGTGAAGATGATTTAAAGTGTCTTATGAATGCTATACCGCATCATATTCAATGGGGAAACACTATCTCTTACTTAACATATTTACTATGTGCCTACCTGCTTCAGAAGTAGTTCTGAAACAATTTCAGTCCCAGCTACTACATTCATATATGAATGGAGGTTTCATTAAAAAAAATTGTGAGGACTGCAGACCATAAATAAAAGTTGCTAGCTGTCAGTATTGCTTTTTGTTTTCTATACCCCCCCCCCCGGTAACAATTGTTTCAAACAGAAGTAGAGGTAAATGATGTTTCAATGAAATAAAAGTCAGCTTAAAAAAATTTTTAAGCTCATCTCTATTTATTTCTTCAGTTTTCTGTGAAGCCAAATAACAGATCACACTTTCCATTCTTGTTTTATAGTCATACATGCATAACTATCAATTCTGAATCTGGAAGCAAGTTCAGCATCATGGGCTCCTCGAAGCAGCTCTTTCAATGCCAGTATCAGCAACTCTGAAGCCTAATCTAGTCACAACTAGTGAAGTGCCAGCAGTTGCGTATGTTCAGATGAAGCCAGGGCAAGGATATAGGAAGCACATGTTTGCATCGTCAGTGGAATTTAATAGGGAATGAGAAAGAAAGAAACAGAAGCATCCAGCAGTTACAGCAATATTTCCACTGCTAGCGTTCTTAAAGGGTGGGGAAAACACTGCATGAGAAATATCCAGTCCAGCACATATATATTGTCTAACCATACTGTATGATAGACCAGATGAATGTAAATAGCCCTAATAAATTTGGATAGGGCATACTCCAGACCAACAAAGCACACATTAAGATATCTGCAAAATACACCAAGAGTGAACCATGAAATTAGTTGGTCATAGCAATTTCTCTCCTTGTGCACAGTCTGCATACTGTATATATTGCACTTTACAAAAGGTGCAGGAAATTAGGCCCACCAGGCCTTCCCTTTGGGCATGTAAGGCCATTTAAGCCAAGCCCACCTATCTTACATCTTATAGCATATTTAGTATCAGGTGTGGGGCAGGTAAAAACTTGGCTCGGCCGAAAGGATTTTTCTCTGGCACTGCTGATCAGCGGTGCCTGCAAAACCCTAAGGCAACATAGCATTTCGCAAGGGGCTTCTCAACATCTGGTGATCATCTAGTTGTTGTGTCTTGCTAAGTCTCCTGAAAAGTGCTACCTTGCAAAGCACTTTCCAATGGGATTCTAGAGACCCATGCAGGCAAAAAAGATCACCCAACGTCCCTGTCAAACTTGGCAGGGGTGTGGGAAATAACAATCTGGCCTGCCAGCCAGATGCAGTTCTCCACCCTACATTACCACGTGTTTAAATTGCTATAGCTTGTTAAGTAACTCCCTCTGGTAGGAGGCCAAACCTTTCCAGTCCTCTAGAAAATTAAAAGTTAAATTCACATCAATTAAGGCTCCAAATCTGGATTTTAGGTATTTAAATAACTGATCAGACTCTTCTCTTATTAAAGAGCTTTTCTTTAAGTCACCTCATTTCCTATATTAAGGGTTAGAAGAATTACTGTGTACACACTGCTAATAAGTTATTTTAATAAATTCTGAAAAATGGATCAAGGGGTGCTTGACAGTCACAGACAAAACACAAGCATGATAGTAATGGTCCACCTTCAGTATGTCTCTGTGTACCCGTGCTGGGAAACTGAGATACAGCTTCATCACGAGTGGAAAGAGTGCTTTTGCACTGATGTACTCCTTGAACTTTTTCATAGGCATCTGTTTGATCACTGTGAGAAAAGGATGCTGGGATAAATGGGCCATCAGTCACATCCAGTGGGGCTCTTATATTCTTAACAATTGGGCTTGGTAAATGCATAGCCCTGTCCAACCATGATTAGGTGATTGCTTGGGCAAAATTTAATTCAAGCAGAAAGTATTCTTATACAGTAGTCTTTCCTGTTCCACAGCATCTAATAACCAGCCTCGGAGGGCAGGATCAGTTTTGGACTTGAAGATACACCTTAGGCAGATGCCTTAACATGAAGTTCAGTTGCTCATCATATAGGGCAGCCACACACAAACTGAAAGTTTGCTAGTTTGAGCGATGTTATCTCCTGACACAGGTATAACAGAGTTATCCAACTGCCAGTAATACACTCGTATATCCTTATCTTAGCAATTAGGATATTGCATTGTGAGGCCATTAACAGATAATTCCTCCTTTCCATTTCTGTATTAGTGACTTTTCAAGGCAATGGTAAACAGAAGTAGAGGACTGTTGATTTTGTCACTGCAAGTCTACTATGATTTTTTGGGAAATAAAGATTCCCAAAGGGGGGGAAAGACAACTACAATAAGAGTTACTTGGTGCCTTGTACTTACTCCCTTCTCATTACTACGCAGGAGATACAAACTGGGTACTCTAGCAGTATGACCTGCACACTTTGTTTACTACATCCGGCTGCAAGAGAAAAAATAGAGATGAGACTGCAGGGCCTCTACACCTGCTCTGCAAAACACTGGCTTCATCAGACTTCTTCTCCAGAAGTCATCAATAGCAGCCATTCCATTAGACACATAAAAGGAGAGATATGACTGCAGGGACTCCGCATCTGCTGTGTTGAAAGACCAGCCACTTTTGGCTTCTCCTCTTCTTCAAATCTTTCCATTCCCACTGATCATTACACAAACTCTACAGCTAGGAAACAGTGCCAGAGTTTGCTTTTTTCCCTTCATACTTCCAAATTTATTTTCCTTTTGTGTCATACCTTTTAGATTGAAAGCCTGAGATAGCCAAAAAGTAGTACTGCTGTTCCTGGCTCAGTGTGGGACAACTGGTATCATCTGGTCCTATACAGCATCTGGCCTGGCTTCTCAATCATTTGTATACTTACACTGCAATGTCTACATTGGCTCCCAGTACATTTCCGAGCACAGTTCAAAGTGTTGGTGCTGACCTTTAAAGCCCTAAATGGCCTCGGTCCAGTATACCTGAAGGAGCGTCTCCACCCCCACCTCCACCCCAATGCCCGGACATTGAGGTCCAGTACCGAGGGCCTTCTGGCGGTTCCCTCGTTGCAAGAAGCCAAGTTGCAGGGAACCAGGCAGAGGGCCTTCTCGGTAGTGGCGCCCGCCCTGTGGAATGCCCTCCCATCAGATGTCAAAGAGAAAAACAGCTACCAGATTTTTAGAAGACATCTGAAGGCAGCCCTCTTTAGGGAGGCTTTTAATGTTTAATAGATTATTTTATTTCATTTATCTGTTGGAAGCCACCCAGAGTGGCTGGGGAAACCCAGCCAGATGGGCGGGGTATAAATAATTTATTATTATTATTATTATTATTATTATTATTATTATTATTATTCAGCAGTAAGTTCTACCAATTTCACTGGGATTTACTCCTACATATAGGACTGAACCCTGAGCCCTTACACCATCTGGAATAATCGGTTTATCTCCCTGCTTGCTGTGTCACCTCCAAACAAATAGTCTTGACAATAAGAGTAGAAAGAGAACACATAAGCACTATGGAGGGGATAGAGAATAAAGAAAAATAAATGTCCCACCTATGAGTGATAATTCACATTAAGCAGAAAGTACTACCTTGATATCTCTGCTAGAAACTGGAAATTTAAGTTATCGGTATCAGTTTCTCCTGCAACACAGAAAAACTGTAGGGCCAACAATTCAGTTAAGTGCAAAGCTAAGTCAGAAAGTTAGGATTTCAATGCCAAGAACCAGGGAGATCCAAAATAGAGTAATTTGTTTTCCCAATGTTCTGAGTTGTCTTATTCCTATTACTGGTATATTATACACACATTGAAATATCATTCATTAGATTTTTTTGCCTGCCCTTCATAATGACATCTTAGGGTAGGTTACTATCCAGCAATATCCAGCAATATAGTTCCCCCCAAAATTATGAAAAAACAAATTTCCTGGAAAAGTTTTATTCCCAGTGCTCTCAGCAATTAGGACCAGATTTATCATTTATATTTGCCATATAATTTATATTTGCCATATCATTTATATTTGCCATATCAATTTTACATGCACTATCAATGTCTTTAAAGCAGTAGTACCTAACATGGTGCTCTCCACTTTCGCCGGAGGGGCAAACAGTTAGGGATAAGGGGAGCTGTAGCCCCCATTACATCTGGGAGGGCACAACATTGTATATCTCCACTCTAAATTTTTCCCAATAGCCAAAAGTAGTTGGATGTTGAACTGAAATAGTTGGTTTTAGAAGGAAATCAGTAACTTGTACTCCAAAGCTATATTTTTTCATAGGAACACCTGTCAATATTTTAATAAATGACTACTCAATAGTATCCACTTCATTATATAACCTGTTTTGAGCAACTATATTTGCTTCTGGGGCCCCAAATGACTTAAAACTCTATATGACTTAGGCCCCACATAAGACTACCTCCTTGTCCACATAATCTCTCACATGTTAAAAGCAACAGAGGGGGGCCTCTTAGCAGTTCCACCATCCTCAGAGGTTCAGAGAGTGGGGCCCAGGAAGAGAACATTTTCCTAAGTTATGGAATTTCATATCCACAGATGTGTGTATGATACCTTCATTATACAGTTTTCACCATAAGGTGAAGACACAACTCTTTTCCATAGCCTTTTACACCTGAAATGTGTGTTTTCAGATCCAAACCTATTCCTTTAACTACAAGATGTTTCAACTGTTTTTACTATTGAATTTTAATTGTTGTAACCCACCCTGGGACCTGATGGTGAAGAGTGTGTAATAAATTGAAGAAATAATACTAATACAAATAATACTGTTAAAATCCTGAGAAAAAGGAAGGGACTGAAAACTGCTAATATACTGATTTCTAATATACAATTCCCCCTAAACTATGTATATATTTTTTACTAGAAATACATGCATGCTTCCAAAAGACAGACAGCTAAAGAAAGGTAATTACAATTTTGAAAGTTCCCAATTTAACTGGCATTCATTATACTTTTACTAATTTTACAAAACAATGGTTGTTTCCATGGAAAAACATAGTAGAAAATGCTCCACCCTACAGGATACATTCCCTCTCTCACACACACATACAGCCTGCTGTTAGCAAGTCAATCCTTGCTTGAGTATGGGTGATACCTAAATACTTGCAGAACATTACACAGGCAAGCATGGACCACAGATAATTACTGCAAGTGAGTCGCATTAGAACATTTCCTACATTTTAGAGCAAAAGGAAAGACATATACCTAACATTTAATATGCAGTGCTTGTAGCCATGCTGAATGGCCTGATGCTCATGTCAACTGTAGCATTGTACCTACAGTATAAAAAACAGATCTTGAGGAAGCTAGACAATTTCAGGTCACTGCAATAAAGAATGCTGTCGTTAACACAGGGCTGCCCTGAAGGCTCAAACAGGGTTACAGCAGAATGTGCAAATGCAAACCAAATTAAGAGACTCTCAGACAAATAATTGATGTTGAGATTCACTGACATCCAATCATCGTGGATATGCTGCAGCAAGACAGGCCTTGGACACAAAAGTAACAAAAAGGGCGGTGAGAGTAGTCACTGTCAGCACTTAAGAGGAAAGGCTATTTAGAGGAAAGAGTTTGAAATGGATTAAAAAGGGGATAAACCTTAGATTGAGCAAAAGAACCTTCTACTAACTTTAAATCATGTAGGCTTCTTGCACTCAGAACATATTGAAGTTATTCCCAACTAGGTATGGTGAAGCACATTCTCAAAAAAACAAGAAATACTTTTGAAAGTAGCTCTCTAGAAGGAGCAAGTTTAGGAGGTTAATTTCTCTGGCACTAAAATTATGGTTTATAATCTGACCTAGAAGATTCACTGAGAGTAAAAATAATTAAGTTACTTTAACCATTTTAATTACAATAACCTAGTCGTTGACTTGTGGAAGAGTAAGTTGGAATCATCATACATTTAGTTGTGTTACCAGAGTTAGAAAAGAAGATCAGCAAAGGATAATAACCTGGGGAAGCAACCCCCTAAGAAAGTTAATGCCCCAGACACAAAAATAAGGTATGTTTATATCATCAAAAGAATGACCCATGAATAAGCCACTGATTGTAATCCCACTTCCATTGCTCCAAGCAGTTCTACATCAAGATTTGACCAAAACTAGATGACTTTTGTGGTTCCTTCCAGCTGTACAATTTTATGATTTTATCCTCAAGATATGGAACTTTGCATACAAAGAGCCAATGTGGTATAACAGAGTGTCAGACTAGGACATGGAAGACCAGTATTAAAATCTCTTCAGCCATGAAATTCATTGGGTGACCTTGAGCCATTCACCGTTTCTCAGTCAAACCTGCCTCCTAGACTGGTTGTGGGGTATACGTAATCATGTTCATAACCTTGGAATCCTCAGAGGAAAGGTGGGGTGTAAAATAATTAATTAATTGTGTAATATACTAGCATTTTAAATGGGAGTTTTATCTCTTTAGCTGTATGCTATTTTGAAACTACTTTTATTTGCATATTTTTATAATACTGTGTGTGTTTTTTTATTATGTTGTGTAAGACATTCTGGAAAGTTTTCAAAGGGTAAGCTAGTAATCCTTACTGTATATAAATAAATGCTTACATTTCCTCGGTTGAAACCAGTGACTTAATAATGTATTAATTTTGAAGGGATTGTTCTTATAGAAAATATTCCAAAGAAAAAGAACAAGGGTTATGGAGTGCATTGATGAATATGAAACCCTACAGGACCCTCTAGTGGCAAAGAGTTTATCATGGTAAACCCGTTTGTTATGTAACTTTTCTGTTCAAAACACTAAAGCATTTGGGTGCTGATTTTGAATTCCTGATTAATTACATCCATTTAGCCTTGAAAGTTGGTCTATTAATACTCCTTCCTACGGGCTACTAGAGGTGAAAAAAATCTAGCTACTATGAGTAAGGAGCTTATCAAATAACACAGGTTTGTAATGTTATTCCCCTGAATAAAACTTTAACATAATTTAACAGAAGCCATCAGTTTATAAACATCAGACAACTGATTATAAAAATCAGTTTCATTCATTGATTAGTACAGTATGAGTATTCATTGAACATTAACTATATGCTTGAAGGGGAAGGAAAGACGCAGATATATCCAGTGAACCCATACAGTCACACATCATGCTCTGCCTCTGCTACTGCACTTCCTCCTCTAGGAACCCATCTAAATCTATATGGAAGTCATCTCAAAGGCAGAAAGGAGATGTCAAAATTTATTCTTACATTTTAATTTAAAACAATTATTTTAAAACATTAATTTCTTTTAGAAAAGGTATTTAAGGTTAGAACATGATGCAAACAGTGATTACCAAACACAGAACAGTGAATGCTTGGGTGCTCCTAACTGCTAAAACCAGGGAAAAGTAAAAACAGGGGAAAGTGGATTTCATCTCACACCTACATTGACTGGCATGTCGGAATGCAACAGACTACCGTAATTTTTAAACAGCAGGCCACCATCTGTTAGTATCAAATTATTCACAGCTATTAGAACAAAATAAACAATGACTTTTAAAATTCTTTAATAGATTTAGTACCTATGCCTATAGCAGATTAGAAAACTGACTCAAATTCATAGTGTACGCATTCCCATAGTGGTCTCCACAAATTATTCAGGTGCACGCATGCTTTAATGTATCTTCCAATAATATACTTCATAAGCATAAAAAGTTTTTGTATTGTCTTCCCATTGTTGCCTTGGTCTAGCTCAAGGCCTGGTACCAGTGTCCAAATAAAAATATCAAATATATCTGTTATATAGAAGCGTACCTTACAGAAGTCACAGTATTGATAAGTTTTTCAGTTTGATCTGACACGTCTGCAGGAAGAATAATCTCAACAGGCTGCAGGCGTAAAATTAGACTTTCCAACTCTATACGGCCTACAGAATCTTGAAAACTGTCATAAATAACTTCTCCTGTAGTAGGCTGAGCCGCCTAAAAGAAAGTAAAGATAATAAAAACTAAATACTTATTTGGACATATGGAGCTGAACTGCTATTAAAGCAGAAGCCCATGCGTCTCAAAGAGTATAAAAGGCTACAGAAAATATTCAAGGTTACTTACCACTATGCCTATGACAACACTTTCCGGGCTCTTATTTCTTAAACTGTCCTTGCTTTCAGACACACACAGGAGATAATTATCACAGACATCAGATGGTATTTCTTCAGCTTCCATATCATTGTTGAACATCAGCAGAGGATTCACATTTAAAAAATCTTAAGGAAATCTAGTTGTGTGTCAAGACCCCACGGAGTTGTGTCAGGACCCCAAGGAGGAATAAAAACACTAGGACTTGTAACCACACTCAACACACAAAATAGTATCCTTATACTGATTTTTAATTTCTAGGAACTGGAGCTCAAGGGGTGTACACAGAGTTTTGCTTCTTTTTTAACAATAGTTAGTTAAGAGTTAGTTCACTGTGTGAAGCATGCTTTTGGATTGAAGCCAGGCATAGTCAATGCTTACAGCATACGCACTAACATTAATGGGACTTAAGTTAGTCCACTGATTTCAGTGGGTCTACTCTAAGCATGCCTAGCAGTGCAAGCCTAACCATGTAACACCTACTGAATTAAATGCGAGTTACTCCCAGGTAAGCAAGTTTAAAATTGTAGCGCATGGCTTTCACTTCAATAAAGGTCATTGGGTTATCCTGAATTCTAAAAGTTCAAGAGAGAGAAAACCTATCTATCCACACAATTTGCTTTATAAACATCTATCCCTTGGCTGTCTTTTTTTTAAACTAAAGAGGTCCAAACGTTTTAACCTTTTCACAAAGTCTTCAAACCCCCACCCCTTTGATAATTTTAGTTATCTCACTCTAGTTTTATGACTGTCTATTTGAGATGGATAAATAATAATGTATTACAAAAGTGGCCATATCACAGAGCTATATAATGTGTGTCACTGTGGATTGAATGCAATGCCATTTGAGAACACTCAAGAAACCTTAGGCGCAAAGAGAAAGAAATAGTGTGCACATTAATATAGAATCAATTGTCTACTGCCAAGGGAGTATTAGAATTACTGCACAATTCTATACATGTCTACTAGAAAGCAAGTTTCATTAAGTTCAATGGGCCTTATTTCCCAGGTGAGTGAGTACTGGAATGCAACCTGATTTATGAATTACAAGGATATCTTCTCCAAGAACTGTAGATTTTGTATACATTGCAGTTAGTTGTCTGCTAAAGAGAGAGCTTCTGTTTTCTCCAACAGCCTTCAAAGCAACTGTTTCCATTTGTTTTATAACTCCTACCTGCACGAAAAACAAATACCTAAAGCAACAAATAATATGAAAGTAAAATAAGCATAAAATTTTAACTTTTTTACATTGTGGATGGGTATGGAAATGCAATATACAAAGACATATGACATATTTAAGTGAAGGAACAGTGATTCATTCTCTTTTCAACTAACACAGTTCATCATTCAATGCAGAAGGATCAAAAGAGGAATAAAGTAAGACTATATGAAAAGACTACTAAAACAGCACAATTATACAGTACAGCTGAACGAATTATTCTTTAATTTTAATGCGCCATCCAAAATCAGGACATATCATGTAGTTGAACTAGTTACTGAAACTCACATACAGTCATGCGAAAAAGAGCGTACACCTTTGAATTCTGTGGTTTTTCGTATCAGGACATAATAACAATAATCTGTTCCTTACCAGATCTTAAAATTAGGTAAATAAATCTCAGGTGAATAACAACACATGACATATTACACCAGGTCATGATTTATTTAACAAAAATAAAGCCCTTCAAGCTATCTCTCAGCTTGTTTCCTGGCCTTAATAAAGCCAAGCATGCTCCACAAAATGGGAGAGGCCACTCAGACGCAATTGTGTCAACAGCCCTAGGTATTTGGATGTTGCAGAGGTTGGCTAGAGCTTTGACAGTAGTGCAAGTCATAGAGCCAGAAAATCCCCCAGAGCTGCCTGGAAACCTTATGTGAAGATGCCATAGACATCCATAAACATGTGGCACTGATTGTTACAGCCAATCAAATTAAAGAGAAGTAAGGGCAAACAAGACCAAAGACATAACCGTGAAAAATGTTAAAAGCAAAAACAGCAAGAGAACAAAAGGGCCCCAAACAACCATAGGTTCAAAAATAAAAAATCAATGAAAATGAGAGGCACATACTGATGTTTTCAAGAACACATATAAAACTAGGCATGCAGCTTTGGTTCAGCTTTGTGACTCCCAGGCACAAATAAACAAACAAAGAAAACAGAAATAGAAAAAAATGGAATGGGCGAAGAAAATTACTTTGGAAACTATTTTTTCTTTTCTACTAATAAAGTGAAATTATATAGTTGTGAAACATAAGCTCAGATAAAAATAAAGCATTAGATAAATTATTATAGAACCAAACCTTATAACCCTTTGCTACAAGACGCCGAACATGAACAAATAATCTGTGAGTTGGTATGCTGGCAGTCATAAGGTTGTGATTTTTATGGCAAAAGATGTTCAGCTCCTTAGCAGCAATCTATAAAACATGACAATTATTAGCAATTTATTATGACAGCCTAGAGTTACCACTGAACTTGTGTCTATTTAGCATTTAATGAGCAGCTACCCATAAAATTAACAGAAGTCAACTTTTTTTTTAAGTCTCCCAAAAACAGAAAGAAAAATGTGACCTGGTTAACATATTACTAGCTATTAACAATATTAAATTTTATCTAGAGAGATATGAGCTCAGAGGAGGCAAACATGCTAAATTTAAAATCAAATTTAATGATTTGTAAATTCTGTTCTAGGCAATTTTTTGTGATTTTTTTAACTAAAAGATTATGCAGAAGTACCAGCATTCTAACTTGCAAAGATCTGGACTACAGACATACTGTTCAATAAATAGCCTTTTACATGGCATTAGGCACAGCAGAGTTCCTCCAGGCCCCTGAAATCCACATGAAATTGCTGTGGTCACACCTCCCCCTCTTCCAACAGATTTGCATGGCTGTTCCTAATTAGGTTTAAGTATGTTTGGATGCTTTTTGACTTCACATTGCACCTTCTGCATATACTTTACAGAGATCATGCACAATATGTTACAGTCATACCTCGGTTTAAGTACGCTTCGGTTTGAGTATTTTCAGTTTAAGTACTCCGCGGACCCGTCTGGAACGGATTAATCCACTTTCCATTACTTTCAATGGGAAAGTATGCTTCAGGTTAAGTACAGACTTCCGGAACCAATTGTGTACTTAAACCGAGGTACCACTGTAATAGCAACAGTGTATAACTGTAAAACAATGTGGTTGATAGAAGTCCTTTACCTCTGCATCTTCTCCGAAAAATCTGTACTTGTAACCACACTCAACACACAAAATAGCATCCTTATACTTATTTTTAATTTCTAGGAACTGGAGCTCAAGGGGTGTATACACACTTTTGCTTCTTTTTTTTAGACTAGTATCAGTTGCATATTGAGTGTTTTCCAAACTCATATCAGAGGCAGAAAATTGGCTTTTATCTAGACACATTTCTTCCTGTGAGCAGAAGAGATCAAACAACAATGAAGAAAGGCACAGTTACACACAGTTAATAAAAACAGTATGATTCACTTCATTAGATGTCACATTTTCCAGCAAGAAATAAGAAGTGAATCTAGAATTCCACCCAAGTTTGAATTCCAACCCAACATTTTAACTTCAAAACTTCCTTCCTTCCCAGGCCATAAACAGTGATAAGGTGGCAAGTCTGGCTCCAACACGAGATCAGAAATAGAAAGTTTGACAAGGCAGTAAGATATATTCCCAAAATACTTCAACAAAATGTTCTCACCCACAACACATTTTTTACCAGCTTCATTGCTTGCATATTGTATCTTTGTTATTCAATGCTGGTACATCAAAAAACTCTTTTTCCAGTTTATGAAAGCTGGTCCCCTAAATGGTTTTTTACAGAGATCACCTGAGGACTGAAATATGCAATTTTTCAGATGTGTAGTGAAAAATAAAGGGTTGTATTAAGCTAAATTTTATTCAGAGCAGACCCACTGAAATTCATAGCCTTAAGTTAGTCATGTTTATTAATTTTAATGGGTCTGTTGCAAGTAAAAAATATTTGAACAACCCAAAGTCTGTTAGATGTTCTATAAAGGAGCAGAAGAAAAACCAGTTATTCAACAGATACATTACCAGTCTGAATCTATAAATCTGGAAAACTAATGGCTTAATCTAGGGGTGGAAAACTTTAGGCCCAGAGCCTGAATGTGGCTTTGTAGGTTCCTCTGTCTGGTCCTCACGATTCTCCCTAGGCCACATCCCTTCTCCCTAAGCTATTTGCCTCACCAGTCATATTCCGCAATTTCTTTAAATGTTTTAATATGGCTTTATTATGCCCTTGCATAACTGGCACGTGGACCTCAGAAGGTTGTCCAATAAGAAATATGGCCCCTGGGTTGAAAAAGGTTGCCTACCCTTCGCTTTGTTTTCAAGGAAACTCTGCCGCTATCAAGAAGGATTAACAACCACATATACTGAATTTGAAAATCACCACATACCTTTATGATTAACAATTATATGATTTATAATAATGCTTTTTGGCACATTACTAAATTGTGATAAATATACAAGGGCATTATCTTTCCACTAGCCATGTACTTTTAAATGTCTTCATTAATAACTGGCTTTCAGCTCATTGTCTTCTCTAGTGAACCATCAGCCACAGAATCAATTAACAGGAAAGTTAATGTAAAATCACACACACAGGTTTTTTATCAGCAATTTTCCTTATTAATCCATCATACCCATATTTTTAAATGGAGAACTTAAAAGCAATTTGAGATCAAGTGAGTGAATGTTGAAACAAAACTCTCTCTCTCTCTCTCTCTCTCTCTCTCCGACTCCTCTGTATTGTGACCAGTCTCATCCCATTCAATATTTTCTGCTGACCTCTAACTTGAAACAAAGAACAACCTGTCTCCAGATTTAGAAATATTATGCTGCCAGTATTCACCTCTGCTTGCATTTGGAAGGGCTGGTGGCCAAATCCATGAAGAAACACACAAATAACATATTTTAAATAACTGAATGTAAAGGTACTGTGGGGCAGGGTGGGGATACTTGCCTTGTTAATGTCATGAGAATGTTGAGAGCCACTTATACCATTGTTTCCAACCATAGAATGCTGGTACTTGCTTAAATCCACAGAGTGACTTCCATGAAGAGCCTCTGAATGAATTCTTTTTCTTGGACGCTCCGAATTGAAAGAGAACTTTCGCAGTTTATCTAAGGTTTCTGAACATATTTGGGAACTGGTAGATTTGTTTGGCTCTCCTTTGTCAGGAAATATAAACAAACAAACAAACGATTTTCACCTTAAACTCAACATGCCCAAGGTCAAATTTCTTATATTCCCTCTCAAGTCTTCTTCCCCACATAGGTTTTCCTTATCTAAGGACTGTATTACCATCCACTGTGTTTAAAAGGCACACAAGATGGCATTATCTGTGGCTCCTCTCTCTTACTTGTTCTCCATATTCAGTCTGCAGTGAAGCTGCATCACTTCTCCCTTTACAGCATTGCTAATACATGGTCCTTTATAACACTGCAAGAATATGGTCCTTCCTGCATTAGAGAAGGTTGGACTAGATGGCCCTCACAGTCCCTTCCAACTCTACAATTCTATGATTCCTCTGCCCCACTCAGCAAAGGCATTGGTCTATGTCCTGGTCATTTGTTGCCTAGGCTTCTGCAATATACTCTTGGTCTTCAATTACCTCACCTTCGTCCCATGTCTATCCAGCAATCTGCTGACAAAATCAGCTCTCCAGTCACTCTGCACACATGACATCACTCCTTAAATATCTATGCTGGCTTCCTGTCTGCTCCCAGATCTAGCAAAAGCTTCTTGCCCTTACTTTCAACGTCCTCTTTGCTATCCCATCTCTCTACATTCTAATATTTTAATTCACTCCTGTCTGTGATCTTTGGTTCTCTGGTTCCACCACCCTCCATCATCCAAGGTCCTCTTCTCTATCCCCCCACTGCGTGGAACTGCCTTGTTGGGATTCTGGTGAACAGAGTTAAAACACTCTGGAGGCGTTCTGATTCTCTGGGTGTCTGCCCACAAGTGATACGTGCAATTTCCTTTGTTCAGAGTTCAGTTTTGGTTTTGAGTCTGAGAGTCTGAGTCTGAGTTTCTGCCGGAGAGCTCAAGCGGCATGCTCAAGTGGCAAAACCCGGAAGTAACCATTCCGGTACTTCTGGGTTGCTGCAGGACACAACTTGAAAAGACATAACCTGAAGCAGATGCAACATGAGGTATGACTGTATCTAAAAACCTGCTGTCTGAAGTACAGCAGGTAAAAAACGTGTGGGGGGAGAGATTTCTGTGCTGCATCTTTGCCTCTAGAATGTTGTCCTCAAAGGCCACATGGAGTCCTTGCTATTATCAATTACCGTAGGTACAAGGCAGCAACCATTGGTTTTCCCAGGCTTTTAAGAACTGCTAATGTTGGCATTTTCAAACTTAAAGCAGTTTAACTATCTTAATGAACAGTCTATTGTTTTTCATTTGTTATGTTAGTCTGTGTGCTTTATTTATTACTAGATTATACTCTTTTGTTTATGTTCCCAAGGTGCCAACTGTAAAATGATGTTGAAGGTATGGGACATAGATAACACAAATAAATAAATGAAAATCAAGCATTTAATCATGTATATGCTCACATGAAGCGGAACGTGTGCACATATTTATGCACATCAGGGTGATCCTTGCAAACAGATAGTTGCCGTAAGTACTTCCACTTTTGACAATGATCTCACTAGAATTTGACAAAACACACACAACTTGAGAACTTTGGTGGGTAGGAAGGGTATTAAGACTCCTAAACAAATAAATAAATTTGCCATTTAGGGGGATCTCCTCTCCCTAAAAGAGAACATAGTCTAACAGTGCAACTTAATCCTGTACTGCTCCTAAATTGCCCAGTGGGAGAAGTGGTTAAAGCTCCAGATGTTCCCAGCCACCCACCCTGCCTTAGCTTCTGCACCAGTTACTTGATGAGGAACAAAGGCTCAAACAGAATGGAAGAGCCTCAGTAGTCTTGAATAAGACATAAAAGCTCAGTCCCTGATCCCACTCAAATAGCTTTTAATGTGTCACTATTTACAGTAATTCTTAAAAAATTAAAAAAGGAACACGGGTGGCACTGTGGTCTAAAACACTGAGCGTCTTGGGCTTGCCAATCAGAAGGTCGGCAGTTCAAATCCCCGCAACGGGGTGAGCTCCCATTGCTCGGTCCCAGCTCCTGCCAACCTAGCAGTTTGAAAGCACACCAAAAAAGTGCAAGTAGATAAACAGGTACCACTCCAGCGGGAAGGTAAATGGTGTTTCTGTGCACTGCTCTGGTTTCAGTGTTCTGTTGCGCCAGAAGTGGCTTAGTCATGCTGGCCACATGACCCGGAAAAACTGTCTGCAGACAAACGCCGGCTCCCTCGGCCTGTAAAGTGAGATGAGCGCCGCAATCTCAGTCGTCTGCAACTGGACTTAACTGTCAGGGGTCCTTTACCTTTACCTTTATGTAATTCTTGCTTTTAATTATAATCAGCTACTTTACTGAAAACTTACCAGTGTTCAGAGTACTCACTCTATTGACCTCTTCTTTTCTTTTACTCTGCAGAAGTTTTGAACATTTGTCCACATGTTCTTGGTTTCTAACAACTCTTCTCTTTTTCCCATCAGGTTCATGAGTCTGCAAAATGTTATTTCAAATAGTTTCAGTCTCCTTGGACTCTGGAATCAGTTTGAAGATAGAGAACAATCAAAGATTCAGAACAAACTATCATGAAGAGCTCTTTACTGTATTTATTTGAAATTAGACCCACTGAAATCAATCCAACATTAGTCATACTCATGAAGGTCCACTGAAACTTGATTTCAATAGGTCTGAGTATGACTAATGTTGGCTACAACCCATTATATCTCTACAACATGACTGGTGAAAGATGCACACGTCTTTCCCACAAGTCATGGATTTTAGTTTTCATTTAAAACAAAGTTTTTAAAGTTTTTATCATCACTTCTTCTTTTTTTACAAAAGATAGAATGGAGTCCAAAACTTTTAAAAATTGAATGTGCAAGGTTTATCAAGGTCTAGCAGGCTGTATCTGATAGTCAGCTGCCAGGACATAACTGGCAGTCCTTTTGCCCTCACCCCCAAATGTCAATAATTGAGACAAAAGCCTGGTCACAGTTATGAGAGACAGGGTGATGCAACAGTTAGTACTGGATTAGGACCCAAGAGACCAAGGTTCAAATCCATACCCAGCAATGAAGCTCATTAGTTTATCAGCCTAACCTACCTCACAGGGTTGCTGTAAGAATAAAAGGGGGTTCTTGGGCATCTTGGGAAAAAGGAGATATAAATAAAATGTAGTAATAAAATCTCTCTGATAAGACCACAAAGTGAAATGAAAAGTTAGGTAGGTTTCAATGCAGTAACCACACAATCCATTACACCCTACACATTTTATTTAACTTTGGAGTGCAATGTGTGCCCCAGTACAATAGTTATTTACCAACTAAGATATGTTAATCATTAGATTTTTATCTTTCGTTGTCATATAAAATGACAGAAATCAATGATACAGTATGAAAATCCAAGCTAATTTTACCATACCACTAAAAAGCAAGAATTTTTTTGAATGGGACAGTCTATCCAGAATGCTATTAGGAGTGAGCCTTAAACTCACGTTTACACCCTCTCGCCAGAGGAATGTACTAAATGAACAGTAACATCTGCAGTCTTCCTGACAGATAGCAGTAAACTGAAGCTTCACTTTTATTGGTTTTATCAAAATACATCATGCCGTTCCTCCTCAGAGTGTCCAGGATGCCGTAATAAAATGAAATTAAATAAAACCATACACAAAATACAATAACTAAAATGACAACTATAAAGACTACAGTGCCTAAATATATCAGTCCCCTTTCACAGGCCTGGAGAAATAAAAATGTCTTCAAATTCCACAAGGATCATATAACAATAATTCCTACAGCATTTTATATGTGCAAAATGTGTTTCAATTTGTTGTTCCTATCTTAAAAACACATTTACTTTAATTTAAACCTCACTTAATTCAACAAGCATGCTTATGTTTGCAGTTTTTCTCATTTGTATTCATTCTCAAGAACCCTCTGAGACTGGTTACAAATAAGAGACCTGATGTGCCAAAATCACATAAACCCAAGATAGCCAATGTAGTGACCTCCGAATTATCTTGAAATACAGGAATTGTGGATACTACTCATTCCAGATCAAGAGAAGTAATAGTACTGTTCTATTCTGACTTGGTCAGATCACACCTGGAATATTGTGTCCAGTTCTGGAACATGTGCAGAGGCAGGTGACCAAGATGATCAAAGGTATGAAAACCAAGCCTTTTGAGGGATGGTTGAGGGAGTTGGGTATGTTTAGCCTGGAAAAGAGAAGGCTGAAAGGTTATATGATAACCATCTTCAAATATCTAAAGGGCTGTCACATGGAAGATGGAGCAAGCTAATTTTCTCCTGCACTGGAGAGTAGCCACACCACAGACTCTCCTTCCTTGGAGATTTTCAAGCAGAGGTTAGATGACCATCTGTCATGGATGCTTTCTGCATTGCAGGAGGTGGACTTGATGACCCTCTGCGTCCCTTCCGACTCTGCAATTATATGATTCTACAGTAACTGCAGGGCACATTGGGTATTCCAGACTCAAACAGTCACAGGGCTAAAAAGTGTGATGTCAACCTACACTCCCTGTTTTGCATCAGAACAAAACAGCTGGGTTCAAATCCCTGCGGCACTATCAAGTTCATTTGTCCAATTACACATATTCACAGCTTAATACACATAACTTATTAGCTACCAGAAAAGAAGGATTTCTTCCTCTATGAGTTCCTTAATGGAACATAACAGCCCTAATTGATCAAATCAAAGTTACATTTAGCAGCCTCAACTAGCTGCTTCTGGCAAGACCACAAACAGGGCTTGAAGGCACATTCCATCTTTTGCTCCCTAGTATTCAGTAGCATACTGCCTCTGAACCTGGAGGTTTCTTTTAACAATCGTGGCTAAAAGTATTCAATGCAACTGTTGAGTTTGTTTAATCCGTTTGCTGTGTCTGCCCTGAATCTTTCAACCAATAAATTTCATTACTACAGTACATGCTCCCAACCAGCGCGGTTCCCCCATACAGAGCACAGAGCTGAGGGGATACAAAGTAATCATAACACCACCATTTACTCTACTGTATTTTATATGGGGGGGCATACAAATGCATCAACCTTTAACAAGTTGTCGAGGAAAACGAGCAACTCTTTTCAATACATTCAGTGAATTTTTTCTAGCTGCCCTCTGAGCAAGTCAAGCTGCATCAGCCTACAAGTCTACACCAAGGGCATGAATGCAGAGCACCTTAGAGAACCAAGCGCTGCCCAAAGAACAAGGCTGAGAGGGAACCCTAGTTCTGGAAGTACTGAAGAGGCCCCTGCTCGAACTGCGGCTGCCTGTAGGATTGAAAGATTAGAAGGCGGGGATGGAGGAGCAGCCGAAGAAAAGACACGTGCTTCGAGGAGGTTTTACGTCATGTCAGGCTCAGGCACCCAAATACCGCCACCCGCTTCCAAACCCGCTTCCCATCCCACCACAGTCAAGGCGCGCACCTCTTCAGCGGCAGAGGCGGCGGCAGCAGCAGCAGCGGAGGAGGAAGCTGTTGCCCGGAGGGATCCCGCCGCCTGGAAGAACTTGCTTAGCACCGGCTGCCCGCGGGCCCCTCCGCTTGGGCCGGGCCTGCTTCGCCCCCGCGGCATCCCGGGCTCGAGACTGAGCAGTTGCCGTTCGGAGCCACGCGACCGGCCTCGCGCCGTTCCTCGGCCCCGCCCCTCTCCCGCGCCAAAAAGCCTATTGTGGAGATTATAGAAGGGGGCGGAATACGTTGGATTTCGTCACAGGAGGGGGGGGGCGCTGTTTTATTTAAGTCGCGGAGCCTCGTGGGAGGAGGTGTGTCCGCATTACGCATGCGTAAGGGGAGCAGAGCTCCACCCTGCCCCTTCGCTGGACACGTGGGCTGTTTAATTCCAAAGTCTAACAGAGGGCGCTTCGGTATCGAACGCAGATTCAGCACAGGCACGGGAGGCATTATGGTTCTCTCATTAAATTCCATTGCTGCTGTATCCCTGAACATGGGCATCGGGAAGAACGGGAATCTTCCTTGGCCCCCGCTCAGGTAAAAATGCTTGTTCGCTTATCTTTTATCCCGCGCTTTTAAACGGAATACAAATCCCAGCATGCACTGCTGCCTTTGCACGACGGGTGATTGTGCTGAGGACGAGCAAAGCAGGCTGGGAGTTGGTGTCTTTTCTGAAACGGTATTCTAGTCATAGGGGCAGTGATTGTAATCGTTTAATTATACATACCTTTACCTTTTACATACTTATTCAGCCTCTCCTCCCTACCCCCACCCCCGGATATTTTTATAGCACCCTTCAGGACAGAAAACCGTTTCCAAGGCTGCCGGTGGAACTGCTATAAAAATCAGTGTAAAAAATATAAAGCATACCAAACTCCTAACAATATATAATATTAAAAGCTAAAGCAGCAGCATAGAACTAGCTCCGAACCAGGCCAGCAACCCATCAAAAATATAGCATAAAACATAAATGGCAACCTTCTGAGTCTACAGCCCAACTTCATTGAAAATAGATGGTGATAAAAACAAGTATTGGCATCACATAAAGGAATAATACCTGTAAGTCTGGATTGGTACAAGTTTTGCTTTAATGAGCAATTTTAGGCTTACTATGGAAATCTCTTTCCTTACCACTCCCATCACATTCATTCTCACCATTTATCAGGGAATCTTTATCCCAATGCCTTTGAGACAGTAATGGTGGCTCAACAGCATGCACAAATAAATAAACAAATAACCTAAATAGGGGTGTGTGAAATCAAGCCAATCCACAGTTGTGTTAGCTACAAAGTTAGGGTTTAACAAAAGAACTGCTGAAGTCTTGAGGTCAGGAATAAAGATAGCCATCGCAAGGATGACATGATTACAACATTGTTCATTTGTTTTTGAACAGGAATGAGTTTAAGTATTTTCAGAAAATGACAGTGACACCTACGCAAGAAGGTAATGTTAGTTAACTTTCCATGGGTCTTGTTTTTTCCCTTTTTTCTTTTTCTTTAAGAATTTTTATTGCAAAGTAAATACATCAATACCAAGCCATACATAAAGAATAATATAAAGAAAAAGAGGGGAGAAGAAAAGAAAGAAAATGCGAAGAAAAGTATAATACTGTATTTCAAGACAATAAACACCATTTTACAAAATAATAATACGTAGTAATAGACTTCCATCACTCTCGCACTTCACTTTCACATTTCATATTTTATCTGTATTTCATTATTATTATTATTTTCATCTTGATAGATAGATATATGTTTCCCCTTTTCCATTCACGAGGTCATTCTAGACACAGCCAAATGTTTACATTAGAACCTTGTCTTTCTAAATAATCTTGTTTTGTTTGTTTCAACCATGAGCTCTCATTTATATACTTTGGGAAATGTGTGTCTCTGGTTCAGATTAATTTTTTCAGGTGAAAGGACCTTCAAATCTAAGCATATTTCAGAATTTTAAACAAATGAAGTTTGTGATCCTAAATGCTAGTTATCATGCCATAAGTCTGCAAGTTGCTGAGAAAGAGAGGTGTCTTGTGTCTTAGTCCAGAGGAGGGCAACCAAAATGGTCAAAGGCCTGGAAACAATGCCTTATGAGGAACAGCTTAAGGAGCTGGGTATGTTTAGCCTGGAGAAGAGAAGGTTAAGGGGTGATATGATAGCCATGCTCAAATATATAAAATGATGTCATATAGAAGAGGGTGAAAGGTTGTTTTCTGCTGCTCCAGAGAAGCGGACAGGGAGCAATGGATTCAAACTACAAGAAAGAAGATTCCACCTAAACATTAGGAAGAACTTCCTGACAGTAAGAGCTGTTTGACAGTGGAATTTGCTGCCAAGGCGTGTGGTGGAGTCTCCTTTTTTGCAGGTCTTTAAGCGGAGGCTTGACAGCCATCTGTCAGGAATGCTTTGATGGTGTTTCCTGCTTGGCAGGGGGTTGGACTGGATGGCCCTTGTGTTCTGTTCCAACTCTATGATTCTATGATTCTAGTCTATGGCAGTGCTTAGTGATGTGAGAATATTCTCTGCTAGAAAATTCTCCGGAGAATATTCTCCACAAACTGTAAATTCTGTGTCATCTACACAGCTGCTTTAAATGTACACACCTCATTAATCGAGAATATTCTTGAGAATATTCTCCAAAAGATTATTCTCAAGAATTTAACATCACTAGCAGTGCTATATGACTGCAGTCCTGGTTCAGTTGAGGTTGGTGGCACAAACCTTCCATGGAAGATTGTAGACTAAGTCTGCATCCTAAACAGGCGATTTACTAATAGTACATTTATTTAGCAAGTTAGAGTGTTCATTCTCCACACACAGCTCTTGGTAGAGCCATAAAACAACCCTGCAAGATATTTCAGCGTTGTTGTTCTAGTATTGCAAATCTGTGATGACTGGTGTGCATTAGGACTGGTAGGGTGAAAGGTAGAAAGACCAGCAGTACGTGGATCCAGAGCCAATGACAGGCAGAGCCAACTAACTCTAATTTTGTCCCAATCCTCTTGCTGGGTTCTGCAAGGACAAAACTGAGAATAACTCTTGAATTATTTGCCTGTTAAAATCTGGAATTAAATATGTTGTCTTTTTTCTTCCATAACTCTGCTTACCGGTATAACCTAGGTCCATTGACTTAAATTCAAGGCATATTAATAGTAAAAATAAATGGTATAAATTGTCTCAGTTAACTCAGTTGGTTTGAGCATGGTGCTGATAATACCAAGGTCGCAGGTTTGATCCCCATACAGGCCAGCTGCATATTCCTGCATTGCAGGGGGTTGGACTAGATGACCCTTCCAACTCTACAATTCTGTAATTCTATGAATTCAAATGGTATTAAGTCAAATATGGGACGCAGGTGGCGCTGTGGGTTAAATCACAGCCTAGGGCTTGCCGATCAGAAGGTCAGCAGTTCGAATCCCCGTGACGGGGTGAGCTCCCGTTGCTTGGTCCCAGCTCTTGCCAACCTAGGAGTTCGAAAGCATGTCAAAGTGCAAGTAGATAAATAGGTACTGCTACAGCGGGAAGGTAAACTACATTTCCGTGTGCTGCTCTGGTTCGCCAGAATGACCTGGAAGCTGTACGCTGGCTCCCTCGGCCAATAATGTGAGATGAGCGCCGCAACCCTAGAGTCGGTCACGACTGGACCTAATGGTCAGGAGTCGCTTTACCTTTACCTTTATTGTGGCACTACTGCTTAAATAGATGTTGCATGGACATACCACCACCACTAGATGTCACTAGATAATAACATCAAGCATGTTCTTTATATTTTACAGGAAAACAAAATGTAGTAATAATGGGTAAAAGGACTTGGTTTTCCATTCCTGAGAAGAATCGCCCTTTAAAAGGCAGAATTAATATAGTACTTAGCAAGGAACTGGTGTAAGTACCCATTTTTTTGTAAAATTGGAAGATGATATAAAATCAGTTACTGAACTTAACTGGCTCAGTGGGATTAGTTTTATAGTGAGCCATTTTTTATAGTGTTTTATAGTGACATTTTAAAAGTTTCTGTGTTAGCAATAGTACCTTTTAAAACTAATCTCCTGCCCAGTGCTAAAAATGCCTATCCAGTAGAAAGTGTTGACTTTTCCATGTGCTCTTTAAAACCTGGGGGCCACGTCAGGACACATTTTCTGTTCTGTAACTTTAATTCCTGCATGGTTACTGGTATTTTGGCTCCAAATTGCCAATTTGTCTCAAATATAGCTTCTATTTTAGATTCCACATTTCCTCCGCAGAGCTCAAAGTGGTTAGAAATGGTTCTCCCTGATTTTTGCCCTGACAGCAACCCTATGAAGTCAGTTAGACTTGAGGATAATGACTGTTCCAGGGTCACCCAGTGACATTGATAACTAAGTGGGGACTTGAACCTGGATCTCCCTAGTCCTATTCCAACACTAACCACTACACCATGGTCAATGAAGCATGCTTACGAAAATGTGATAGGAATACTCAAGGATGGATATATGCATGTATGTATGTGAACTGTAGCATGTCGCCTGATTTCTAAAATTGTAGAAATCGCTCAAGGACAGCATAAGTAATAATTTATTTTCATTTCCTTTATTTATTTATTTATTTATTGAATTTATATACCGCCCTGGGGGTCTCAGGGCAGTTCACAAAATAATGTCCTGTACAAACTGTTGGCTTATGAGGATGTAGTTTTACCTTCTCTCAGAAGTGGTTTTACACTGTAATTCTAATTGTATATCAACCACAAGATCTAATGATCAAGGGATGGTTTTATAAAGGGGGTGGGTGGGTAATGTGCTTGGATATTAAGCAGTGACATTTGTTTGTTCTAGGAAAATTCCTGAAGGAGCCCATTACCTGGCCAAAAGTCTAGATCAGGCATTAGATCTTCTGGAATCACCAGAGTTGGCAAGTAAAATAGACATGATTTGGATAGTTGGAGGCACTTCAGTTTATAAGGTAAGGGTCAAACACAAGATTAATATTCTAAAATAACATAATATAATATAACTAGTGGTTTTCAGCCCGTTTAATAACGGGCGCTAGAACATCCTGGGGTTCGGAGAGGCGCTTGTGCAGCGCTTCTCCGAACCCTGGGACCTGTCCTTGCTGTCGGCGGCAGGGGGACAGGAACGGAGGAGGAGAAAGCGCTGCCTTCTCCTCCTCCGTTCCTCTCCCGCAGCCGCCGACAGGAAGCAGACATCCCAGGGTTAGGAGAAGCGCTTGTGCAGCGCTTCTCCGAACCCTGGGACCCGTCCTTGCTGTCGGCGGCAGGGGGACAGGAACAGAGGAGGAGAAAGCGCTGCTTTCTCCTCCGTTCCTCTCTCGCAGCCGCCGACAGGAAGCAGATGTCTCTGCCGCTTTCCCGGTGTCTCCGGCCCGAGTCCTGGCGCCGCTGCCTGGCCCGAAGGAGCCTCCGCTGGGGCGAAGGCAAGCGAGGCGCTGAGTTGCGGCTCTCTTTCCCCGGCGCCGCTTCCTGCCTTTGCCCCCGGCCCGAGAGGCGGCAGTTCCTGGCGGCTGCTTGCCGTCATGTCCCACCAGACCGGCATCCAAGGTACTGAGCCCCTTGGTCTGCTGGTCGTAGGGGGGGGAAGGGGGCTAAAGCAGCCTCCTCCTCCTCCTCGCTCTTTAGCGCAAGCACACTGAGGCGCTTGTCCGGCCGGGAGCGGCAGTTGGCAGAGGGGTCGGGGGGGAGAGCGTGTGCGCGTGTGTGTACGTCGTCTCTGCTGTCCAGTCCCTGGGGCCCATGCGCAGTACCCCAGGGACACACGGGACAACTGGACGCAGGGACAACTTGGACATTATTATATAGGATAATCAAAGATGGACAATAGCTACTTTTAGCATGGCATTTTCACATTCTGACAATTTTCAAATCATTGAAGTAGACAGCTCATTTAAAGCATAGTGGGTTTTTCTCCAAATGTAGCTGTACTTTTCCTGTAACAAAGTAACATTTATTTTAGAAAATTATTAATTCTATTCAAAAGAATTGCAAAGTGATATACAAAACAGAAATTTACTACAATATATTAATAATCAAGTATAAATCTAAAAAAAGACATACTGTTCGACCAATAGTACCCATTCATAGTGGCTGGTGCAAAATGCCAGCCAGTCACATTGTACAACAGTGCAAGATAAAAACTCACACAGCCTCAGAATTCTCCCGCCTGGGGTGCACAGTCACTCCCTCCCCATCTCAAACCAGTGGGAAGGGAGCAGCTAGGTGCAATCCACCAAGAAACAGTACAGTTTTTACTTATTTATTTTAATGGTCCTTAGATGGGATTTTCCAGCAAGCCACATTAAAATAAATGCAGCCTAAACAAGTGCAATCCTTTGTGAATTGTTAAAAAGAAGGGTGCACATTTTCACCACATTTTTTACCTTCTCAGTTTCTACTGATATTTTTTATATAAAATATATACATATGTTATCCTGGTTACTATAGTGAAGCTTTTTTGTGCTTTTGGCCTCTGTAACCTTCTCATATGGACATTTAGTGTTTTATTATTATGCATTTTAGTTTGTTTATTATATAACATTCATTTTCAACAGATGTTGTGAACTGACTTGAAGAATTAGGAGAACCTGAAATACATTTTAAAATAACCTACCTCCTACTGGAGTGTAATGTTTATCTTCCATTTAGAAGAAAAAGCCAATTGAACTGAATTGAACAGTCAAAATGCACGCTTCATAAAGCTGCTTTTGTAGTGTTCCAAAAATGTATACTTCAGTTAATAATTTATATTCTTCATATCTAACCTAGTTAAGTGTTATGCCTTCTGCTTCACTTCCTGTTACTTAAATGAGAGTAGTGCTATTCAGTGTTGCAACACTCAGGCATTAATTGTTTGTTTTTTATTATTGTTCCTTGCATCCTGTTGTTCATGTGGTGGGTTAATATAATTTAAGATAGTGCAAACTTCATAGCCACAGGCTGTCTTGCTCAAGAGAGTATGCTACTCTACTAGTCAATGTAACATTTTTATGTAAATTCTGTCTATAACTTCAAGTTCTAGTAATAAAGCCACTTCCTGATAGCCTGCAAGGAAGAAAGTAAAGTGGTTCTAGAGAAAGCTTTATTTTTGAGCTGATATTATGGTTTTAATTAAATGGACTAAATTAACATGAACACCAATAAAAATTCAAAGTATTGAGTGCATTTATCAGGGATGTAGTATGCTGAATGATAAGAACAGGTGTGTGGGTAGAAAATTTTCTATGGGTACTGAATATCTGCTGGTAATTGAAATGAATCATTTTATTTTATGTAATCCATTAGTTGCATGAATTTGCTTTTGAAAGCTTTGTTTTTGACATTACCGTGTTACATGTTTTAATGTAACAGCTTTTGCACCACATCATTAGGCAAAGCCAGTGTTGGGGGCAGTGGGGTATAGAACTTTACCAATGAAAGGTTTGTTGTTGTTGTTGTTGTTTAGTCGTTTAGTCGTGTCCGACTCTTCGTGACCCCATGGACCATAGCACGCCAGGCACTCCTGTCTTGCACTGCCTCCCGCAGTTGGGTCAAACTCATGTTCGTAGCTTCGAGAACACTGTCCAACCATCTTGTCCTCTGTCGTCCCCTTCTCCTAGTGCCCTCCATCTTTCCCAACATCAGGGTCTTTTCCAAGGATTCTTCTCTTCTCATGAGGTGGCCAAAGTATTGGAGCCTCAGCTTCACGATCCGTCCTTCCAGGGAGCACTCAGGGCTGATTTCCTTAAGAATGGATAGGTTTGATCTTCTTGCAGTCCATGGGACTCTCAAGAGTCAGTTTGGTTTAATTTGTAGCCTCACCCAATCCAAAGAACTCTGGCCATACAAGTTTGGGATGAAAGTATATACATTAAAATTGCCACTTTATCCTAGTCAGTTCAAAATATCATTTTACTTCTAGGGTATGTATGAAAAACCATTAAAAGTATCATACTGTTGGACTTGGATTGAGGAGTTGAAATTTCCACATACCTGTGGAAGCACTCTGAAGCGGCAACCCCTTGGAAGAATGATGGGGTTAGAATTGTGATTAATAATAAATATGTTCCTTTATGTCACCAAGAGGGGCAGGGTGGGGCAGAATTGAGTGTTTGCAGACATTCTCAGTGGTGTTTCAAATATACGTGTTTTCACGTGTGGTGCCTCGAAACGTAACCCCTGGGTAAATGAGGGATGGTCTACACATAACTGGACAGAAAGTGAAAAGGGTGCTTCGTAGTTGCAACGTGTGGGTGAGGAGGAAGATGCAGGAGGTTACAGGATGGTGGGGTTGTGTACAAGCGGGGGCATGGGAACGTGAAGAGCAAGTTCATAGTTGCCTAGGGTGGGAAAGGAAAGTTATAAAGGGCTAATGGGAGGGGGATGGGAGCAGGGCGTCCCAGCAGAGTGAGCGCACATGTAGTGAATTATACTGAATACACTTAGCATTGCTACATGGTGATTGTACAGAAATACCTTTAATGAAGAAGGCACGTAGGGTGATATCAAACTAAGTCTGCTGATTTCGATGGGTCTTCTCTGAGGATGACTAACATTGGCTCTTGCCCATTGTACATAGCTTTCTGACAACGTTTGGATCCTCTTCCAAACACCTTCCTTTCTCATGTGTTGAATACAGTGGTGCCTCGCTAGACGAAATTAATTCATTCCACGGGTCTTTTCTTATAGCGAATAATTCGTCTAGCGAATCCCATAGGAACGCATTGAATTTTTTTCGATTTTTTTTTTGCCCATAGGAACGCATTAATTGAATTTCAATGCATTCCTATGGGAAACCGCGATTCGCTAGACGAATTTTTCATAAAACGCATTCGTCTAGCGAGGTAACCTCTGCTCGAAAAATCCTTTCGTTAAGCGGAAATTTTGTTAAGCAGGGCATTCGTTAAGCGAGGCACCACTGTATTGTCATAAAGCTTTCTGTATGGGTTCCAAGAGTGTTGCCCGGGGCATAATGAACTCTTTGGAACAAAATTTGGCATTACAGCTACATTACAGGAGGAGTGATAATGCGGATAATACAAAGTACTAGTCATTCTGCATGTCTTCATCCTTCTATTTTACTCAACAAGATGGCAGTATCAAAGAGGAGCACTAGCTAAAGATTTTCGTAAGTGCAACTATTACCGTACATACCTACAGGAGGGGGGGGGGAAACAAATACTGGATCCTCAATGCTGAATATGATTTGTCCTAGTCTTTCCTCTTTCCTGCTGCTTGTACTGTTCCTTCAAACAGACCACATAGGGCCAAACTATTCATGTGATGCTAAGTATGTCATTAGAAGGACCCTCAAAGTGCATTAGAAAACAGCAGCAGCAGCAGGCATGGGAGTTTGATTTTCATTGCACTGCAACATTCAGAAGAGGTTTAACCCTTTCTGTTTTGCTGCAGTCCTTCTGAAATACACACTCAATATTAATCTGAGTGGGGGGAAGGTTGTTCTCATTACTGTTGATGGGAGCCTTTTTCTGAAGCTAATAGCAATGCTTTGGTGTTGCTATTTTTGTCAGGACTGTGCAGGGAAATAAACCTCCCCTCCTTGGGTACCGTGATCCTAATAAAACTGGGAAATGTGCTGTTTGTCTGTCTAAACATATTGATGTAATTCTTCATGAGACATTGAGGATCACACAGTTTGCCCCTTAGAGAGAAACTGGTATAGTGCAGCATGAAGTTTCATATTCAGCAGGCTATCTGGTGTATGGACTAAGAACATGGTAGAGTCAATACTAGTAGTGCAAACTTTCAAAATCAGAGTTACAGACCATGATTGAAATATGGTGCCTGTGTGCTACCTGTTGTAGCTGAGTTGGGAGTGTGCTGTAGCCCTCATGTGCTTGCAGGCTTCCCACAGGTATCTGGTTGGCTACTGTGAAAACAGGGTGCTCTGTTTGTTCTGGCAACAACTGTAATCCACCTCACTGATAAATTTTATATAGCCACTACAGATTTTATACAGACGTGCAAATGGCACTGAGTTAAATGTGCCCGTTGTTTGGTAGATTTAAATATATTTTCTGAGCCATGATTCATAAACAGTTTTCAGTGGCAAACAAATTGTTAGTCGAGGCTGTTTTATACACGAATGGACAGTGTCACCTGAATGCTTTTTGATTAAAGCATTGTGTAAAGAATTACTCATTTGGCAAAAGGACAGGAGGCAATGTTAAGCTTATCAGTCACTGAACAATGGAAAATGAAAGCCCTTTGCAGTGCACTCTCATAAAATACTTTGCTCCATATTTAATGTCAGAGTGTTTAAAAGAACATATTTTATTCTGTTGTATTTAGCATGGCTTTCAGCTTTTTCCAATTTCTTTCCTTGCATTAATTAAGAATCATTTATTTGCGCTTTATTACTGTAGCAAATATCTGTTTAAAAGATAAACTGTCTCTTTAATAGAGTACTTCCCAACAAAAGCAGTCAGCATACTCACTGATTTGCTAAAAATGCTACTCTGTAAGCTTCACATTGAATGGATGCCCAGAGCCAGAATGTCGGGGGAGTGAGAGTACGACATAGTATGTTGTACAAAACAGCAAAGATCTAAATATAGGTAGTCCAATATGTTTTGCATGATTTCATTTATGAAATCATTTTAATAATAAAAGTTTAATTTTAATAAAATAAATGCCAAGTACTTATCCGGAACTCTGGGGGAAGTAGCTTTATATATTATTACTGTGTAATTTGGTAGACCAATACTTGGATGTTTTTCCTTCTTTCTGTAGGCTAAAAAGTTACGAATACTTTTTTTGTGTGTGTGAAAACAATACAGGGAAGAAGTCTGGTATGTCCTTAACCCTAACAGCCCATACCTCACTCTTGTTGGTTATCACAATAGTTTAATAAGCTCTTTTTTTTCTAAAAGGATTCATTAAAAAGTTTGTTTAAGATGTTGTGATGCTGGTGCATGCACGTGCACACATTGTGCTAGGACAGTAAGTGAATCTACATTGGGGAAGTAGATAAACCCTTGGACCTGGGCAAGCAAGTGGGAAGAAACCAGGAGGAAGCACACCTTTCACTTCTTGTTTGCCAGTTATTCTGAGACTGCAACATTCCTATTTACTCAGGTTTACTTGAGAGGGTTTGTGTGATGAAGACCTTTGAAATTAATTAACATAACTAAGTTAGGTCCCAGATCCAGAAGCTTAGGCTCCAATACTTTGGCCACCTAATGAGAAGAGAAGACTCCCTGGAAAAGACCCTGATGTTGGGAAAGATTGAGGGCACAAGGAGAAGGGGACGACAAAGGACGAGATAGTTGGACAGTGTTCTCGAAGCCACCGACATGAGTCTGACCAAACTGCGGGAGGCAGTGGAAGACAGGAGTGCCTGGCATGCTCTGGTCCATGGGGTCACAAAGAGTCGGAAACAACTAAACAACAACAAGAAGTTAGGTCCACTTATTTCAATAGGTCTGCTCTGAGTAAAATGTAGTTGAGTACCACCCTGAGTCTGCATTCAATTTCCTGTATCTTTCACTATCCCCCTCACATTTTGCTTGCCTTCTCTCACCCTCTGTTTGTAAGGCCTCGTTGGACAGCCACTTTGCTTTCTTGCATTTCGCTTGACTCCCTAGGAACAACCCTTATACAGTACTAATGCAATAATGTGTAATATATATGTATATGTATATGTATATGTATATATGTAAAGGGGGCCTGCGTGTGTGTGTTGACCTTTCGCCAAAACCGCTTGACCGATTACATTCAAATTTGGACAAGACGTCAAATGTGAATGCCTGAGTAACACCATACCCATTGCAAAGACAGATATGGCACCCCCACAACGTAAAGCCCCCAAGACAAGGTCATTTGGAACTCTCAGATCACACAGCCGGGGAAGCTGGGTAATAGAAGACACAAGCTGAGGTTACGAAGGTGGGGCCACAAAATGACATCATCACCCGAGCAACTGAAACCACCAAGACGGCCATTACCAGACAAAGGCAAACGGCCAAACCCAGAGCCACAGCCACAGGCCGCAACCCAAAAACACATTCCCCCGCAAACGCTGCCACAACAATCAACGCAACTAGCCCAAACCCTCAGCCGCAAAAAACCACAGAGTCAGGCCAGGGCCAAGGAATGAAGATACATATTAGCCCGAGCCAAGGCCGACAGACTAGGCCTTGGCTCCACTTTACAGCCTACAGACTAGGCCTCGGCTCTACTTTACAGACTAGCCCGAGTGGAGCCCTGGGTGGGGGGAGGAGGGGCCCGAGTAGGTCATGGGCTGACCCAGGGTGGGGGGAGTCACAGGGATGACCCAGGGGTGGGGGAAGGGGAGGACGGGATACCTCATCATGGGTCTCTACAGGATGGGAGTAATCACGGGGGGGGAACCACATAGTCCAGGGGGGGAGGACACATCCTCCCCTTTCCTGGGAAACAAGGACCCTGAGTCAGGCACAGCAATGTGTGCCCGGGCCAGCTAGTATAATATAATAATGTTATAATATATACTAATACTTATACAGTACTTATGGGAGTGAGTGGCGCTGTGGTCTAAACCACAGAGCCCCTTGGGCTTGCTGATTGGAAGGTTGGCGGTTTGAATCCGCATGACGGGATGAGCTCCCGTTACTCTGTCTCAGCTCCTGCCAACCTAGCAGTTCAAAAGCATGCCACTGCAAGTAGATAAATAGGTACTGCTGCAGCGGGACAGTAAATGGCATTTCCGTGTGCTCTGGCTTCCATCACAGTGTCCTGTTGTGCCAGAAGCAGTTTAGTCATGCTGGCCACATGACCCAGAAAGCTGTCTCTGGACAAAAGCTGGCTCCCTTGGCCTGAAAAGCAAGATGAGCACTGCAACCCCATTGTTACCTTTATACAGTACTGCTCTGCTTAATTGAGTTTGCTAATCTACACTATGCTTGCAGGCAGTTGCCAGTTCAGTAGTGTTGATGATGGAGGCTGCTGTATTAACACTGTATTAACAGAACGAGTCTACACCATGAAAGATCCCAAAAACGAGATATCTAGAATTAAAGTGAAAAATATAGTGAAGTTAAACTAACTAATGTATAACCATAATTAAATACTCAAAGAAACATAAATAACTCAAAGAAACCTTTAAATAACTCAAAGAAACATTAACGAGTTGCCGGCTAAAAATCTTGTTTCACTGTAAATGATCTATCAGTTTCCTCAGAAGGAAAAAGAAATGTATTGCATTCGTAAAGACTCAAGGTCACGTCTCAACAATTCAAAATAAGGGGAGGATTTATGAACCTTAAGGAAACCTGAAAGCTCCCAGGCAGTAAGGGGTAAATTACCCAAAATAAAAAGTCCAGTTTTGCTTAAATCCAAAGGTAAAAAACCTATAAGAAGATTCAAAACCAAGCTATCATAGCTTGTGGAGAAGATTCAGCAAAGGGCTATGTAAGCTCTCATAGTCTCGTTGGTACAAAGCTATTGCAAGGACTGTATCAACACTGAGGGCAGAATGGTTCTCTAGTATCATGGAAACATCACAAATGGTGGCAGTGCAGCCACATCAGGACTGTAGTACATGATCTGACACTTTCTAGAAGCAGTGCACAGTTCTAATATAGAAAACAAATGCGAAATTATTTATCCAAAATTAGCAATCAACTCTTATTCATATAAAAGAAACATGCTGATTTGACATCTCCTTGGAAAATTATAAAATGGGGGGTGGGTTGAATAAAGGTTGGAGCATGACTCATTGATGGAGTCATAAGTCACTTAAATCCCAGTTCTGTATTTTAAGTGCCTTTTTAGAAGTGCTTGCTAAGATTGAAGTGGGGGGATTTGAACTTCTGCTCTGAATAAGAGGTGTGGGGGAGGGACTTAGTTGAAAGAAATTTAGCAATGTCTTAACTATATTAGAGTTGATGTCAACTGACAATGTGACTTTAAAAATCCGACAACATTTATAATGTTGCAGTGGAATCTTTTCCCTTCCTTTTGTGTACAAGAACTGTGTGAGATTAGTAGCTGAACATTGCCCACTGTCCTGTGTCAGTAGATGGAAGTATGTGGGATTCACTGTGGGGTTTTCTCTTCCCCCCCCCCCTCATTTTGATAAGCTGCAAGTGCTTAGCAAGGGAAGATTTGGCACTGCAAGAATGGAAGGATTAATTCAAGAGCTAATCCTTAGTGGTTTCTTAGTATTTCCTTTTCCTTGAAATTTGTTTTATATAATCAGCAGAATGAATCCTCTCTGAAAACTCTGCAGTATGTACACAGATGATTCTAATACAAGAGGTATTAGATTCCATATGAAACTTTTTTTTCTAGCAGGATACAATGCAGTTTGGAAGTTACTTTCCACATGTGGCAGCAACTTCACTGCTTAATTGGCAAAAAAATTCTCCTTACCCAAAATGGTGGACTTTTTGTTGCAGAATTTACACGGAAATAGAAGTACATATGCCCAAGGTGGGTGGGGGAAAGACATAAAAGTGAGCAAAGTAAACTAATATGAAATTTACCTTTGTAAATTTGAAAAACTCACTCATAACCTTTGTACCTTCCACCCAGACAACCAAAAAGCATTATCAGAATTCAAGGGCACATTGTAGCCTGGCAAAAACACATGGGCTGTGAAACAGGGCCAGTGAAGGGTGTGTCCTGGTGAGAGTTTTGAAGGCCAGCTGGAGAAGCCTGGAGGCCCCTAGCCCAGAGATTCCGCATCAATGATGTAGCCCCAAGTACTTTATAATCTGTTTCTGGTTTTGATCATTCCTTTGTATGGATTTGGTCTTAGTGGTGGGTACATTGCAAAAGTTGGTACCAGGCAATGGGGACAGAGAGGATTACAATCAACGGATAGTATAATTTTATTCCTGTGCACCCCTTATAAAGAAATGAAATAAAAATTTGGCTTTTCTTGGTCACTAAATGCCAAAAGAATTCTATCTCGCTGATGTGTTCTCCTTTTTACCTGAAAGTATTCAAACTGAACCAGTTTCTTTATAAATTTGTGGCCTCAGCACCTGCTGACTTAAATTGTTGGATTAGATCTGCATGAACAGACGTTTGTCAAAGCAACAGTTACCAACTCAATGTTAAGTGAATCATCTTTAGAAGATTAAGTGTTCTGTGGGAGAAAAGTGGAAAGAGAATTTGAAATCTTTTTGTTGGTAACAATACAGCTGTAGCTGGTTGTGCACTTTTCATAAGCAGGCCTGGGGGCGGTTTCCTGCATCTGTAAATTAAAGAAAGAGGCCACACTTATCAGAATGCACAATATTTCAAAACTGATTGCTTCTCCTTATGTGTCCTTTAATAATAATAATCAAATGGCTGCCACATTCCAGGCTAAATTAATACAGTTGTGGATGGCTGTGTTCAGATGTCACTCTAAACTATGGTTTGGCATAACCTAACCTCCTCCCACACTCTCAGTCTTCCCTTCTCCTCTCAGATGCCTGAGAGGAGGAATTTAGAAGCTTTCACATCAACTTTAGGTTAACCACTGTTTATTGTCTTCTCAATAATTGTGGTTAATCTTAATTATGGTTAAGTTTAACAAGCCAACTTCAGAAACCATTTTTAAAACATGGCTTGTTTAAAATTAACCATAATTAAGATTAACTACAGTCTGTAAGGTTTAGAAGGCACAACAAGGTATGATAATCAAAACAGAAGGAAAATATATCAAACTTCTCTTCCTGAGTGTTCAGGGGGAAAGTAGGTGGAGTGCATGAAACCAGGAAAAGGCTATGTTTATTCATGTCTTGCTAAACTATAGTTTAGCATGATGTCCAAATGCAGCCAATATATTGTATTTTTTATTTTACTGAAAAAGCTTGCACAATTTTTAATCCCCACATAAATCTTTTTATCTTCTTGGGTCAAATTATCTTTGTGTGACATATGTTTCTATAGATGTGTTTATGAGGAATGGTTTTGGATTTGTTTGCAAGTTGTGAAAATTGTCTGCTACTTCATATCTGCTTTATATCTATGGTCTGGAAATAAACAACGGGATGGTTGTGATAATCTTTCTGCCCTGCAGTTATTGTACCGTGTTTCTCACATTTTAAGACACCGTCTTATAACTTTTTTCCCTCAAAAAAACACTGGGTGGCTTATTTTCAGGGAATGTCTTGTTTTTATTACGTCAGGAGCAGTGCCCCTCTTGCTCCCTGGCTCCCTGCGGGGCAGGATTCTTGACTGAAAGAAAAGGACGGGCAACAGCCACCACCAAACTCCGTGAGAGGGAGTCTGAGGGAAGGGAAGTGTGTGCGTCCCTGGCCCAGCCCTCTCTCCCCGGCCCTGGGATGTTCGTGAGGGAGGGAGGGAGGGAGCTCCTCCGAAGGGCTGCTCTCTCTCTCTCTCTCTCCTCCCAGGTGGGGACTCACTTAATAGCAATCTGCTACACTGGAGCTTCTTAAATTTAAACCAGTACAGTATAATGGAATCTATCTGTGTGATGCAGTACGTATAGCAAATAAGGATCTCTACCAGCCAGCCCAAGACTTAAGAGCGAAAGTTCCAACAATGTAGCACTTTGTAGCACTGATAGCAAAGAGGCTACCGGCTGATAAGAGATACTGTAGAAAACAAGGCAGTTGAGCAGCAATTAAAATGGTAAATGGTAGCAATTGTAGCAATTGAGCCAGCAGGAAAGCGGGGTGAGATAATCTGCTGGTCCTAACTGCTTCTCTTACCCACAAAATGTTAACTTTTAGCAGCTCCTAAACAGCGAGAAGCCACCGGCAGCGATCCCGGTACCAGTAAAAATCCTTAAAGGGGCAGCTCTACAGACAAGCAATAGAAAGAAAAAGAATCCTCACTTTTTAAAAGGTTTTTAAAAGGGGAGAAGGTGGGGGGAAGCGAGAGGTGGGCTCTGTGTGTGTGTGTGTGTGTGTGTGTGTGTGTGTGTGTGTGTGTGTGTGTGTGAGAGAGAGAGAGAGAGAGAGAGAGACACGCAGGGGAGAGAGAGAGAGAGAGAGACGCACACACAGAGTCTCTCCCTAAAGGGGAAGGCAGCGTCTTCAATCGCCCCTCTTTTCTTCCTCCTGTTTCATCTCCTCCCCACCGCAAATGCCACTTTTCTCCTCTTCACTCACACAGCCTAGCTAAAAAAAAAAAAAAAAATCGAACGGGAGGGGAAATCACGAGTCTGCAGCAACCAGCAGCTATGGCTCTTCGGTGCATTTTTACAAGCTTTTAAAAGAAATACGTGTCTTTGGAGCGACAGCAAAATGGGGAGAGATTTTTAGGGGGGGGAGTTTGCTGGCGGGAGGGGGGAAGGGTCTATCACTATGTCTTATTTTCGGGTTATGGCTTATATCGCACAATTGCTTAGAAATCCTGCTATGTCTTATATTATGCCTACGTCTTAAAAAAGGAGAAACACGGTATTCACGGGGATTCTTGTAGTGTCCTTTCAAGTGGGTAATGCCCCAAGTTTTGTTTTCAGACCTGATTTCTATGTTAAGATGATATAAAGGAAAACCACAAGTAGCTTCAGTTCTTTTAAAAAAAAAATCCAGCAGAAGACACAGAAACACGACCATAATTACCACAGTCATCAATGAGAGGAGGAGACCATTGAGAAGAATGCCCTGTGTGAGAGCTGGGGGACGGGGGACGGGACCACCCTTGTAAGAGGCAGGCTACAGGGCACTGCATGTTAAGTGTTGGGAAACTCTTGGTATGAATTACAGTATATGAATGGGTAGAGGATCTGAGGAAATATTCTGCTGCTCCCATGTTTAGCAGAATTGAATTTTTGTATAGCTACACTTTGATATTTATGTACTATATTATTGCTGCCATATTTAGGGCTTTGCTAATGTAATTTACTCTTTACATCTTTGCACTCTGCAACTGTCTTGAGCTTTTGGCTTTATTGTTTATTCTTTGACACACTATTGAAATGAAATATTCTTGAAATATTTGTTGTTTAATAAATTGTTTAATATGTCAGTGTCACTGCTGTGTGGCACAGTGTGTAGTTTCTGTTTTGCTGTGCTGCAAACCACTTTGGGTGCAGTTTTTTGTGGAGAATTGGGATACAAATTAAACAATAGTAACTCGTGATCATGTGATGTCCTTTGAGAATCTGTCTGCTCCTTTTGGTTTCCCAAAACTCCAATATTTCTAAAGATGTTTACAGTTCAGTAAATGTCTTACTGTCTAGGGTTGCCATATGTCCGGGATTTCCTGGACATGTCCTTTTGGGGCAGGCCAGCGCACCCGTCTGTGCAGATTTTTGCATTTTTCATGGATTGTCTGGGTTTGGGGGCTTTAAATTTTTATTATTGTTATTTTGTGGGGCATGAGCATACTCAGAAGGCTCTGTGCCCTGGAACAGGAAGCACCGCATCAGGCAGCCTTGCACGGCCTTCCCAGACCCGTGCTAAGCCCTGAATCATTCCCAGCGGCCAGCAAGCCTTGCACAGAGATGGGGGTGGGGTGTCCTGGGTTTTTGCTCTTCAGAATATGGGAGCCCTATTACTGTCTGTAAATTGATTGATGATATATCATTAAAATTGCCTGTAAAAAATTATGTACTGCCCAGTATTTGCTAATTAAGAAAACACATATTCATTCATTTTATCTGGGTTTTTAAGGCAGCAATGGACAAGCCAGTTCATCAACGATTGTTTGTAACAAGAATCCTGCATTACTTTGAAAGTGATACATTCTTTCCAGAAATTGATTTAGAAAAATACAGGCTTCTACCTAGGTAAGTATTCTATGAACAGTAATCTCTCATATTCATCTGAAGCTTTACTATTAGTGGCATAACAAAATACTTCCCAAGTTAATTTATGCTAATGCAAAACCTGAAAAAAAATATTAGAACCAACAATATGTGAAGGACAAAAAAAATCTCTTCATGTTCCTTTCAGCTTAGTCAAATATGTAATTATTGTTTTTTATCAAACTACAAGCAATGTTTTCTCTCTACATAGTTTCCCAGGTGTACCTGCTGATATTCAAGAAGAGAATGGCATTCAGTACAAATTTGAAGTGTATGAAAAGAGCATCTAGACTTCACATGATGTGACAACTCTTTGCTCAAAACAAGCTTCTTAATTTAATCCATTTTGCAGAATAAATGCTCTCCTCCCTCATGTGCTCTCCACGTTGCTTCCCCCCGACAACTGCAGATGCTGAGAATCAGACAGGGAACACCAGGCTCTCCTTTGCCCTCCCAGAGACCAAAATTACATGGGAGTAAGCTCCACTGATAAATGAACCACGTCTCTTTCATGTAGTATTCATCTCTGGCTCACTCTCTTCAGGCTAATGCAAGTTATTTGGTGGAGAGGCTTCCTCACAACAAGCACAATACAGTGTAGAAGCTACAATGAAAAAGTTGTCTCTTATGTATGTGAGACTTCCATAAGTTCACTGAAAAATGCATTCCATGTTTATGGCTTACGGAATAAATCATGGGTTTGTTTTTGTTTCATAAATAAAAAGGTGTGTTTTGAATTTCATTTTTTGTATGAATACTCTCTTGGACTACAACTCCCATCAGCCCCCAACCAGCCACTGATCAATGCATAAGTTTTAGTTTCCAGCCATTAACTCACATAAAATTTCCATTTTCTGGCAACGGCTCAAACTTTAGGTCTCATCAATTTCATGCTTAAAATTGAAGTGGAGTTTTTTTTTCTGCTGTTGATAGTTTTTTTATGAAAACCAAGAAAAAAAATATGTTGCTAGGCAGCAGTCACTTTGCTTATGAATCACTGCCTGGAATAATTACCAGTGCTAAGAAGTTACTATAATCTCCATTAAGAATTTTAAAAGTGAGTAATTTACCATCAACTTGTGTCGGTCAATCTCTCCACAGAATCCTACAGAATAGGGAAAAAATGACAATTGGTGAAATTGTATTAAACATTCCCTGGATAATACTATCTGATACATGGTCTTTTCCCCCCTCAGCTGCTCAAACAGAACACTGTTGTCAAATTATTTTCTATAACGTTTTTACTCCTCCACCCTGGTACCATCTTCCATTTAGTGCTCTTTTTGTAATTTTAGAGCAAGCCTTTGTTCAGTTTGCTGCTGAGCTTATATCAACATGTAAAAGTGTGTGTGTGTGTGTGTAATCCCCAGTTGTACAAAATGTGTTTTGTTACACTCAACCAACATCCCAATTTACTTCAGAGTCCAAAGGTGGTGAGGCAGACCCTACACCTTTCCACCCCAATTGAGGCAGATTTTGCTGCCAATACTGGGGATCCAAAAAATCTGAAGTAATGGTGGCTTGGATGGTCTCCCAAATGCCAGGTACCCCTCCAAAAAAACCTCTTTTCCTTTTCCCTTTCAAAGTGTTGTCTCCACCCGCTTCTGGCTAGCTGTACCCACAGCCAATCAGGGTGAAGCTCTTGCTTTGCATACTGAGAATTTTGCCTGTATTCCATCAAACTCTGAGTTACCTGTGCCATCTGTCACAGGTGTTCCTGATTTTTTTAAATTACAAATCATCTATGGCTTTAAAAATAAATTATTATACTAAATAGAGTTCAACCCTTTTTATTTTTCTGGAGTTCAAAAATGACTTATGAACTTATGTTCATCAATGTAATTTAAGTCCTGGGGTATAAATGCCTAAATTGTATTTTAGTACTGATCTTAATATGTCACTGTGCATTACTGTTTTGTAGTATTCAGAATGTCAAATGTGTGACTGCACTGAGATTATTTGTGACAAAGGGTGATATAGAAATAAATAAAGTAAATGCATTTTGCCTGAGAGTAAAAGTTTTTCCTTTGGTGTTCATCTCTCCCAACTAAGACGTTCTAGAAGCCATTGACTCCACTTCTGCTCCACTGTCACTTTTCCTTGCAGTGGTGGATCTTGGGGTCTCAAATTTCAGTGACACCCTGTGCAACAGTAAAATCCAGTGCCCCTCTGCCTATGGTGCTCCATTCTAAATCATAGTTGTGGCAGCCCCCAAATCTGCCTCTGTTCCTGGTGAGCTAAACAGCTGGTTTGATCATATCATGGATGAGCCTGGCCTCTCATTGTTCTGTATACATCACATTGAATAATAATGCCTATAGGCCTGAAGCTATTACAAAACTAGTAGCTTTCTAAAGTACATGCCATAGCAATGTAAGGAATGTATAAAGGTAAAGGGACCCCTGACCGTTAGGTCCAGTCGTGGATGACTCGGGTTGTGGCGCTCATCTCGCTTTACTGGCTGAGGGAACCGGCGTACAGCCAGCATGACAGCCACTTCTGGCAAACCAGAGCAGCACATGGAAACACCATTTATCTTCCCACCGGAGCAGTACCTATTTATCTACTTGCACTTTGTGCTTTTGAATTGCTAGGTTGGAAGGAGCAGGGACCGAACAATGGGAGCTCACCCCATCACGGGGATTCAAACCACCAACCTTCTGATCGGCAAGCCCTAGGCTCAGTGGTTTAACCCACAGTGGCACCCGCATCGCTATTACCATTTCCTCTAAGACTCCCAACTACATGACACGAAAAGAATGGCACAATGGCATTATGGCACAATGAATTGTTTCAGCTCCTGTACATTGTTCAAGAATGCAATGCACTTTACGTGGGCTTTTAGGAACAGGAATATATTTTATAGGGACCTAAATTAGCTCTTTACTACACTCACTACCTGGGACGCAGGTGGCGCTGTGGGTTAAACCACTGAGCCTAGGACTTGCTTATCAGAAGGTCGGCGGTTCGAATCCCTGTGACGGGGTGAGTTCCCATTGCTTGGTCCCAGCTCCTGCCAACCTAGCAGTTCGAAAGCATGTCAAAATGCAAGTAGATAAATAGGAACCGCTACAGCGGGAAGGTAAACGGCGTTTCCATGTGCTGCTCTGGTTTGCCAGAAGCGGCTTTGTCATGCTGGCCACATGACCTGGAAGCTGTACGCCGGCTCCCTCGGCCAATAATGCGAGATGAGTGCGCAACCCCAGAGTTGGTCACAACTGGACCTAATGGTCAGGGGTCCCTTTACCTTTACACTCACTACTGCTGCTGTTCCAACCTTTCCCAGCCATTGAACTGCTATTCTTGTTAGGGATATTCGAGGTAGGGGTGATCAGTTATTTGATTTCATATACAGACACAAGAGAGAGCCTGTTATATGTGTGCATGAAGGTATGACAGTGGCAACATCGGGGGGGGGGGGAGGCTACAGTTACCTATTAAACGGCCACCACTGTGCATAGGGAAAAGCAATGTGCTAATTAAACTCCCCAAAATTTTGCTGAAGGCTGGCATATTTTAGTTGAATCACCAGTCTACTTTTGGAACTGTAATGCAGACCAGCTGGTTTCAGCTTTCTTGCTATTTCTACAATTAAACAATATTTAATTTTTAAGTTGTTTAGAACACTTTGTTCCCAGGGAATCATGAATGAGGGGGATTAAATTATATCTGTATTATACTTAGTGACTGGTGATTATATTGTCACTCATTGTGGCATGCTATTCACTGCACTTAGCTGCACAGAGAACTGGGGAAATGGTTTTATTTTTCCTGTTCTACAACAAGAAGCTGACTCAAAGCTACTTTTGAAGTATCTAACTGATGCCCGTGGGGCTACTTGTGAGAAAAAAAAGGGCAACATTCTGAAGATGAATAATTTCCCATTTCCTCAAATTGAGGTACTGTATATAGAACAAGTGAATATATTTTTAAGTGTTTTGGAAAACTTCATTTGTGTTCTGATGTATTAGGAGTATTAATTTTTGACTATTCTCCACTAACTTGTACATTTTACTTAACAGGGTTGTTGTTTTTACTGTTTTTTTGCTCTGTGTAGAACTGTTGCTCTTTAAAAAGTGTTCCATTTGGGTGAAGTGACTCTCCATAGGTTAGGTGCAGTGTTTTAACAATACCAACATAATCAGCAAAACAAGAGAGTTTGCTGCTATAGTTAAAACCGCTACATCTACACCCAACAGGAATGGCTACAGCTCCATTGGGGATGGGGGACTTCCAGGCCGCAAGTGGAAGACATAAACAGTAAATGTATATTTATCTGAAATCCTACAGCTTCTGAAAACATGCAAGAAATTCATTGTATTTTAATATTTTGCTGGAAGCTGGCCAGAGTGGTTGGGGAAACCCAGCTAGATGGGCAGGGTATAAATAATAAATTATTATTATTATTATTATTATTATTATTATTATTATTAGGTATCACACATTGCACCACCACCACTAAGTAGCATGACATACCAACTCGACATAATGGATAAGTGTAGCCTAGATGAAGGAGTGATAGATTTATGGTTCGAGAAAACGTAACATTGTAAACCGACAAATATTTGTGGCATGCGCTTTTGAGGGATCGATCCCATCTCAGATCCAGAAAGAGGTCACTAAGCAGCTAAGTGCATATTCAGTGAAAAGGGGGGGGGTAATCACAGGGGGTGTGATTCGCTCCAAGCTGGTTGCCACTAGTCTTACAGGCATATCAAGATCAATTAGAAAAGCATACTGAAGGAGGGCACAATTCCTTTCTGTAGAAAGCCATCTGCAGCGTTTCTTCAACCCAGGTATGTACTAAGTGTTTATTATTTGGCTTTATTATTAGTGGTTCAAACCGAACGTTTCCTCTGTAGTTAATCAACCTATTTCTGTAATAAACCACATATTTTAATTCTCTAAAGTTTCTCTTGTTCCCAATTCCTTCTGTTGGAAAACCATACATTTGCCATGCCACACCATGACCCTTGGTTAAATATCAACGTGTCATTTGGGTGCAACTTTATTATATATGTGTAGATGATATGATAACACAGAGATGGTAACAACTATGTGCTCTAGCTAACTTTATTCTTGCTGGATGTGTCCCTTTGCTTTCCCCAAGCTGCTCTCCCACAAATACAGGATTCATCACTCATCCATGCTCCTGGTCCCCGGTCCCCCCCGTGGAGTTGTTAACCTTTTTCCAATCAGTTCCCTGTACCCTAGCAAGCTCCAAGAGAGAGACAGCTATGTAACAGGCAAAGGTGTTCCTAACATGGATTTGGTGCCACAATGTTCACTACACATGCTACCCTGCTATTTACAAAGTCCAAGGCATAGGAGCCCCAGTGAGCTGGCAGCCTTTGCATGCATGTATTTCCTTTTCAAACTGTGCTGTGTGGTGTAGGCTCTCCTTCCTCCCCTTTGTGTGCTGTGCTCCAAAACGGGCTGTAAGGAACGTAAGGGAATTTGAACTCCTGCCTGTTAGTGCATTTGGGGACTTAACATAATTGGATTATGCTGGCTGGGATGGAATGGGGTTCTGTGGCATTGCCTTGCATGTTGTGTCCATGGTGATGCAGTAGTAGGTGCTAGGGGATGTCTCCATTGCTACAAGTTCATTTGACCGCATACATGTATGAACATCCTATCTGTGGTCCAGCAGTCTTGTGACTGGTGTGCACTGGCAGTTTTCAAGGATGCTGGGGGCATGTCTACTATTTTTACACTGTTTTACACTGTAGTTTCTGGCTCTGTGCTTTGTTTTTCTCCTCCTCTCCTTGACTGATCATGCACTGGATACAGTGCCTGTTCTGCTAGTGTACTGGTGGAAATGTCTTTGGTCCAAGCCTAATGTGAGTTTAAAATTGTAGTATAAAAAGTTTATCTGAACTTCTCACTGAGAACATAAATAACTGAGAACATAAAGTATTGTAGATCAAATTTCCTTTAAACTCTCTGGCTACATACCATAAGTAGAGACAACAACACATTTGCTATCTCGTTCCTAAATTCAGTATTTCATATTCCTGCGGATAAAAGAAATAATTGTTCCTTGTTTACTGTTCCAGACCATGGCTTCTCTGATTGAATACTGCTGTAAAAACATTTTTGGCATTAAAACTTGAGCATATGCTCTTAGGTGGGTTTAAAATACAAGCCTCTCAAAACAGATGGTAATCTTAAAAGTATTGACACATGTGTAGTTTTATCTTTAACTTAAAAAACTAAAAGGACAAGCAATCACACAGAGTGGGGTGTTTTGTAACGTGGCACAGCATTTTCTCCTATCATTGATTAAAATGAGCTGCCCAGTGCTGTGGTATCTAATATTTTAGTCTTCAACATTATTTAGTAGCAGTACTACAGTGCACACAGTCCAAAAGGATAAAGTGAGGCTAATAAAAATAAAACACTTAAAATGTCTGTCCATCCAAGATGAAATACTAATGAAAACACCTTCCAACTTCTTAACTTTTCTGTTACGTTAAATATGCACACTGCTATGTGTCAGCCACGATTTGAACCCATTGTTGAAGGTAGGAAATCTGAATAGATTATTTCTGCCTATAGGAGGGGTTTACTATAGGCAGTTAAAACATCTTAATATTGGCATTGCATTCACTTCTGCAATTAAAAAGAAGCTTTATAACTTATTCTGTGCATGTACAGTATATTTTCTAAATGGGTATCACTAAAGGACCAATTTCACTATAGTCCTGTTCCATGTAAGCACACAAATATGTGATGGCAACATGGGCAACTGTTTGTGTAGCATGATGCCCTCTAGCTCATGGGTAGGCAAACTAAGGCCCAGGGGCTGGATCTGGCCCAATCACCTTCTAAATCCGGCCCACGGACGGTCCAGGAATCGGCGTGTTTTTACATGAGTAGAATGTGTCCTTTTATTTAAAATGCATCTCTGGGTTATTTGTAGGGCATAAGAATTTGTTCATTCCCCCCCACAAAAAAAAATAGTCCGGCCCCCCACAAGGTCTGAGGGACAGTGGACCGGACCCCTGCTGAAAATGTTTGCTGACCCCTGCGAGTCTATCTATTCTGTCATGTTGAACACTTTCTGGTTTTTAAGGACGACTTTACCAATAACTAAGCCTGGGTGGCAATGCAGAACTACTGGTACTGCCAAAATGCTCAAAGAGAGAGAATGACTGGCATTTTCAATCTGAGCAATCAGTTGTTCCCATCACTTTTAAAATTGGGAATTGCAGCATATTAAGGCATTGTTTCACAGATGTCTCCTTCATACAAAAACCTTCTCGTCAGCTTCTCTGAAGCTTCTCCCATTATTTAATTAGTGTGGCATAAATATGGCAGGCAGATTAAGCAAATGTGTAGGAGAGCTACTTTATTCCATGTTAGAAATGCTGTCCCCACCAGCAACCTTGATAAAATATCCAGAAGTGTATATGCCACCTACATGCCTTACATAATCCCAGCAACAACAGGCCAAAGAAGAGTGGTAACCTTTCCAAAAGAGTGGGTGTATTGCGTATTCATTTCCCAGGCTGTTCAATAAAGAAACAGTATTAGTAATGTGGGTGGTATGTGAAGAAAGGAGGAAGCGAGACAGAGGATGAGATGGCATAAGTGTCCTTGGATGTTTTCATACTGTGGACTTCTTTGTTATCTTTGTTTATATCTGCCTTATTCAGGTAGTGAGCTCAGAGTCATGGTAACATGGTATGATTTGCCTTCAAACTTTTTTTTTTTGGTAACAATTATTCAACTGTTAGGGCTGAGTTAAGCATTATATTCACAAGCTACAGAATTAGGGTCCTGAGAAACTGGGTTTTTGGATAAAAGTATGCAGAAAATGTCAGACACCTTTAAAATTACTGATAAGATAGGAAAAGCCCTCCTAGATCAGGCCAGTGGCCCAACTAATCCAGCATCCTGTTCTCACAGTGGCTGACCAGATGCCTGTGGGAAGCCCACAATTTAAGAAGGGTGTTGACAAGCTGGGATGTGTGCAGAGGAGGGCAACCAATATGGTAGACAGTCTGGAAGCCAAGCCTTGTGAGGAATGGGTGAAGGAGCTGTGTATATTTAGCCTGGTAAAGAGGAGACTGAGAGGAGATATGATAGCCATCTTCAAATATCTTAAGGGCTGCCACGTGCAAGATGGAGCAGGCTTGTTTTCTTCTGCTCTGGAAGGCAGGACACTAAACAATGGCTTCAAGTTACAAGAAAAGAGATTCCACTGTTTCTCCAGCCAGTGTCAGGCATCAGGGAATCCGATCCCCCCATGGTAGGTGCCAGGAATAGATGAGACAAGGAAAGTTCTTACCAATGTCTTTTATTCAATATTCACAGAGAGAGACTTAGAAATGCAGCCTCTTGGAGTAATGGTGTTGCTCCGAGTAAATCTCCACACACACACACCCCGCTCCACTTCCTCAATCATCAACAGCACCACTCACCTTATGATGGCCGCTTAGGGTCATTTGTCTCCGAGCCCTTTGTTCTCCTACTTTCAATGCCTACCAGGTTGTGGGAGAAGGGGGGGGTGGAGTGCTTTCTAGTGATAACGTGTCAGCCAGCTACTCCGGCTCTGCCTCCTCCTCCTCCTCCTCCTCAACCATTATTTCCCAACTTTGTTCTTCATTGACAGTAAATCAATACTGTCTTCCTCTTTTCTGGAAGGTTCAGGCTGGGGAGGCGGTCTCTACCACTCCTCCTCTGTCCAGTCCCTGACAGCCAGTGAGAGGCACACACAGAGTAACCTAGTGAGCCATAAATAGAGCATGAGCTGGTGCATATCATTGTTCCACAGTAGTTCAGTATGTTGCAAGAGAAATGTGGTTGCACAGGCCATAGTAAACGGTGAATTGTCATTGGTAGGTGAAATAAACTATAGCTGGATAGGGTTAAATAATGAAGATTCTCTGGGTAGATGGGCAAGTTGGAAGTGAAGACTTATTTTGTTACATTGATCATGCTGAGGGGCAAGCTAACTTCTTTCATTGCAGGAAACAGATGACTAATAATGACACACCGTTCCAAACAGAAATTATCAGCTTCTGCATCAAGGCCCAGTGGCAGCACTAGAGAAAAAAAGAATACTGAGGAATTGGAGAAGATAGATGAAAATAACAAGAGATGCTTATTAGAGGGCAAGCTCTCTTTTGCATGCATGGTGCTCTGCAGTGTGGGCAAAGGAGAGTAGTGATTTATTTCAGTGGCGCTCACCCACTGTTAGTCCAACACAGTAGCACCTCAGATTGCCTCACTCTCCAACAGATTTTATTGGAATCAATCACCACAGTGCAAGAATAGTAAATCAGAGAATACTGTTAGTTGTGGAGATTCTAAAGACCCAGGCAAAGCATACAGAACAGGGATTACTCTGAACAGTTGAGAAAATTGCCTGCTTCATCCAGCAGCTGGGATAATAATAATAATAATAATAATAATAATAATAATAATAATAATAATAATAATTTATTATCTATACCCCGCCCATCTGGCTGGGTTTCCCCAGCCACTCTGAGCGGCTTCCAACAGAAACATTAAAATATACTAATTTCTTAAACATTAAAAGCCTCCCTAAACAGGGCTGCCTTCAGATGTCTTCTAAAAATCTGGTAGCTGTTTTCCTTTTTGACATCTGATGGGAGGGCGTTCCATAGGGCAGGCGCCACCACCGAGAAGGCCTTCTGCCTGGTTCCCTGCAACTTGGCTTCTCGCAATGAGGGAACTGCCAGAAGGCCCTCGGAGCTGGACCTCAGTGTCCGGGCAGAACGATGGGGGAGGAGACGCTCCTTCAGGTATACTGGACCGAGGCCGTTTAGGGCTTTAAAGGTCAGCACCAACACTTTGAATTGTGCTCGGAAACGTACTGGGAGCCAATGTAGGTCTTTCAGGACCGGTGTTATGTGGTCTCGGCGGCTGCTCCCAGTCACCAGTCTAGCTGCCGCATTCTGGATTAGTTGTAGTTTCCGGGTCACCTTCAAAGGTAGCCCCACGTAGAGCGCATTGCAGTAGTCCAAGCGGGAGATAACTAGAGCATGCACCACTCTGGCGAGACAATCTGCAGGCAGGTAGGGTCTCAGCCTGCATACCAGGTGGAGCTGATAAACAGCTGCCCTGGACACAGAATTGACCTGTGCCTCCATGGACAGCTGTGAGTCCAGAATGACTCCCAGGCTGCACACCTGGTCCTTCAGGGGCACAGTTACCCCATTCAGAACCAGGGAGTCCTCCATACCTGCCCACCTCCTGTCCCCCACAAACAGTACTTCTGTCTTGTCAGGATTCAACCTCAATCTGTTAGCTGCCATCCATCCTCCAACCACCTCCAGGCACTCACACAAGACCTTCACTGCCTTCACTGGTTCTGATTTGAAAGAGAGGTAGAGCTGGGTATCATCCGCATACTGATGAACACCCAGCCCAAAGCCCCTGATGAGCTCTCCCAGCGGCTGCATGTAGATGTTAAAAAGCATGGGGGAGAGGACAGAATTCTTTTTTTTTTATAATAATTTTTATTAATTTTACAAAGAAAACTAAACAAACTACACAAACATACAATATAACACTGTCCCTTCGTTTTCCCTCCACCCACTGGTTCACCTCTGCCACCAGTGAAACCCGTGTGCTTTGAGAATCAAAGGGGTCCATTGTAAGTTGGGTTTGGCCTCCCCCCTCCCTCCTCCCCCCTCTTCCCCCCCCCTGCCACTGAAAGGACAGGAATGGAGGAGCTCTGAGGATTGGTTTCCCCCAGCTCATTCATAAGCATACTTAGACAAATACAAACATAACAATAATAGGGGAGAATTTTAACTCCCCAATTCTTATTACCTTAACCTTATACTTGTGACTTCCTCGATAGTCTTCCTCCTGGTTTTCCTTAAACAAAATCTAAAGTTTATGGCGGGTTTTCTATTTCAGTTTAAAATCCTTTTCTTATAATATTAACTCAACCCTCCTCCTTTTCCATGCTGCCCTCCCACCGGCCCCCTCCTGCCACAAGAGGAACCTGTGGGGCACAGCATTTCCAAGGTTCCATTATATCCCCTCCTCACCCCTCTGAGCACTCCCTGCCACTGAGTATCTCAGAGTAAGGAGAGGAGAGTAGGCAGCTTTCTGCCTAAACCTAACTTAACTTACAAAAATTTACATTAACTTAAATTCTTTCCTAAGCCGTTCTTATAATTCCCTCCAGAAAACACAGCTTTTTCCATTCATTTTTACACTCCATCTCCTCTCCCTAAGTCTTTTCCCCCAATTGGATCAGCATTTCCGTTAACAGGCCAAAATTTCAAAAACCGTCTTTCAGAGACTAAAAGCAAAATCTTTTAACTAGAATATTCACCCCACACCCATTCTTTCCCATATCCGTCTCCAGACCCTTGTCCCCCCCTGCCCCTGTCTTTCCCATTCCTCCCTGACATCACCCCACATTTCAACCCCTCCAGGATCTTCAAGTCCATTAATCCTCAAATTCCTTTGCTTCTCATTTTCTTGCTCTGCTTGATTTTCTTCCTTTTGAAGTCCATGCTTTGCTTCATCCCAAACATATTTTTTATAGTCCAAGTCCTCTTTAAGATTTTCATCTAGTTGTTTCTCCTGACATCCAGATTCAATCTCCACAGTCTCCAAGATCAAATTTTCCTCTAAATCCTGGACTTGGACTTCATCCTCGACTGCTGGTGAATTGGGATGTTGCCGTTCCTTGTAAATATCCTCCCATATTTGTAGATAGTTTAGCACAGCCTCCTGGAAGGCTCGAGAGTACTTTGTTTTCATATTTCTCCTGACCGCAGACAAACAGGAGGTGGAGAACAAAGAGGTGCTGGAAAATTCCTTCCTCAGACGGTCGACTCCATTTTGGCTGTTCTTTTCCTTTGTCTTTTAACTCAATCACAACTCCATTCTTAATTCCGATATTGAATAGTTCTACCACGTTTTCAGTCAATTTTTACTGATTACAACAGTGCAATAAATCCACCCGGTCTTTTGACAGCTTGACAGCTTTTGACAGCTGTCAAAGCACTCTCCCCCTTAATAATGCTGTACCTCAAGGGGTGCCAGACTCGGGAGTTGAGAGGGTTCAAAAAAGTCTTTCTTTCTCTCGGGTCCACAGTCCCAGATGCCTTTTGTCGTTCAGCTTAAGATTATTTAAAGCGCCTCCCAGTTTTCCATTAGGAAGAGACCGACTTCCGTTTCTTTAAAGCCTCTCCTGTTTTTCCAATTAACGAATTTAAAGTCCGTGATCGCAATTCCACTTACTTTTTCGAAGTTTAAATTTGTTCGGAAGAATCTGCCGCTTGCCGGGTCAGGACTCGGAGCTTCACTTCTCGGAGGTAAGATATAGCCCAAAATGGCTCCCGCGGTTCCACCCCGCCGGCTCTCGATCGCTCTATTGAGCTCTCGGGCAGTGGGGGATCCGCAAAAAACGGAGCAACCGCTGGGCGCGTGAGTCACCGGGACTCTCTACCCGGTGTTTTTACGGGGAATCCGCTCGCTCTGCGGACTTTCCCCCCCTCCGCGAAGCCAGGGACATCGGCGCGCGAGGTCCCTGCGTCCTTCTCTCCGCCGCGACAGACCGGAAGTCGAGAGGACAGAATTCTGAGGCACCCCACAAGTGAGAGCCCAGGGGTTCAAACACTCACCCCCCCCACCACTTTCTGAACACGGCCCAGGAGGAAGGAGCAGAACCACTGTATGACAGTGCCCCCAGCTCCCAACCCCTCTAGATGGTCCAGAAGGATGTTATGGTTGATGGTGTCAAAAGCCGCTGAGAGATCCAGCAGAACTAGGAAACAGCTCTCACCTTTGTCCCTAGCCCGCTGGAGATCATCAACCAGTGTGACCAAGGCAGTTTCAGTCCCATGATGAGGCCTGAATCCCGACTGGAAGGGATCCAAATGGTCCGCTTCTTCCAGGCGTGCCTGGAGTTGTTCAGCGACCACCCGCTCAATCACCTTGCCCAAGAATGGAATATTTGAGACTGGGCGATAGTTGGCCATATTGGCCGCATCTAAAGATGGTTTTTTAAGAAGCGGTTTAATAACCGCCTCTTTCAGCGGGTTTGGGAAGGCTCCCTCACAGAGAGAAGCATTCACCAACCCACGAAGCCCATCGCCCAGCCCTTCCCGGCTAGCTTTTATAAGCCAGGATGGGCAAGGATCAAGGAGACAGGTGGTTGGTTTCACTTGTCCAAGCAGCCTGTCCACATCCTCGGAGGTAGCAGATTGGAAATGATCCCACACAACTGGACTAGACAGGACTCTAGCACTCTCCCGCCCCGGCCCTGCTCCCACGGTGGAGTCTACCTCTTCCTGAAGCTGAGCGACTTTATCTGCAAAAAACGTTGCAGGAGATCATGCAGCCCGTACTGGGCCCCGATGGAGCAAGTGGTTCCACTAAACTGTGAACCATCTGAAAAAGTCTCCTGCTGCTGTTTTCTGCAGATGCAATAGAGGTGGTGAATAAAGTCTTCTTCACCGTCACTACCGCCACTTGGTAGGCTCGACATTGAGCTCTAACCCGTGTCCGGTCAGCTTCAGAATGAGTTCTCCGCCACCGGCGCTCTAGCCGTCTTAGCGATTGTTTCATTGCCCTCAGATCCATGGAAAACCACGGGGCTGTCTGGGCTCCATGCAATCGGAGAGGGCGCTTTGGAGCCAAACAGTCAATAGCCCTGGTTAACTCCACATTCCAGCGGGCCACCAGGGAATCGGCTGAAAGGCCATCAACATGGGATAAAACATCCCCTACCACTCTCTGGAAACCATTTGGATCCATTAAGTGGTGGGGGCGGACCATCCGAATCGGTCCCACCTCCCTGCAGAGGGGAAGGGTTGCAGAGAAGTCTAGTTGCAACAGGTAGTGATCTGACCATGGCACTTCTTTAGTTTCACTTTTACTTAGTGTCAGATCACCAACATCCATAGAGGTAAACACCAGGTCCACTGGCCAAGAACTGGAAGACCCACGAATTACCAACAGTGGATGATTGGCAAATGAAGATGATGGAGTATATGGAACTGGCTGAGATGACCGGGAGAATCCGCGACCAGGGAGAAGAAGCGACTGAGGAAGAGTGGAAAGACTTTAAAATTTATCTTTAAAAAAATGCCAAATTTGTATATTAAGATTAGATTTAGAAGTGTTTAGAAACTGTGGATTTAGGAATTATGTGAAGTAAATAGATGCATAAGAGATTTGAAATTTTATGGAATTTTTAATAATGAATTGGAAATTGCTAATTGATAAAAGAGATATGAATCATAGATGGAGGGAACTTGAGGAAGTCCCCTCAAATAATGTTAAAAGAAAAGCACTGGGTATTTGGATTTTTGTGTTTCTTTTTTTTGTGTTACGTTATTGTGCTTTATTGTTCTATTGTGTTGTTTGTTTGTGCCTTTTTACTTTTTGTTATAAAACTAATAAAAATTATTTTTTTAAAAATAAAATGCTCTTGCTCCAAAGGAAGCAAAGCCCCGTTTAAACGAGAGGGGAAAAAACAGGTCCAATGCATGTCCGCAGCTATGAGTTGGGCCAGACTTATTCAGGGACAGCCCCATGGAGGCCATGCTTCCACAAAGTCCCGAGCGGCCCCTTGTAAGATCGTGTCAGCATGGATATTAAAATCCCCTAGGACAAGCAAACTAGGTGTCTCCAGGAGAACGTCCGCCACGACCTGAAGCAGCTCGGGCAGGGAATCCTTTGGTGCAGCGAGGAGGTCGGTACACCAGAAGGAATCCTGTACTGCCCCTATTGCCCAACTTCCAGAACATGCACTCAGAGATCTGGGTCTTCCCAATAGGACGCCTGGTGCAAACTTGTTGTTGTTTAGTCGTTTAGTCGTGTCCGACTCTTCGTGACCCCATGGACCATAGCACGCCAGGCACTCCTGTCTTCCACTGCCTCCCGCAGTTTGGTCAAACTCATGTTCGTAGCTTCGAGAACACTGTCCAACCATCTCGTCCTCTGTCGTCCCCTTCTCCTAGTGCCCTCCATCTTTCCCAACATCAAGGTCGTTTCCAAGGATTCTTCTCTTCTCATGAGGTGGCCAAAGTATTGGAGCCTCAGCTTCACGATCTGTCCTTCCAGTGAGCACTCAGGGCTGATTTCCTTCAGAATGGATAGGTTTGATCTTCTTGCAGTCCATGGGACTCTCAAGAGTCTCCTCCAGCACCATAATTCAAAAGCATCAATTCTTCGGCGATCAGCCTTCTTTATGGTCCAGCTCTCACTTCCATACATCACTACTGGGAAAACCATAGCTTTAACTATACGGACCTTTGTAGGCAAGGTGATGTCTCTGCTTTTTAAGATGCTGTCTGGGTTTGTCATTGCTTTTCTCCCAAGAAGCAGGCGTCTTTTAATTTTGTGACTGCTGTCACCATCTGCAGCAGATCACCATCTGCTGTCAGGCATCCCCAAACTTTGGCCCTCCAGATGTTTTGGACTACAATTCCCATCTTCCCTGACCATTGGTCCTGCTAGCAAGGGATCATGGGAGTTGTAGGCCAAAACATCTGGAGGGCCACAGTTTGGGGATGCCTGATCTGCAGTGATCAAGGAGCCCAAGAAAGTAAAATCTCTCACTGCCTCCATTTCTTCCCCTTCTATTTGCCAGGAGGTGATGGGACCAGTGGCCATGATCTTGGTTTTTTTGATGTTGAGCTTCCTAAACTAATGACTTCCTAAAAATCACTGCAACCCCCCCCCGCCCACAAGGCCTGGGTTGCTGTGCATAAGAGAAACCTCGTGGACAAGCAGCAGCTAAAACAGGCCCATCTGCCTCATCCAACCACATGCCTCTTTCACACATGCCAGGTCAAGTCCTCCATCCACGATCAAGTCATGGATGGCAGTGGTCTTATGAATCATTGACCTGGCATTGCACAGCAGTACCTTCAGGTTGTGTGGGTATCCCTTGCTGATTCCAGTATCCATCCGGTGAAGACCAGACCCGGAGGCTCCTTCCTCTTACCCTGTTTCTTCTAAAATAAGTCATACCCATAAAATAAGCCATAACAGGATTTCTAAGCATTGGCACCCCGAAAATAAGACATAGTGATAGACACAGTTCTGGAGGGTGCCAAGGAAGAGGCTAGGCTGGACATGTAATTAAAAAAATAAGACATCCCCTGAAAATAAGCCACCGTGTGTGTTTTTTAGCGAAAATAATTATAAGATGGTGTCTTATTTTCGGAGAAATACAGTAGCATACATAGTGACTTGGAATATTAAGCTCTGCTATAATTGGCCGTTCTCTATTATCTCTAGGCCTCCTTGAGTCATGCCTGATGTTTCCCTGATTCTGATTTCCTGGAGGTTGCAGGCACAACTCTTGTTTACTCAGGTGATTACTAATAAATAAGCCTACTGAAATGGTATGCCTATCTGATTTTGGGCTTTAGGAAGAGCTTGGGTTGGCAATTCAACGTGAGTACTTTATGCTTCTTTGTACACAAGAAATTGTTTTGCAAATCCGGCCACCTTATTCTGCAGGTCGGAGAGCAGAATAAGAGACAAGAGGGGATATTTAGACAATTTATATGCCACTTAATTAAAACTGTCTCTTAAGTGATAGCTCAGCAAATACAATATAGATAAAATCAGTTAAAAACTTAACTATGCAATCAGAAATGACTTTAAAAGTCTGCTGCAATAAAACAGTCTTCAATAGGCATCAGACATCCAACAGAGTGGGGTCTGATCTCAGCTGGATGGGAGTTCCATGAAATTGGGCCCACAATACTGAACACACAGCCCTTGGTGGATGCAAATCATGCATCCAAGCCATGAGAGGCTACTACAGCAACTTCCCCAAAGACCTCAGTGATCGGGTAGAGATATAAGGCATCAGGCAGTTGCTAAGCTATCCTGGACCCCAAGTTTTTAAGAACCTTGTAAATTAATACAGTAAACTTGAACCTAGACCAGTTGTGTGTGGACAGTCAGTGCAGGCTTTTAAACATGGGAGTTATATGCTGGTGATAGTCTGTCCCCAGCAGCAAAAGCAGAAACTACTAAACAAAGAGTCTCTAGCTGGAAGCTTACAAAATTAGACCATCTCCACAAACACCATAGACAGGACAGGGGAGACAGGCAACCACATTAATGATCCTTAATTTATAAAGGTGGTTTTCAAGTCAGGTCGGAGCCCTTTTTTGTACAGACACAGATATCTGTAACTATCCTATTGCCTGCACACCAGGCAGTTTGTGAGCATCTGCTGAGTAACCTTTCATCTCTCTTGTATATTTCAAGAATGATTCAGACATTTCAATAAGCAAGGAAAGGAGAAGATTGTACTGTAACGATCAATGCAGGAATATCACATACTGGCAAGATGCGTCACCTTTACTAAATATGATAGCTTTACATACACACAGGGAATTTGCCATGAGGACGCTTTCCAACAGGTGTTTCCCACCCAACCATGCATTCCGAAGTACAGTAGTTATCCCTCCTGTGAGAGGACTGCATTATGCACCTGTCAATCTTACAACCACTTAATGGAAGACTTAATGGAAGACTGGACGAAATATCACTAGGCATGGGATGAAAACCTTATTCTTGGGGGGAAAGTGCTTGCTGCAGCATACAAATGGTAAGAAAAGTACCCACCCACCCCCCTGTCTCATACACAAAACCCCATCCATTTACAAATGCTGGGCTCCTGGTTGGTGTGTGTGTGTCGGTAAAGTGATGATTTCAGCAGAGGTCTGTCTCCATGTTCTGATCTAACCCATTACTTTTAATGTTTGGGCAAGTGGTCCAAAGCAGAGCACAATGGCCAGCTTTTTCTTGACGAAAGCTTTATTGGTAGTACTTTATTATCTATGTGTTTTATCCCGCTTTCCAAACAAAGGTTGTCTCTCAAACTGTCTCACAACAATGGGGAAAAGGAAGGAGACAAGGACCTGCCACCAACCTTACAAACTAAAAAGGCAAAGACATCCAAAGTGGGAGAAGATGCCTTTGATAGTTTTCTGCCCTGCAGCAATTCAACAGATGCAACTACTGTATCTTTTCGCCATCTCTGCGTAGGAGGGGAAGTCTGCACCTGTTGAACTTCTGCCTGGCGCGCAGCTCTTAAAGGACCTCTGGGGCCGGGGGTGGGGAAGGGAGATGTCAAACCGCAGTCTTATTATACACGTTTCCTCGGGAGTGCGCTCTCCACTGACTCCAGGGAGACCTGCTTTCCAGCAAACGTAGGCGTTGGCTGCTGCACGCCGCAAATCCGACTGGATGCGTGGAGTAGACTCTGCCTCGCGAGCTTCCCTGCGGAGGGACAGAGCGCGCGCGCGCTACCGCCGCCTCCGCTGGCTTCCCGCCTTCTGCAAGAGCAACGAGCAAGCCCACCTTGCAGCCCGGCAGTTGGCTAGTTCCGCCCTGGCGAGCAGGCAACAGACGTCCTTGCCCAACCAGAGAGAGCGGCGAGGCAGCGGGACCTTAGAGCCCGAGCTCAGCAGCGCGTGGGTGGCGCGCCCAAGAGGTGGGTGAAGCCGCCCCAGCGCTCCTGACAGCCGCCTCTCCAGAGCAGGGGCGCTGCCTGCCTGCCAGCCGAGCGGAGGCATTTCTTCCCCCTCACTCCCCGCTGTTGCCTCAAGCAGCCGCCGGTACTGGAGAACTAAGAAGACCTGAATTCCTGCGCAGAGAGGAGCCCCGCGCAAGAGAAGGCAGCTCTCTCTCTCACTCGGCGTCCCTCAGCTGCCGGCTCCTCAAGCAGGTAAAGCGGGCGGAGGGGAGATTTGGAGAGCGGTGGTTGGATCCCGGGCCGCTTGCCTTCCTACCTGAGGGCAGAACAACTTGCCTCACCTTGGCATGGTGGTGCCGCTGCTGCGTTTTGGCGAGCGCTCCTGACGACTCCGCACAGCGATGCCGCCCCGGGCGAATTTTTCCCGCCAGCGACGCGCCCTTCGAGAGTCTTCGCGTTTGGACTGCCGTGCGCGAGAGTGGGGGGTCTCCCGAGGGCGTACAAAGGGGGCAGGCAGCAGGGAGTAGTGGGTGCAATCCATGTCTTCGTATATTGCCTGCGGGCTGTTCACCTAGGCTCACTTATTTGGAAGCACCACCCATTGACTTCAGTAGTGCTGGCTCCTAAATAGGCATATAGACATAGTCTGGAATAAGCTCGCTGCTGGCTTGCAAAAGTGTGCAGCCCGACACCGTTTCTTTAGTAGCCGTGTTCGGGTTCCCAGTTCCGTTTTTGCAACCACGCACTTCCGAAATATTTAAAAATCGCAAATACTCTGTACTGTACTAAAACGAATGGAGTTACTTCGGAGTGTTGCTGGGTTGTTGTTTTTTGTACCGCGCGACTGCGGTCACACTGACATGCAGAAGAACATACAAATTGCAGTGTTCCAATTAGCAGTTTAAAACGAAATTACTTTTATTACTTTTAATTGCTATGGGATGCAGCGGTGAAATGGAGCAGACTGTTGTGTGGTACTGAGCAGGGTTGACTGTTTTCCAGGTTACAAATTGGGTGGAGTGGAGAATTAATTTTCTGTAAAAGAGTGCCTCTGAATTTTTATTTCCTAATAAAATAGAAAGATCAGTGCTATTTTTTTAAAAAAAAACATTGTATGGTGCACACAGCATAGTAGTGATATGTATTTACAGTATTGATAAGGAAGCTCCAGGAAGGCTGCAATATTATGCACACTCACCTGGGAGTAAGCCCCACTTAGATAGGAGGTCCCTTCAGCTGCCCAATAAAATATTAGAGGGGGTCACTCACCATGTGCTGTGTCGATTATGCAGGACAGGGCTTACCTGCCCCCTCCTCAATATTTTATTCATGTTGGCACCACTGTCAGTAAGTATGCATAGATTTGGGCTGCATATTTGATGGGACTTACTCCCTGGTATGTGTGCCTTGGAGCACACTGGGTATATTTATTTATTACATATCTTTCCCACCTTTCCTCCAAGGAGCTCAAAGTTCTCCCTCCTCATTTTATCCTCATAACAACCCTGCATGTGGCATAGGCCAGGCAGAGAGGCAATGGCTGACCCAAGGTAACCCAATGAGCTTAGGAAGGGCTGTAGTTCAGTGGGAGAGCACCTGCTTCACATAACAAAGGTCCCAGCTCCAATCTCCAGGAAGGGTTGGAAATGCTGGAGAGCAGCTAGTCAGTGAGATGATGCCGAGCTCAATAGATAAATGAGCTGACTGGGTATAAGGTGGTTTCTTATATTCCTATGAACACCTATGGCTGAGTGGTCTCCCAAGTCCTAGTCCAACACTAACCACTACTCAGCTTCTCTCAACCTATGCTTTACAGAAGTATGTTCTCTGGTTTCAGTTGGGCTTACTCTTAGATAGGACTGAAGCCTCACAAAACAGTAAGGATGCATCCTAGGCTGCTTTCTAGTTGCCAACCAAGAGGTATGTGGTAGTAATTACAATGAGAACCTGTTGTTCAAGAACTGGTAGGTGGTCCTCTAGTAGGCAACTTGCTGGCCATTAACAAACATACTATAAACACTCAATGCATCCTCTCTGAGTTCCTTATTCTTCTATGCCTTCCTGTCAATTTTAACATAATTCATGAGACTTATGGAAACAATTATCAGATAAGAAAGCAAACTCTGGGTATGACTCAGGCCAAAGTGAAGTACTAATTTATATATTCATTTTTTTAGTATGAGAGCTGGAGTTGCAATGGGAAAGTATCAGGTAGAGAGAGATTTAAGCGACCTCCTTCCTGATACTTGTCCAGTCTAAATAAATAAATATATTCCTAAGCTGCCAAAGTTTTGTTAAGTACATAAAATGCATTATTTCAGCCTTTAGTGCCAGGTCAACTTGAGGAATGCACTGTTTCATGCAGACAGGTGTGTGTGTGCATGTATATATTGCAAAATTAGAATGTTCTGTTTAATAGAGGCTCCCATTTTTCATCTTCCTGTTACTAAATGAAAATATCTATTAGATTCTTAATTATCTTTCCTGTTTGTCTCCAAATTAGGCAACATTTCCAACAGCTGCAGTCTTCAAAAACAGAGAAGATGGAAGAAGTCATAGAGCTTTCACCTGATGGAAACTCTCTGATAAAAGCGGTCTATCAAAGCAGACTTCGTCTCACAAGGCTTTTGTTAGAAGGTGGGGCCTACATTAATGAAAGTAATGACCGTGGTGAAACCCCTTTAATGATTGCTTGTAAGACAAAGCATGTGGACCACCAGAGTGTTAGCAAAGTCAAAATGGTGAAGTACCTCCTGGAGAATAAGGCAGATCCAAACATACAGGACAAAACTGGGAAGACAGCCTTAATGCATGCTTGCTTGCAGAAGGCTGGCCCTGAAGTGGTTTCTTTACTGCTTAAAAGTGGAGCAGACATAAGTCTGCAAGACCATTCTGGCAATTCAGTTCTTGTTTACTCGGTGAATTCAGAGGACAAGGAAACCCTCAAAGTTCTCCTAGATGCTTGCAAAGCAAGAGGGAAAGAAGTCATAATCATTACGAAAGACAGGTCTCCATCTGGGAGGCAGAGAATTAAGCAGTACTTAAATGTTCCTCCTGACACTGATGAAGCTCATTCTTCAAGTTCTTGCACTTCCCCATCAGATGTAGAAATCAAAACATCTCCCTCACCACAGTCAAACTCAAAGGAGACAGAAAAGGGTCTCTTTAACTTTAAAGAACCTAATCATCCTGGAAGAAAGGAAGATGCCCCTGAACCACATTCTCCTTCAAGAAAACCCAACTTGGCACACACAGGACCTCAGATGCAGCACGTATATTCTGAACCTTGGACAAAGCCTTCCTCCTCACTTTTCGATCAGAATCAAATATCCCCTTTACAAGAAGAGCTTCAGGACATAACTCCAGAGGAAGAATTGTGTTTTAAAATCAACAGCCTGGCCCTGTCCAAGAGATTTATCACCAGACACCACAGCATTGATATAAAGGATACTCTTAATTTCTTGAAAAACTTTGAGCAAACTGCCTCAAGAAAAATGTCGTATGATGAGATAAATTCTCAGTCACTCTTTGGTGAGACTTACCATAATAGGAGTGAAGCTGCAGCAGATCAGAGTGAAGCTCCTGTAGACCAGAGTCCAGATTCCGCCCAAATGACCTTTGTTTCCACCTTGAAAAACATTGTTCAAAGAAGAAATCTGGGGGCAAATCACTACAGTTCCGATTCACAGCTAACAACTAGCTTAAGCCCTCTTACTGAAGACAGCAAATCACTTCTAGGGAAGAAAAAGCTTCTCTCCCCATCTCCATCGTTGTCACTGAGTTCCAGAGAACTGATAGAAAACATGCCTCCCAGTTTCTTGAGCAGGAGAAATCATGCCATTTTAGAGAGGCGGGGTTCAGATCACACTGCCCTGACCAGACCCTGTTTTCTTCCCCCTTTAAATGTGAACCCTCAGCCCACAATCCCTGATATCTGTAAGATTAATACAGTGGTTTCTTGTGGACAAAAAACCCTAATTCCAACAGCACCCATTTACCCCAAAGACTTCAAAAGTAGAACACTCTTGACAAGGAGGCAATCATTACAAACCGAACAGATCAAACAGCTGGTAAATTTTTAGTTGATTACTGGGGAACAGTGGCATACAACCTGTACACACTAACAAGTATTATTTTGGAATGTGAGAGTGGCTGGACTGGACTGTAGCAACACCACCCCCAACTCTTCATTGAACATCAGCCTTGAGGTTGAGCTGCAAAAAAATTTCTGGTTAGTTGCAGAGGAATACAGCAATTGCAAAATATTGTTACCTTCATTGTAGCTCTATAATAAAAGAAAACAATGAATATGGTTCTCCATTGTCTGCATAGATAATACAAACCAGAATTTTCAGATGAGGCCTTCTAGGGTTCGCAAATACTAGGCCCAGTCTCTTACAGCAAGTTTAGTAATGCCTTATCTACAGTGTGTGACTATTTTTAAACAGCTGTTACAGAATTAAATCCTATATTGTGCAACAGACAGTTCAGCTATACAATGGAAAACAACCCGGTACATAGTAGGAATGTGTTCAAGCCCATTGATTTCAATAGGTTTTGTCATGCCAAATTCTGTGCTGGATTATGCCTAGTGTCTATTATTCTTACATTAATTTATCCTCTCTTGAAAGGTTGCAAACATCTAATGTGAAGTGAATGAATTGAATTAAGGAAAAATATAAAGCTTTAGCAACAACTAGCGGGGGAGGCAGGACACGTACGGACAATAGAAAACACAACATTTTAGAAAAGTATTGTATCCAATTTATAACAGATGGAAGAGCTGCTGTAAAATCCAACAAACGTCTCCAGTTTTGTAGAGTGAATATTTTTCTGTTTAAATTTTGGAAGCTTTTGTTGTTTGTCCCTCTTGAGTATTTATTGAATACATTTTGGGGCAGAGGAGCAACCATGGAAGTAATGAAGATATACTGGTGTAATTTTACTGCATTAAACTCTAGCTTTTGCTGCTTTTTTGGTTTTTTAAATCCCCAAACACTTTCTTTCCCTCTGGCCACATTCTTGAATTTACTGTATAGGATTCGATGGATTGTGGGAATCTTTTGTGATAGATGCTTAAATAATATAGTTGTTAGGGTGAGGATTCACTATGAGAAGGAAAGTGGGAAGAAAGGGAACTCTACGTGCACCAAACAGTAATTCATTATACTTAATATGTTTCCATTAAAATCTTTTTCAGGGTGCTGCAATCAGAAAGTGTTCTCAAAGTGTTTTTTGAGAACATAAAGCATTATTGTTTTACTGTATCCCTTACACAGATTTTAATCAAAACATATTGAGCCTGTTAAATGTATTGTTTTGTGCACTTAGAGGTATCTCCTCCACCAAGTCTTGCATTTGTTCTGTCCTTTCTTTTCTCCCTTAAAGTCTCAAAGGCACTGGGGAAGACAGAGAGAAGCAGCAACAGCATGAGACAAAGGAGGGAAGGTGAGTCCCCTCCCCATTACCTTTGCTGCTGTCGTCTACCTCCTCCGAATTACCTAGCAAGCTGCTCTTTGCAATGACAACTGATTGTATGCAATCAATTCTCATGTGACTTCTCTCCAACTGTGTGTATTTGTGTGTGCATGTATGGATAATTAAAACAGGATCTTGGCAAAATTGGGCCTTATCATGGAGTGCCTGGCAGACAAGTTTCTTTGATGTGCACATTGGCAGGGACTTATGTACTCTGGGATTATGAAAAAGCTGCCACCAAAATGTCAGCTAGGGTAGAGACGAGTCAGAAGGTAATAGAAAAATGGTGAGAGAGGCAGTATTTGTTTGAGGCTGTGGGAGAGATTCCTCCCACGATCCATTGTGGGGCAGGGAGGGCTCGTCCAAGACATTTTGGCACCTGAGGCAAATCGTTAAATGGCGCTTCCCCTCCCTGCCAGGGAAGAAGAGGGAAGTGAGGATCAACATCAGGAACAAGTGGAGAATAAAGAACTACATCACTTCTGGATCCTACCATCGAGGTGGTTGCCTCACCTTGCCTCATGGGTGGACTGGCTTTGGGGATGGGAGTGTGTTAGAAAAAACTAGCAAAAACACTGGCTATAGACCTCCAGTAGTTACTGTTACCATTCAAGTCTGATAAAAGCATAATAATCTCACTTCTCTCCCCTTTGAATGCAGTTACACAGCCCGCCTGCCCCCAGTTCTGGTTTATGTAGCTTCTGGTGCCTCTAAATGGGGATGTGCATTAAAATACAAATCCAATTCAACATACCTAAAAGAGTGTCTCCACCCCCATCATTCAGCCTGGACACTGAGGTCCAGTTCTGAGGGCCTTCTGGTGGTTCCCTCACTGCAGTAAAGTTACAGGGAACCAGACAGAGGGTCTTCTTGGTAGTGGCACCTGCCCTGTGAACACCCTCCCATCAGATGTCTAAGAAATAATTACATGGCTTTCTGAAGATGGCCCTGTATTGGGAAGTTTTTAGTGTTTGATGTCACACTGTGTTTTTTTATGTTATGTTGGGAGGAGGTGCCCAGCCAGAAGGGTGGGGTATAAGTAATAAAGTCTTCTTCTTCTTCTTCTTCTTCTTCTTCTTCTTCTTCTTCTTCTTCTTCTTCTTCTTCTTCTTCTTCCTCTTCCTCTTCCTCTTCCTCTTCCTCTTCCTCTTCCTCTTCCTCTTCTTCCTCCTCGTGCAGCATAGACCTTGCTAAATTGGGGCAAGTGTTTTTTTATATTTGCTCCACATCTTTCACGTCCTACAGACATTTGCTATGAAAAGCAGCTCTGTTGTTTACTTGCATTTTATTGGAGTGGGAATGAGTGCTGATATTGTAAATGTCAGCATTAGTGTTTTGTACTGGAACAGCTCCTGTGAAACATTTATCAGATTTCTGTGATCGCTGATAACTGGCACTATGTTGTTACTTTAAAATGTTTTGTAGCTTTAATCTTTCGGTTATTTCTGATCTAATCAGAAAACAAATGTTATTGACTGAAGGCCCTGAATAATTAACAATATTCTGTTCAGGGTAGCTAGTAGTGCTTTGGCTTACTCGCTTATACTAAGACAGTAGATCCATAGTAAATAAGACAGCTATTCTATACTAATTAATATGCAGCTATACAATGTTTCTGTTACAAGCAGATTCTCATCAGTATCCAGGTTCTCACTTAGACTCTTCACCTGTTATTTCCACCAACTCCAAGGGTATCTCCAAAACGGTGCTTTACCCAGAATCCCATGCTATTTCATGTTCTTGTCTTCCAACCTCACCACCATTCTGTTTTCTTACTTCCTGTAGACGAGGAGTTATTGTGGGAATTAATATTCAAAAAAGGTTCAGGTATATATTTTCCCCCATGTCTGCCACCTCAAGAAGAACAGGGTGATCTGAGGAGGGAAGCCATGAATGAACCTCCACCCCTGGTCTCCATAGAACCCATAGCAGAAAACAACAGCACTATTAAACAAAATGGGGGAGGTTGTAAGGTTAGTGGGGCTTCTTATCCCAGACAAATCTGCTTCCTTTCCTTCCTAATAAAGTAGAGTAAAGCATTCCAGATAGTAGTGCTGAATGAATTATAAATGAGCATTTATAATTATTACTCGTTTCTCTAATGAGTTTAATAGTTTTTTATTATTGGAAAAGATGTGATAGTGCAATGCATTGTGATGTTTATAATATTTTGAGCAGGGTTCTGCCCTCCCCCCATTGTACTCCTGAATGATTGGCAATTGCCTTTGGCTAAGCAATAAAGGGGAGTTGAACCGTCAAATATCAACTGGTACTACCCAAATAGAAGATAGTAAAAATTGTATTAACTTTCCTAAGTATTTGAGGCAAATTTTAAAGCAAAGCAGCTGTCAGAGATAGGGCTGCAAATTCTAATTTGAGCCTTTATTGCACTAATTAAGACAGTTTTAATTGTTTAAATTTTTTTAAAAATTATCTGTAAATGTATTGCTTTGCTACTTTGCTGCCCTAGGTTCGTTTAGAAGGAAGGGTGTGTCAGAAATTTAATTTAAATAATAACAACCAATTAAACAATATGGGTTCAGCGTAAATAAAAGCCGTAGCAGCGTGTGTGATGGGGGGGGGGAGCTGTCCTCCTGACACCATCATTAGTGCTGCTACATGGGACTAGGGCTGAGCTGGGATGGTGCGGGTGTAACAGTGGAAGCACTGGATTACCTCTGACAACCCTTCCACTGCATCCATATGACCCAAAACATAGCAAGACTTGAGTGTAGCTAAGATGTCTAGTTACTGTGTGCACTTTTTAAAACACTGCATTCTGTGTTCTTACTTTGAAAACAAGGTTATAACAGATATCACGGCTCAATAATGCCCCCCCTTTTTTATAAAAAAGATGAAATTGGGTATATTAAAATAACTGTTGACTCCTGATATATTATGAAATGACATATGCAAATCATAAGCTTCAACGGGTATTTTTTGGAAACTACTGAGATTGGAAAATGACACCCACAGCCATTAATTTCAGTTAGGCTGACTGTTCTTCCATGGTGCGTTAATATTTGTTCACTGACATTTGCCCCATTATGCAGCCACAGATGTGAGTCAATCTGTCTTGACTTCCAGCTGTGGGTGTCATGGGCTGAGGCAGCCCTATGACTGCTGATGACACACTTGTATAGCTGTTTGCATGCTGGGCTTGAGAAGCTACTCACAGCACAAAAACATACAAATAATGCCAGACCTCATAGATACCTGCATTTGCCACCAACATTTATAAGGACACCCTAGTGCAGGCATGTCAAACCTGCGGCCCTCCAGATGTTTTGGACTACAATTCCCATCTTCCCCAACCACTGGTCCTGCTAGCTAGGGATCAAGGGAGTTGTAGGCCAAAACATCTGGAGGGCCACAGGTTTGACATGCCTGCCCTAGTGCATGGCACCCACAGTTGAAAATCAGTAAGTAATAGATAAAAGCGGTAGCTACCATGAGCAGATAGAATAAGAATGGTACTGTACTAGGAAGCTAGTGAAACTTCTGACATTGAGCAAGAATTTTCCATAAGGGGTGTACCACCAAACCCGGTGCCCAACCCAAATAAAAGCATTTGGTCTGGGAGGAAAACTCAGTAGAGTCTCATAACCCCTCTTAAAATTTAGCAACTTAATTTTTACATTCACCTGGTAAGTTCCATATTACATCTCAGAAAGATGAATATAGACTTGAGATCATTTCTGTTGCACCTACTTGGTTTTGGAATATGCAGCCCAAGCTTTCCAAGAAACAGGATTCTGAGAAAATATTGACCAGGCCCCCTAAGTTGCCTTGCAAACACACAAAACAGTACCCTCCTCAAAATGAACATCTTTGTTATAATCTATATTTTTCATAATCAAGGTAGGAACATATGCACAGAAATTTATTTTTGTTTGGGAAGTTATTTTATATGTGAAGCAGTCTTAAATAATTACTCCATTTGTAGTTTGTGTTTTTTCTCTCACTAATAGAATAGATCACGTTGATCTAATCATGATAAGTAAATGTTTTCATGTCATACCAGTTGCCTCATTTGAGGGCTGCTATCCTGCAAGTTCTCCAGATGCACAATATGTGTAGATAGGCAATCTTACCCCTGGTGTCCACATGTTGAGTAGATTGTTGCAACGGAGACTACCTGATTAGGGTTTTATTTGAGCAAGGACCTGACATGTGTACAACTACAGCACATGGGCTCCTTTTAAAATGGTCTGCTGAATGTGTGGACAATGGGGCAACTTTACCTTTCCCCTTCATGAACGTATCATAGAGTGCTTGAAGTAAACATCTCTTTGGTCGGTCCCCCCCATATTGTACAATATTTATATACTTGTATCTGATAAATTTTGTAAAATAACTTCCTTACAGAGACTGAAATGTAGTACCAGTAGCCTTCAGGAAACCTTCTCATGCTTTTATTTATGAGTATGTAATTAATTTTTTTATAAATTGAAAATTGTATATCCTTTTGAATTGTTTGATGTTTTGGGATAAACCTGTAATTCCACATGTAAATCATGTATCTACCGTGTTTCTCTGAAAATAAGACACCGTCTTATATTTATTTTTCCTCAAAAGCCCCCACTATGGCTTATTTTCAGGGGATGTCTTATCTTTTTTAATTAAGTATGGTACAGTTTAACCTACAAGGCTTATTGTAGGTTTAACCTACAATGGCTTATATTCCTTGAATGCTTAAAAATCCTGCTATGGCTTATTTTATGGCTACGTCTTATTTTCGGAGAAACAGGGTAATACGAATTCATACATGGGTTCTCTACTGCCTAACCACCGCCCCGCCCCCCACATTTATGTAGACGTATGTGCATTTCAAATGGATAGGTATATGTTTAAGAGAAAAGAGCTTACCTTGACTCATTCCAGTCTGCTCCCTGAACACTGTAAACAAATGCAAATGTGGGCAGTTCAATGTCATCCAAGGGTTTGACATTTCAGGTTACAAGAAAAAGGATTAAGGGAATAATGAGTTTTCCAATATCAAAACCACTGTCATAAAAAGACAGTGAAAGAAAGAGAAATTCACCTTGCAGTGAAGCAAATGTAGTTTGGAAATTGCCACAGAATTTATCAAATGCATTTCAAAATGAAACAGTATGAGTTCCCTTTTCAGTTGTGATTGAGTCTAAGCTTCAAAACCCATCCAGAATTTTAAAATGTAATGGGGAATTAGTTTAGCATATTCCTTAATGCTCACACTGTGGATTTCCTTACATTGTATACAGGCAAGCTGAGCAATATATGGAAAGAATGCGACTATTGAGACAAACAAAGATTCAAAACTAGATCTTTTGGAATGGTTTTCCTTGATGACCTGAGCATGATGCTAATCTGGCAAGATTTAGTTCTATACATGTTACAGCTATAATCTATCTATCAATCTATCATCTATCTGATTTTATCCTCATAGAATCAGATAGTTGATGTCATACCAGTTTAAGCAAAATGTAATGACTTCTCACAGAAGCTGATGTATTGGCAATCCTGCCAATATAGAATCCAAAATGCACTGAATTAATTCATAGGTTGAAAACAAAGCAACAGTGGTGTTGCTTCCACTGCAAAACTATTTCCCACTACAGTGGTAACTCGGTTAAAGAACAGCCTTGTTTACAAACTTTTTGGTTTACGAACTCCGCAAAACCAGTAGTGTCCTGGTTTGCAAACTTTACCTTGGTTTGCAAACAGAAGCCGAACGGTGGAAGGGCACTGGTGGCGAGAGGACTCGTTACGGAAAGCGTGCCTCAATTTAACAACAGTTTCGGTTTAAGAACGGATTCCGGAATGGATAAAGTTCGTAAACCGAGGTACCACTGTACAACCATTTCTTTGTGCAGTCTGGCAATTTCTCTAAGCTTTTGTTATACTCCTCTATGCCTTAGGTTGTAACTTGTAACTTTTTATGAAATGATATATTCTACAGACATGAGATACATTTTAGTTTTCTATTTACAGCGGACTGTGACAAAAACAATTTCCCGTTTTCCACCTACCAAAGAGCTGGTGTGATTTGCCTACTTACAGTAATATTTTAAAAATATCTTCCCAAGTTTGGTGGGATCATTGTATGTTCATTCTTCCCAGAAGCCTTTGGGCCAACCTAAAACCTGCATTGCACCTAGCAGAGCCTAATCATAATATCTGCTACCTCCTCCAACCACCACGGCTGTCCAATGGGACCTGGGCCAAATCAGTGTGCGCCCCATCCCATTGCCTTCATCTCCCCACTGTCTCTGCCCACTTTCTCTATGTGACAATAGACGTGGTGGCCCTCCTCCTACCACCACCACCCTGGCTTTTCCTCATTATGCTGCTGCTTTAGTGGTGACAGCTTCTCCCCTTCCTCTCCTCACTGGCTCATTTCTTTCTTTCTTTTTGTGCACCTGCACTGGCTCCCTCGGCCAATAACGCGAGATGAGCGCTGCAACCCCAGAGTCGGTCACGACTGGACCTAATGGTCAGGGGTCCCTTTACCTTTACCCTCCCTGCCATGCTCCAGGAAAGGAGGTGGAGAGCTTTCTGGGGTGGGAATTAGAAGGGCCAGTCAGGAACTGAGCTGCTGGCCATCGTTGCAGGTGTTGGGTGTGGGGGGAGGGGAATGCGGGGCATTAGGTGGTTGTCCCTAAGGAAAAACCCCAGCACCGTTCCTTGGGCACAGTTCTGCCTGCATTCTGTCTTGAGTCTGTGACTGGACACAGATTCTATGGCTCCACCACCAGCCAATTTCTCTCAGCCATCTCCATTTGTTTACAACGACCTGAAAAAGAGGTCAGAATAATTTGAAAGCTTGCACACTGTTTGGTGACATTTTGGTTAGCCTAAAAAAAGGTATTGCCCTAATATGAATTTTGAAAGGTTATTCTTTACTTAAAGATCCTTAAATGTTCATGAATTAGAATCTACTTCTGATAAAGTGAACTCTTATCCTCCAAAGCTTATGCCATGATTAGTTTACTAGTCTATGAAGTTCCACAGAACTTAGCTTCTAAAAGTCTTGTGTTGGGAAGCTTTCTTGCATTTGTCAGCTTATCAAAGTAACAGCCAAACTTTCTAAATCTAACTCCCACAAGTTATTTGTATAATTTTGCTTTAAATGTTAATAAAGTTATTACAGAAATAAGTAGCTGTCTTTTAACAATGTAGGAGAAACTGTATCGAAGACATACTGGTAATTTCAAAAACAGTTTTATTGAGTCTGAGGAAAGAGATTTCTGCAACATCAAATCATTTTAGAACGATTACAGTTTCATTTATGTATTTTCTAGTGCACACAAATGCTAGTAATATAAAGCAAATAACATGCACCCATAAGGATAACATTCTTCAGTTTCCAAGCACAACAGCCCAGCTTTGTATGGGAGCTCTTTGAGATAACATAAAGTAGGTTTATGGAAAGTACAGAAATAAATCTACTCAAACTGTAACCAAAGGCTCTGTGATTACAAATAGATGGATAATGAAGAAAACACAATAAGCTTAACATCCAGGTAAGAAAAAAATATGGCATTTTAAGTGGATGGATGTTAATTTGCCTTCTGTAAAAATATAAAAAGCATGGAACCTGAGCGTTGAAGACTAAAAGGGAATACATACTTAAGAATTACCGTATGTACTGAAGTGGCAGTTGCTTTCAATGAAACATAATTTGAAGCAGAATCAAACTAAAACCAGATGATGTTGCTGCTAGTTGGAGTTGAGGCTAAGTGCTGCTGTTTTTATAATGGATGTATGATTTTGTTTTGTTTTTAGATTATAGTACTGTTTATACTGTATGTTGTGCTGTAAACTGCCCTTTGCTCCAGTCGGAAGAGCTGGGTACAAAAACTCTGAAATAAATAATAGAATGAATAAAAATACTTGTTGTAGTTTCATTGTAATGCTAAGTCAAACCTCAGTTTGCGACCACCTCTGTTTGCGACCACTTCGGTTTCCGACCACCACGGACCTGGAAGTGTTTACATCCGGGTTCCACGGTGCTCGGATGCGCAGAAGCGATCTGCGCAGCGTGTGCGCGCGCAGAAGTGCTCTGCACATGCGCAGAAGCGTGCCTTCGGCGAACGACCAATTCGGGGAGCGACCGCCTCCACGGAACGGATTGCGGTCACAAACCAAGGTACCACTGTATGATGTTTATCAAATGCTGCAGCCTAGTATGTAAGAGATTAAGTATGCCAACTCTTGATTCAAATGCAGATAGACTTGCATTGACACTCGCAGGGTGATTTTTAAAATGTTTCCGCACTCAGGTCAAAAAAATATACCTTTTGCTTTTATGAGTAAGAAATGCTACTGCCCAATCATAGCTACTCTAAAATCCTGGATATCTTAATTATTTTTGAGAGGTAGGAATCATTTCTCTGTTTAACTGAACAGATCCACTTTCTTAAATGTTAGTCAATGCTGTAACTATCCCCTTTCCTGACAGCAGCCAACAGCAAAGTTAGGAAGAAAAATGTATCTTTCGGGGGCGAGGGAGACCAGGCAATAATTTCCCACATGTGCTTGATAAACTGAATGACAAATAGACTACCTTATGTTGCTTTAGAGGGGCTTTTATGGGGTGAGTAAGAGTTTTATTCATCAGTTAATTTTATTAATCTGACGAAATAGGCTTGCACTATAGTAGTTCTACCTGCTCCATCACTCTTTTCAGTGCACTAGGTGAGTATTGCAGAATTAACAATGCTGGCTGTAAGACCTTCAGGTGTGTTTCCATGGGTGAGAACCTACATGGGTATATTATAGCGTTCCACTTTAGGCAATGGATCATATATACAATGAGAGTTAACATGAAGGGAAGTATAGCAGTCAGTGGATTTCCAGTATATTACACCTTCGTGTGTCCATGGGATAGTGGCACTATGGTATCCAGAACGGTAACATTTTTGCATAGATTAGGTCAGAGATGGGGAACTTGTGGTCCTCCAAATATTTTGTTTGATTTCCAATTCCCTTCAGCGCAGCAAGCATGACCAGTGGTCAGGTAATATGGGAGTTAGAGTACAACTACTTTTGGAAAGACATAGTAAAAGTTCTATTTAATGCTCAGGTGTAACTCTCTCAACTCCCATACCATCCCAAGAATTCCCAACCCCCAGAAGCAGATTGGGTGAGCAAGGAGCACTGCAAAGAGAAGCGGAATATGGAAAAGCCCCATTCCATAAACATGAACTCTGATCACAGTCTGTTCTCTTTATGTCACAATTTGCATTCCTATGGCCTTTCTAAATTCAGACTTTTGTGGTTCTAAGATATCATAAAAAACTCTACTTTTATCAAAGCTATCTCTGATGAAGAGCAGATCTTCTACGGAATAGTCATCATGTTTTCCTGTCCAAATTGTCAGAGTGTATCTGGAATGAAAGTCAACAAAACTTCAGTTTAATTTTATAGACGTCTACATAAAACTTAAGCAAATAACATTAATATTAAAATTTAAGATAGGCAGAATCCATTAAAATGATATAAGTGTCTCTGCTAATATTTTCTCAACATCATTGCACAGCTCCTTCCTCTAGCACACCAGCATCTTAGTTGACGTGCATTAAGTCCAAGTTCCTTTTTATGTCCAAACTGGGGAATTCCAACAATGTCAGAAAAATATACCAGGTATTTTTTGGCATTTATTGAAGTTGCCTTATACAATCATTCCATTCTGTCAACAGTTTTTAAGCATATGTGCACAAGCTCATTGCTTTTTTCTCAAGTATGTCCATCTTTAGTAATACCAACACAAGAAGCTGCCTTATGCCAAGTCTGCCCCTTCGTCCATCTAGCCTACTGTCTACACTCACTCTCCAGGGTTTCGGATGGGGGCAATTTTCAGCTCTACCTTGAGAAACCAGGGGTTGAACCCAAGACCTTCTGCATGCAAAGCAGATGCTCTACAACTGAGCCACGGCCCTTCTCTTTAATACTTAAATGCTGGACTATATACCTGACACACTGATTTAAAAATGAATGGGTACTTAACTAGCATTAATGCTAAGCTATTGTTGTGCAGAGGCTTTCCATTCAGTTCTATGATGGAGAAATGCTCAATGGACAATGAACATCCTGTTACATGCCATCCCAATCTACCAGTTGGTCTCCAATCTCCAAATCAACTGACTGATGTTAACTATACCTGTTTGATTGCTGTAATAACCACAGTAGTTCTGTTATTGACTGACGAACCAAAGCAGCTCGAACAGGAAATGTTATTGGCTGAGTAAGATCTCTACATATCTTGGCCATCTCTTGCACCATTGCTAAACTATAGCCTAAAAAAATAACAAAACACATAATTCATTCAAGCACTTATTCTGCCATCTCAGCAGCATGTGTGGGTTTTTTAAAGTTACAACCACAAAATATTAATGATCAGAAATCATTTTTCAGGAACTAGGCACCAGGGGAAGAGACAATGAGCACCAAGCTGTGGAAAGGGATCAGAAATCTTAAAGTCAAACTCAAATTCCTGTTGGCTTTGGAGCATACAAACCTAGAACATTTATTTTCAAATAGCTGGGAAAACAGGTTTCATAATGTGCTGTGTGCACAGGCATATGGAAGATAAGGGTCCTGGATTTTAACATGACCCAGGCACACTTCACATGTTACAGTAATTCACAATAAGTTTCTTTCACTTAATTGAAGTGGGCAGCTCTGCATGCTCATTCTTTTGTACACACAGAGCAGCTTTCCTAATTTTATTTAATGGGGGAAAAGAATCACAGCATCAGAGGTCCCAAACCTGAAAGAAGCAGATAGACAACTAGGATGACCAAATACAAAGAAACACAAATTTAAATTTAAAATATAAACTATGGCAATGATAACAGCTTGACATAATTTCCTAGAATGCATACTGTTAGGTAAATTAACTGCATGATATTGTATCTTGCAATAGTATTAGGTGGATTAATTCTTGCATAGCATTCCAATATTTATTCTTACCTTTATTGCATTTTAGATTAATCCCCCCCGTTGTCCATCCTAATGACAAAGTTACATCTGGAAAAAATGATATCACAGTGTCTAGAAACCCCTTTGCATCTACTACACAATTACTTCCATTTGGTCCAAGAAGAATGTCTGCATTAATCCAAACCGGTTGCCTGAGTTTTATGTCTCCAAGAAGCTTCATTGATGGATTAACAGCTGCTAGGCTGTAAAGACAGAACAACAAGTAACCTGATAACATCTTCCTAGTCTTATCTGTAACACTTGGATTGATTAATATAATGCTCTTTATTGTCAGCTTCTAAAGATTCTTACACCATGAAATTCCAGCTCAGCAAATTAACCATGATAACACAGACTGTAAAGTGATTAATACTTTTGTACCACATACATGTTAAATTAAACATCATTAAATAGTGTGATGCTTTATGGTTCGAGCTCTATTCTAATATCTATAACAGCTGCATTGCAACATCATATATTTTAGCTGCATGTGACCATTTCTTAATGTTTTGTTGATCTTGCTTTTATCTCTAATTTTAGTTTTTGTAAGCTGCCTTGTTGTACTGTATTGAAGAAGCAGGATAAGGTATAAATTATATTAAAAGAAAATGCAATGGACTAATCCTAAAACTCAGCAATGGCCAGAGGATTGGAGAAGATCAGTCTATATCCCAATTCCAAAGAAGGGCAGTGCCAAAGAATGCTGCAACTACCGCACAATTGCATTCATTTCACACGCTAGCAAGGTTATGCTTAAAATTCTACAAGGCAGGCTTAGGCAGTATGTGGACTGAGAACTCCCAGAAGTGCAAGCTGGATTTTGAAGGGGCAGAGGAACCAGAGACCAAATAGCAAACATGCGCTGGATTATGGAGAAAGCTAGAGAGCTCCAGAAAAACGTCTACTTCTGCTTCATTGGCTATGCAAAAGCCTTTGACTGTGTCGACCACAGCAAACTATGGAAATGGGAGTGCCTGATCACCTCATCTGTGATCAGAAATGGGAGTGCCTGATCACCTCATCTGTCTCCTGAGAAATCTCTATGGGGGACAAGAAGCTACAGTTAGAACTGGATATGGAACAACTGATTGGTTTAAAATTGGGAAAGGAGTACGACAAGGTTGTATATTGTCTCCCTGTTTATTTAACTTACTGTATACGCAGAATTCATCATGCGAAAGGCTGGACTAGATGAATCCCAAGCAGGAATTAAGATTGCCGGAAGAAATATCAACAACCTCAGATATGCAGATGACACAACCTTGATGGCAGAAAGTGAGGAGGAATTAAAGAACCTTTTAATGAGGGTGAAAGAGGAGAGCGCAAAATATGGTCTGAAGCTCAACATCAAAAAAACCAAGATCATGGCCACTGGTCCCATCAGCTCCTGGCAAATAGAAGGGGAAGAAATGGAGGCAGTGAGAGATTTTACTTTCTTGGGCTCCTTGATCACTGCAGATGGTGACAGCAGTCACGAAATTAAAAGACGCCTGCTTCTTGGGAGAAAAGCAATGACAAACCTAGACAGCATCTTAAAAAGCAGAGACATCACCTTGCCTACAAAGGTCCGTATAGTTAAAGCTATGGTTTTCCCAGTAGTGATGTATGGAAGTGAGAGCTGGACCATAAAGAAGGCTGATCGCCGAAGAATTGATGCTTTTGAATTATGGTGCTGGAGGAGACTCTTGAGAGTCCCATGGACTGCAAGAAGATCAAACCTATCCATTCTTAAGGAAATCAGCCCTGAGTGCTCACTGGAAGGACAGATCGTGAAGCTGAGGCTCCAATACTTTGGCCACCTCATGAGAAGAGAAGACTCCCTGGAAAAGACCCTGATGTTGGGAAAGATTGAGGGCACTAGGAGAAGGGGACGACAGAGGACGAGATGGTTGGACAGTGTTCTCTAAACTACGAACATGAGTTTGACCAAACTGCGGGAGGCAGTGCAAGACAGGCGTGCTCTGGTCCATGGGGTCACGAAGAGTCGGACACGACTAAACGACTAAACAACAACAACAATCCTAAGGTTGTAGATCACATGAAAGTGGGAAAGGCGGGAACTGAGGAATTTTTCAGGGGGAAATGTTTAACCTAAGCAAAATGCTTTCTTTTATTGTATCCTAAAATGCTTTAAAACTTAGAGATAATAACAGGTTTGCTCTTGCCTATATCTAATGTTATACCGGTAATTACTGTTAAGACAGAACTGTAGAATTGTACTCATAGTTTACTGGGAAGACAGTCTCACTAAGTCTCACTAAGCTCAATGGAACTTACTTCTTAGTAAGCATGTGTGCATTTAGGACAGCACCCTTAATCTTGCAAACATTTATCTATATATATTCCAAATACCTTTTAAAATCAAGCTTGATGCCCTTGCTAGTGTTTTTAATTTCATTCAGCCATTCCTTTAATGTGTTATCACTACTGGTTTCAGGTGGATGAGCCATGATGGGCTCACCACTTCCCTCTTCTTCACAGAGAAGGACATCAGCCTCTATCATGTGAGCTGGACCTGTTTGTTTACAAAAATATGAACAGAAAAAGGTAAAACAATAAGTGTTGTGACATTTAAATTTGTCATGGATAAATTGTATTGCTATCCAACATTTATGTTAGATCACTTAAGAGTCAGTTTAATCCGCTTGAAGAAGATCACTAGACACAGACAGTGGAAACATAGATTCATCATATCTCTGCTCACAAAGCTCATCTGGGAGGCTTGGGGAAACCAGGACTATTGCATTCACCTAGATAGACTTGTCAGTGTTATTTTAAATATATTCATAAATACACATATTTCCTAATCACACTGTAGAGCAGGGTTGTTTGCTGGAATAGAAGTATCTAGCTTAAAACATGAAGCTTAAGAATATTTGCTTTAAAGAACAGTTGACAAGTTAATTTGTGAGTGGGCAGTAAATTGAAAGGCACACTAATTGCATTCTTCTCCTTATTTTGTACTCCACAGAAGCTACTTAATTAATTTCTCATGTTTGTGCTTTTTAAGGCAAACAACATAGGCTCCAGTTCTATCAATATCTACTCCGAAGCAAATCCCATTGGAATAAATGGGGCCTAGTCCCAGGTAAATGGGATTAGGGTTATAGACTTACAGTACAATTCCAACCCAGGATCTGCCAAAATGAACAAATTTGGATTTGGCAAATCTTGAATGCAGCTGGGGCTATGCTGGAGCAAGTCCCTCAACCTTGCTCAACTGGGACTCAGCCAGAACTTAAACTGGTGTAATTTAAAATGGTATAAGTCCCCACAAAAAGGGAGTTCTGAAGTAGGGCAGGACAAGAAGAGACTTGCACCTATTCCAAACTTATTTCATCTCTCGCACAAAGTCTCCCATTATATTATTGTGGAGAAGGTGGCAAAATGTGGATTGGACAAGGTAACTGCTAGGTGGACTTGGAGCTGGTTGACTGACCAAACCCAGAAAGTGCTCACTACTGGTTCCTCAACATCCTGGGAAAAGTGACAAGTGAGGTGCTGCAGGGTTCTGTCCTGGGTGCGTTGTTCTTCAACATCTTTATAAATGACTTGGATGAAGGTATTGAGGGGATGCTAATCAAATATGCAGATAACACCAAAATGGGAGGGGTAACTAATGTTGCAGGACAGAATCAGGATTCAAAATGAGCTTAACAGATTGGCCCAAACTAAGGGACAAATACAAGGTTCTACACTTGGGCAGGAAGAGCCAGATAAGATGGGGCGCACCTGGTTTGCATGTGAAAATGATCTAGGGGTTTTAGTAGGCCCCAAACTTAACATGAGTCCACAGTGTGATGTAGCAGCAAAAAAGCTATTGCTATTATTGGCAATAACAGTTACAGTGTCCTGATCAAGGGAAGTAATAGTCCCGCTCTATTCTGCCTTGGTCACACACCTGGAGTACTGTGTCCAGTTATTGGAGCCACAATTTAAGGAGGATATTGACAAGCTAGAACATGTCCAGATCAGGGCAACCAAGATGTTGAAGTGCTTGGAAACCAAGCATAATGAAAAATGGTTGAGGCCATTTGGTATGTTTAGCCTGGTAAAGAGGGACTTAGAGAAGATATGCTAGCCATCTTCAAATATCTAATATCCCTGGTTTCTTTCTCACCTTAACCAATTTCCAGTGTGTGCGCTGCTGCATGTTTATCCCAGAGAGCAAAAGCCATTGACGTAAGTGCTGCTTACTTCTGAGTAAAGTGTGTAACCTCCAAGTTACACTTTCTGCTGGCACCTTGTCAGAGTAATGAAAAGGGAAGTGAGGTATTCTCAGAAGTTCCTGCCTCTGGCGTGCCAGATTTAGGCTGCAGTCCTGTGTACCCAGTTTCCTCAGAGTAAGCCCCATTGAACTTGGTAGTCTACTTGTGAGTAGACATTTATAAGATTTGCTGTTAAGCCCCCAGTTTAATAATTGTGATTATTTAATTACATCATGCTTTCTTTCTGGAGATGGGGGCACCAATATATCTCCTTGCCAAGGGCTCAAGGGAACCTAGGTACGCCTCTACCTATAGCCGAGCTGGTAGGATACCTGTGGCCCCTTCTTAATGTTGCTGGACTTCAGCTCCCATCAGCCCCAGTTACCATGGCCAATGGGATGACAAGAGGTATACTCTAGCAACATCTTGAAGGACATTAGTTTTCCACCACTGCTGTCACATACCTAGACTGGGGGTTCATATATTTTACCACTATCACTCCATGCAGTCTCTTCTTCGCTGTTTAGGATGGGCTCATGCCATAAGGTTCTCTGCCTTTCCCATCTTGGAAATTTGCTTAAAGGGTGATATATAATAAATAATTGCAGCCACAATGGAATGCCTTTGGGAAATGTGTCATAAAGCTTATGATGCACTCATATTTTCACATATTGTCTCCAAACGTAAGGGCTAGAAATGCATTTCTGAAGTGGCATGACTACCAGGCAACTGAGTAGCTCTCTGATTTGATGATTACAAAAGAAACAAACTATTCTTCTAACAAACCACATGCAATGCTCTGGTAGTTCAACTCTGGCCTCAGAAGTGCTTCCATGTTACATTGTAAAACTAAAATAAACCGCTTTTATCATATTCTCAGTTAACAGTTGGTCTGTTTTCAAATACTGTATTGTCCAGCAAATACTTACTCTGCATCGCCTCTGTCATTTGTAACTTATTATTTGCTCTATGGTACCAGATGATTTCAGCTCCATCTCTTGTTTTAATTTGTTTGGCATTCAGGAAATAATCCAATATATTTTCACTCCAAGACCCTATGTTGAGAACATTGGAGGGAATAAATGTCAATGTTAGACAGCTTACAAAAGCTTATTAAGCCATGTGTGTGTGGGAATAGAGACAACTAATGTGAAACAGAAATAATATCTAGCATTAAAGTAGGAATAAAATAAGCTATTACTGACAATACAGGGAAGATTTGAACACAAATGCTAATCAGTCAGTCCTTCATTTTATTTGTATGTCACCTTTCCAAACTTAAAACCACACTCAAGGCTGCTTACAACATATTAAAAAACCACATAATTACAAACAACAGTAGTTGTAAACAATATAAAAAATAACATCAATAGCAGCAACTACCCCACACCTCAATGAAAGCCCCTAAACACTATGCCAGCCCAAGAATTCAGCAGCTTTTGTAGTCAGTCAGGGCCTCGCCCTCCCAGGCCAAGTGGGGAAAGACCTGCAAGGCAGAGAGCAGGGTCTTCTAGGAATCACAGTCAAGTGGAACTTCTGAAGGGGAAGGGCTACAGCTCAGTGCACAGCATCTGCTTTGCATGCAGAAGGTCCCAGGTGTAATCCTTGGCATCTCCAGGTAGAGTGCCATGCCTAAAGTATTAGAGAGTTACTGCTAGTCTAGGGTTAGCAGATGTCCCCGTTTCCTGGGGATGGTCCCTGGATTTGCGAATAAGTCCCCGGACAAATTCCATCCCCAGAATGTCCTCAGATTTCATTTAATGTCCCCAGGAAATGCAGCAGCGGCAGTCTCAGCAGCCCAGAGCAGTTGGCTCTGGCTGGCTTCAGGAGCTGCTCGGAAGTCCCCATATGATGGTGGTGCAGGGGCTCTAAGCTGCAGCTTCCAGGCTGCCTCCACCTTCCCTGACCCCAGCAACTAAGCTGTGAAGGGAGGATTCACGCTGCCTATCGGAGCAGCCTCCCAACTCCTACTTGTGTGCAAGCAGGTGCGGGGCAGGGATCTCTCAGCTGTGAAGGGAGGCTTCATGCTGCCTATCAGAGCTTGTGTGCAAGCAGGAGGAGGCAGGGATCTCTCAGTTAGGCAACCGGGAAGCCTCCCTTCCCAGCCGAGGGATCCCTGTCCCCTCCCGCAAGTAGGAATGGGATTGGGGCTGCTCTGAAAGGCAGTGTGAAACCTCGCTTCCCATCTGAGGGATCCCCACCCCTTCTTGCTTGCATGCAAGTAGGAGTGGGATTGGGGCTGCCCACCGCCCACTGCTTCCCCACCACCAAAGAAGCAACATCTCAGGGGCTGCCCAGGCTCATGGAGAAAGGAGATAGAAGCCTCGGAGGAAGGGGAAACGTGGCGGTTGAGGTCAAGGCGGCGGCCACCCTCTGCCACCGCCATCGCTGCAGCATCAATGTCCGAATGTGTATTTGTTTGTTTGTTTAAAGCAGGGGTCAGCAAACTTTTTTAGCAGGGGGCCGGTCCCCTGTCCCTCAGAACTTGTAGGGGGCCGGACTATATTTCGAAAAATATATATGAATTCCTATGCCCCCAAATAACCCAGAGATGCATTTTCAATAAAAGGACACATTCTACTCATGTAAAAACATGCTGATTCCCGGGCCATCCGTGGGTCAGATTTAGAAGGTGATTGGGCCGCATCTGGCCCCCGGGCCTTAGTTTGGGGACCCTGGTTTAAAGTGTCCCCGGATTAATTGAAAAAACAAAATAAAACTGGTAACCGTATGCTAGTCAGTGTAGATGATACTGAGATGTCCCAATGTGTGGAAATTAACAACAACAAGAAGTAGTTATTATTTGTACCCCACTCATCTTACTGAGTTTCCCCAACCACTCTGGGCGGCTTCCAACCTATATAAAAGCATAATAAAACATCAAACATCATCATCATCAAATTTATACCCCTTCCATCTGGGATATAAAAACTTCCCTATACTTTACAGGGTTGCCTTCAGATGTCTTCTAAAAGTTGTATAGTTATTTAACTCCTTTAAATCTGATGGGAGAGCATTCCATAGGGTGGGCACCATGGGCGTACCCAGGATCAAAACTAGGGGGGGCAAGGGGAGGGGCCAAGGCACGGAAGGGGAGGGGCCACAAAGTGGGCGGGAACGGCGAACTCGCGCTCCGCCGGGCTGTGCCCCTCCCTAGAAGCAGGGCTGGTGGGCGGAGGCGGAGCCCAGCCCAGAGGAGCGCGAGTTCAGCGTTCCCGCCCGCCGCGCCACGCTCTCTGGTTCCCCGCCGCGCTTGGCCTTGCCTGAGGGCGCGACGGGGAGCTGGAGGGAGGGTGCAGCGCGGCGGGCGGGAACGGTGAACTCGCGCTCCGCCGGGCTGTGCCCCTCCCTAGAAGCAGGGCTGGTGGGCAGAGGCGGAGCCCAGCCCAGCGGAGCCCGAGTTCGGCGTTCCCGCCCACCGCGCCGCGCTCCCTGGTTCCCCGCCGCGCTTGGCCTTGCCTGAGGGCGCGCTGGGGAGCTGGAGGGAGGGTGCGGCGCGGCGGGAATGGCGAACTCGCGCTCCGCCGGGCTGTGCTCCGCCTCTGCCCACCAGCCCTGCTTCTAGAGTAGGGCAGCTGCCCTAACTTGCCCCGTGGTGGGTACGCCCTTGGTGGGCACCACTACCTAGAAGGCCCAGTGTAGCACTACATGAGGTATGTGTGCATGGAACAAGAGATCCATCAGCCATCCAGATCAGAAGTTGTAAGAGATTAATCTAATCCAGTAAGTGGTAGGTTTTGCTTTTGTGGAGAGAGGCATGGGTTTGTCAACAAATGGAATCGGGTTATGCTTTAAGGCAGTGGTTTTCAACCCATGTGCTGTGGCACCCTGGGGTACTTTGAATGATTAGGAGTGCCCTGGGCAACACTGGCCTCTGCCCCTCTTTCTTTCTTTCTTTCTTTCTTTCTTTCTTTCTTTTCTTTATTTCTCTCCCTCCTTCCTCTGATGCCCTATCATGTCTCTGCCTCCCAAAGGCTTGCACAGTTGTTTGTTACAGCAGCCCTGGCTACAAGCTCTACAGGTGAATGGTGCCTCTGGAGCTGGCCAGGGGGTGCTGGTTGCCAGGAGCTGAGGCAGCCTTGGAGTGAGCAAGCAAGCGAGCAAGGGACAGCAGCCAGACAGTTTGCCAGCCCTTGTTGTTGGAAATGGACAGACCAGTGGAAGGCCAGGCAGGCAGGCAAGCAGGCAGTGTGTTTGGCCTTTTTTGTGCTTGCCGTGTGCAAGGCCTACCTGGGAGCTTAGTATCCAGTGCTGAAGGAGAGCCTTTCCACCATGCATGCCTGGCAATGCCTGCTGCTGCCACTGCTACCTCCCAAGGTAAGATGCTGATCTCATATTCAACTTTGGCCAGTCTCCACTGGGCCACTAAGGATGGGGGCATCCTCTTCCCAGGCTGCTGTGGAACAGTGTGAGGAGGCACCTCTCTTCGGAACGGGGGGGGGGCAGCTCAGAGACCAGGGGTGACAGCAGTGGCTGCCCAGAGGACTCCCAAGGAGAGGAAGCTGAGGGAATAGTCCACAAAGGAGGGTGTTCGAAAAAGTGTCAGAGCTGCCAGCTCTGCAGGCAAGGGGTGACATACCGGTAACTGGGCTTCTGAACCCCACAGGGACACCACAGAAAGTATGTAGTTGGTCAAGGGAGCCGTGGACTCAAAAAGGTTGAAAATATCTGCTTTAAGGATTTCTTTTTCTGAAACAAAATTGCTCTTCAGTCATACCTGCTCTTCAGTTTCATATAATAAAAAAGCTGCAAGAGCATTAGCAACATAGCCCTCAAAACAAGTCAATAATTTTAAGAGGTGGTAATGTGTTTCATTTCTGAAGACACTCCATTTCTTTCTCTGCCTGTGTTTCAATTAAACTATCTGACACGGGGTCTTGTATGTAACATTGCAGCAATTGCTTCTCTGATTAGAAAAACAGCATCCTCTTGATTTATTCCTCTCTAATAATTGAAATAGCATTTTTTCAGTCTTCCAGTCAAATCTCCACAACAGATGTTACACTTACCCACACAAGTTGACCACAGAGGTGAGCAGTGATTTAGGTATGGAGAACAAAAGGTTAATATTTGCACCAGCACACCTGCCCTGCTTGTCATTCTAGCAGGTGCACCCAAGAAGCAACCAACCAAGCATGTGCATGCAAAAAAAGGAGAAAGAGAAACCACAATGCATGGTGGCTGGAAGGAAATCTTCACTCAAAAACATTTATAAGTTTCTATTTCAGCCTTTCCCAATCTGCTGCCCTCCAAATGTTATTGGACTATAACCCTCAACATCACTTTGGGGAAGTGCCATAGCTCACTGGCAAGTTCCAGGTTCAATCCTGGGAATGTCCTGTCTGAAACCCTAGAGCACCAGTCAGTAGTACTGGATAGATCAGGTGTCTGACCTTGGCTTTATTTATATCCCACCTTTTGTCCAAGGAGCTCAAGGCGACATACATACTTATCCTCCCCATTTTATCAGGCTCAGACAGAGTGGCCCCAAGGTCGCCCAGTGAACTTCAATCGCCCAGTCAGAATTTGAACCCTGATCTCCTGGGTCCTGGCCCAGCGCTCTAACCACTATACCACTCTGTCTCCCCTATATACCTAACTATACCACACTGCCTCCCCTATATACCTATTTTACGTTTGCTGGGCCTAATGGAAATCTGCGTCCAGAATACCTGCAGGTTAACAAGCAGGAGGAAAGACTGCCCTAGTTCAACCCTCATTACTATGGCTTTTTTCATGTTTCAAAATGGACACCATCAGCCGTTGCTTCCCTTCTCTCTCAGGGGCTTCATGCTGTTTCTTTTTGTACCGGATGCGAATGCTTTACTTTACTTTGTACATCATGGGTGTGCGGAGGTCAGACCTTTGGGAATCTCCTTTGGCTTCCCCCCCCCTACTAGAAACCCCCTCAAAATCCGAAATACTTGCACTTCCCACTGAGGACCTTGGGAGTTTTTTCCATACAGAAATACAGTAAAGGTTTCTGGCTACAACGCCCCCTCCCCCTCCCTTCCTCGGCCGCGCTTTCCCCCAGAAAATTTCATCAGTAAAATGGAAAGGAGGGTGATTTTAGTTGTTATTAAATAATTGGGAGCCAGATGGCAGCCTGCCTGCGCTCAACCGAGCGGAACCAACCCGGCTATGAGGAAGGAAGAAGGGGCTGGAGCCTCTCTCTCTCCGCCCCCCGCCCCCCACTCAGCTCCAGCGAGCGCGGAAGACTCTCCACGAGGGGCGGCGAACGGACCTTACCCGGCTCGCGCGCTTCCATGTTCGGCCGAAGCGGGAGAAGGGAAGCTGCCAAGATACTCCCAGGCCTCGAGCGCGCCTACGTCGAGCACGCGCCGTTCGAAGCAGCGCCAACATATCCTTCCGCCGAGCGGACGGGAGAGAGAGTCCCAGTTTAGGATGCCCTCTGAATCTGCCGCTTTGGGATTAAATCTTTCAATCTCGCGCTCCACTGACGCCTCGATACTGCCCCTCTTGGTTTTAATAATGCATTGGAACGGAGGTTGGGCGGTCCATATGTGCAGAGGGGGTAGGGCGCACAAAAGGGGCAAAGTGTGGTGTCTTTCTAAGTGGGCAAGCTGTGTGCTACGTTAAGATCTCTGGAACAAATATAACACTATATTTGGAGCCCAAAGCACCAAGGGGGAGCAGGGAGGGGCAGTTGCCCCCCCCAATGAATAAAAATCAATAGCAAACAGGTTACCCCCCCCCTAACAAAATGCATGACCCCCACCCCCAACAAAAATCCTGGCTACACCCATGCAAGCACCTATGAGTGTGTCCCACAAATACCTTTGGTGCAGCAAATGTATTTAAAGTATATATCCCATGTTTCTCCTTAAAATGCTGCTCATAGAGCTGTAAGTAAATTCAAATTTCAAATTTGGGACAAATCGGTTAATATTTAGACCCTGCTCCTACAGATTGAAATTTTGCCTCACTACAAGTGATGAAAACATAGGAATTTGACTCATTTATTCTCAGTATGTTAAATTGTGAACTAATAAACATAAATTTTAGGTTTTATATAGAGCAATAATAGTTGCATACTGTTATTTTCCGCAATATTTATTTAAGGTAAAACATGTTGATAATTTACATGAAAAACCAATGGTTTTGAACAAATTATATGGAACAATTAAGCAACCTCAAAAGTCGCATACGACTTTGAGGTTGTGGCCAAATTTTAGGACAATCGGGTAAGTGCTTTGGGAGAAAAGTGGGGAATAATACACATGCACCTTCACCATATATATATATTGTTTCCCCTTCAGGTCTGTGGCTGGATATTATAATAAAAAGACAAGTAAAGGTAAAGGGACCCCTGAGCGTTAGGTCCAGTCGTGGATGACTCTGGGGTTGCGGCGCTCATCTCGCTTTACTGGCCGAGGGAGCCGGCATACAGCTTCTAGGTCATGTGGCCAGCATGACTAAGCCGCTTCTGGCGAACCAGAGCAGCACACGGAAATGCTGTTTACCTTCCCACTGGAGCGGTACCTATTTATCTACTTGCACTTTGACGTGCTTTCAAACTGCTAGGTGGGCAGGAGCAGGGACCGAGCAATGGGAGCTCACCCCATCACGGGGATTTGAACTGCCAACCTTCTGATTGGCAAGCCCTAGGCTCTGTGGTTTAGACCACAGCGCCATCCGCGTCCCATAAAAGACAAGCAGTTCAACATAAAAGACAAGTAGTTCAACTTAATTTTAGTAAAGTGTCACAACATACATTTTAAAATACTTCTGTGTTTTATTCTAGAAATACTGTACAGATAACCCTTAAAGACTAACAGGACCAGAAAACCTCCAGTTTCCTTCTCAATTGACAATTTGTTCAATATGTGAAACACACATATTTTGCGGTTATCTAAAGAACTACTTCGTGCATATCCAAGCACCTGGCATTCTCAGCGGTATTTTTACTTGTCTTTTTTTCAACCCCCACAATTTGCCTCTAAGCAACTTGCTATGTAGCATGAGAATATTGTCTGAGAAACACATACATAGTAGTAGTTAGGCACACATGAGTTCTTGGAATCCCAGTCTTTATTTCTCTACTGTGCGTTTAAGAACACTGAAAATCAGGTTTCTTATAGCAGGTTATTTAGCGAGTTGTATCTTAAGTACATGGTCTGTAATACTATAAATAAGACCAGAGACAATTTTTATGGCCAGAATGTACCAAAGTCAATAAGCTTAACATGTTCACTTTTAAAACAGAGGCAGAAATCTTCATGGTTACTCTGAGGAACCTCAAATAGATTTGGGAACCGATAAAGTTCAATTTAAGTAAGCAACAGAAAGAAGGGGACCTTTAAGCAATGTTTCATGGCTTTTAAAATGTTATTGTGTCATTTGTTAAGTACTTGTCAGCTTCATTCATGAAGATTTTAATAATATTTATACATTTTATAAGGCCTAATAATATTGTTCTAAAACAAGTGTTTATAAAACGCTACTTGTTATCTATAAACTGAAAGGATCGATTTCCAAGAGAACATAAAGCTATTATGACAAAATGGGTTACAATTGCTTTTACACAATACAATGTTGTACAAGCCATGGTTACATATGATGGGTCAATATTTGAAACACTTAGCATTCTTTGCTGCAGCTGTCTTCCTCTGTTCACCGATACAAGAACCTAGATATGGTATTGTAATGAATGTTACTGTAAACTTTAGCTTGTCCACAGAATTTTAATTCTGAATAGAAAGGAGTGCATAGGTCCAATGATAATAGTCTAATGGCCAGCAATTTCTCAACGTCTCCAAAAATCCTATGCCACCGTAACATAAACTGGCAAACATTTTCGTTTATAAGCTGTATTTTGATAAAACATAAATATACCCCAGTGAATGTAAGAAGGCATCTAGATACAATTAGAATGCAATAAATTCAGTCTAATACTTTAATCAAACAGACACATAGGCACACACAATTTACTTCTGTGCATAACAAACAGGAACATTATGCAGGCATTATCAAAATGTATTTAGAGTTCTCAGGTACTAATATCAATTATCCTCATATATAAATGCTTATTTAATGCAAATACCCCAGTATAAAAATAAGTACTGTATACAGGAAACCGTTCGTGAAAATTCACACTTAATACATTGTTCTCCCTGAAAATAAACAGGGATACCAAGATGTCTCAAAAATCAGAGAATGGAGCACAGACAGGCTTCATGCCTGATTTACTGCTACAGGATGACTACTTTAAGGGTCATCTGGCTTCTTACTCATTCTTGGAAAAACCAAGAAACTGTACATCTGAGCATAGAAGAAAAAATATTAGGTATTTAATATAAAGGGTATTCATCTTTTGTGTTCAATAAATCCATTATAAACATATAACAAAGTTAGCCATTCAAAAAGTAATTCCATGAGAGCTGTCAAATTTTGCAAAAGTGCATCATTATACACTTCAAAAACATACCATTAAAAAAAAATCAAGAGTCTTATAAAATTATCGCAATGGTAAGAAACATGCTGTGTTTCTAGGTAATATTGATCTGTTCAAACATCTCCCAAACACTTTCAGTAATAGCTTTTTATACTTGAATCTCAACTACTAAGAGCTGGAAACTGTTTTGTTTCACTTACACTTATCTTTTTTAAAACAAACAAACAAAACAAACAAACAAACCCAAAACTATTTAAGAATAGCCTATCAGACTTGCATCTAATTTAAAAAACCACCTAAAACATCTGTAAATGATAGATGGATATCCTTCAGTATTTTGCACGCACAAGCTAGTTTTAATCCTTTCTTGCCTTTTACTGGGCTGTATTAAGTGTAAACTTTCAGAACGTTAGATAATGGTCAAGTTTTTAAAATGATATTTCATGTTGACATTAAGGAGGAACATGCTCACATTTTAAAAAGGTAAAATGTTATTAAAGATATGTTACTAAATCATTGGCTTTTAAAAAAAATAAAACCTGAATATTCCATCCATCTAACTGCTTTGGTATTGGTCAGTGCTAGCAATTCAGTCCACTGCAGTATAACATACACGCCTGTTATATTAAAAGAGATTCAGTGATGAAAAATATTAATTCCATTTCCATTGGTAGATTTGTAGCATTTGATGTCCCACCATGAATCACTGGGATCAAAGCACTATCCAGATCATTTAGGTAATGCTGGGGTAGAAGCTTGCCTCCAGATCCTGCCTGGTATTCCACCTAAAATAAAATAAAAACGTGTTGAGGCAACAAGTGTTTTTGTACAGCAAGAACTTGACTGTTTTAAATCTCATCCAAATGAATGCTGGTGAGTTATGTATATAAGAACTGATATTAAATTACATGAAGACATTTTTTACCACTTTTGTTCCATTTCCCCCAAGTTCATATACGGCATATTCAATACAGTGTTCCCAAATGTCTATATGAGCATCACACATATGGATATATAGCTGCAGCTTTTAAAAAGTTACCCTATCGGTATCCATGGAGACTCTCAGGCCTATCTTGTTCATTCCATGACTTTTCAGGGTTTTGAGATGTTGGCGAAGGGCCATACAAGAAGCCAATGCAATTTCTTTAGCAAATTGTTGAGCATGACTGAATACGTCACTGGCCTTTAAGAGATAGAACACCTGAAAGGTAATTAAAGAACAGTTAGCTATAGTGATTTCTTCCCTAAATAGTAGACTTTTTCTTGCTAAAATTAAAATGACTACTGCAGCAGTGATAACATTCAATGATAGGCATGTTGGATCAATGGTGTTCGCTAGAATTTGCAAAGGGACAAGATAGATGCAGGAATTTAAAAAACAAAACAAAACAAAACAAAATGTGTGAAATCATCCAACTATTGGAGAAGAAAAATGTATTCAAAATGCAGGTTAACATTCTGAAATATGGAAGCAGAAACAAATGCCTTTCCCAAAAGGCCACTTCCAACTGTTAGCTCTCAGTCGTACTTCCTCCCAACCCCTAATTCCCAGACTTATCTGTCCCATTCCCTAACCCAGACATTTATGCTGCTAATAGCAAGAGTTTGCCTAACAATGGAGTAGATGCAAAGCCAGTATAAACCAAAGTATTGGGCTGAAAGGGAATATAAGTCTAAAAGAATTCAATGTCTGAACCTAAGTGATCCTTATCCTACAAAGTAGGATGCAGATGGAAGATTCTAGAGTGGTGTTTTTTTAAAAAAATATCCCAGACCCAACCTCTACTCACTTCTTAAGTACTCAAACCTGAGAATAGACAAGTAAAAATGTCTCTGAAGGAGTGCATGGATAAAATATCCTTCCAACAGCTGTTGTTTTATGGTAGAATCTTTTTTCTTTTTTAAAATAAATTTTCTGATTTACAACCATAAAGAAAAGCAATACCAATAACAGTTGGTCTTTCTTTACATACACCACATACTCTATCATACTGAAGAACCTGCCTGGGTATCCACTTCCATATGAGGTAGGTAGAGATCACTACAAAATGATCTCTTCGTGCCTGGTGAGACAAGCCTGGGGGATCCCTTGCATATGTTCTTCCAGAACAACGTGAAAAGGCAGGTGTGCTGCCTTTCATGAGTCAAAATACTAGTGGCTGAAAAAAGTTTCAACTTCCATGTCTCATGGCCAAGTAATAATCTGGTGCTTTCCTGAGTAACTGCAAAAACATAACAAATCTCATGTATTAGTAAACTAATGTATTACTATTTTAATAAAGATTAATAAGGGTATTTTATACAGAAAATAAACTGTAACTTAACTGGACTAAGTACGAAAGAGAGCAATGTTTCATAAATATTCTTACAGCTTTCGAAAGTAAAGAAATAACCAACATTTGAAACACTGGTGGGAACTGGGGGTAAGGAAATGTAGTGTGAAGAATTCAGCAATTTTGTATCTCTCACACCCAGATACCTTTTCAATGTTTCAAAAGCTTCATTTAATATTGTAGCAAATATCTGTTATTTTGAGAACAGCAGCATTAACTTACTTCTGTACACTTTACAAGTTTATTGTCCATTTCAAAATATTCTTCTTGGACAATTTTTTCACTTGGAACTCCTTCCATTGATTTCCCATCTATTGGGCTTGTAACTCTATGAAGCAAGGTTAATAATGCATTAATTGCGCTAGTCAGACTCTGCTAGTTTCTTTCCCTACATAATGTGTTACTGGAAGCCAGCCCAAATAGAAATTAATGTAGCATGTCACATTATATAGAATTGTATCTATTACTGTCAACCATCCTGAATTTGAGATTGGATGGACCAAAAATGTAAGTCTGAAATCCAAGCAGCTGCTTAAGCACTAGCTGAGTGGAATGTTGAATTCAGAAGAGGCTGCTGGTTCAGGCCAAAGGCCCATCTAGTCCAGTATCCTGTTCCCACAGTGGCCAACCAGATACCTATGGAAAACTTGCAAGAAGGATCCAAATACACAAGAGCAAAGGCAATTGTCTTTTTTTATTCTTTCAGGCTTTTTACAATTTTTTACGTAGGCTACCTAGAGAACTTCATTTCTGCGGCAACATAGAAATATATTTAATAATAAACTTAATTCAAGTCACTGTTTACCACCAATTCTGAATCCACAAAATGTTGCAAGTGAAAAACGTCAAATACAGTGGTACTTCGACTTACGAAGGCGATCCGTTCCACGGCGCTCTTCGGAAGTCGAAAACTTCGGAAGTCAAAGCGTCCATTTTGTGCATGTGCAAAGTGTGATTTTGCGCAGAACGCGCATGCGGCGAAAATACATCCGGGTTTGCGGACTTCAGAAGTCAAAACCTTCGGAAGTCGAGGCACTCGTAGGTCGAGGTACCACTGTACTGAATTCACCTTGTTCAAACTGGATTCCTGGATGGTTCCTCTGATCTGCAGCACATGACCAGTTATGTGTGCATGTTCTAGGGCTGTTGCAATAGTACTGTGTCATCACCCAAATTTCCTACACAGCACTTTTGCTAAACATGCAGTCTCATTGTGCAGCTTAACATTCTCTATATTTCTCTTCCACCTTATTTATGTTTGCTTCCACAAAAAAGAATAAATGTCCATAATACCGGTATCTAAATTCATAAAATATTTAAAATGTTCATAACGCAGCTCTGAGAGGCTGACTAATCTACAGACCTTCAGATAAATTAATTTTTTTAATAAAGCATGGCCAAAAGATGTTAGGAAAAAATTCTGTATACAATATAGGAGGATTATGCAAATAGTTGTCAATACCAGACCTTTTATTTTTAAAAAACTGATGACATTTTGCAGAAAAATATTAACACACATTTTGACTTTGGTAAAAATATCATACCTCACATTTGTTTTTTCTTCATTTTCTACCCAACAAATTTCTACATATTCCCTCAGATCTCCAGAGTCAACTTTGCCACACGTAATTCTAAAGTCCTTTTTTTCCCTTAAAGCTTGACGCAAGCCATCCATAATCTCTGGAGTTATTTGAACCATTATTCCATCTATAAAGAAAAACAATTACTTTAATAAACACATGACAAAACCAAATTATTTTATTACAGCAATGGGCAAAATCCTGTGCCTGAGATCCATCATGGTATAAGATTCAGCTGATGGTCGGACACCAAATACACGACCACAATAATGATACAGTACACTTGCAGAACATGTTTCAGCAGAGCCATTCTGCTGGCCAAGAAACACCTGTGGAACAGCTGAAAAAGGAGCAGAGTTGTGAGTGGCACAGGGAAGGAGCACACTTCAGCTGTATCCCACACCAATTCAAGGAGGCTGGACTGCTATAGTAGTGGCTTTTCTGCATCCAAAGGAGGCCTGGACTAGACCTTTGGGAGTACCTTTTAGGATTATAATTCACTATTGTGCCCTCACTGCATCTCTGCTCCAGCATGACACCTGGCACAAACAATTCCCCCACAACTTCAGCAGAAGAGGGGAATTGGAGAAAAAAAAAGTGCAGAGGATAGAATATGCTGCATAGGACTCTGGTTTTTTGTCATGCATACTAAACTCACAAGGGCAACTTTAGTGAGAAATACAATGGAGCTACAGAACTTTTGCAAAAAACAACTTAGCCATACAACACTCTTGGGAACATGAGTACAATGCTGATACATCTCTGTCTCAGGGACTCCTCCTTCACCTCTGACATGACTGCAAAAAAACAATCAACCAACCAACCAACCAACCAACCAACAAACAAACAAACACCACGTACCTTCAACAATACTAGATTTAGCAAGGAATCCAGAAGATGTTTTTAGGGCTCCATTGAACACAACAAAGCTTGCACCTGTAACTAAACAAACATCATATACGTCAATTGCTCATACAAACTTACAAGCATTTTAAACATAATTTGAGTAGGTATTACATTCTGTGTTATACTAGAAATGCACACAACTTATGAAGTTCTAGAAAAACAGTGGCCAGCCAGTCCGCGACACTCACATACCAGCCAAAAAAACTGACCACATGCTCCAATGGACACAATACCGTGGAAGACACTTACTTTTCCTAGGCTGTCCAGTAGCACTGTTTGCTTGTGTCTGATAGGCTCCATCATCATTCTGTATACAAACTAAATGAGAATCTGCTTCAGGACTAAAACTGGCTCCAATGCTAATGACATGCTCATTAGAAGTATTTATGACTTTCATCACCTGTAATTACAGAAATGTCATTAAGTGTGTGTGTGTGTGTGTGTGTGTGTGGGAGAGAGAGAGAGAGAGAGAGAGAGAGAGAGAGAGAGTATGAATAATTGCTGATGCTTTTAACTCCAAGGCTTAAGCTATGTCCCTAAGTATAGACACATATCTAGAATAAGTCCAGTTGAACACCATAGAACTTACATGGATAGGATCAGGCTAGAAGTGAGATTCTGATGTTACCGACCTTCACATAACCCTGACCATTCTGCATCTCTCTCAAACTCAGCACTTCCTCCTTAGCACACTACAGCTGCTTCAGAAGGCCAAAGCTGCCACTTTAATACTTTGTATAATGTCCTACCCACAAGCCCCTTTTCCTACAATGGCTGTGAGTTTGGCTATAGAGCACATTAGTTTAGCCTCACAAAACCTGGAAAAATATTGTTTAGGACCCAGAGTACAACACATGTAAATGGATAAAATCCTATTACAGGGCCTACAAACGTTTCTTATTCAAACAACTAATTCTTACATATTAAGATGTTAATAACTTCGCAGGACAAAACATTTACATGCTTTACTCTATTTTATCCTGCCCTTTCCCTAAAGATGGCAATGCATTATAGTTAGGATTTAATTACTACCCCAAAATCACTCAGCAACCTTCATGGCTAAGTGGAGATTTGAACCTGGTCCTCTGTAGTTAAATCCAACATTAGTCATGATGCCACACTGGTACTATGTAGTCTGTATATAAATTTTTGCCAATTTTTGATTACATCTGCACCAGCCCTTACGACAAATTGTTCTTACCTCATTATATCTCCTCAGAGGTATTTTAATGTAGCTTCTACCCATTTCCATATGAATAAATAAATTATCTATTGTATGCAATGTATATTGATAATTCCGAAGATCCTGCAACGCAATAGAAAGTTGATTAATTTATACATTTAATTTTCAACGGTATGTATGTCTCATGACTACTGACTGTAGAATAAAAAAGAATTACCCAAAATCTAGTACCAAGCTCTCTATAAAATATATACAGTACAACCTCTACTTATAATCCATTCTGGAGGCCCGTCCCCTGGGTGAAACCGAACGCTAGTAGAGGCGCCATTGTGCATTCAGCGGCAGCAACTTCTGCACATGCGTAGATGGCGGCAGCCGCTTGTGCGCACGTGCAGATGATAGAGGCCACTTCCGTGCATGCGCGAATCATGGCAAACCTGGCGTTTACTTCTGGGTTTGCCACAGTCGCAACTTGTAACATCCGCGAAAAGATGCGGATGTAAGTCAAGGTTCCACTGTATACCAAAAAATATATTAAATGTGAACTATTATCTTCTTTGACTCACTTATTACAATAACCAGTCACTCACAAGGTAAATTGAACCAGTTTGAGAAAACAAAGTTAGAGAACATATTATCTTCTAATTATAGTCAGCTGACGCTGTGGTCTAAACCACTGAGCCTAGGGCTTGCTGATCAGAAGGTTGGCGGTTCGAATCCCCGCGACGGGGTGAGCTCCCGTTGCTCAGTCCCAGCTCCTGCCAACCAATAATGCGAGATGAGCGCCGCAACTCCAGAGTCGGTCACGACTGGACCTAATGGTCAGGGGGACCTTTACCTTTTTAACCCATTCTGTATTTTTGTATACAAGTTGTGCAGTATACAACTTGTATACAACTAGGCAGATGCATAAAATTACACTTTTTGTAAAGTTACAGAATAATTAATACTCACATGCCCACCAAGTGTGAATAAAGCCACCAGATACCCTTCTATGTTATACTTCCAACATTTAATTAACATGTAACTTTCATAGGGCAGAATGACACATTCTGTTTACAGCTCAAGCCAGTAGACCCCATTTCCACTGAAAACAGTGACAGGAGGAACTAAACACAAGGGGTAAGTGATGGACAGGAAATGTGATTAACAATTGCCTCTGCAATAGTTCCTGATACACATTTGTCATGGGAACATGGACCCAGAACTCCAAGTGGGAGAAGTGTGTGTGTGTGTGTGTGTGTGTGTGTGTGTGTGTGTGTGTGACACTTCAGTTTTGCCTTGTTCATCTCGCTGACACTGACAGACGACCATCTGAAGGAGGAATTTGATCCTTTGAAGGCACATTTCCTTTGGCTACCAAATAAATCTATTCAATTCAGCTCCTCACTGTTGTTTGTTTGTTTACCTAGCAAACCACCCAAAATGTGGTTAGCTAGTATACAAATGGTCTTTTTTAAACTTTACTGCTGTTCACTACAACAAGGAACTTGATTGTTTTGATTAAGGCTAATGACAGACCTAGTGAACTGCTGGATTATATTTTCAAAAATGAAAAATCTACCATTGTATGTTTCTTCATCCAAGCATTCTTAGGTGTAACCTGAAACCTGCAAAGCTTAGTGGCCTAGAAGAGCTTAATCTGTTAAAAGCCTGCTATATCTTCCAATACTCCATCTTAAGCCAATGAAGACTTTATAGTTTTAATAACAATGCTGTAGTTCTCCCAATCTTGCCCCACTGCTTCACTTAACATTTAGCCTGATGAACTTAGGGAGAATTATAATTTTCTCATTATTTTTTGACATCTTGGTTGTTCTAAAAAAGGTATCATCTAATTCTAGATTCTGAAATTTATCTTACTGATAGTTTCCTATAGTTAACTTTCAACAGATACTTAAAGGTAAAAGGACCCCTGACCATTAGGTCCAGTCGCGGACGACTCTGAGGTTGCGGCGCTCATCTCGCTTTACTGGCTGAGGGAGCCGGCGTACAGCTTCCGGGTCATGTGGCCAGCATGACTAAGCCGCTTCTGGTGAACCAGAGCAGCGCACGGAAACACCGTTTACCTTCCCGCTGTTTATCTACTTGCAGTTCGTGCTTTCGAACTGCTAGGTTGGCAGGAGCAGGGACTGAGCAACGGGAGCTCACCCCGTCGCAGGGATTCAAACCACTGACCTTCTTATCGGCAAGCCCTAGGCTCTGTGGTTTAGACCACAGCGCCATCCGCATAACAGATACTTAGGCAGCATTAATTAATACAGAGATCTTGATTTCATTTCTGACGATGCAATTTTAGTATCAGCAACAGGGCAAGAATGAAATACAAGCCAAAGCATATACTCACAACAAGTAAATTCATGACTGTGTGTCCTATTTCTCCAAACAATGACTTCCTATGTCTAATACTTGTCAAAGGAGTTGGGTACACTAGCAAGAGAAAAGGGGGAAAAGCAAGAAACATGCAGAACAGAATAATTTCTAAACAACCCAATCACTTTAGAAGTTGACACATTATGGTTGTTGGAACAGGTATTTATAATTTATATATATATAATTGCTGGGATCCAAAACACTGCAAAGGTAGTCCAATATACTCATGGGTGTTTTGTCTTTTGTTTTCAAACAGCAGCCTCTAATGTTATACAGCAAACCATTTTGAAATTGAGGATAGTTTCAAAACTGGTTTGTAATACAACATGGAGGTGTTCTACCTGGGATTGTTTGCAAAACAGATGAAGACGGGGGTGGATGTGACAAGTCCCTCAATGCGGCGGTGGTGATCAGTGGAACTCCCAAGTTGCATTTATGAGCAGGGAAAGTATGCTATTTAAAAAATAAATGATTCATATATGAAGCTTACAGCTATAACTGCCCCCAGCAGTTCACATGTACTTCCAAATGTAACTGAAGTGCAAAATGGTGACGGGAGAGAATTAGTAAAAGAAATAATAAATAGGGGCATATAGATTTGTACTATAAGCCTTGGCAATGAATTTCTTTAGTTTCAGAAAGAGATTGCCTCAATCTTTCTGGCATGTCTTTTTAAACTTAACCCATTAAAATGGAAATTGACATCACATATATCAGGGGTCTCCAAACTAAGGCCCGGGGGCCGGATGCGGCCCAATCGCCTTCTCAATCCGGCCCGCAGACAGTCCGGAAATCAATGTGTTTTTACATGAGTAGAATGTGTCCTTTTATTTAAAATGCATCTCTGGGTTACTTGTGGGGCATAGGAATTCGTTCATATATTTTTTTCAAAATATAGTCCGGCCCCCAACAAGGTCTGAGGGACAGTGGACCGGCCCCCTGCTGAAAAGGTTTGCTGACCCCTGACATATATCATTAATACTCTTCTCTTAGAGAACTATAAGATCCTGTACTGAATTAGCTGAAGAAATATCAAAAGAGAAAACAAAGAACATAATAGAATGACCAAGATAGCAGATGCAGGACATTTATATGTAATATCTATGAAGTAGATTCAAAAGTCACCGGGAGGTGGCAAGCAGCACATTCTTGTTATGAAGATGGCAGCACATTCTAGGTGCAGAAGTGTATTTTAGATTGTGTTGTGTATGTCTGTGGATTACACAGCAGTCATCACTAACCAATGTTATAGATTTGTACTACATAGAAACTTTCATATCGCACATTTTCAGTGAGCGGAAAGCACTTCATTCATTCCAAAAGAGAAAATATTTCATAATAATAATAATAATAATAATAATAATAATAATAATAATAAATTTTTATTTATACCCCGCCCTCCCCAGTCAAAAACCGGGCTCAGGGCGGCTGACACCAACAGAATTACAATAAAACATAAAAACAATTAATTAAAATACAGATTAAAATACAGTATTAAAATTTAAAGTGCAGCCTCATTTCAAGTAGGCCATAAATCCAAGCCATGAGGGAGGAAAACACAGGGGTCAGGCTGAGTCTAACCCAAAGGCCAGGCGGAACAGCTCTGTCTTGCAGGCCCTGCGGAAAGATGACAGATCCTGCAGGGCCCTGGTCTCCTGGGAAAGAGCGTTCCACCAGGTTGGGGCCAGTACTGAAAAGGCCCTGGCTCTAGTAGAGGCCAATCTAGCCATCTTATGACTCGGGATCTCCAGAATATTATTATTTGTGGACCTTAAGGTCCTCCGTGGGGCATACCAGGAGAGGCGGTCCCGTAGGTACGAGGGTCCCAAGTCGCATAGGGCTTTAAAGGTCAAAACCAGCACCTTAAACCTGATCCTGTACTCCTGTACTTCATAAGGTTTCTTCAGTGGTTCCTCAAATTTCCAGTTTTTCCACTGGAAAATAGTCCTTGCATTTTCCTCTTAATCCCCCCCCCCCCCGGGATAGCCTTTACATCAGGGGTCCCCAGACTTACCGTGCGGCGGGCCGGAGGGCAGGGGAGTGCGCGCGCAGCGGGCCGGAGGGCGGGGGAGTGCGCGCCCGTGCGCATGCGCACACGGGCGGAAAAAAAATCGCCGAAAATCGCTTGTGCGCATGCGTATGGGCCTCCCCCGACCCGGAAGTGCACCAGAAATGACCTCTTCCGGGTCGGGAGAGGCCCGTACGCATGCGCACAAAGGATTTTCGGCGATTTTTTGCCGATTTTTTAGATCGTCGCTGCGCCGCGCGCTGTGAGAGCGGGCGGCGGCAGCGGGCGTCGTCGCGGGCCGGATTGGAAGGCCGATTGGGCCGCATCCGGCCCGGGGGCCGTAGTTTGGGGACCCCTGCTTTACATCTTTACTCATATAATATTGAAATGTGCTACCAAAAAGACCCATAAGAGGACGAATAAATGAAACTGACAATTGCAACCACATTGAGGTCAAAGACGATGTTAATACACAATGGATCAGATGAAAGTACTGATCTAAGTATATGAAATAATATGTGAATGAAACTCACCTCCATATTCTGCTCCTAATCTCAACATTAAGCGAATTGGAAACACTTTTGCCCATGGCACCTCTTGCTTCTGAATAAGAATACCACATAAAAAAGGATTTTTGGGTAGTACAAGATCATCCAGTTTCTGAAAAGTTGGTGTAATAAATAGGAATCCACCATTCTCCTTGCTTCCAAGAAAGCCTTCAGTGAAAGTAATATTTTCCAAATTTCCTATGAATTTTCCTGGTTAAAAGAATACATATAGTCAAAATCATCATAAAAGCACACTCCTGATGCATGCAGCCATGGATATAATCCTAGCTTCTAGGAAAAAATAAGATAAATGACTCTGGCCACCTCCTTTCATACGGCGTTAAAATCAGCAGAAGGGGAGCTCTTTGTAGTTCCATCAGCCTCGGAAATCTGGGATGGTGGTGGCCTGGGAGGGGGCACTCTCAATGGCTGTTCCTCAGTTGAGGAATTCCATCCCGAGATGTGCCTGCCATCTTCATTATATAGTTTCTGTCGTGTGCTGGAGTCACATGTCTTTACCCTAGCCTTTGACACCCGAGATACATATTTTCAGGACTCACCCTGTGTTATTTTGACTGTAATTAATATTATGGTGAAAGGTGGGTAATAATAATATCAATTTCTTATTATAAGGACCATATGGTGAATCCCGATAAGCATGATTGTGCTTGGATTCCTGACACTACTGCCCCCACCACCTATAGCACCATGACATAACACATCTGAACAAGTCATTCATGAGAATTAGGGGACCATCCTGAACAGCTGTCAGGGGCTGCAACAGAAATGGATTATTAATGGAAATAGAGAGGGGGAAAAGAGACTCCCCAACATGAGATCAGCAACTAAGGGTGGAAAATTTCCCTGAAATGCCTGTCATTTTTTGAGCAGCCCAGCAAAGAACATTGAGTCAGTTCTTATTATTTGAACAATATAACACCATTAAGATGAATACAGTGGTAGTCAAACGCCTTAATTGTCAAACAAATCGGCTTCCGAACATCACAAATCCAGAAGTGAGTGTTCTGGTTTGTGAATGTTTTTTGGAAGCCAAAACGTCCGACGCAGCTTCCGATTGGCTGCAGGAAGCTCCTACAGCCAATCAGAAGCCACGCTTCGGTTTTCGAAACATTTCAGGAGTCGAAAGGACTCCTCAAATGGATTAAATTCAAGAACCAAAATACGACTGTACTGAAAAGGAAGTATTTCATGAAGTATGTACTGCTTTCAAATTATAGCAAAGTTTCATACCTTTCGTGGCATCCTTATATATATTAATAAATAATTTGAATATTTCTTCAGGAACATCATCTTCATTTGGCAAACAAGGTAACAGTATAATAATTTCTGCCTGCCCCAAACCATGCAGTCCATTAGTTGAGAAGTACCAGCACCTTTCTGAAGAATCTTATTGAGAAAAATAAAATAAAATTAAGCAGTAGAATATTTTATTGTTAAATGCAGGATATTAAATACATATATATTTCTGCATAGTAACTAAGACAAACCTAGACAGCATCTTAAAAAGCAGAGACATCACCTTGCCTACAAAGGTTCGTATAGTTAAAACTATGGTTTTCCCAGTAGTGATGTATGGAAGTGAGAGCTGGACCATAAAGAAGGCTGATCGCTGAAGAATTGATGCTTTTGAATTATGGTGCTGGAGGAGACTCTTGAGAGTCCCATGGACTGCAAGATCAAACCTATCCATTCTGAAAGAAATCAGCCCTGAGTGCTCATTGGAAGGACAGATCCCGAAGCTGAGGCTCCAATACTTTGGCCTCCTCATGAGAAGAGAAGACTCCCTGGAAAAGACCCTGATGTTGGGAAAGATGGAGGGCACTAGGAGAAGGGGACGACAGAGGATGAGATGGTTGGACAGTGTTCTCGAAGCTATGAACATGAGTTTGACCAAACTGCGGGAGGCAGTGGAAGACAGGAGTGCCTGGCGTGCTATGGTCCATGGGGTTACGAAGAGTCGAACACGACTAAACAACAACAAACTAAGACATTAACGTTAGGAAGTAAAGGCTATATTTAATGTTAGGGAAGTGTAAACTCACTAAACTATTTCCATTTATTTCAATGGGTCTTTTCTGAGTATGACAGTTGTATAGCACCATCTTTATTGCACTATTTACTTGACTTTTATAAGATTTTTAAAAATTTAAAAGGTGATACCTTTTATTGATGTGATAATTAAGAATTAAGGGATTATAGGGAACATTGTAATTCATTATTGGACATCATCTGACTTTCTATACACCTAAGAATCTTACTTCAGCCTAATGAAGAATTTGAAAGGTAGTATACTCCAACTTCAACCAATATTTGTTTAATTCAATGTATCACTACCAATTCAATGTATTCCTACCAATAATGCCTAGAACACTTCAGAATTATACATGAGATGCCCCTGTGCAAGTGTTATTCATTTCAGGACAATAAAATATGTCCAGAGGTCATGCCCCCATAAAAAAGAAAAAAAGAAAGAGGTTTGTGATACATATTTCCTTTAAAAGGTAGAAGGCAAGGGTAAAGGGAGAAAAACCTCAAGTAAAACTAAAGATTAAAGCCTACAGATTGGTTCATATTTTATAGCAGCAAACAAACACATTTACATGCCATTTTCTTTGTATACTACTTACAAGGCAGTATCTTGACATTCACAAGAAGATTTGCATTCAGGATGAATGTTAGTGGATTAGGTTCTTCAAGTAGTAAAGTGACTTGCTTATGAGAAGGATGTTCTTCTATTAAGGATTCTAAATAAAATTTAGAACATTATTTGTCCAATAGAGGATATTTTCTTACAGTGAGCAGGAGGAAAGCAATTTCTCATTGCAAAATACAACACTTTAATCAGAAAAACAGTCCAGCAGTAGATGTGAGCATATTTGGATTTGATGGCACCGTCAGCACACAATGCCAAGACAGACAACGGCTTACTGTAAACAAGCAGCCATGCAAGCTCTCAAATAAGAGATTGCAGATTCTCTGTTTCTCCCCATTCATCCTGCAGCTGTGCTGTGAGAAGCCATGGTTTGTCCTAGTCTGGGCTTGTGGCTTAGCTTTCTCCAGTAAAACGAGCTGCAGACTAAAGTTTGTCCCATGTTTTATAGTTCGTGATTTGTCTGAAGAGCTAAGCAACAAGCCCCGGTTCTGATGACATGCTAAGCTAAAACCATGATTTAGCTCAGCACAACAGCGGAACAACAGAGCAGCAAAGCAGCTACAATCTCCTCTCCAGAAAGCTCCACCTTTTCCTCATTCTCACTAAGCCATGATCTGGCTTAGTATTATGTGCCAATAAGGACAATATTATTTCTTTATATTTTAATTTCAATGTTATGCATTTACCTTTTAAATGATTTATCTTATGATTCCCAATATCATTATACACTTCTGAACTGCAAAATCAATGCAATGTAGCACATTACACTGAGAAACATTCCCATTTTTACACGTTTCCCAGAAAAACTCTACTTGGGCAGAGGAAACTCACCTTCTCCCTTTTCTCCTCTTGCAAGCAGAAGAGGAGGCAACCCATTATCCTCAGGAATAAGGCTGATCTCCTTGCTAACACAGTTTTCAATACCACAAAGCATCCTGTAATCTAATGGACTAGCAGTTACATCACTAGCTTCATTAGTTGTGGCAGGAACAAGATGCTTTACTGGTTCAACAATAGTGGGGAATTCAGCAATAGCAGGAATCGGACAGTCAGAATTACATGACAACTCAGGTTGTCCTACGGGGGACAGGATATCTTCTTCTGGATCAAAAGAAGTAGGAGAACTGAAGTTCTCAGTTTGTCCAGCAATATGCATTTCATCCTTTGGTTTGATATCAGTTGCACAGACAGTGTCATTTGTTGAACTTCCAACCTATGAAAAACGTTATTCAATTAGATCTAAAATCCACTTAATTCAACAGTGTGAAATCTGTACAAGCATTTCAAACAGAAAAAAATGAAAAAAGCATTGTTACATAGCCATTTAGCAATAAAACATCACAATAAAAGTGTTATGAAACAGGGAATCATCTTGAAAATCAGTAAAATAGTATAATAAAACAGGAATTCAGTAATAACAGGGTGCATTCTTCTTACAAGACATTTGAAGCAATTGACGGATGATACTTCATATAGGGCAGAGGGAAGGGAATTCTAATATGCAGAAACCAGGATGGAAAATGTCCGCTTCTTATTTTTAAGAACACATAGTAGCAATTTATGATAAATTGTGGCTTACAGGATATGGTTCCTGTGGGGATCTTCTGACTCCAGATGACAATTTTGTTGTGTCAGCAACTTCCCCATTAGGCAAAATACCATCTGCAAACCAAACTCTTTTCTGTTCTTTAGGGCACAACCCTAAAAGGAGGAGGAGAAATTAATGAGGATCCTTTACTTATTTTTTTCTAAAACAAAACCACCTAACACTTCCAAAAAAGCCTTGCCCTGCCCACAATAGCAGTCCACTTAGAAGTGTTACTACAACGCATAGCGTTCCTCGATAATGGAAAGGAGACTGAATGAAAGTCAATAAACTGAAAGTTTATCCAGGCAGTTTTCTAGACCAGTTGGATGGGAACTGGCCTGTTCTGGGTAGGGGTACACTCTGAAGGAGGTGTGTAGCTTGTGGGTACTTCTGGATCCATTACTGTCACTTGAGGCGAGGCTCAAGTGGCCTCAGTAGCACAAAGTGCCTTCCATGAGACAGTCTGAACATATAAAACCAATGCTACCATGACTGCATTGGCTACCAATTAGTTTATGGGCTCAATTCAAGATGCTGGTTTTCACCCAGTATCTCAAGGACTGCCTCTCCCCACATGAAGCAAGCCAGACTCTGCAATTGCCATCTGAAGTCCTTCTCCATATGTCCACTCCAAGGGAGACGTGTAGTGGAGGAACACAAGTACTGGCTGTTTCAGTGATGGTTACCTGCTTGTGGAATCATCTCCCCAGAGAGGCATGCCTGGCACCACCTTTATCTACTTTAGCTAGCAAGAAGGAAGGTTTATTTTTACCCAGGCAAGTGACACTTAATTTGGAAGGTATTAGGTATATATGTGGCATCTTCCTTGCTTATTTTTAGTGAGGTGGGTTGAGTGAGATCTTTGTGTCTTCTAGGTTTCATTTTATTCTGGTTATTATTATGAAGAAGAAGAAGAGGAGGAGGAAGAAGAAGAAAAGATCAGATGAATAGTTGTACATCTCAACACAAATATACCAAGACATGAGGTTTCTGCAGTTAGTAAATTTAACTATTGATGCACAAAACTATCTAGAGAAAGATGTACACAGGTGTGCAAATAAAGAGACTTGCATGGAAGACTTATCTCAAGACTAGCCTAGAGGAGCTCTCTTCACCTTTTCCAGCTTATGTCTCAAGGCAAAGTCTGGAGACATTGTGTTAAAGATGTGAGATAATCCAACAAGGGGTTTATTGACATTTTTGTCTCAAAATAAAAATTCTCTCCTCTGCAAGTTCAGGTTAAAACATAGCATGGGTCACTCTTTATCTACAATATTAGTCACCACTTCGCTGACTTCACTCCAAATTGCAGCAACACTGCTATAAAGAAATTTCATTTCCTGCTTCCTGCCCCTCAGCCCCAAACATATCATGGTTTGAGTGTTGAGAAAATGAAAACCAAACCAAGAGTATGCGTATCCCACACAAGTGAACACCTGCAAGTTTGTTGTGCTATCCTATAATTGTCTAGAGAGGCCCCGATAGTAAATTTAGTCCTTCAGGTTACCATCACCATTTGGCTGTTTAAATACAGACGTGGGTAATGAAACAGAAGGAAAATTAGGTGTACCGGTTGTCTGCGCTTCCTGCAGAGGTGAAACAGTTGAATATTCAGAGGTACCAGAATTGGGCACAAGACCTGTTGGGCTCATCATCCTTTCTAGTGCCTGTGCTAACAAACAAAATTTAAAAAGTTTAAATGTCACAAATGTAGGATATTTCTCCTTTCTCCCTTTTTCTCACACACAGGCTTGAGGGGTACTGAGAGGTACCCCAAGGTGAGTTCAGGATCACACCCAGTTTCATTTTAACTAGGACTATAACAAAAACTGGATTTGAAAAAGCACAGCCAGTAGTTCTATATAGGTTATTTCCTCACCACACATAGGAATTTATTTGTATCAAACTACCCTTCTTGATGTTGGTGTCTTATACTCAAATATTTACATAGGGAGGTCTCTATGTGTACAGCCCAACATGTTAAATTGCATAGATCATTCCAATAAGGCCTACAGAGCACATGAATGAGACCTATGCAGACTAGTCAATACAGTGGCAAACTGCTATAGAAAGCAAAGTCAAGGACATCAGTATCAGCAATGTATGAGGTTGGGGGGGGGGGACAGAGAAGGAAAGAAAAGTATATGGACACATTCTCTCTCCAACTATCAGCAGCCAGACAAAAGCAACAGAATTTCCCCCTTGGGAAATTCCATAGGACACCTGGTTGACCATTGTCAGAATACCAAACCAGATAGATAACTGCCTCATCAAGTATAATTATTCTTATGTTCTAAGAGGCTGTATGACCAATATATTAATCACTCTTAAAAATTATTTCTTTAAAAAGTTTCTAAATATAACATATGAATGCAACTCCTGTTAAATCCATCCCATGCAGTGTCCAGATGTATTACAAATGTTTATGAGCACAATTTATAATAGAAATATTGTTCATATTGGGAAGACTGTTTCAATACTCAGGAGTTAGGAGTCTCTTTCTCCTAATTCTCTTAAATCATTTTTACCTTTGTTAATGGACTCATAGCAGCTTATGCAGACTCTTGCTTCTTTATCCAGATACTGAAGTTTGCATTTCCGATTACAACAGGCTGTACAAAAAACCTAGATTAGAACGGCAGCTAAATTAATATTATGAATCTAAAAAATAGTTAAAATAATATACAGTGGTACCTCTACTTACGTTCACCTCCGGTTACATATCCTTCAGGATACGTGCACGGCAAACCCGGAAGTATTTTTCTGGGTTTCGCCACGCGAGCATGTGCAGAAGTGCTCTAAGAGCCACACGCATGTGCAGAAGCGCTAAACCACGCCGCGCACATGTGCAGAAGCAGCGCCTCCGGATACGCACACCTCAGGATCCAATTGGAGCACTGGAATGGATCCCGTGCGCAAATGGAGGTACCACTGTATTACTACGGTAGTTAGACAAGACACAAACAGGTGGGGGAATTAAAACTATATGAACAATCTTATTTTGCAGTTTTAGTACTGTACCTGTTTTCCAAAGTGCAGTTTTTGCAACATAGATCACAATAAATTAACTCTATAGTACAATACTGACATCTAGTGGAGAAAAGGTTTTTTTTAAAAAAAAATCAACAAACCTAGAATCTATTTATGCCCAACTCACACAATTACTGCTAATAAAATTGATTTATTTCTGGGTGCGTGTGTGTGTGAAAAATATAGGAGAAACAAACAAAAACTGAAGCATGAGTTGCCTTATTCTGATCTGTGAAGAATTTTGAATCACTGTAGTGCACCAAGAGGAATGCTGTACTGTACTATGAACAAGTTACCTAAAATCTGCCTAGGTTCAACTTCCTAATATATTTTCAAAGATAATGAATTGCCTTGAGCAAGTTCATAGTGCCTAATCATTATCAAATACTACACCGCATTTCATACATCTGTAGTCAGAATATAGGATTTCCTAACTCTGAGAAAGTCATTCAATGGGCTTGGTCACACTTCATTTTGAAAGCTCAGCTCCATTTTCATCCAACTTTCAAAAGCCAGGCCAAGAATGAATGGGGATTACTTTTTAAGAAGTTTTCTTGTGCTGAGGACACTCATCCTGGAGGGCTGGGGTGAGAATGATTTTGGATCTGGGTGATGTAATCATTAAGAACATAGCTGAGTCTGTGATGGGCATGCAGACAATAGGGAGAATTGCATGCAGGAAGCATGGAGCAGACTGAGAGCTCCCAGGTAGGCTCCACCCCCTTTTATGCTTAAAGAGTGAACCCTACTCTTACTTGGCCCTACTCTTACTTGGTCCGCTCCCCTGGCTCCGCCTCCCCAGTTGCGATTGGTTATTTGAACTGAGGTTTGGTGGGAACCTCAAGGTTCGCAACTTGGGGAGATGGTCCAGGAGCGCTCTGCCAGGAGTCATGTAGGATTGGGGGGGGGGTGCTGCATGCAGGCACACAAAGGGCGTCCCCAGGGCGCCCCCCTTTTGATGTGGAGAGCAGTCATTGTCATCTAGTCAGCTTGCTATATAGTGCTGGGGAGGGGTCAGCAGTAATGCTGCATGCTAGCACCAATGACATAGGGAAATGTAGTTGACAGGTCCTGGAAGCAAAATTGAAGTTGGTAGGTAGAATGCTGAAAGCCAGGAACTTCAAAGTAGTTTTGTCTGAAAGAATACCTGTGCCACACACAGGGGCAGCTAGACAGGCACCGTTGTGTGTAATCTCAATGCATGAATGAGACAGTAGTGTCAGGAGGAGGGGTTTGGATTTGTTAAACAGTAGGGAACTTTTGGGACAAATCAAACCTGGACGGGCTCCACTTAACCAGGATGCAACCAAGCTGTTAAAATCAAGAACAGTTTTCAAACTGATTGTGGGGTGAAACTGACAGGAGCCAAGGAGGGTCAGGTTCGGAACCAACTTTCCCCCAGGATGAAGGTGAAAAGGTTTGTGATCATTTAAATGGAGGAGTATAGAACTAGGGATCAAGAGTGTAGGGGCACCTAACAGCAATTCAGAGAGCACAAAGGAACACAGACTAAAATGCAAGTGCCACAGATAATGTTGGGAGAGAAACTGTGCTTGGTTTGAGAGGACAGATATACTGGGTATAACAGAAACTTGGTGGAATGAAAACAACCAATGAGACACTCATTTCTGGATGCAAACTTTATAGGAAGGATATTGAAGGGAGTACTGGAGGTGGTGGTCAAAGATTACATAAGAGACAGAAGTCATAAGAGACAGAAGTCTTGAAATCCTACAGAATCTTGGATACCAGACCACTGGTTGGCCACTGTGAGAACAGTGTGTTGGACTAGATGGGGCACTTGGCCTGATCCAGCAGGGATCTTCTTATGTTTTCACCAATCTATGGTCTCCCTCCGCATTTAGCTTTTAATATATGGCAGGGCAAGCTGTGCTCAGATAACATAGCTTTTTCTCTCCCCAGCACAGGCTGGATTTTCAATACTGCACTGGGTAGCAAGTACTGGGACATTTATATCCTGCTTTTGATCAACATTTCCCACTTTTACTAGCAAACTGAAGATTGTGTGCAAAACTTAATGATTATCTAGAATACATAAGAAGTGTGCATGCACACGAAAGCTCATACCAAAATATAAACTTAGTTGGTCTTTAAGGTGCTACTGAAGGAATTTTTTTATTTTATCTAGAATACAGATTGTGTCTTTCTTTCCTTCCAGAATCCACGATATATATTATTTGTTCAGTTACCAGGATCTGAAGCCTGTTTGACTGCATTTTCAATCAGTAAAACTTTAGGCTGATAACACTTAATACTGCCTGTTTCCATCCCAACTAAGCCAGCTTTGGGGGAGGGTGGGAATGGTGTTAATAAAAGCAAACGCTAACCTTAAGAAATAGAAGGATAAATACTTCTTCCTAACTTCTATGATGAGGAGACATATGGACTATGATAGATATTTTAAAATGGGTTTAGATTACTTACTTTCCCACAAGCACGGCAATGGTGTCTTCTTTTTGTAAATGTGAACTTGGCTTGACAATTCATGCAGTTTGGTGCTTCTGAATCAGGAACCCAGGATGGCTGCTTGTCCCCTGGGACTACAGCTTGTTCTACTACTTGAACAGGTTCTGAGATCACAGGTGAGACACTACCTTTGTTTTCCAAGCAGCTTTGTGTGTCACCATTATTAAATCTGAAGTTTGAATCAGAACTGATTTTAGTATCTGAGAGAGAGGTATTTGAGATTGTGGAATTTATCACTTGGGGCTCACTCTCAAGTTTATTTGGACTACTAAGCTCAGAAGAGAGTTTGGATTTTGGTGAAAAGTTTTGCAACTGTTTTGGCCTTGCACCTCCACTGTGCACCATCTGTTGGCTGCTTGCGAGGTCTGAAATTTCATTTGCAGTTTCACTTATGTGATCTGAAGTCTCTTGTTGAACCTGCCGTGTTCCTTTCCCCCCCAGAATCCCCAATCTAGGTTCAGAATTGGAAACTATACAATTGTTATCAACGGAAGCTTCCCTCTTCTTAAATTCCGTTTCTACTTGTAATCTATCACTTCTGACATTCAGTTTGTTAGCATCTATTAAGTTATCATAAATCACATCAGATTCCGACAGTCCATCATCAGTATCTTCTTCCAGAGGCTTTGAATGGATCACTTCAGAACAATGCTCAGTTAAGAAGGCATCAAGTTCAGCATCACTAATTAGCATATCACTTCCAATAATGTCTTCTTCTATAGCTAGATCAATTGAAGCTCTATCACCAATGTCAGTGGGCAAAACATTGCTGCATGTTTCAGTAACCAAAGAACTACTAGAAGTAGCAGCAGAATCTTGGTATTGGAAAAGATCACATTTACTAGTAATGTTGTCAAAACCCACATTCTCGCTATCTGTAAAGAAAGGCTTCTCTAGGCAGCACTGGATGGGTTTGTTTAGATTTCCATCTTGTTCAGAAGCTTCTATTCTGTTAAACAATTCTTCTTTAGGAAGGCCATTGTTATATTTTTCTGTGTGCACAGTTACATCACTAATGACATCTGCTGCTTCACTCTGAGCAGTTTTTCCACTTGTGTCATCAGTTGAAACTAGTGATCCACATATAGAAACAGCAAGTGGAAGACAGGACAATGAAGTCTGTACATCTTCAGAGGCCTCCGATGTTGAAACTATCTTTGCAGTTGCATTGGTTTTCTCTTCTGCACTAGAGATATTTTCCTCAGGGGTGGGTGTTTTATCCAATACCAACGTATTATCAATTTGAAGTGAGGAGGCACATAAAGTCTCTTCTTTAGGCAATATTAAGCTGGTGTTATTCAACCCACGTGTCTTTGGCAGGTTAGAGGCTTCAGATTCAATCTTATCTTCTTTTGAAATAGCTTGCTTGCCACTTTCTCCATGTATCGTTTCACTTTCTGCACTATTTTCATCTACTAACAACTCACAAGGCAGTTTTTCACACATTAGCTCATCTTTGGAACTTTGTACAGTTGGCGTTAGTTGGGATATTAAAGCTGATATCCTCTCCAGGCCTGTAGTTTGTTCTATCTGATCAACTACTTCATTGTTATCCAAAGTTTCCGTCTTTTCTTGAGCCCCACAAGATTCCACTTCACTTGCTTCAGAAAGGCTGTCTGTCTTTAGTGCCACTTGGCTCTGTTTTTCAGTTGTGCTATCTTCCTTATTATACAGTGCTGTATCTTCATCAGTCTGTTGATGTGTGCCAGAACCCACACTATAATTAACAGACAAGTTACAAGCAGTGGCTGTTACCAATGATAAATCAAAACCAGTAAGAGAGTTTGTATTGGTCTGAAAGTCACCTGGTTGCAACTTTTGAATGCACTCCAAATTACTTTTCACATGGCTCAAATTACCTGTGTCACTGATAAGATCACAGATGGGTATGCTACATCGCCCAAGGCAAGAAGATTGATTTTTATCTGAAGAACCACCATCCACCATAGACAGAAGATCTAACCCAGTGACATTTTTCTCATTCTGTTCAGTGTTCAGTTCAAAGTTTGCTACATTTGTAGTCTGACTAGACAATGAGAGCTCAGTTGATGTGGTACAACTACCAATATTTTCTTGCACATTTGGTCCCAGGAATTTTGGTTGCTGGTAACCTAATTCTGAAGAAAGAAAGTGAGATTTGGAATCATGTGGATTTACAATTTTGTTGTTTTCAAGTTCATCTGAAATTAAAATAAAAATTGTTAGAAATTCATTACACACACACACCCTCTCTCCCCCCCTCTCTTTCTCACACACACATACAGATACAAACACAAGCTCACTCATTCCTATGGCATCAAAAACAAATATTAATAAAAGGCTATTTTTTGCCCACATTATTCCTGTCCTTTGTCTCCCCATGCCTCCCCATTGTCTGTTTTAGATTGTAACCTCCTTGGGAGCAGGAACACAGTAATAAGGTGAATGAGGCCCTGGAAAGCACCATATACACTGGAGGTGTCCTTCATTATAATCCACTTTAAGCATGCTGTTCTCTCACACAAAATAGAAGCATGAAGTAAAAACTAACCTGCATTCTGCTCAAATTCATCAAGTAGCTTGTCCAAGTCTGAGACTGCTGCTTTGAAGTAACTGTCCATTCTAAGGCTGAATCTGGTAAGATTCTCCTCTTGCGCCTATGTAGAATACACTGAATTAAGCAAGGGCAGGTCTACCGGTAGATCTTGAACAATTTGTAGTAGATTGTAAGAAATTTCTGACTAACAATTCTTTGAAATAGCAACACTAAAAAGTTGTATGCTTCTATCAAATTAGGCTGCTGAAAAAGAAGAAGTCAAGGCCTGATTAAACCGATGATTAATTAAACTGTGGCTTAGAGTTGTGCGAGTCCAACAGCTTAACTATGTTTTGGTTTGCTTTTACTGCTAACAAACTATTATCTGAAGCCATAGGGTTTTTTTTGCTTATAAACTTGTTTTAACTATGGCTTGGCATTATAGGTGAACTGAGCACTCTTCCTTAACCATGGTGTATCTGACTACCCACATTAAAAACTTGCATAAAGTCACAATCCCAAGCAAAGGTGCCAGCTTGTGCCTAAGACTAGGTGTGTGTCATGTGTGCAACGGCAATGTCACATGATGTTTCATGAGAAGCACTCAGCAGCCTTCTACAACAGGAGGAGAATGAGCTGGCCAGGAAAGACACACTTGGCTTCCTGAACCCCGATGCTACAAACATTGAGGGAAGGCCAAAAGAGCTCAGCCTGATAACATAATTAGTCAGTATCTAACCCAAAAAAGTCTTTTAAGATGGTTCATTAAGACATGAACAGTAATGAAAAACAAGCTGTGGACCAACACTGTCAATTTGATCACTCAAAATCATAAGACAAACCATGACTTGCAAACCAAGTACCTGGTAAGCACTTTGAAATTCTTGATAAGATAGCTAATCCTAAAGCAACCTATGACAAAACTGCCAAGTATACAGCACATAAAGATCATTAACATTCTAAATCAGGGGTTCCCAAACTAAGGCCCGGGGGCCAGATGAGGCCCAATCACCTTCTAAATCCGGCCCGTGGACAGTCCGGGAATCAGCATGTTTTTACATGAGTAGAATGTGTCCTTTTATTTAAAATGCATCCCTGGGTTATTCGTGGGGCCTGCCTGGTGTTTTTACATGAGTAGAATGTATCCTTTTATTTAAAATGCATCTCTGGGTTATTTGTGGGGCACAGGAATTCGTTCATATTTTTTTTCAAAATATAGTCCGGCCCCCCACAAGGCCTGAGGGACAGTGGACCGGCCCCCTGCTGAAAAAGTTTGCTGACCCGATCTAAATATTTCTGTCTTGTTGCTGATCTCATGTCAGCTAAACTTAAAGCATGGGGTAAAAATGCTGCAGCTTGTATAGACTTAGTTGCAAGAAGTCAAATCATTTTTGAACTGGGAAGAAAACGTTCCTAACTCTTTAAGTGCACAGACAAGCTAGGGAGACACCCAGGAGCTTCACTTGCTTGTGCTCTGAGAACGTCCCTGCACACGGAAAAACACAGATTTTGGTGCAACAAACCCACCCTCGCTCGCTATGGTGTCGTCATATCAGCTTGACTTCTCACATGATTATCTTCCTTCAGATATAGCAGCGGGGAAAGAAACACACACATGCGAATTCTATTGCATTATATTGGCATTTCAACCTTGAGCCAGTTTCAACCTCCTGCGCCGTTTTGTTTACTACAATGGCTCCACAAACCATAAAAAGCACACCGGGGCGGACAAAACTTCTGGAGATTTATTATAATCGCACGGGATTATTCCAACCAAGACCGGGGCGGGGGAGAAAGCATGGGGGTGGGGTGTTTGATGTTGAGGTTTCCGATCTCTCCAGGCGCCAGACGGAAACTGGAGCCTGAAACTCTTTTGAGAGGCAACAAATCGTGAAGATGTCAAGCAAGGAAGGGGGTGGGAGGTTTGCAGGAGGAGAGAGGAACCAACTCGCTCGCCCCAGGGAAGGCAGGACACCCCGGGGTGCCGGTCCTTCCCTTTATAAGATAGTAGAGCAGGCGGGTCTTTCCTACCCACCGCTTCAGCCCCCCTCGCTCCTGCCCTCCACCGACCCCTAAACGGGGAGAGGGGGAAATGTGTGGGGTGGCGAGCAGCCAGAGCATTACTTGAAGAGATGCCTCGTCCACACCGGAACCCAAACAGTGTCCCTCGTCACAGAATACCTGAGAGAAATGGAGGCCTTTACACCACAGGCGCCCCCACATCTGAGGGACAAAAAAAAAAATTGGGCGCCGGACCCTCTCTTGAGGCCGAAACCCGGAGCAGACACGCCCCCACACCAGGAAGCAACAACACCCCCCCTACACACACACACCGCTCACCTCATGGGCGCTCCCGCCAGCTTAATACGAGCCCCGCGAAGCGCGGCGGGACTTTTGTGCAGACTTTTTTTTTTTGCCTTTCCCCGAGAAAGGGGGGTCTCCTCTTTCTTCTTCTTCTTCAGGTCTACGTGCGCATGCGCCGACCTCGCGCTCTGCTTCTCTCTCCCCCTCTCCGCCTTCCCTCAAGTCTTCGGCTACCAATCTCCGGGATGGAGCCAAGTGCGCTTGCGCAGTTGCTAGGCTGTTTTTCTTCCCTCCTCCTCCTTCGCGCTTCGGAGGTCAAGTCAAAAGGTTCGGGTGATTCCCCAGACCCGGGCGGCGGATCGGTGCGTCAAAAGTGGTGGTTAGGCATCCCCTCAATCAGGATCATCCTGATTGAGGGAGTAGCCGCTTGCATTTCCTCTGCTTGGGAGGTAAAGTTGCACCGAAAAAGGAGAAGGGAAGAGGACGCTTGGTTTTTACATAACGTTTGAATAAAAAGGTAAAGGGACCCCTGACCATTAGGTCCAGTCGTGACCGACTCTGGGGTTGCGCGCTCATCTCGCATTATTGGCCGAGGGAGCCGGCGTATAGCTTCCAGGTCATGTGGCCAGCATGACAAAGCCGCTTCTGGCAAACCAGAGCAGCACATGGAAACGCCGTTTACCTTCCCGCTGTAGCGGTTCCTATTTATCTACTTGCATTTTGACGTGCTTTCGAACTGCTAGGTTGGCAGGAGCTGGGACCAAGCAACGGGAGCTCACCCCGTCACAGGGATTCGAACCGCCAACCTTATGATCAGCAAGCCCTAGGCTCAGTGGTTTAACCACAGCGCCACCTGGGTCCCTATAACGTTTGAATAGGCTTCATTTTTATGTAGAGATGCCAAATTTGGGGAACGTTACTATAATTAAAGCAGTAGTACAGGGCGCCTCCGTCTACTGTCCTCCCTTCAAGGTCCTTGCCCTTCCCTGTTGTGATCCTTTTTAATCTTTTAAATGGACTTTGGTATCCGGCGGTGAAACGTCGAGCTCTTAAGAGAAGCAGGAGCGATCAGAAAGTGCGGATTTGAAGGTCCTTTGGACGCCCGGGATTGCATGGAGCTATTTTAAAGGGGAAAGTTCCTTTGAGAATGTGCAGAGTAGTACTACACGTAGCTGACCACTCAAAAACTCCAGCCGTTCTTGCAAATTAGAGTTGGACTTTAATTTAAGTGGCTGCTGAGCTATAGACATATATTTGTTTTATAACTACATTTATTAGCTGTCAATCAAAATGCATCATTTCCCTGTGTCCTCTTAAATATATATAAGCAACATAATCACTATCCTCATATCAGCATAAGCCTGATAGCTAAGGAGTGGACTTTTTCTGAGGCAGCCACTAAACTGAGGAGGTAAAGTAAGCTTGCAACTTTCGTGGGGCTTGCATGCCACGCCTAAAGCCAAAACCGTGCATAGTCAAAACACATTGGGTTCAATGGTGGGTGAAATTGACAGTCATTTTTCTTGGAACCCCGCCCCCTTTTTATTTTTGGCTACACACATAAGGCTTAATGTTGTTGTTGTTTAGTCATTTAGTCGTGTCCGACTCTTCGTGACCCCATGGACCAGGCATCCTCAAACTGCGGCCCTCCATATGTTTTGGCCTACAACTCCCATGTTCCCTAGCTAACAGGACCAGTGGTCGGGGAAGATGGGAATTGTAGTCCAAAACATCTGGAGGGCCGAAGTTTGGGGAAGCCTGCCATGGACCATAGCACACCAGGCACTCCTGTCTTGCACTGCCTCCCGCAGTTTGGTCAAACTCATGTTCATAGCTTCGAGAACAGTGTCCAACCATCTCGTCCTCTGTCGTCCCCTTCTCCTAGTGTCCTCAATCTTTCCCAACATCAGGGTCTTTTCCAAGGATTCTTCTCTTCTCATGAGGTGGCCAAAGTATTGGAGCTTAATGTGCACAAGTTAAATGCACATAAGTTGCAGGCTTATTATATTTCCTCCTCACATCGGTATTCCTGGCATCTTTGTTGTATAGGTGTCCTCCTATGCTGAAGACACACCCCATTAATTACCTTGATCACCCATGTTAAGCTGAATGTTGGAAGATTTGGGACATAGCACTATGGAATTTGCTCCCACAAAAATAGGATTAGAAAAATGCACAGAGAATAAGGTTATCAAGAGCTACTAGCCATGATGACTATGTTCTGCATCCACTTTGGGGGGGGGGGAAACTATGTCTCAATACAGTAGTAGCAGGTGATAAGAACCACAAGTAGGCAGAATCCTGTTAAACTTGGGTCTTTGTGGGTTTCCCATAGGCATATGGTTGGCCACTTTGAGAACAGGATGCTGCACTAGATGGGCCATTGGCCTGATCCAGCAGGCTCTTATGTTCAGTGCTGCAAAACATAATTATAAATAAATGCATTGTGTTCTGAACAAACTATAGCAAATATTACTTCTTCAACATACCAAAGTGTTACAAAATATTTAGGCAAACTCTCAGCTTGGGAGTGTAAATATAATTCATTAATATTTGGCTTTAATTGTTTGCACTTCTATGTGACTGAAGTGTTGAAAGGGAGTCATGCCTAATTACTTAATCACTTCTCCCAAATAATTGTTTTTGTTTACAGGAGCACATCCTAAGCCTTCAGGCTTGATAATATAATCTAATAGTTAGAATCATGTCAAAGCTTGTGAAAATATTTATTTGCTTTTAATGGCTTTTGGTAAAATAACATCAGACAATGAAGAAACCATCTGTTTGCAGGTTACACTCATGTGCAATATTTTGTTTTTAAGATGCACAGTGCAGTATTTCAAGGTCATCATTAGTTTTAATTGCCAGAAAATATATGTTAATATATATGTTAATAATTCAAATTTACTTATTTATTTATTTAACAAAAAATATATAGTTTGATTGCCGTAAAGACAATAAATATTAAAATTATAAATAATACATGTAAACAATTTAAAACATTTAAAAATAATTAAAATTAACAGTAAAACACATCAACATTTGGATAGGCTTGCCTAAATAAAAATGTTTAAGTGGGTACAGTAGAGTGCAAATCAATACATATTGATAAACTGAAGGTGTTAGGCCATGGAGTCTGAAGATTGTAATAAAGTACAGGAGCTGAAAATTAGGGGGTTTAGATTACTAGAGTGCCTATCTAAGGCAACAGGGACTGCAGAGCAGGGATTTTTAAACAATTTTTTTATTTTAAAGCCAAATGATTTAGGAGAAAGTGGAATTGCCCCACTTGAGAGCTGAAAGAACTTTCTGACAGTAAGAGCTGTTTAGCAGTGGAAACAGACTCCCAGAAGAGGTGGTGGACTCTCCTTCCTTGGAGGTTTTTAATAAGACGTTAGATGGCCATCTGTCATTTAGCTGGCATTCCTGCACTGCAAGGGAGACTAGATGACCCCCAGGGTCCCTTCCAACTCCACGATTCTATGAATTTTGAATGGTAACCAAGTCTGCACTTAAATCCCTTCTGCGAAATACTAATATTCTGGCAGCACCCTGTGCCTCTACAGATGCATATGGCTGATTGTCCCTCCTTAGAAACATTGCAGAACAGTTAAGTTATTATGGGCCCCTCCCTCCCCCCCCCAGCCTGAAGTGATTAAGTGGAGGAACAGGTTGCTCCTGTTTGTAAGAACGTGGCCTTTGTTTCTGTTGTTGCATCACAGTTTGCAGCAGATGGGCCCTGAAAGGGAGAGCATCACCATTCGCTTTTCATTATACAAGTAATTTATGCAGACACCTGCTATTTTTTGAGAAATCCTCTATAAGTTTTCACACTCGCCAGCAATAAGAAGAGTATTCTCCCCCCCTTTATATCTTCTCAGCACATACAAATAATGAGTGAAGACAAACAAGACATTTTGTTTAGTTCACAACATTTGGCTGCTGCTGAAGAGCTTTCCCTGTGGTTTATTTGTCACAGTTACAGGGACAAATTGGAACCGGTCCTTGCCTTTAAGATCTACAGCTGCTCTAATTACATCTTAATGTGCTTGAAACAAAATAAAAAAAAAAATCCTTCCAGTAGCACCTTAGAGACCCACTAAGTTTGTCATTGGTATGAGCTTTCATGTGCAAGCACACTTCTTCAGATACACTGAAACAGAAGTCACCAGACCCTTATACTGTACAGTATATAGTGAGAGGGTGGGGAGGGGTATTACTCAGAAGGGTGGTGGGAATGGGTGATTGGCTGATAGGTGTGGTAAACCTGTTGACGACTGTTAACGACTTCAATTGGTCTTACAGGAATCTAGCTTCAAAATTAAGGGAGCATGCAGCAGCTTTTATGGTGAAAATTGGCTTAAAAAACCTGATTGGTACAACTGCCAAAAGCTGTGGGTTTATCCATTCTGAAATGCTAAATGTGTTTTGTTATCTAAATGTGTGGTTGATTTAACATTGTAGCCAATATCTTAAATTAAGGCAACTTTAAAGTCCCTGGCATGCAAAACTGTTACCCTTCCCCAATTGGGGGAGGGATTTGGTAACCCTAATACATGTGACTATGTCAAAATGAGGGATGTATGAACGCTAAGGAGACTTCCGTCAGCACAGGATGTATCCTTGTACAACAAAATTTCCCCCCTCCTCTGCCCCCCAATCTGTTCTGAAGGTTCCCCAAGCCTCCAAAGTAAATTTGGGGGGCAGTGGGATGTACATGAAGGGAGTCGTCTCCTTACACTAGTGCTAATCCTTGCATTTGCATTTTTATTTAGTTGAATACTGCCCATAGTTTTGACACACTGTTAAATTATAAATGACATTACTTAATTTTTAAAACAGCAGAGAATCCATTAATTTATGATCAGCAGAGAAAAAAGTTGTACCCAACTTGCTAAATCATACATCAGAACTGACCCACTGAAATTAATGGACTTAAAAGTCTACTGGTTTTAGAGGATCTAGTCCCTAAATGTGTGGATACACAACTCAGAATCTCTTTATCTTAAAGTTAACTATTCCCATAGCATAGACGTTCGTTCATTTGATCGTGAAATAGTGCTTTCAAAAATACATCTGCCCCCAATTCCATCATAGCATAAAATGCACAGGCATCACGTACAAGCAAACTATTTACAAATATCTACATTAAGTGTCTAAAAAATAAAACACATTCAGTTGTTTTCTGCAGTTATTTTAATTATTTTAATTAAATTGGTGAAAAATGCTTAAAATCACTCTAATAAAAAGGTTCCCTGAAGTATGATGACAGGACTACAGCCCAAACCAGGGGCTCTGTTGGCATGCAATAACTTCTGCATGTTGACTTCTATGTATCACAGTGATGAAAGACCTGGAAGTCAATAGAAAGCCCACACACGCAAGCACATATGAATCTTAAATCAGTCTCCTTGAGCATTAAAGAGGTGCATTGCCTCTGTCACCCCCCTCCTTTCTAGGCTCTACCCTCCCCTACAGAGCAGTCAGTATTTTCAGTTTTGATCAGCTGTTTCCTCTGTTGAATGCACATAATTTTCTTCAGGTGTTGGGGAACAAGAACTTTTAGACGTACAGTTCAGCATTCTAGTGGGAGATGTGTGGGAAACAGAGCAGGCGCAATCTTGAGCACTGCACGTCTGGCAACTCAAACACACAGGAAGAGCTGACTTTGGGGGCTCTGAATCATCTTTGCACTGATTACTGCTAAGAGCAAGCTCTTCTTCTGAAAATTTGCTTTCCTTATTCTGCTGCAAACTATCTTCTTTCTCTTCCAGGGCACGAGCAAGCATATAACTAACTTTTCTTTGATGGGCCAAAGCTTCCTCCTTATCATTCAGCTGTAAAAATCAATAAAAAAATAAAAATAAACAGTGTATATTTATTTTTACAGAGATAAAAGAACACCATTAATATGCCCTCTATGAAGCCATACAAGTTACCAACCGAGTCTATCAGCATCCTAATGATTTCTTGTGGATTATCCAATTCTTCTATTTTCTTGCTGTCGGCGCCAGAAACAAGCATGCCCATCAACTTTCGCCCCAAGCTTTTCCTATTCCCTTGAAATGTGAAAGCACCTGAGGGGAAAAAATAACATTCACATTTAAGTCCTGATCTTTGAGATATTCTAAACAACAATCACCTTTTTAAAGTCCAAATAAAATTAAGCCTAAAACAAATATACAACTGGAAAACTCAGGCTGTTACCAAATGAAAATAAACTGCATACATCTAATCCAGCTTCCAAAAGTACACATGCTTTTGGTGGTGACTGCTACACAGACAAAATAATAACCAGCACAGATAGAACAAAAAGAATAGAGCAAAATGTTCTGCCGTTAAAGTGAATAAAGTGCTAGTAATGGAGGCCAAAATATGCTGATCTTAGATAACGTGTTTTGAATCCTCATTTTAAAATAAAGTAGTTATTCATAGTCTATTACAGGAATAGCCAATGCAGTGCCCTCCAAACGTTGTTGGGCTCGGACTCCCATCAATTCCAGTTGGTAAAACCAAAGGCCAAAGGTTGGCTATCCCTGCTCTTCTATTAAGCTCCAATATCCTATCAGCACCAGAAAGGCAATAATACAGGGGTGAGAAAAGAAGAAATGTATGCAGGTGCTTGAAAGAGGGAGGAGAAATTGCAATAATTTGGGAGTAAAATTATGTGAACTCCAAAACGGATATGAACTGTTTATTACTTTAGTTCACTCGCTGGTGGATGAATCCTCTCCCATCATTCCAAATACACATATATTTTTTTAAAAGCAGATTGCAATCACAGGATCACACTTTTATCATATTATCACCCACATGCAAATTATACATGTGCCAGAAAAATGCTTCCTATGGTCTTTTAACTTGACATTTATATTATTGGACATAATCCAGCATATATAATGCCACCAGTATGGAGAGATTATTCCATAATTTCTCATAGCTGTCTCCATGTAAACACCTTTTCCCAGATAATGAATAAGTGAGATTCAGAAGGTTTCAAATAAGATATCCTGAACTTTGGCTGTGATGTTTGAACAAGACCATTGTGTTTTGAGGTAATATATAAAAGTTCTCTCTTTGATGATGTTATCTGTGATGGCTCACTGATATACTGCTCTTCCTGAGATGAGCAGTAATCAAGCAATTAACATGCATGAACCAGCCTTAAATTCTCTTGGTAGGGACTGCTTTGCTACTCTGTTAGCTGCTATGATATTCAGGTCAGCAAATGTATGATGTCAAACAGTAGGTTTTAGGTTTATTCGAATAGGTTTTATACAAAACAAAAACTGCAAATTCTGGGCTACTTTCAGTACCACTGAAAATCATGCAGCATGGATAAAATTACCATCGTCTTTTATGTTTTTCCAGTTGAATCGTTTCTTTTCTTTTCTGCAGATCTTATTCATCTGTGTGAGTCCCAGAGCCTGGTCCTTCCTCCGCATCAGCTGTTGCTCAAATGCAATTCTGAAGGCATCTGCCATAATATATGCTTCTTCTTTACTCTTCTTCAGAAGCTCAAACTATGTTGTTGTTTTTTAAGATTGAGAGAAGGTTCAGATGACGTTCAAAAAAAGAGTGAATGAATCCACATTTTGGAGCTTTTTTAGTCATTCAGTCCCAGTACATTGGTATGGCAACTGCTTCCCCAAATGAAGTAGAGCTATACACACACACAGTCACTAGGTGACCAGGAAATTTAATTCTAACAATTGACTGGGAAAACCTCTAGTATACTCTGCCACAGGATTGACATTCAACAACAAAAACAATAATAAAAGTGGCTGTCCACACAGGGAGGCACTTTGTTCTTCGTTTATCATGGAACTGGGCTACGCCTTGTGCTAGGACGCAGAATCAATGGTAAAGAGTGTTAGAGTTGCTACAAAAATAAGTATCACCTACTACTGCTCCCTATAAAATCATCCTGTTTAGGCAGCAAACACCCCCACATTTTTCTTTGTGTGGAACAGCAACCAAGAAAGCAGAGACAGACAGACTTCTAGAAACAATTATTAGCTACCAAACCTAGGAAACTTTTTGGGACTCATCCAGAATCTGCTCTCCTAGTTGCATGAATGGATTTCATCATTTAGCCTAAAGAGGGCTGCACAAAGATAATGAGATGTGCCTACAAGAAAATGGCATTGATTCAGAAGAAACTTCTTCCATTAGAGCATGGATAGGCAAACTAAGGCCTGCAGGCCAGATCAGGCCCAATTGCCTTCAGGATCCAGCCCGTGGATGGTCCGGGAATTGCTGCATGGATCGCCAGCGTGCGCCGTTCTTTCACTCTCCTTCCCTCTCCCTCACACGGCGCCTCCGCCTCCTCCCTCCCTCCCTCCTCCTGGCTTCTCCCCACCCTGCCTAGAGGAGGAAGGGGGCTGGGCTATGTTGGTGCCACCACCACCACCAGCAGCAGCAGCAGTTGAGCGGCTGCCATTTTACGCAGTCCCTCTCCAAAGCCCTTTCACATGCCGCTCATCGTCCCTCTGCCGCCGCCGCAAGCCCCTGCCACTTGCAAGACACAGGTAAGCAGCTACCAGGGCTCGTGGTGTTCTTGCATCATTCCCCCCCTCAAAAAAATGTAGTCTGCGCCCCCACAAGGTCTGAGGGACAGTGGACCGGCTCCCTGCTGAAAAAGTTTGCTGACCCCTGCATTATAGCAAGAAAGATTCATCTTTGGATCCATCCCAGTTGTTTTCATAGGCTACCCTTGTCTAAATATACTCTTATGCATTGGGCTGCTAATATGTATACTGTACATACGGTATATATAATAATATAATATAATATAATATAATAATACAAGTTTTAGATATCTGTCATCAGCATTGACATATCAGCTGCCTAAACACTGTATTTTTAAGCTTACATCATTTTGAACAATTTCACACATGGCAAGTGCCTTCTACACATCTTCATTAAAAGGGACAACAAGCATTTCAGTCCAAGCATAAATACCTCTTGTTTGAGCTGAAGCAGTTGTTTTCGAGTCACCGCTGACATTTTTGCACAGGAGCATGGCTCTCCGTCAAGACCACTGCAAGTGCAAGCTCCAAGTACTGCCAGCTTTAAATTCAAATGCACACCATCCATTATTGATTTTTTTGTTTTGTTTTTTTATTTTTTTTAAAAACCCAGAATAAGGGTGGACTTATACATCTTCATTCAAGTTATATTACTAGTTGGATCCAGAGTGGCCCTTTAGAACAGAAGGGCAGCTTCCATTTCCAGAAGTTACTGCAATCTAATAGAAGCTCCCACTCATGAAAGGTAGAGACGACTTTCTCTGATTCCCCTTCTGCCTCATGCACCTTGTTCCAGAGTACCCTTCAACTCTCATGGGAAGATATTCAAGTAGTGTAGGGGTGATCAACGAAAAATCACCTCTCACCTATCCCCCACCCACCCCCAACATTCCATTACTGTAACTAGAATCAGTATCAAACTCATTATGAACTCTTGGGCTTTTCTATTTTTAATTTCTCCATTTCACAGCTCAAAAAGAGTTGTAAAAGATCAACTTGGGGCAGACTGGTCTAGGAAGAAAGAGGGAGCGAGCAATGGTGTTTCATGAACTGGATAAGATCCCAAGTCCCAATGGAGGAGGGAATATAGTAGCCAAAAGAACTGAAGCTTCTGCCCTTCCACTTCATTCTCAAAGCAACTGGTATCAGCAAAAGACTCAAACAAAGCAATTTTAATATACTCACCTCAAGTCCTGTTATCTCTGTAAAACCACTCTTGCTAAGGGACATGTTCTCCTGAACAATCTTCCGCTGTTTGACATCTAGGACAGCGAGAATCTCCAAGTGCTGTCGTTCCAAAACTGTAAAATTCAATATTGAGCAAGGAAACAGTTTGCGAAATTTCCAATCGGCTTCTGCTGCTTCAAATCCTCGCTTATGTAGTTTTCAAATTTAATAGGGTTTGATTCTTCATTTACCTTTTTTTGGGGGGTATACACAAAATAAAGGAGCTTAATTTCGCCTACAAGTTTGTGTTGGAAGCTTCCCTAGTCTCAGATTTTGTGGAATCGGTTGAGATCACACACTTGGGAGGAAAAGGCTCTTTACACAGCACTAGTTTTATTATGTCATATATTATGGACTGAAAACTCTGCATCTGAAGCAAGTTTGAAGCTGTGGTTTACTAAACTATGCTGAAATTATGTGTCAATAAGTGTTGCCAGACACTTAAACAAAAGTTTAAGACTAAGACATTATGCCTAAATGATTTGATGAACTTTACAATTATATGTTTTAACAACTTGCATTTTTGAAAATACCTTTGTTTAACTTACTCTTGGAATTAGTTTAACTCACTCTTGTATTGTGACTCTATTCTTGAATTGTGACTCTATATTCTGCATCATAGAAAGTTAAACTGAACACAGTACACTTTTCAAAAAAGATTAGTCTTTGGTTTTTTGCATCTAAGATGAAGGTGAGAAACACAATTTCTTTAAAAGGCAAAGAACTGAAAAAGGTGGAGCATACTTACATTCATTTTCAGACTTGAGTGTTTTAACTTCATCAGTTTTCAATTTCAGTGTTTCCTTAAGTGCAGCATTTTCACAATAAATTCTGTTGGCAATGGCAACAAATGACATGTTTTTAAATCATACCTCAAACATATGCTTCTATATATTGTAAAACTGAGGTATTACTTTGGTATGTATACCTGTCATATTTTTCTGCCCAAGACTCTTCTGTATTTTTAAATTTCTCCTGATTAATTTTGATTTCCCACTGTAGAACATTTATTTCCTATAAACAGTAAAATGTTAATATTAGAAGAAAGCGGGACAATATTCCATAAGTTGAACATTATACTCTTAGTGTAGTGAAGATGGATCAAATTCCCTCCTCCATCCCATAACCACACTGCTCAGATTTATTCATAAAATTTTGCCTTAGCTTGGCAAGAAGCAGCCAGTGCACAACTGGCAATGTTTGGAAATAATTTATTACAAGTAATCACCTGGTTCAAAAAGCCAACCACAAGCCAGCTTGCCTGTTCTGCTGGGCAGTAAGTACATTCTAAACACCTCTGACTGTGCACTTACTGCTCTCCTGTTCACTTTTCCTGTTGAAATCTAGGATTACAGTCAATTGTTTGCCTAAAAATACTGAGTCAGCAACTTTAGATAACTACTGAAGAAAGACAAAATCTCTAGGAATGTTCTAGGTATCCACACATTCATACAATCAGTCTACTGCATTAATTTGAAAATCAATTTTCTAGTTTTCACTATTGTGGAGAAAAACTTGAAAATCTGTGGGCACAGTGTTCGCTAAAAGATAAGAATCAAACAGTTCTTCCCATGGAATAAAAACTCTGTGGTCTGAAATCTCCTAATTATCCAGACTCATTTTTTCCAATAAGTATTCCAGCAAACTATTACAACTGTACTAAATAAAATATTGTAAATAAAAGACAAATCAACAAAGATGTGCAGTGCAGCACCATGAATATTCACTGAGAAGTAAATTGCAGTGTTCAGTGGATCTTTTTGCCCAGTAAGGATTGCAGTCTTAAGTATGCTTAGTCTATTGAAATGAATTAGTTGAAGCATGTTTCAGATTTTTGCTTTAGGGCTGCAATCCCATACACACCTCAGCTATTTTTGCCCCTCTTCAGAGAAAGAATAAGGTATAGTCTTACCTTTTCCAAAGCTCTCTTCTGCTGCTCTGTTTTTTTAAATACCGCTTTAGTATGACAAGTGGCTTTATCCAGCACAGCCTGTGAAATAAAAATTTAAAAAGCTGAACTATTATGTCTCGCAGATCATACTAAAAGTGAAAACATATGCATCAATCAGTGGCAGACTTTGAACTCTCAAATTTCAGAGGCTCCCACCTGCCTCTCACACTGTTCTACAACATTGTTATGGCGCCCCCTGCAGCATCTGAACTTGTCGCGCTACCCTAAAACTGCCTCTGCATCAATTAAGGAACTGGTCACCAACATAAGTAATAAAACCATAACAGTGAAGAACAGCTGTCTCATTTGCATAACAGTATATGTACAATTTGAAAAATGCTACATTACAAATTTCATGTAAATTCATATGTATTAGTAAGTTACCATGCTCTGCAGAATTTTTAGTGCTTGCTCTTTGCCTTCAAGTTGTCTTTGAGATGCTTCCAATTCAACTCTTAAAACTTCTATTTCCTGGGTACAAATAAAGTCATGTTGAGTAAACAAAAATATTGGGCATCACACAGAGACTTCCTGTTATGAGTGGATGGTACACCTGCTTGTGCGATTGGAAGAATTTCTCCCTCAGGCTGCAGCCCCATCTCCACACCATATCCCACACTGTTCTGGAGGGTTCCCTGGCCAGCAGGAGAGGCTCCTGCTTAAACCATCAACCAAGGCAACCAAGTCGTCTTCAGTGCCATAACTTGGCCTAAAGCCAGACCGAAATGGATCCAGAAAATCCACTTCCTTCAAATATGGGTGAAGCTGGACTTCTACTACTCTCTCAACACCTTGCCCCATATTTGCTATTGCTTCTGGGTCTAGGTAAAGGGTAAAGGAACCCCTGACCGTTAGGTCCAGTTGCGAATGACTCTGGGGTTGTGGCGCTCATCTCGCTCTATAGGCCGAGGGAGTCGACATTTGTCCACAGACAACTTCCGGGTCATGTGGCCAGCATGACTAAGCCGCTTCTGGTGAACCAGAGCAGCGCACGGAAACGCCGTTTACCTTCCCGCCGGAGCGGTACCTATTTATCTACTTGCACTTTGACATACTTTCAAACTGCTAGGTGGGCAGGAGCTGGGACCGAGCAACGGGAGCTCACCCCGTCGCAGGGATTCGAACCACCAACCTTCTGCTCGGCAAGCCCTAGGCTCTGTGGTTTAGACCACAGCACCACCTGCGCTTCTGGTTCTAGGGACACCCTATTAGTGAGAAAAATAAGGTTCCAAATTAAGTCTTACCAAGATAGGCACTTACCTCTTCAGCTTCTTGAAGGTGTTGTATTAATTCTTCATTTGAGGCCTCCGAGTTAGATTCTGTGTGCATTCATAATAGAAAAAGCGTCCTGGTTTGAAACTAATAGGATGGCACGCATATTTCTAACTTAAAATGCATCAGCTGTTTCTCAAAACTGTGTTTGATCATTTGCCCTCCCCTCGCACTTTTAAGCATTTAATACACCACTTCTTAAGTTTCAATAAATAGCATCTGATTTTTGGAAAAGAGGGGGGGGGACACATTGGGCGTATCCCAATGGTGGAGGGGGGGGAGATGCAAAAGATCTTTAGATCAAAAGGTAAAGTTAAATCAACACTAACTTATTTAATGGCTAACCACAAATTTGTTTGTCTCCATGCTGAGCTGTCCAGCACATGAGGTCCAGCACCCGACTCAGGCAATGGAGATAAAAGAGATGGCACTCTGTCCACACTACTGCTTCCAGAACACACACACACCCCGCTGGCAAGAGGGAGGCATTCTGGTGTGCAGAGAATGCTTTGCGGAACGGTCTGGCTCCCACCAACTTTAGTGAGAGCTGCAGTGTTCTGGCAGCAGAAGTGATGAGTGCTGAGCACAGCGGCAGATGGGGCAGGAGGCAGCAATTCCCGGTTTACCTCAGGTGGCAAAAAGGAATGGGCCACCCATGTCTCCATGCATGTATGGAGCTATGTCTCAAGAGAAGTATAAATAAAATAAAAACTTGGGACACGTGGAACTCTACTGGAGATTCCTTAAAAAGAAAGAAGTAAAACTGAGTTCTCCAAAAGGCAAAGCAAGAAAGTGAAACATCAGAGAGCAGCTGCTCTCTTTTAAAAAGGAACAAGGGGGGAGGGATGCAATACTCAAAGAACAAATTTCAAAATAACTGCCTGCAACACTTGCCACAGTCACAATCCATACAGAACTCCAACTTGCGCTGGAAGCAATAGTTTTCTGCGAGAAGGAAATTGTATTTCCTCAGCAACATCCAGTTATTGTTTTGAATATTTGAAAAATGAGTCGATGTCCCCAAAATGGACTCTCACTCATGTTACTATACACTGAGACACTACTGTAGGCCTACACTGTGGCCTCAGAGATAAATGAGACTACATTAATCTCTTTCATGCTTGGAATCTACAAGCTGGGCTACATCATTAGAAGCCTAGCACCCAAATGGCTGAGTCAACAAATAAGGGCTTAGTGTGCTGACTGATATGCCAGTCCCCTGTACAGCATTGTTTACAACTTATATAAACCCTTAAATACTGCCCCCTCTCCTCTCTTGTGTTCCATTGGAACCTTAATTTTTTACAGGAAAACTTGTAAAACAGTATGTCTTAACTGATGCAAGGTCTAACATTCTAAATTCAGTTATTATAGCTTCTATTTAAGTCAACATGCTTAAGCACACACCACTGGGTCAACACTATCCATCATACATATATCTTACATTCCTTATTTTTGTTTTGAACACCTACAGGTCACACTCGGAAAATTAGAATATCGTCAAAAAGTGCATTTATTTCAGTAATGCAACTTATTATTTTTTTATTTTAATTTTAATTTTTACAAATGCTTTCTTTTGGAAATTCCACAGTAATAGAACAAATAATTACAATAATACAAAAACAAACAAAAACAAGCATCGCTATTACATTTCATTAATTACATTCCATTTATAATTGACCCACCTAACAACAAATAATTACAATTACAACAAATAAAGGCTTGACATATCTTGTTTTGCATGTCATGCATCTATCTCATATATTGGTTTTACCTTTTAAGTTGCGTTACTGAAATAAATGCACTTTTCGACGATATTCTAATTTTCCGAGTTTCACCTGCAGAGGTGAAAAGCTCAGTATAACTGAAAATTTGAAGCCAGCATTTTAGGTGGTGCAATAAACTGTTTCACCTGCTGCTCTATATTTGTTGTTCTGTGGTACTCACATGGCTAAAAAAACTTCTGCTTTTGGAGATGTTTATGAATTAAGTATCTTAATAGCAACATTTACTAGCTGTATGAATAATAATAATAATTTATTATTTATACCCCACCCATCTGGCTGGGTTTCCCCAGCCACTCTGGGCAGCTTCCAACTGAATATTAAAAACAATACAGCATCAAACATTAAAAACTTCCCTAAACAGGGCCGCCTTCAGTTGTCTCTTAAAAGTAAAATAGTTGCTTATTGCCTTGACATCTGCTGGGAGGGCATTCCACAGGGCAGGTGCCACTACCAAGAAGGCCCTCTGCTGGTTCCCTGTAACCTGACTTCTCGCAGTGAGGGAACCGCCAGAAGGCCCACGGCACTGGACCTCAGTGTCCGGGCTGGATGATGGGGATGGAGACGCTCCTTCAGGTATACAGGTATACAAGGTCCAAAAGTTTGGATTGAACTAAAACCTTACCAGAGCTGTTTTGTCGGTTGCAGCTACGAAATGCATTGATTCCCATTTTTTTGACCGACGTGTCATTCAAGCTGTTACACCTTGAGCAACGAAAAACTGTTGCATCACATTCTTCTCCTTTTTTTGGCAGCATAAATGGACTGAAGATTTTCCTTCCTGAACCTCTTCTAGGCATACCTGGGTGTACGCTGAAGCTTTCAGGTTCATACATATCACTTTGTCTTCTAATGAGTCCATTTCCCAAGTCTCCACATGCCATGTCATCATCTTCACCTTCTGAGGTCATATCCAGTTTGTTCTGCAATGACACTGCTTCACTCATTGGCAACACAAATAGCTTCTTATTTCAAGCTAGAGGTGCCTTTGTTCAAATACAAAAGCTTTGTTTAAACACGTCAGGGAAAGTTGTGCTGGAAAATAAATTAATAAAAACGAATAATTATGTTATAACAAAACTAAAGATGTCTCCGTTTCTTTAACAGGCACTTCTGGCATTTCTAGATGGCAGCAAATATTTTTTTTACACTGTACTAAGATTTTCCTAAATAACCCATGCTTCTTGTCAAAAAGATTATTAATTACAGGAAGCATTTCCTGCAAATTAAACACATGTTTTGTTACTACTGATTTCTAAGCACGACTGCAAAATAAGATTCCAAGAACTTAAAAGCATATCAGTGTAATCTTATGCCGTGCTGGCAGGACCATAAACACACCCAGCCACTTTGTTTACTTTAAAATGTAATTAAAAAAAGAAAGCATTGTTTAACTTACAATCCAACAACTGCAAAAGTCACATCAAGACCTATGTGGAATAGAGTTATTGTATGAGACGTGCATATTACACTATGTTGTTGCTTTCCTAGTTCTCTTTAATAGAATCCACCCATTTATAACATCCTCACAAAGGAACTCTGAATACTTGGCTGATATTTTTTTAAAGCAGATAATGTTAAGAGGAAGCATTTATAGAAAACCCTCTCTTCATTCAAAATGTCTTCTTATGCTGTTTTTGCACACAGATATTTTAATTTTAGTAAACCATTTTGAATGTGTGCTGCTTGTTTTTAAGAAAATAAAATGGAACTTCTGTTCACCTACCCTTTAGAGACTGATTTAGACCTAAATACAGTAACGGGAAGAGCTTGTCTTCTGCACGTCCATGTAAATATGAACCAAGGTCATGAGTAACATTGTGTATACATTCTCCCATAATGTTTACAATTTAGGCACGCTTAATTGGGGTGCCAGGGGAGGAGGCTGCTTCGTTAACATGTAGTCTTAGTTGGTCTCTAAGGTGCTACTGGACATGTTGTTTTTTTAAAAAAAATTAATTTATTTTGCCTGCCTCAGACCAACACAGCTACCTACCTGAATCTAGAAACATAGAACCATAGAGTTGGAAGGGACCTAGAGGATCATCCAGTCCAACCCCCTGCAGTGCTGGAATATGCAGCTGTCCCATACAGGGATCAAACCTGCAACCTTGGGGTTATCAGCACCACACTTGTATCAACAAGAAGCATTACCCACTGCTCATTTCTCATTAGAATGACACACTTTTAGTTTTACAGTATATTTGAAACAACAAGCATTTTATATTTATCAAGTATACAATGAGCAAAAACATATTTATCTGCAGGTATAGCTAGCAGGTGAGTGGCTGTAGCTCAGTGATAGAGCATCTGCTTTCCATGCAAAAGATCCCAGGCTCCATTCCCAGCATCTCTACGTAGGGCTGGGAGAGAGGCTTGTTTGAAATCCTGAACTGCTCCCACTCAGTGCAGACAATGTTGAGCTAGATCAGGCACCCCCAAACTGCGCCCCTCCAGATGTTTTGGCCTACAACTCCCATGATTCCTAGCTAACAGGACCAGTGGTTGGGGAAGATGGGAATTGTAGCCCAAAATATCTGGAGGGCCGAAGTTTGGGGATGCCTGAGCTAGATGGACCCATGGTCTGACTCACTATAAGGCAGTTTCCTGATGTCTTAACATTCCACGGTGGATCCAGTATTACAAAACATCCCTTATTGCTGCATAACTATACAGCAACAAGCATTTTATATTTATAATGTACACAGTTATAAGATTCTTCATATTTATGTACAGGTGTAGCTGGCATAAAAACAAAAAATGCATTGACCCGAGATTACAGAACATACCTTATCGCTGCAGAATCATACAATCGGTCCCTTTTACTTATTTAAGGGCTTCCCAGAATAAAGAACTTATCCTCTAATTATCTCTTTCATGGGTAGCTCAGCTGACTAGAGTGTGATGCTGACAATGTCAAGGTTGCGGGTCCCAAGGGAAAGCTGCATATTTCTGCATTGCAGGGGGTTAGACTAGAACTAGATGATCCTCAGGGTCCCTTGCAACTCTGTGATTCTATCTATCAATTATGACAGCACCTTAAGCAGGGCTTTCTCTTCTGCCCCCCCCCCAATTTCTTTAAAAAGCTGCATGTCCAACCAACATTCAACAGGTGCAGCTTGGAGCACTACTGGCGTCTCCATACAGGGCAAAACTGTGGTCTGTCTGCTGAATGTCTCCCTTTGCCACCAATACTGTATTAAAAGGTACAGGAAAGTACGGTACGTACGGCAAGGAAAGCTCCCCGTCCTCGTTGCACGGGCAACGCAAAATCTCAGAGAGCGTGTGAGCTGAGCGCACGCGAATTCTGGCTAAAAAAGAGAACGCGAAGCAATTTTAGGAAGAAGTGTGCATGCACACGAAAGCTTATACCCAGAACAAACCTAGTTTATCTCTAAGGAGCTACTGCCTACTGGACAATTTTTTTTAGGTTTTATTTATTTATTTCCACTTTCACGAAAGAACGCGCACGAGCCTCCCGGGCTTCCCTCCGCGCCACGTGCACAGAACCCCGACGCCCCACGGCTCGGTCCCTCCTCGGACCCCCTTTCCCTCTCCCCCCCCCCCAGGGGCCGAGCTTTCCGGAGCTGCGGGTCTCCGCGCGCAAGCCAAGCCCGCCGCAGACCCACCTGGCAGGCGAGGCGAGCAGGGCTTCCTCCTTCCCTCCAGTCCAGCCGTCCGTCGCCCTTCCCGGTCCGCCCCTCTGTTCCTCCCGGCCTCCGTCCCTCCCTCCAGGGCAGGGCTTCACCTGCCCGCCTACCCCGAGCCCTCCCTTCCCCGCAGCTAGAGGAGGAACCTGCAGAGTCAAGAGTGGGCACGGTAATATAAAAAGCTTGTTGCAAATATAAATCTAACTGGCCCATTAGTTTCTAAGCTGCCACCCACAAGCCTCTGTGTCGTTGCAGCAGGAAGAAATGGGAAGGTACCTGATACTACCATACCGGTCTGCTGCAAGGCAGTGGTGTTTTTTTGGGTGTGTGTGTGTGTGGATTATTTATTTCTTTGCATTTATATACTTTTTTCCTACAAGGAGCTCAAGAGGGCATACGAGGTTCTCCCCATTTTATACTCACAACACCCTGTGAAATAGGTTAGGCTGAGAGACAGCGACTGGCCCAAGGTCAGCCCTAGTGGGCTTCATGGCTGAGTGGGGATTTGAACCCCAGCCTCCCAGGTCATAGTCCAACAGCAAGTGGTTTACCTGGAAGGCTCTAATGGAATATATTTGGTGTCTATGTTCCTGTCCAAATACAGTGCCAATCAGGGTCAAATTTAGGTTTGATGAGGCCCTAAGCTACTGAAGGTAATGGGGTCCTTAATATGTCCCACTGTCCTTTGTCAACAACAAATTGTTGCTGTTTTTGTGCTGAATATATGCTATATGGTAATTTATGGACCTACACAACACAAAACACTGTTGCTGTGTGTAGGTTTTAGTTTAGTTTTTTATCTTATATTTTGGAAATGTACTGGTACATCCAGGTTTTTTCCTTTAATTTTTTGGGGGCCCCCCAAGAGAGTGGGACCCTAAGCTATAGCTTGTTTAGCTTATACATAAATCTGGCACTGGTGCCAATACAGTGGTACCTGTGGTTATGAACGCTTTACCTCACCTGGGCTGGTTCTTTTTTTAAAAAAATTTTTTTATTGGTTTTATATAATAACACAAAAAAACAAAAGCATACAGAACATATCCATCCAGCTTCTCTCCCTCCCTCCACAAGTCCCCTTCTGCCACAAGAGAATCCCGTGGACGATGAGAGTCGAATGTAGTCCATTTTATAGATGGGTTTGTCCTCACCCCCCCTCCTTTCCCCCAGAGCCTCCCCCTGCCACCAAGAAGCCCTAGGATGACAAGGAGAGATACGGGTTGGTGTCCCCCCAGCTATTTATATAAAAAAGAAGAAGAAAAAGAAAAAAGAAAAACATAAAACACAAAAAGGAAAAACAAACAAGCAATTAAAATATCTCATTTTTCAATCTCTTACATTGTTAAACATTATTTTAATTACTTCCTCAAATCCCTTCTTCCTGGTTTTCATAATTTCCTAATATTAATCCTAGCGGGTTTCTTACTCTTAAATTCAAATCTTATTCTTTAATCAAATTATCCAACAATTTCCACCTTTTTCGTGCCCCCTCCCCACAGGCCCCCTCCTGCCACTAGGGATACCCATGAGAGGTGACCATCCAAAGGTGATCCATTTTGTAGTTGAGTTTCCCTCCGCCTCGCCCCCTCCCCCCAGGGCCCCCCCCTGACACCTGGGCTGGTTCAGTCCAGTGGAGATCCCTCCGTGGGCTGGATTGCAGGTGTGCATGAGTGCGCGCGACTGCAATTTCCAGCGCCTGCGCAGATGCGATTTCTGGTGCTGCAGAAGCGAGTCCCCACACTGCGTTGCGCCACTTTAGCGCAGCATGCGGGGACTCGCCAAGTGGGCAGCTCAGTTCAGGGCGGCTCATGGGCCGGTTAAATCACCTTCGTGGGCTGCTTGTGGCCCATGGGCCTTAGGTTGCCTACCCCTGGGTTACAAGTGCTGCTAACCCAGAAATAGCTGCCCCTGGTTGCGAACTTTACCCCAGGATGCGAACGGAAATCGTGTACGAGGCGCATACGCAGCGGGAGGCCCCATTAGCGAAAGCGCAAGTTAAGAACGGTTACAAGTTAAGAATGGACCTCCGGAACGAATTAAGTTCATAACCAGAGGTACCACTGTACAGTGCAATCCTGCAATTCTTAGCATCCCTTACAGGAAATGCTAGCTGGGGCTGATGGGAGTCAGAGGCTTCAATATCTAGAGTGCACCCCAAGAGCTTTTTATCAGGCATTTTCATCTGCACGTTGTGCGTTGAACGTGGTTCCGAATAAGCATTTGAAAGGTGCATACAATGCAGTCTCATGCAAAAAAAATTAAGGGAGATTATCTAAATTCAGGCAACTAATCGTATGAAGCTGCCTTACACTATTAGGTCATTATCTAGATCAGTACATAGTGACAACAGGTCAAGATTTTATAAACGACCTAGAAGATTGGCAGTTGAAACTGAAGGAATATAATCAACTAGCAAGCTTAACTAGTAAAATTAGAGATCAAGATGAGTTTTTAAAGGATTGGAACATGTTTGCAGCTTATTAAAATAATTATTGTAAACATGTTAAAATGTAAGTAGGTTTGGAGTAATAACAGCAGTAAAATACATATAGGAGAATATTATGGAGGAGATAAGGTATAGAATAATTAGAATATGCATCAATATTACAAAACTTGGGAAAACAATGGAGTGGTGGAGGGGAAGTCTAATACCGGTACTACAGTAATTGAATGTTAATTGGAAAATGTTGTACAATTATTTTTATTTTCTTAGAAAAAGTATAAATTTATAGATAGATGACCTGCCAGGGACCCAGGTGGCGCTGTGGGCTAAACCACTGAGCCTAGGGCTTGCTGATCAGAAGGTTGGCGGTTCGAATCCCTGTGACGGGGTGAGCTCCCGTTGCTTGGTCCCAGCTCCTGCCAACCTAGCAGTTCGAAAGCACATCAAAATGCAAGTAGATAAATAGGAACCGCTATAGCGGGAAGGTAAACGGCATTTCCATGTGCTGCTCTGGTTTGCCAGAAGCGGCTTTGTCATGCTGGCCACATGACCTGGAAGCTATACGCCGGCTCCCTCGGCCAATAATGCGAGATGAGCGCGCAACCCCAGAGTCGGTCACGACTGGACCTAATGGTCAGGGGTCCCTTTACCTTTAAGATGACCTGCCACCCACAGGGATGCTACAACCGTGGAACCTTTTTATTAAACCTCTGACCTTAAACGAAGTATGAGCTCTACCACTTCATGAAGGGTCTTCCCACATACATAGGTAGCTACTACCGTACATGTCAAAATCCTCTATTGCACTACAGGATTATTAAGATTTGACAAACAGGAAAGGATGAGTGAGATATAGATTTAGCTGCAATACAGGTCTGAAGTTAAATGGTTTTCTTAACTGGTCATCAATACAAGCAAATTTATTGAACACAGCAAGAGCTACTACAAAAGTTGAATAGAAACATCGTATTTAAACATTCATTAAAAGAAATTACTAACAGCATATCATAGAAGGCACTTTATTAGACATACTTGTATATAAATGCAAAGCTAAATGTTTACCATTAAATGCACTCCTCTTTATTAAGAAACTTACAAAACTATAGACCCATTTCCCCATAAATCAAAATTATATTAAGTACAAAGTCATTTCCAATAGTTAATTAGTAAATAATAAAAGTTTCAAAACAAAGTAGCTTAGCTAGGAATATGGCAAACTGGAGGATTTTCATTTTCATATATACAAAACACACACACACTGACGTTATAAGAGGCACAAGTCAAATGCTCCATGGATAGGGCAACATCCAACAGTGACAGCCACTTGTGCAATGGGAGTTTTCCCCTGTCCTGTACACTGATGCCCCCCCAAATCTACTTTGGACAATTGGGGAACCCTCTGGAATAGATTTTGCAAGTGTGCAGAGGATGACAATGCCATGACAATGGGTATCCCCCATAAGAAGTGTTAGTCGTACTATATACACTGAATGACTGTGTAATTTACATTATACCATAGAATGGGCAGCTAGGAGTATCTTAAGTACTGATACTACATTTAAGTTACTATATGCTTAAATTCAGTAGAAGTCTCCTATTCTTAAAGAAGGCGGCTCCTATTCAAGAATACCGTATCTTTAAACCTTCTTAGTTCCAGAAAAGAAAACATCAGTGCTTGATGTATGCTGAATTTCATTTATCTCCATTTTCATTTTCTCAGAAAAGTAACTGTTACTGTTTCCTCAATGAAAGAAACAGCAAGTTTAACTTACTATACAAGAACCAGTCAGCCAGTGCTGCTGAATTAAGTTATTTATATGACTGTTTTGTCTATTAATATTATACTGTATATTAAAATGCTAGTTATTGTCTTTCATCCACTGTTCGATCCATTGTATAATCTGATCTAAGTTTTTCTCCATGTCCTCTGGAATGTTGCTGGGCAACTGATGGACAATGTCTTCCTTATACGATGACATGGCTTCTTCATAAATGATCTGAAAAATTTCACATTGAAGGTTGTCTTGAAGCTTTTTTCCTTTGTATCCTCTTTAAAAAAATTAAGATAAGACAAAAACACAAGATAATTTGGGAGCATATTTTAGGTTAAAAAACAGAGACAAGACTATGTACTAACAAGAGGCTTCATCCTAAGCCAAATCTGGTACTGCATTTATTTTGTAGCACTGATTTTACCTGTTTTCCAATCTGTTATACAAGACTGAGTTTTCAGTTCGAAGCACAAATACTATATTAAACCATCGTTCAGGAAAGAAGTCACAGCTGTGATAATCAACTATTACACCACCATCACTCATCTTCTCTTCCAGTTCATCAACTACCTAAAAGAGAATTCATACAAAATAATTTTATAAATGTATTCTTAGTAACAAAATAAAACCCACAACTGTGCTAGTTTTTAAATGTAAACTTACCCTGTCTTCATCTAAAACTGGACATTCATATTCCTCATTAAATCCTTCGTATAGCTCCCCTGTTTAATGAGGAAGAAATGGTAACAATACAAAAAAAATGTTTCCAATAGTTTGCTATCAATTGCTTTTTTAAGATATGTCTCTCAAAAACCTTTGCACAGCCCAATATTATGGGTTTCTATTCAGAAATAAGTTCCATAAGTCCAATGAGGCTTACACTATGCATTTTAGACATATGTTTAAAAGCTTTTTTAACAAGCATGTCTATAAACAGATTTTATTCCTTTTAGCATTATAACTATGGATGGGATTCATCTAGGCATCCTGTCAGCAGAAACTCTGTGCGAGGAGTACTGCTTATGCAATGGAGCTTTCTCCCTCTCCTCCCACTGGACGCCTCCCAGAATTGGTTTGGGCAGGAGGGGGCAGGGAGAGTCGGGGGGGGGGTTTCCCATGATGAGCTGAAATAGGCAGAATGTTCATAATAGCGCAACATTGAACTCCACCACATATATCTAAACTACAGTACTGTACCTACTTACCACTATATCACTTAAATACGAATTCTACATTAACTTTCAAGTGTTAAGTTCTGTAAAATAAAAACTCACCTTCTTTGGCCACATCACCCACATTAATGTAAGTAAAATCTGTTCTTGCAGCGATCTCTTTGCCTAGGGTAGTTTTCCCAACACCAGGCGTACCTACAAAGCAGCATATGTCATAACAAAACAGTAATCAATAGTAGCAAATAATAACACATAATAAACTCCACATGAAAACTGCTACTAAAGGCCCAGACAGGCCTAGTTCAAGCAAAGACAGCCAAAGACTTTCCATTAAAAAAAAAAAAACCCTGCAGGCGTGTGCATCACACTTTGAATGTTTCTCTGTATTAAAAATTGTCTACAATCAGCTTGTATGGCATATGGCAAAGAGTAAGTTTTGTATTTGCATGTTATATAAAACAAACACGGAGCAGCATTCAAAACAATGTTATAACCCATTCGATCACATAGTTTGCTTGCACGTTAGCCCAGGCCTCATTTTTGAAGTACAAATAGGAGGGTGAAAGTGACATTTACCGAGGCACACAATCAGGTAAAACCAATGAAGCTGCCTCGCACCGAGTCGACCAAACACACTGCTTTCCAGGATAGCATTTCAGACTATTTCCTTCCCAGCCTTGTTGTTGGGTTGCCTTCATCTGAGGACACTAGAAACTGGATCCGGGACCTTATGTTTCTAAAGCACTTTCATGAGATACAGACACAACCCCCCTCTTCAACCCGTTTTGCTCTTACCCGTGAGAAGAATATTTGGTCTCCTCATGTTCGCTTGGCTGACGATCCAAGTGCCTTGAAACACGTCACGAAGACACGTGTTCATCCTTCGCAGGGACCTTTCCCAACCCTGCCCGAGTCAGCGCATAATAACAGCGTCACAGCGGCCCCATTCTTCCGCCCGTCTCCTGGTAGATAGAAAAGGGACGCTGTAAGGTAAGAACCACCTCACATACATACAAACAAACAAACATATAACGGTTTCGGCGAGCGTTTGGCTTTTCCCTGCAGTCTAGGGCCAGAGGGTGACGCCTTAGCGTTTCGCCATCAGCTGGGCGCCCAGCTGCGTGGGAAGCCCCCAGCCTGAATGGAGGCAGCCTAGGTGCCATGAGGAGAAAGGCGCCTCCGGCGGGTATTACGAGACAGCGGCAGATCTCTATGGTGATGGAGAAGAGCGAGTAAGGCGCTGCCTGGGCTACAGAAGCGGCGGAGAAGGGTCAGCGCAACACAGGCGGGCAGAGCCGCTCCGCAAGTCCCTCGGGCGGGTGGACCCCCGCACGGGCATAACTGAACGAAGCATGTCCGGTCAGAAGTAAGTCCCGCTGAGTTCGGCTGGGCTGCCTTCCCTTCGCCCTGGAAGATCTGCCTCCCTGCCTTGTTGGCCGATATTTTCCCACCTGGCCTGCGTGGGCGGGTCCCTGACTGATCCCAGCTACAAAAGTTGCTGAACAGACTCTTCGGCTGGGGTAGTGTTTGGAGGTTTCTTTGGTTGCTCGTACTGTATAAGTTGAATAAATAATAATAATAATAATACGGATGCTGATTTTTTAATATTTATTTCTAGATCATGTTATGATTCATGTGGGAATTGTTTTAATTTGGTTGTGTACATTATTTATGACTTTCGTTATGTTTGTAATTATGCAAATCTTGTCATGTCATAAGCCGCCTTGAGCATAGTTTTAACTCAAACACCACCGTGCTTATATTTTTGGACAACTGTCTCAGTCTGTGAGTGTACTCTTTATATTGCCTAGCCTTTGGGGATGGTATGACAACTACTGACATTTGTGACGGGGTGGTATGACAACTTAAATTTGTAACTGAATATCCAGTTCTGAAGTTTTCGCCTGCTGTATAGATGAAACCTATAGTTGTCTGTGACAGGTTACTGAATTCTGCCTACTACTGCCTGATGTACTAGTATACAGTATTTAAAAATTATTTCAGGAATATGTTACACAATCATGCTGCTAAATAGTTTCTGTGGAGGTTTTTCTCCACAACCATGAGTTGGTAGAAACAATCCCAACCCCTTTTGCACCACTATGGAAAGGTGGTGGATAAAGTGGAAGTCTCTCCACCCTGCCCACTGCCTGCAGAGTGATGCCAACATTACTTCATTGGTATGAACCTCCCTGTTCAGATCACCAAATGGTGAGTGGGTACGGTATGCCGCCGGTAGGATCTCTGCCAGTGAAATCCAGCTGGAAGACCAAAAAGGCCCTGTGTGAAGCCTGGCATTCCATACAGCCAGGGTTAGGAATGAACCTTTACTTGGAAAAACAGCACATTTGGAAGAAAATAGCAGCTGGAGTGTGATTTCTCCCTTCCCTGGGGCTATCCCTTCATCTAATTATTTGCAAGGCAGGCCTGGTTGGATGTTTTGCCTAGCTGGACGTTTTAAAATTCTATCTGTGCAAAGTTTGTTTACATAAGTATTTTACACTTTTTTAGGTCATATAATTTAAAGGGCTACTGGTCATATGCTTCGGATGGAAACTACAAAGGTTGATGATGTCAAAAAAACATTCAAAAAGAAAGATTGCTGCAGTCAAAGTGAGTGATTACAACTTTAAGATATTAAAGACTTTGGATTGTATTATTCTTTAATGCACAGTTGTTATACTCATGTAGAGAAGGATTGCTTCCTTTATTATCGCTTTTCACAACATCAGCCAATAGTAGTTTGGAAATCACAGTTAAATGTTCCAGACCAAGTATAATTACTGGAAATAAGAACTGTTGGACACACCGTGGCTAAATGCTTATATATATATATATATATATATATATATATATATACTTAAGACATAGTATTTTCATAATTTCATGCTGATTTCAGACTCCCTTTCTTGTATTAAAACAAAGTTACTGAATGTTCAATTAAGTAGAGCTTAAAAGTTGAAAGGGGGCTTTCCAATAGTATGACAAAGTTGTTGTTATTAAGACCTTTGACTATTCTACTGTAAAATAGTAGTTGGTTTAAGAATTAATCATTTCTACCATGCAATAACTTTTGTTTACTTATATTTTGTCAGGTGACTGATTGGGTGGAGCCATCTTTTAGTGATTTCTGTAAGGATACAATTCTATCATCTGACATTCTTCATAAGAAGCCATCAACAGATACCAAACACAGTCGGAAGAAAAAAGAGTGTTGCTCTCCGATAGAAAGTTGTAAGACTGAAGGGAAAAAAAGAAAGCCACCTTCTACAGATGAGCAATATAAATATAAACTCTCAAAACAAAACCATAGCCAAAACAAATCTTGGGTGGATAAATACAAACCGAAAACTCAGGTAAAGTTTAGTTTAAAATTCCTTTAAAAACAACAAATAGCTTTGTGTGTTGTTGAAGTGGTGTGCCCAAAAGGAAAAGTAGTTACAGTGTTTCATAGATTTATTACGTTGATAGAACATAGGTATACTTGGTTAACAGAAAAGTATAAGATATATGTTTTGATTTGAAGTGCATTTGGAAATTTGTTCATTTTAAATATATATTTTTAAATGGTCAGCAAGTGTTTGGAATATTATGCACTAGCAATGGAATATGTTTGCACTTGTTATTGAGTAATGATATTAACTATGTCCTCTAGATGATCATCTTTCAGCTTAATAAACAAAGATGTGAGGAAGACTTCTGTCCATGTATAGTCATTTCTAGAAATATGTTGGATGTCCTTTGAATGCCTTGAAAATTAATGCAAATCTAGTCCCTTGGCTCTGGTGTGTGGCATTATGTAATCACATTCCAGTTCATTAGGACAGAGGTCTTGTGGTAGCTTTCAGACTGTAAATGGAGCCTTCATGCAGATGCCCCTTATTTTAGCTAGTTTAGTACGCTGTGGAACTATTTGCAGTCTGAAGGCTGCTGCTGAATCTCAGGCCCTGAACTCTGCTGTGTGTGATGTAATCTCCACACTTTGGGGCTTGGAGATGGATACCAGATAGTTGGAACCCTAATGGCCTGAATTCTGGCCAAAATGGATCCCAGACGAACTGAGCCAGGCCAGTTACGGAAACACAGTAAAAATAGAACTATTTATATTTTGCTTACACTAATAATTAACTTGTTACAGGTACCAAGAGAATATGCTACAACAGTGTTCTTTCGCAGTATTTAATTCTACTGTAAAATTATTTGCCTGAACTATATATTATTAATTATTTTTCTCATTAGAATGAGCTTGCCATACACAAGAAGAAAATTGAAGAAGTTGAAGCATGGTTAAAAGATCACACATTTCAAAGGCCACCCAGACAGGTAGCATATATTTACCTAGTAGCTTTACCTGTCACTAAGTTTGTTTTGAAGGCTTTGTGTAACTTAAGACACCTTCTGGGAAATGTTCAGCAGATTATATTTTCATCAGAAATGAGGTGAGAAAGCAACACAAATCCTGCATGATATTTCATTTTGCAGCAGTATTTGTTACAGTATTTCATGCAGTAATCTGCTTTTGACATTTGGCACAGTAATTTTCTAGAAGTTTGTAGCAGCAAAATAAATTCTTAGGAAAAATAATACGGTTCACTTGAAAATAAAGTTAACATAAACTGTAGCTTTTTGACACCTGGACTGACATACCATAGGGAAATAGGCATCATTTGATTGCATTTCCCCTTCCTTTTCTGAACTGCTGCCGTGTTTCTCCGAAAATAAGCCATACTCCGAAAATAAGCCATAGTGATAGGCAGTTTAACCTTGTAGGTTAAACTGTACCATACTTAATAAAAAATAAAAAAAAGACATCCCCTGAAAATAAGCCACTGTGGTGTTTTTTTTTTTTTTGGAGGAAAAATAAATATAATATGGTGTCTTATTTTTGGAGAAACACGGTAGATATGCATTTCACTGTTTGCTTCTTTGCAACCTGGGGAGAGGAACATAGGAAGATCTTTTATACCAATCAGACAATTGGTTTTCCATGTAGCTCAGTACTGTCTGTTGGCAGCAGTTCTCCTGATTTTGAGGGAGCTGATATTCCCAGCTCTACCTGGAGATGCCGGTTATTGAACCTGGGAGCTGCTTCATGCAAAGCCAATGCTTTACCACTGAGCTACAACTTCTTCTGAGAGGAGTAAATGGCAACGAGTAAGCTTGGCTCAGAGCAGGCCCACTGAAAATTTTGGATGTAACTTAGCCATGTTCAATAATTTAAATGGGTCTGCTCCAAATGAAAACTAGTTGCATGTCACTCAAAAAAGTTCTTCTGCATGCATGTTAAGTTTTTCCATATTGCCTGGTGAACGTTGCTGCATTGTGACCCGAGAAATGCTGTGGTATGTTAACAGAGGGGCATACAGGGATGAATTAAAAGGTGCTGATGTTTGCAGTGCTATAAAGGTAAAGGTAAAGGGACCCTTGACCATTAGGTCCAGTCGTGACCGACTCTGGGGTTGTGGCGCTCATCTCGCTTTATTGGCCGAGGGAGCCGGCGTACAGCTTCTGGGTCATGTGGCCAGCATGACTAAGTTACTTCTGGCGAACCAGAGCAGCGCACGGAAACGCCGTTTACCTTCCCACTGGAGCAGTACCTATTTATCTACAGTACTTGCACTTTGATGTGCTTTCGAACTGCAGTGTTATACTTGGAGCTAAATCATTGCATGAGAAAAGTATGCATATATTCTTCCTCTTGCACAAGTGTTTTTAGAAGAGCATTGCTGGCAAGTTCTCTTCCACACAGTTTGTGTGTGTGTGTGTGTGTGTGTGTGTGTGTGTGTGTGTGGCGGATATGGATGGGAGCTTTTTTTTGCCATCCTAATTCAAATAATAATTAGTATTAGGGTAGTAACAGAATTTGTCAAATATTTTGTTTTGGCAGCATTTTATTGCTGCTTCATTTTCCAATTCCTTGTAATATATATGATTACCTAATAAGCAATTAATTTTACACTTGTATAAGTGTGGTGAAATATTGAATCATTGGGATTGTAATTTGTAATTTAACAACAGAAATTGTGCTAACAGAAAGTGTGGGGAGAAGGGGGGGAAATTAATAAAAGTCCATTAAATTTTTATCATGCTCTTTCCTTCTAATATAGCGAGTTGGTTTATTATATGATGTCTTGTAGGAAGGTTCTATTTTATTATTAACTGGTCCTCCTGGATGTGGCAAGTCTGCAACTGTGGAAATATTAGCCAAAGATCTTGGCATTCAAGTGCAAGAATGGATAAATCCTGTATCACTAGACTTCAAGAAAGATGATGTCATAGATTCTTTGAGCTATGGTAAGCATTTAATTGAAGACTTTGAGTCAAGCAGTTAGAATATATTTGGTAGGTTTGTGTATTTGTCATAATATCCCAATCTGATGCCCATCAAATTGTTGAAAGTTTCATTGGAATTAACGAGACTCACTTCTACTTAATAGTGTGATACTTTAGATTCATACTCAGATCTTTACTAGTAGACCCTCTTTTCACCCCATGGTTTCAAACATTTTCACATTTCAAAACTGATATGTTTTGCAGTAATGGGAAGGGAACAGTGAGGCCGGCACCCCCCCCCCAAATAAATTGGTTCTTAAGTATACTGGTTTGTACAACAACTAAAGCTCTTAAAATGAAGGTGGATGGGATTTCTAAGTTAAGGCAGATATCTTTATCTGCTGATGGAAAGTAGAAACTATAAAGATAGTATCTGCATTCCTTTTCTTCAAAGATGTGATATACTTGTACCACCCATCCAGTTCCCATAATCTACACCTTTGGTGGATTTTAGCCTGTGCTATTTGGCAGCAGGCAAAAAATGGCTTTTTGCTCTAAAACACCAAATTCAAAGCAGATGGGTCCTAGGATACTGAATCTTCATGTTCATGTTATTGTTATTTATAAGGTATACACTGTAAAATAAACTCTCCTGTTCAGAGTCTGATTTTCAGATACTTCCTTATCAGAGCCAGACAGCTCTCTTTCAAGAGTTTCTATTAAGAGCAAACAAATATGCCAGTCTTCAGATGGTTGGACAATCCATGGAAACTGACAAAAGACTTATTCTTGTGGAAGTAAGTAAAAATACAGTAGTTAACTAATTCAAGTTAAAATCTTATATTCTTTTTTCTTATATTTTAAAGGACACTTTTATGTAAACTGCTTAGGGATTTTGAATGTTAAGCAGTGTATAAATATAATAAATATGTAAATAATGCAAGATAGGAGTTACCATAATCGTAAGGGGTGATTCCCGGGATGATTTGAAAATTTTGTCACAGTGAGCCTACTAAGAGCACGGGAACATTTGGGTTTATCTAAAGTAGCACTTTGAATCTAAACAGTTTGTTATTATAAATGTCAAGTAAAATAAGCAGATGACTCATATTATAGTCTTAATGGCCATCCACAATATTAATGCTACAGAGATGCTAAAATAAGAATATTGTGAAGAGCTAATATTAGGCAAGGAGATGATTAACTGCATTTGTCGTGACATAAGACTTCTCTTGACCATCTCTTGACAATTTTCTCTGTTTGAACAGTGTAGCTCCAATGATAATGGGAAAAAAGCTGGAATAACAGTATTATATTTGGTTTTTATAGGATATGCCAAACTATTTTTACCGTGACCATAGCTGTTTACATGAAATCTTGAGGTGAGTATAAAGCCATGGTTAGCAATTTGTTTTTATCAAAGGGCCACTTTGAGGAATACGGCTGATGTGCTATAAAATTCCATGAATACAAATGGAAACCTTCACATTATTCAATTTATTCTGAATTTTTGGTGTGTGGGGGTGGAATGTAAACATTTTGAGGTGGGAGGCATTCTTGGGCCAGAGGCTTCTAGTTGCTTATTGCTAGTATAGACTCCTACAGATTGATAACACTTGCCTTTAAACTTGGGACTTTCTCTCTTCATTTTTCATTTTAGAAGGTTTGTGCGGACAAGCAGATGTCCTCTTGTGTTTATAATATCAGATGCCTTCAGTGGAGCCAGCAACCAAAGGTCTCTATTTCCAAAGGAGATTCAGGAAGAGCTACATATAGATAATATTAGGTAAAAGGATCATTAAGTGCATTGGTCACAACCGAGGATTCATTATTAAATGTATATTGACCATCTGCCTCATTAATTTTCTCAGTTTTAACCCCGTGGCTCCAACGATGATGATGAAAGTTCTAAATCGAATAGCTGGAGCAGAGTTCAAGACGGTAGGTCAAATTAAAGCAGCGCTGGGACCGTTGCAATATGGTCATATTGTGAAAGTTAGCTGAATGTATCAATTGAGAGAGTTATTTAGTCTGCTCCTTCCTAAAAAAATAGAATAATTTTTAACAAGTGGCTTTTATTTGAGAAGTGGCTGCCAAATGACTGAGGTCTGTCAGCATTCGAGGAAGTACAGGTAAAATAAAACAAAAAGAGACTCAGAAATGCATGGATGTATACAAATGGCTTCCACACACATAGCACTTGTAATTTATTTCACTATCAGAGGAGCTGTAGGTGTTTAGCAGTGTATGAATATGTGTTTATGCTCAGTTAATAGGTGACTTGGAAATGTAAATAAAAATATCATATGCAGCATTGTTCCACCATTGAGTAGGGAAACCCGTGAATGTGTTCAGAGTATCACTAATACTCTTAGGTACACTCTTAGGTTACTTGATGCTGCAAACATCAGTTCAATAAAATCATATAAAGCTTATGGCCAGTGTTTATCTACAAACTAACAGCAGTCTTGTTTTGTTGTGCAGACTAAAGACCTTACAGATACTTTTGCTTTTCTTTGCAGAATGGAGAAAAAACCGATGTCCCTGACATATCTTCATTAGACTTGATTTGCAAAGGATGTTCAGGTGATATTAGGAGTGCAATAAATAACCTTCAGTTTTCTTCTTTAAGGGGTAAGTATGGAACAACTTCTGCTTAAATAAGTTTGTGGTTTTTGAAAATCATTTTTATTTTAACACTCTTGGGGTAGCCTTGCGGAAACTCTTATCAATGCGAGGCAGGAACTGAATGTCTCTTGGTTGTTAAATGGGACTTTTATACTGTGGCACTGATCCAAAGATGAACAAGCAAAGACAACTCTCCGCTTGTGAAATAGATCCTCAGTCCTTTCACAGCTAGCAGTGCCGTTCTTCCCCTCCACAGGACATCAGCATTGCCAGAAAGGACAATAGTGAAATTATTTTCATAGTGTGCACAAAATGTTGGAGCAAGTCTGTAGCTCTGTGTGTGAAAAACTAGAGTTACCAGGATTATTTGGGGGAAATCATGTGCTTTAAATGTATGATGTGGATCTATTCCTTGAGTTTGTGCAGTATTGGGGGGTTGAACTAGCCATACTTAGTTCCCATTTAAATTAATGGGACTTAAATTAGTTATTACAGTGGTGCCTCGCTAGACAAAATTAATTCGTTCCAGGACTCAATTCGTCCTACGAAAATTTCGTCTAGCGAGGCACCGTTTCCCATAGGAATGCATTAAAAGTCAATTACACAAAGGGGAACCAGCTGCAGCAGGGAAAGAAGGCAAAGGGAGATCAGCTGAGAGGCGGTGACAGCTGTCAGCGCCTCTCAGCTGAGCTTCCTTTGCCTTCTTCCCTTGCTACAGATGGTTCCCCTTTCGCTAGATGAATGCCCTTATTTTCTGATCAGAGGTTTTTATGGCCACGCTTCGCAAGACGAAGCAGTGGCCATAGAAAATCTCGTCGTACAGTGAGGCAACCTCCGATCAGAAAATCCTTTCGTTAAGCGGAATTTTCGTCTAGCAGGGCATTAGTCTAGACTCTAGCGAGGCACCACTGTACTAACTTTTCATGTTCATTTCAATCAGATCTAACTTTGTCTGGATCCAACCAAGTGTATTTATAACATATTTTACTGATACTAGATGAGTATTTAGAGCAGGATAACCCTCCTTTCTTATTCTTGACAAAAAAGCTTCCTTGAGAATCTGGAAAGAAAGTTTTTGTTTTATTCTGTTATTTACAGTATTTTTAAATCAAATTCCTTCACTGTGGGCTTCCAGAATGTTCCCAACATTATGCTGCTTAACATTTGCCGGCTGAAATATGGATGGCTATGGTTTGTTATAGACTTGTTCTGAATTTCCAGTATTGGAACCGGGGGGACATAGACCAGATACTAATGGTGGCAAACTACTACAAAAATATATTGACATTGTTTTTTTATTCACTTTGAGCATTGTAAATGCTCCATTCCTCACTATATGTGTACAGAAAGTTATGAACTCATGTTTTATTGCAAGACCCTTATTCCATCAAAATCATCAAACAAATTTTGTGAACAGGAACAAAGAACCTAATTTTAAGCTTTTTGTGAATAAGGGCAAAAATTCAGGTCTGAGTCAGTTCCTCTCTACAGATTTTAATACCAGCACTTTAAAACTTTTATATTGTGCTTAATGTTTGCTACCTTCTGACTAGTTTGTCTTTTTGGCCTGAAGAGTAATGTGTATTTCCCCATTTTATTGAATGCAATAAAATTATAAAGCTTGTTTATAATTAGATAATCTTTGACCTGATGAGCATACCTTATTTTTCTATTGAATAAAAAATTCTGGAGTTCATGTTTTACAGTCTACCACTTTGTTCTTTTTTGCTTTTTGCTTACCAGACTACTCATCGCAGAAAAAGGGGAATTCCACATTAAAATATGATACATTATCTAAAGTAAAGAAGAAAGAGAAATTTGGTAACCAGGAGTTACAAGCTGTTGGTGCCAAAGATTCCTCCATCTTTCTGTTCCATGCCTTGGGGAAAATACTTTACTGCAAAAGTAAGAACACGTTAACCTATTATTCTTAATTCTATTTGTGTGAGGGGATGAATTATCATGTCAATTATTGACAGCTTCTATATTTGCCTACAACTGATTTACTTTTCTCACTCTTTTAAGACGATATAAAGAATCGGTAGCTATTGTTTTTCCTAACTGGAATCTGTCACTGTAGCCCCCTTCACAATTACTGGGAGCAAGCCCTGTCCTATAGATGCATGCCTTGGCATAAACTGAACACGAGTATCAATTCATGCGCAGGCTTCCATGCAATTAAAACCTGCACCTACTACCAGGAGCCTTGGCCACATGGAAGTCTATGTGTGCTGTAAGCCGTGTGAACCAGTACTAGCCAAGTTTGAGTTGTAGACAATCCCCTCATCTCTGGTCAGTAACCTGTCTCCATATCCAAATACTCTATGCTTCTCATATTTAATGCAAACTTCTATGTAGCTGTAGAGTGTGTTATTCTTACAGGAGAACCAGCAACAGACTTGGAGTTTCCTCGATTACCTGTTCATTTAACAGAATATGAACGAAATCCCTTGCTTGTTCATCCTGAGGTAAATACATTTACTGTTTACTATTAATTGAGTGAAAATTTATTGCTAGTTATCTTATGTAAGTGGTAGATGTAAGAGTGATATTCTTAATATGTCATAATGCTAACTCATTTCCTCCCGATGCATAACATTAATTATGTATATTCTCCTTTATTTAGGATGTCATAGAAAAGTCACACATGCCTGGGGACTTATTTAATTTATACCTTCATCAAAACTACATTGACTTTTTCTCTGATATAGATGATCTTGTGAGAGCCAGTGAATATTTGAGTACTGCTGACTTCCTTTGCAGTAACTGGGATGTAAGTTTTAAAATGTAACAATAGCTTAAAGTAACAAAACATAGAAATATGAAGGCTTCAGAATAAGTGTCAGAGGAGGAAAATAAACATTTTGAACCAAGGAAAGTGAATGGCTTCACCATTCCCCAGTGGGTGTGCTAAATTTGTAGGTTCTGTATTTTATATATTAACATAACTGTTTCTGCTTATTATTATTTATTATTAATTAAATTTGTATACCGCCCTTCATCTGAAGGTCATGGGGCAGTTCACAACATAAAAACGCAAAATGAAAACAAAATGCATAATAAAATAAAGACAAACCAATAATCCCCCTCCCTGCTTAGAATTGTAACAGACCTCAGGATTTACCTAGTCTACTCCCTTAGACTTGTTTTCTTGTATGACAGTGTGTTTTATGTAACTTTAAAGCTTACTGTTCATGTTTTGCCTTATCAAACAATTGTTCTGAAGAAAGCATGTGCCATTTTCTAGCTAGTCTTTCTATAGTCTGGATAAAGTTGTCATGTCTCAGATACTTTTTTTTAAGATTACACCCAGCTGGACTCCCTTTCCTCATCCCTATTGCCTCCCATGCACATCCCAAAGAATGGGGGACGCCTAGAGTCTGTCTTGGAGTTGTGAGTGGCTATGGGTGGAGGAGAGGAAGCAGTAATGGATATGCATGACACAATTCAACAGACAGCTTTTAAATTTGCTCTCATGTGTTTGAACCAACAGACTACATGGCATGGAAAAATCATAGCTGCTAAGTTTTCCCTTTTCTCGCGAGGAAGCCTATTCAGCATAATGGAAAATCCCTGAAAAAAAGGGATAACTTGGCAGCTATGGGAAAAATACCAGCTGTTGCAAGTGTGAGAGGGTGCATTGCTACCAATCCAGAAAAACCTGGGAATTTAAAATACTTACCTCAAACAAATGCTCAGTTGCAAATAGGTGAAAAATTGACTGCCAGAAATGTTCCTCCTTTCACTTTGATCTTGTTTTTATCATCTCCTATAGGCTAGACCTACACTCCGGGAATATAGTGCATCCATAGCCACAAGGGGTGTAATGCATTCAAACAGATCCAGAGCCTCTGCTCAAAGCAAAGGAGGAATGGGCTTTCGACCCCTTCATAAACCACAGTGGTTCCTAATAAACAAAAAGGTAATTATTTTGAAATGATATTCTTTATTTCAACATTTATTGTAAAACGTTTTACATTTATTGCAAATCATAACCTAAAATAGAAACAGTAAATTAAGTTCAGCTTTCTTACTATCATTCTCATCTGATATGTGATGTAGGTTAATAATGCTGTAAGACTGCCTTAGCTCGCATGTTTGTGATAAGCATATTCATTACAAGATTAAAGAGTTATTTAGTAAGATTTAGGTTTCAGTTTAAGTTTTAATTAAAGGATTGCCTTGTGCCATCTAGCCAAGGAAAATATTTTAGATGAATCATTCCTGCAGTGTAATCTAGGACTAGCTTGACTACACAAACAACCCAAGAAGAAATATATTTAGAGGCTACCACAAAATAGCATTTGGTCTGGGGGGAAATACATTTCAACATACTCTGTAACATGGTTAGGAATAACGAAGTGTACCTCTTGGATTGTTAGTGTGGCAGCTTCGAGTAAAAATGGACAGGCCTATTTTGGAACCTTCAAGTTATGCTATCTCCAGAAAAATTAAATAGGAAAATCAAAATGGAAAGAAATAACTTGATGCTTTAAGCTCCTGCAGCTGTCTAGGCGACGTATCACACCACGTCTCAATAGTTATTTTCTGGATAGTGTTGTATGCTTGTTTTAATGTTGGGTTTCTAAGGCATGGAAGTTCTGGCAAAATAACCTCCTAATATTTATAATTGGTAGAGAGTCAGAAGAGAAATTTTGTGGTTTAACTGTAGATAATATATTTTACTATTAGACTCCTTTGTTCTGCCTCCTTATAGTATCAGGAAAACTGCATTGCTGCAAAATCCCTCTTTTCAAGTTTCTGTTTACCACCGCTGTGCCTTCAGACCCAGCTGTTACCTTATCTTGCCATGCTGACAAATCCAATGAGAAACCAAGGTACTTTTTAAAAACAAAACAAAAACCCTTTTCTCAGAAAATGTCTTGGAAGTTCTTAGTCAAACTCTGATAGTAAGCAGTTAGTATTGAAATTAGTAACTGGTAATTTACTCTTACGATGCCTTATGAGGAACGGCTTAGGGAGCTGGGATTTAGCCTGGAGAAGAGAAGGTTAAGGGGTGATATGATAGCCATGTTCAAATATATTAAAGGATGCCATATAGAGGAGGGAGAAAGGTTGTTTTTTGCTGCTCCAGAGAAGCAGACATGGAGCAATGGATTCAAACTACAAGAAAGAAGATTCCACCTAAACATTAGGAAGAACTTCCTGACAGTAAGAGCTGTCGACAGTGGAATTTGCTGCCAAGGAGTGTGGTGGAGTCTCCTTCTTTGGAGGTCTTTAAGCGGAGGCTTGACAGCCACCTGTCAGGAATGCGTTGATGGTGTTTCCTGCTTGGCAGGGGGTTGGACTGGATGGCCCTTGTGGTCTCTTCCAACTCTATGATTCTATTATTCTTAACCTTGGTTTTAACACCACTTGGGAAATGTTGATTGTGCTCTGAAAAGTGAATTCTCTAAGCGTTTGTGTCAGCACATCTGCATCTGATGGTTTCCCCTATTGCTGCAACATTGTTTGTTTTCTCATTGTGCTGCCTGTAGCTTGGGCCAAAGGGTTTCTATAGATGCTCATTTTTAGGAGCAAGAGCAGTTGCTAAAATTGCACTTATTCTATTTTTCCTATAGCAGCATGACAAATGTATTGATTGGGATATGGAGGGTGAAGCTTTAGAGCAGAAAAGCCCTTGGCCATGGAAAATAATGTAATGATAACCAACCCCTAGATGGTATGTTAAATATATATATATATAAAGGTAAAGGGACCCCTGACCATTAGGTCCAGTCGTGACCGACTCTGGGGTTGCATGCTCCTCTCGCATTATTGGCCGAGGGAGTTGGCGTATAGCTTCCAGGTCATGTGGCCAGCATGACAAAGCCACTTGTACGTATATATGAATTATTTATTGTCACTTATTGCAGTATTGGATTTTAAAATATATAAATACAGTTATCTGGTCTAAATCAGGAGTGGAGGAAGTATTGCAAAACATTCTTAGCTTAAAATGGGACTGTGTACACCGGATACACAACAAATTCAAGTTCCAACACAATTCTGAGCAATAATTTTTGTGTGTGCTTTCTCAGCTCAGATTACTTTTATTCAGGACGTTGGAAGGCTTCCTTTAAAGAAACACTTTGGAAGGTAAACACCTGCTGTGGTTCTTTTGCAAATTGGAATATGTTTGCTCTGAATATCAGTATATACTTTCATATAGCACTTTGACTACATTGGTTAATTCTCAGTCTGTAAGGTGGGGAAAGTAACAATCAACTTGATATGCCACTCTGACCATATCAAGGACTCTGTGTTTTATTATTTATTCTTGTATTTATATCCTACCTTTCTACATGGAACCCAAGCCAGAGTATGTATGGTTCTCAGGCAGTCTCCCATCCATACACTGCCCAGACCTGCTTGCCTTCAGCAAAGTGGAGGCCTCATACGTCTTCAGGACCATGCCCTGGGATAAGTTGGGAGAGGGAATAGTCTACATATATAAGATATCACTAAGAAATGTAAAATCTCATGTTAGTTTTAAATTTACAGTTATACACTGCGAGATTTGTCATATAAGGCTGAAAGCAGCTAACTGTGCTTTCTGTGTTTAAATGCAAAAACTGGGCTAATGACAACTAGGCATTTGCAATCTCTTCTCCTTTTCAGTAGTTTTTAAGGGGTCACAATCAGTGGTGAAATTCAACGGTTGGAAAGTGGTACAGCAAATCATGTAATCTGCTGCCAATACACACAGTTTGGAAATCTGGACTGTAAAGGTTTTTAGGCGTATTACAAACTAGGCATACAAAACTATTTTCTTCTCGTGTGTGTCCACACACCTACCTGTTGCCCACTTTAAGAATGCAGCTTTATAAGCTTAACTTTGAAAGTCAATGAGAGAAAAGGAGATATAGATGCTACTTTTATCTGTTATTTGCATATCTGAATTCCTCAGTAGTTCTCTGCAAGAGCATAAAATGCTTCTGAACTTTTATTACTGTCGTTCCACAACAGGTTGAAGCTTGAAACTCTTACTGATAAAGACTCAGCAATACAGGACCTAGACAGTGACGATGAAGGGGATTTTGCTGAGATGCAGTCCACAAATGTGCTTACCCAAATGGAGAAAAACAAAACCAGTGAGAAAAATGAACCATATGAAAGTCCTCTTCCTTCCAGCCAATCTAGTGGAAATGAACTACCAGCCAGTCAATCTCAGCCTATTGTAGCACAAGCAATCATGGAGGAAAATGAACTAATCATAGAGGAATATGATAGTGACTAGAAGGTGTGAAATGGCAACTCCAAAGCTGTGATAGTGTTTAACATAATAATTTTAGGTTTAATATTCTATAAGCAATCTTAGCCAACTGTACTGAGAGTGCTACTACTGATAACCTCAACTTATTTCTTTGGGCTATTATTACTTTGCCACAGTTTCACACAGCTTTATTTCCAGAGAGACAAATGCTACACAAGATATATGAGTACTGGCTTTCCCCAGTACTATTTGACTCTACACTGTAAAGCTTCAACGGTGTGCACCTCAGTTCAAAATTTTGGCTCCAGTCCGAGAGGTGGTATGGAAATCAGTTTTATGAGACAAATGCATCGATTTACATGCCTCTTGGAGGGACAGTGTCAATAGTTTTGTTAAAATTTCACAAACGTAACCCTTACCCGCGGTGATAGAAAACTTGTATAAAGCATTTAAGTTCTGGGCTGTGTATTATTTAAGATGTAAATAAATTTCTGGATTCCTTGTATGCTTTGTGATTTTAGATAGATGTTTATAAAACCGAAGCAGGTACAGCTTGTGTTAGATAATCTTGCCTTTGGGCCACATGTCATTTCAACTGCATCTAAAAAGTGCAACTGGCCCAAATGACCTTTAAAAGGCTGTCTCCCTGCCCCCACCATATAATGCCTGCTTCTTTGCCCACTTGCATAATCTGCAAGTCTAAACAAAACTGTGGTATTTACTCTCCCATAAATTCGCCCAGCTGGTCAATGAATTGACTTCAACTTTGTACGGGTTAACAGGTTGGAGACTTGCGTTGAGGGCCCACTCACCTTCCATGCGGTGAGTGGGGGATACAAAAAAATATGAGGGGGGAGGCGCCTCTCGCGTGGATCAAAATCTTCGTCAAGCGGAAGCAGCAACCCTTTCAGCCGGTGGGGGCAGCCTAGCAGGAGAGCCACTCTACCTGGAGCGGGCGGGCGGGCAGGTAGGCTGCGCCTCACTGCGAGGACATGAGCGCATGACGCGCGGGAGGGGACGGTTCTCTTTGGCAGAGCCGCTGAGGGAAAGAAACCTCGCCGGGAAGGCGGAAGAAGGAACCTCGTCATTCCCGGGATTTTTGTGCATTCCCTCCCCGCCTGAAGCGAGCTTCCAGTGAGCAGGAAAGCTGCGTCGAGAAAGGGTGAGCGTGGTGAGGCTGCGCTGCGCGAGAAAGGAAAGGCGCTTGCTTGGTTCCGCTCCCGGTGGTTGTGGGAGCGCAGGGCGCCCGCGAGGTGTGGTCGCGAGTGAGGCGGCGGCGGCAGGAAGGAAGGAAGGTGCTGTGGTTGTGGTTGTTGAGCCTTGGGAGAAAAGTGCCCGGGCGAAAAGAGGCACTGGAAGAGTCCGGGAGTTCCCATTTCTGAGAGGCATCCAGTGCGCTCTCAGAAAGAAGTCCCCTTGTTGAAGCCGCTGAGACTTACTCCCAAGTAAGTGGGCGCCGAACTGCAATCGCGGAAGCGCAGCTTTAAGACTGCGACCCTAATAAACGTAGGTGAGAAACGCGGGGCGTAGTTTTCTCTAGACTGCACGTAGCAAAGTTTCTGGCGAAGCTGGGCCTCCTTGTGTAGAGGGAAAACAAGGGAAAGGGGTGGGGTGATGGTGTAACCGACTAGCTAGCCATTGTTTTCTTAGGTGGCTTGACACTGATACCCGTTATGTGCCTGACTCTTGTTTCCTGTGCACACATATTTATGATTTTCTGTAAAATGGTAGAGCTGTGAGTATAGTTAACGTTTTACCCTCTGCTCGGGAAGCCTTAACTCTTAATCCCGTGTACAGTGCCAGCATTCTTCATATATTCAAATGTACTCTGCTAATAGATTCACATGCCTTTGTCTTGGTTCAGAAGTCCTGTCAAAAACTGATTAAAAGGCTTGGTTTGTTTTTTAAAAATTGGAATGATAGAAGAAAAATGTTTTCTTTAGAAGATTTTAGGACTTTAGAAGATGTTTGTTTGTTTGCAGACTCTCAAAGCAGGAATTCAATTTGCTTTTCCTTTTGTCAAGCACAGTATATGTGAAACCAGGAAAGGAAAAGTAATATTTTCACTCTTTTGATTTCTGAAACAGGATAAAGGACCACAAATGTCTTCAAGGAATGCATCATCAGAGCGCAAACCAGGACAACACAGTCGGTCAGTCCATTATGATGAAGTGAATGTGGATTCTTTTTCAGAAGATGCTGAAAGGGATTTGCAAGATGCTGGACAGATACTTAACACAGATCCCTTGCCACCACCTCTTCCACTACAGCCACCCTTTGGGCCTGAATTTTATCCAAGTGACAGTGAAGAAACTGCTGGAGCCTCCGATCTCAAACCAGTGAGAAAATTCATTCCAGACTCATGGAAAAACTTCTTCAAAGGGAAAAGAGACGGCCCTGAATGGAATAAGCCAGTAGCTGCGATTTCTGGTGGAGCTGAATGCTCTCCACCATCATCTCCAACACTTACTCCGGTGAAGCCAGGCAATATTTCAGTTCCAAGCTCTTACCAGGATCCTTATGGAGGATCTGGGGGAACCTACAATTCACGGAAAGAAGCTGAAGCCATGCTCCCACAGGATCCCTATGGCTCCCTAGACAGGCATACACAAACTGTTCTAGCATACAGTGAGAAAGTAGAAGCCTTTAATTTGAGATACTCTTACATGAAATCTTGGGCCGGCTTGCTCAGGATCCTGGGAGTTGCCGAATTGCTGTTGGGTGCAGTTGTGTTTGCCTGTATTACAGCTTACATTCACAAGGACAATGAGTGGTACAACATGTATGGCTACTCTCAGCCACATGGTTATGGGGCAAGCGGCATGTATGGAGGGGGAAGCATGTATGGAGGCTATTACTACAGTGGGCCTAAAACCCCTTTTGTTCTTGTTATTGCAGCACTTGTTTGGATAGTGACTATTATAATTCTAGTACTTGGTATGTCCATGTATTACAGGACAATTCTTCTAGATTCCCACTGGTGGCCTTTAACCGAGTTTGGAATTAATGTTGCCTTGTTTATTTTGTATATGTCAGCTGCTATAGTCTATGTGAATGATGCTAACAGAGGAGGACTTTGCTACTACCCATTATTTAATACACCAATGAATGCATCATTTTGCCGTATAGAAGGGGGGCAGACAGCTGGAATTATCTTCTTGTTTGTAACAATGATGATCTATCTTATTGGTGCAATCGTTTGCCTAAAACTGTGGAGGCATGAAAGTGCACGGAAACAGCGAGAGCTTATGCAACAAGAGGTAAGTTCTGTAGAAAACAGTTGTTCCTACCATAAATTTAGTTTTGTAAAATAGTTGCTGTCATTTATTCACTGGCCTGGATCAGACATATAAATCTCAATTTACTAAAGCCAATGTGTCCTAAAACCATGTGCTTGTGTCTTTTGTCCCCTTGCTACCCCATCCCTCCTTCGTGTAAGTAACCAGTTATTCATATCCTTGGTTAATTAACAAAAAAAACTCATTATAAGCAGGAAACTTCGATAACTAGGACTGAAATAAACTGCCTGCTTCTAATCTCAATAACCATTGGAAAGCAAAGGAAACCATAGTTCATTAATCCAGGGAGTGTTGAATTATGGCATGCCAAAAAAAGGAGGAAGGAAGGGGCAACATGAAACAGAGCACCCAGGCACAAGGCTTGTGCAGAATTTGGCTTAATCAGCTAAGATAAATACATCTGAGCCAGCCCACTATGTAGATGTTATGTCTCTTAACTGTTGTACTTGCTTCTGTAACAGTTGCATCACTAAACTAAGGACCTGATTTGAGGCCTTTGGAGTCTTATAGATTAGGTTTGCATATAATTCTGAAGTGAATATTTTTCATGCAAGGATGAGCCTCACTTGGTAGAACATGAGACTCTTAATCTCAGGGTTGTAGGTTTAAGCCCCATAGGCAAAAAGATCCCTGCAGGGTGTTGGACTAGATGACCCTCCTGGTCCCTTCCAACTCTACAATTCTGTGAGTCTATGAAGAATTTTGCCTAAACAGAATTGAGTTCAAGTAATATATACTTTGTTGAGGTTTTGTGTATGTGACCACAGAATGCCAGTATAATAGGTGGAGTTTGCTTGCGAATGCACCTAATAAAAATCAATACTTGTTGGCATACCTTCAGCAATGTTAACTACACTGATACTACATTGTCTTGGGGAGACACATATTAGTGCTTTTGACCAGAGATTAAACTGTGCTGCCTTGCAACATTCCAGCATCTGAGAGCACCTCCTCCTCCCAAGTTTCTCTGCTTCCTACTTTCAGAGAAGAGTCCAAATATACCATTGCTGCTTCCAGATGGCCTAGCACCAAAAAACAGGGGAATCCTTTGGTCCTTTCTCCTTCCCTAATTCTGTCAGAGGGGAAATAAGAGCAGGACAGAGCTGCTTCTCCTTCCTTTTTCCTGAAAATCCAGAATAGCTGGGACATTTTCAAAGAAAGATGAAGAGGAACTATATCAGCAGATACTACCAGTGAGGTTCCAAGGATTTAGGGAGAAGCGCAATCTCTTTTTGCTGTTTTTTTGCCCCAGATGTTGTCTGCATGTTAAGGCTTTTATTGTCTACATTTGCACACTTAATGATGATGTTTTGGTTTTTTATTAGATGACAACGACACAATCTTTTGTACCAAAAAGGATGGTAAGAACAACATTTTTTTTCTATATTCAAATGCTGAGTACTTGCAGGGCCTGGACTACTTTAGTTTCAACAAGTATTGGGATAAAATAGGTAAAGGTTGAGACACATTGACAACAGAGGCCACCAGAGGCCACCTATCATAATCCTCTCCCAACAACATGGGGGTGAGGTGTATGTGATAGAATTGCACTATTATAGATTTACTGACTGTTATTGACTGTTAATATCAATTTTACATAGTATGAAGACGGCAGTCCCAAAGTAGCAACAAATGCAAAGAAATTCAAGTCTGTGGAACTGAAACCTGAACTACTCAATGGCCATATACCTGCAGGACATATTCCGAAACCTATAGTGATGCCAGACTACTTAGCGTGAGTGTCTCTGCTACTTTCCTTTTGAAGCTTTCTCTTGGAGTGATAAATCCCAGTGACCGACTACAGATGATCACATCTTGACTTAATAATATATGAATGAATGGAGATGTGAGCCTTTTGCTCCTACCTTCACAGCATTAGCAAACAAACCATGAAGTCTTCAGCTAGTCATAATTTCTCATTTCATCCAAACTAGAGAATTACATTTACTTACTTTGGAACAAGTCACGATATTAAACATTGGTTTGAAGTTGGTGTGATAACATGGCTTGTGGAACGCTCTCCCATCAGATATCAAAGAGATAAACAACTACCTGACATTTAGAAAATATCTGAAGGCAGCCCTGTTTAGGGAAGTTTTTAATTTGTGACATTTTAATGTATTTTAATCTTTGTTGGAAGCCGCCCAGAGTGGCTGGGGAAACCCAGTCGGATGGGCAGGGTACAAATAATAATAATAAGTTGTTGTTGTTGTTGTTGTTGTTGTTGTTGTTGTTGTTCTGAAGCTGGTAACCATCATTTTCCAGTTTGGATGAAACAGGAAATCATGTATAATTAGGGACTTTTTGGTTTAACCATGGCTTAAACCAGGTGGCTTTGTGCTTGGTGGAAAAGGGTTTGTTTCTATATTATTGCTGACTTTTAATCACCTAACTATATTTTCATATTAGAACTATATCAGGAAATCAATGCCTTGCACAGCAGTGGTTCCATTCTGTTCCTACAGATAATGATTTTGAGTGCATAGTTTTTAGCTATAAAGCATTTCAAATTACATCACGCAAAGGAGACTTCCCATATTGATTTCTGTTAATTTAAAAAATGTTCTCTTTAAACTTTTGAGTTTGAATCACTTAGTATCAAGTGCCAATGACAATTTTATTGTTGACATATTGCCAAGCCCAAACTTCTATTCTAAAGCAGAGTCTCCAAGTAGCCTGCCATCCAGGTTATAACCAATGAAATTGTTTGGGAAACAATTGATTTGACTAAATAAACCAAGTTGTACTCTACAGAGGGTGGGAGGTAATCTAAGATTGTTGTAGTCTTTTCTAATTTGAGTCACAATTTTCCTGTGGCAATACACTTTTACAAGTTTTTCTTTTCTTTTCGAAAATCCGTAATGCATACATTTGATGCTTACATAGATGGTTGATCCTGTAGGACTGATTATAGTTTCTTATAGGAAATACCCAGCAATTCGGACAGATGAGGAAAGAGACCGATATAAAGCTGTGTTTAACGATCAGTTTTCTGAATATAAAGAGCTCTCTGCTGAGGTTCATGCAGTCTTAAAGAAATTTGATGAGCTAGATGCCTTGATGCAGAAGCTTCCTCAGCAGCCTGGAAACACTCTTGTAAGTACTTAATTGAGCATGGATTTAAAAATGGCATTTATAAGCTGTTTTGGCTGGAGTCACATGGCAACCTAGACATTGGCTCACCACTAACCTTTACATTTAGCAAGCCAAATACATTTTAGTTTAGTTGCTGCAGAAAATTGTTGCTTGAGGTAGCAGCAGAAAAGCACTTGGTAGTTTACTGTCAGTTGCCTAGCTGTGATATTATTAGATTACTAGTAACTACCACATGCTCCCTTTTCTCCCATTCCCTTCAGAACCAGAAGGACCACCAATTTTTGAACTGAAGTAGCAATATTCAGGATTAATATAGCTTAGTTGTAATAGGGTTTTGCTGTTGTTCAGCCCCTGCAGTTTCAACCCTAGCAAAGCAGATGACCTCTCTAGGAATGGTACTCTGAACTTATACTATGGTTACATTAAAAATATTAGGACAGAAGAAAATTAATATATCATTTGTGGATATAATAGACATGAGATTTTGAAATGCTGTTTCCCCCCCCTCTACAGGAACATGACAGAATTGCAAATGTTTTGCAACAGTATAGAAAGAAAAAGAATGTGAGTTCTCATATCTACTTATTTATGTAATTACTGATTGTTAATGTTGCATAATGTTTTAACAGAGCAGTAACAAAAATACCCCTGCCCTGAGTTGATTTACATAGCAAATTTTGGCACACGGAAGGCAAAGGGCAGAGAGGTAGGGAATAAGAATGAAGGGGAGGGTCAACAGGAAGAACATGTCTCCATTTTAGTTGCACGTATTCAGCTTTGTTTGGGTTGGAGATGAGGACTTTGCTTAAAAGTCTTCACATAAAAGGTGGATTTTGAGAGAGAATTTGAAGAAGGGGCATAAGAAAAAGGGGTGGTATCACTCAGTTCTAGCAGGCAGTTCCATTGATAAGGCTGAAAGGCATAAGTAGTGAGTTTCCATTCAAATGTGGTAACATGACCTTCCAGGATAAGAACTTACCCTAGATTTAAGTTTTCATTATTCTGGCATTGGATTTGTTTGTTTTTTTAAAAAAAAATATTCATTGCATGTATACATTTAAGTGTATTGCTTCCCCACCTCAAATGTTAAGGTTTGCTGACAAAATATAAAAGAAACTCAGCAAAACAAAATAATACATCGTTAGATTTATTGAAATTACCCTTTGTGACTTGACCCACCTACTTCTGCAGGCCTCCACAAAATAAATTACTGATCTGTTTATTTTCTGTGTTGCAGGATCCCTCATTTCTTGAGAAAAAAGAACGTTGTGAATATCTAAAGAAAAAGCTTTCTCACATAAAACAGAGAATTCAGGATTATGACAAAGTTATGAATTGGAATGCTTAGGGGGACTTTACTTGCAAGGTTTCAGTTCAGTGGTTTTTTATATTTATTTATTGCCATAACTGTATAAACATTCTGCTGTGAAATGAAATTTTAACTCTTGTGAAATTTTATAAATGCCTTACATACTGGGCTGACTGGCGCATAACGCTAAACCATGGTTTACTGCTATCTGCACAAGCTGGAAGAAGACTGAGCAAAGCCTTGGCTTTTTGTGCTCCCCCCTTCTCATGCAGCTGAGGGGACTTTGGTTTCCAGCTAATCTGGGTTTGCCATTTGGAACCAGAGACTGTGCATTAAAACAAACTATGCTAAGTTTTCGAAATGAGCCATCTTCAAACCATTATGAAGCTGGCATGTTTAACCAGCATTTTAAGCAACAGTTTCTCATTTGCTATTAACAACAAGCCTGGGTTAATGGAAATGAAAGGTACATGCTAGCATATTTCCTTCTTTCAGCCCCATAGGACAGGAAGGGTAGAATGAGTGCTTAAACCCAAGGCTTGGACTCCTTCCTTTTTTCCACATGGTTTAGTGTTATGTGTGAGACAGGCCATTATCTTGAACAAATTTTAAGGTTTTACTTCATTTATGTAAATTTTGTACTTCATGTTCCTGCTCCTTGATCATATATGAATACAATTTAATTTGAGTGTTTCCTTTTGCTGCTGGATTATTATTTTTTGCTTTTAATTTGAATGTTGGTTTCTTGTAAATGTGAATCTGTTGTGTCTGAAAGTATGTGATAATTAGGTTTATGTAACAGCCTGCCTGCCTGCTTGTGTGTGCACACAACACACACATTTCTAACTGCCCAACAAATTATCCGTACTGTTGGTTAGGCTGATTCCCCATTTGAAAGACTGAAGAGTCACTCTTATTTCCCAAGTAAGTAATGCTCTTAAGGCTAAGAGTGCTGATTTCCCAGTTCTCTGTGAACATTGTTCCCAGTGAAGTGCTGGCAACTCTTAAATTCAGCACCATAGTGGCCAAGTTTTCCCTTTTCTCGCGAGGAAGCCTATTCAGCATAAGGGAAAATCCCTTTAAAAAAGGGATAACTTGGCAGCTATGTTCAGCACCAAGTGCAAAGTAGAGAAATTTTCATTCCTTTGTATTGGGCACCATTTTTGTGCAATGGGATTTGGAAACAGAAACCTGTTGCCCAAAGTTCTGCTTGCCAGGTTCCATGTTTGAGCAGCTCCTCCTCCTTGCCCAGTTCTTTCTGTTGTTACAATCCTCTGGGTCAGTTTCACAAACCAGTAAATACATTTTTTCCGATTTAAAGATACTAACTTTTCTGTCTACTGCCTTTTTCAGAAACTTTCTCTGTAGCTCTTAATCACGGAACATTTAAATAATTGAAGCAGTCATTCAAGGGCCTACTTTTGCCTTGCAGCAAAATTATCGAATTAGTAAAGTTGATGGATCAAACCCCTGTCTAATTGTGCCACATCCTTCAAAAATTTATGAATGACTGCTGGGAAACCTCAGTCGGTAGAGCATGAGACTCTTCATCTCAGGGCCATGGGTTTGAACCCAACATTGGGCAAAAGATTCATTGCAGAGGATTGATCTAGATAACTTTTGTGGTCCCTTCCAAATCTACAATTCTACAATTTTATAATGCTTAAATTCAGAAAGCACTGTTCTCTGCTATGGGGAGCTCTCAAGTTATCTCACTCAAGCACAGAAATGATTTTTATAGTGACAACTGCCCTTATGAATGTGATGCAGAATATATGAAAGGAAGAAGCTGAAGTGCACCATAACCTCTTGTTCAGACAATAGTCATTTCTTTTCCCCAAAATATTACATTGTTTGTGCTTAATTGTAGAAGAAAAAGATTAGTTTCCTTACCTTTGGGAAAGGAAGTGGCTACAGCCTCATTAAAAGGTTTATAGTCAGCCAGGCTAGGTATGACATGAAACTGGAGTGCTAATGCAAATGAAGCAACGTTTTCATTGAGGTTTGTTATTTTGGTTTGAAAATTGGTGCTGATATCTTTTTCTTGGTGAAATGTATCCTTACCAAATATTTAGCACTGAACTGCTGATAACACTAATAATCTCAGGTGGAAAGGGGGTTCATTTCAATCTTTCATTGCTCACACAACAGCTTACTATCCAATGTAACAGCAGATCCATATGTTGCAGATTGTGTTCAGTGCATAAATTGCTGCTGCTGGATAAAGGTGACTATTTATAAATAGAAACATCTGTTCCCACCTGAACAGGAGGAGGGAATCCTTTGGTAAACATTGTGTGGCTGTCTACACTGCGCCTTATGGCAAACATTTGCATGTTTCAAACGTTAGTATTTATACACTCTATTATCCTGATCTTTAAAGAAAATTTCTAGCTGTTGACAATCAACTTCTAATCTTTTGTACTGATTTTACAAAATATTTTTCTAATAAAAAGGGCAGTGAAACAGTTTTCTTCTTTGCTGAAAAAATAACCCTGTTCAATCTTTATTCTGAAACATGTTTTTACATCCCATAAAATGTCAACATAGAAACATATTATAGTACATATTGCAGAGCTCATTGTGGTGTTAGCAAATTGTTTGACAGAAACTATATTTTTATAAGTTTTCCTTGTTTATTTTATAAATCTAGGTTTTTGTTTCCAACATCCAGAAAGAACCATGGTGTCATTTGTATCACATTACTTCTTCTTATATTATATGAACTTTATAAAATGTGAGGTGTCAAAAATTAAGAACAACCAATTGTCATATGCTGTATGCTAAATATAACATTTAAATACTTCTGTCCTTTGGCCTATATTAATGATTTCTGCAATGATAAGCTAATAAGACTGCATGTGGACTTCGGTTAATAATTAGAACAAAATTCATTAGTTTATTGAAATACCAACCTTTTGGACTAGTGTACACATTTGGAATTTTGAGTGTGTGCTAGGGGCACTAGTCACAGAATGGGCCACGAGAGGCATGGCATAACACAAAATTCCTGCATGAAGAGTGTGGCATAACACAAAGTTAAGAAACAGCCACCATGGTAAGTCATAGCTGCCAAGTTATCCCTTTTTTAAAGGGATTTTCCCTTATGCTGAATAGGCTTCCTCGTGAGAAAAGGGAAAACTTGGCAGCTATGTGGTAAGTATGATTTCTCTCTCACAAAGCAATGCTGTTGCTGCCCATCATATACAGACTTGTTTAAAGTTACAGGTTCTCCTGCAGTAATTCCTTTTTTTCTCACCTAAAACCTTGCTGAGGGGCACAGATCATTGCAGAAACTGTAGCAGAAGAGAAACTGAGAAGCCCATCAGTGAAAAATTGTTATTAAATTTCTATACCGCCCTTCATCCGAAGATAATGGGTCGTTTGCAATATAAAAACACAAAAATATTTAGCGTAATAAGCGAACAAAAACAATAACCCACATAGACAGTTTAAAAGGCCATAGATCAGGCATCCCCAAACTGCGGCCCTCCAGACGTTTTGGCCTACAACTCCCATGATCCCTAGCTAACGGGACCAGTGGTCAGGGATGATGGGAATTGTAGTCTAAAACATCTGGAGAGCCGAAGTTTGGGGATGCCTGCCATAGATTGTATTTTAATTTATTACATTTCATATAGAATTATGTATAAAACATGAGAATAAATTATAGATAATTGCTTGGTTTGGTATAAGCCCATTGTTATCTCAATTCATATACAGCCAGGTTTAATAATTTAACTGTTTATATTTGGACCACTTTTCTGCTGTACTTTATTGGAAGGAGAAAAATAAACATTTCCTTAATAACAATTTAAACAATCTATTTAACTAAAACAATAACATTATAGCATATGTATCCATGTTTGTTAACTGATTTGGTTAAACTTTTTTTAATAAAAAACTTATCGACATGAGTTTTAGCACACATGAAAAACTTAAAACAAATCCTTATTTCCTGATGAATAGCCTTTGGACTATAATGTAACTTAAATAGAAAACTATCTTTAGAAAGATTTTTCCTACAAAAGCTTTTTTTATTTTAAAAAAACTGATTAAAATATATGTACAGGTATATATATATATATCTGATTTTTTAAAATATATTTTTTAATCATTGATTTTTATCCACCCTGGCTCCCAGCAGCTTCACATAGATGTTAAATAACACTGGGGACAAAATTATGCCCTGCCGAACTCCAGAGCACTCCCCAAACACTACTCTCTGGACTCAACCATACAGGTAGGAACAGAACTATTGTAGTACAGTGCCTCTGGTACCCATTCTAATCACTTGATCCAGAAGGATACCATGACCAGGTAAGTGGTATCAAAAATTGATGATAAATCAAGTAAGAGTAACAAGGTTGTACTCCTCCTGTCCCTCTCTCGATGATTCATTAGGCTGACAAAGTCCAATTCAGTCCTGAAAGCAGGTCTAAACCCAGATTGAAGTGGCTCCAGATATTCAGTGTCATCCAGGAACACTTGCATAAACACCTAAAGTATGAGAAACAGCTTTTGAGCAAGAATAGGCACATTCAGAATGGAAAACTATTGCCTGGGACACCTAATTAGCCTTTGTTGTATTGCGTTACTCAGCAACCCATTATTGTTTTGGGAGGAATAAATAAATCACAATGTTGAATTGTTTGGCTTCAGCAATACATTATGACCTCTCTTGAAAAGCAAACATTAACTTGACCAGTTTTATGAAGGATGGAAAATCCCTTGCATAAAGGATCACATGGTGGCTATGCCCAGTGGTGGTGGTAGTATTTTTTAAAGAATGCTATTAAGAAAGTCATTCATGGTGAGTTATACAATTCAATGATAGTTCTTTTAGACATAATGAAAAGAGTTTGGACATCTAGGAATGATTGTTTTTCTGTCTGCAGAATAATATTTAAAGCTAATATAAAAAGGTAATCTTTATTATTTTGAAACTAAAGTATTGCATTAGATGTACAGAAGGAAGAAGTACAAGCTTCTGGATAAGATGGCTCAGCTTCTTTTTTACAGTGGCAGTAGGGAAGTAAATATAGAACATGTTAAAAACTTATGGCATTGATACAATGTAGAAACTCGTATTTTCATTATTATTTTAATGTTGCAAATGCGAAGAGTTGCTAATATGCATATGAATGTACCGTATTTTCCCATGTATAAGACTATATTTTTTCCTAAATTTTTGAAGTTTAAAATAAGGGGTCGTCTTATACACAGTGCATAGTTCATTTTCTTAATTTTGAGTCCCCCAAAATAGGAGTCTTATACACGGGGGCATCTTATACACCGAAAAATACGGTATTTTAAAAAGACAAAAAAACTTGCGTCTTAATACTTCAACCATGAAGAATGTTTAGTGTTTCCTTTTGTTTCCATGCTTTTTGTTTTGTTTTGTTCCTGTTGAGATGAAAAAGCGACTACATGCAATAGTTAGGATCTAAAGCTCTCTGAAACTTACTTTTTACTCCATTGGGAGGTTTGAACCAGTGTTTGTTGGACAGAAGCAATTGTCCTTCATGTCACATGACAAAGTGCTTTTGAACCTGTTAGAAAAAGTTTGCGGTATGGAATGATAGGTTTTGCTAGACAAAGGGAAAGCAGTCAAAAATGGCAGTGGCCATGAGAAGCTCTTAACAGCTCCTAAAATGGCTCTTTGGATTTTGACCAATATTGTTATGAACCATGCATTTATGAACTAGAAATTGTTATTTTATTGTTCTTTAGGAGGTTTTCTGGAAGGTATTTTATTATGTTAGTTAATACACTATTGTTTTAAAGTAAGGGAGCACAGTGGGGGCCCTCTTGGTAGTTCCTCTGTCCTCAGAGCTGGTGGGGATGGGTGGGTGATGGCCCTAAGCTGTGGAACAGCCTCTCCACAGAACTGCATCTGGTATCTTCAATATAGCTTTTCGTGAATGCTTTATTTTTTGACCCATGTTATTTTTATGGTTGCAATTTGTTTTAATTTGTTGTTAATATTGTGTTTAATGCTGTAACCCGCCCTTTGACCTTAGGGTAAAGGACAGGTAATTTATAGATAAATAATAAATAACATAATCTGGCCTAGATGAATTTTTATTCAGAAAGGCGGCATATAAATACTATAAAATAAATATTGGGGCAGTGACTTCCTGGGGCAGTGACTTCCTGGTGTTAAGTGTACATTGTGCAAGGAAGTATTTAATGTGTTGCCTTTTATTAGTATGATATATAAACAATATCAGTTTGTTTATCATACTGAACCCATGCTTTGCTGCTTTGGAAGTCAATAAGTGGCAGGTGTTTAGAAATGCTTATATTGCAATAATTTCTGCTGAATTAAACATTTCTATACATTTTAATCCCACTGTGTGTTGCACATCCTTGAGGTTTTTATCCTCATGTAGAAGCTTTCTCTTTGGATCCAACATCTGTCAAAACTTAATCTGTATATTCCCTATTCACTTTAATGCTTCATATCCTCTTTTTCAATATAATTATGTCAGAGAAGGCTGCCAGGGAAATTATTATGTCACGATTCAAAGCATTATGGAAGAAAGAGGAAATGAAAGCCTAAGGTAAAGGGAAAATATTTCAATAGAACGATGCAACTCTTATTATAGCTGAACTTATCCATGCTTAATCATTAGGATTTGTCAAACTCTTTAATTACTTGTTTGTGAGCACATGAATCATGAGATGAACGAAAGAGTTTCCTAATTGCTAAATCTACACAAATACATATGTATTTATGCAATAAGCCTACTCATTTATAACCATGTCGAGGAAATTTGTTAAACTGTTCCAGCAGGTGATCAGTTTAGCACATGGCCAGGTATTCCTAGCAATGTTTTATTCAATATTTTGCTACCAGACTCTTCAGCTGAGGGACAGCGTGCCAGTTTAGTTTTCATCAAAAGCAGATGGATTGATTTATTTCCTATTCCAAAATAGAAGTAACTAAATTTGTTTTAAACTGGTTTTAATGTTTTATTTTATATTGCTGTAACACACCCTAGGACCTTCGGGTGAAGGGCAGGTAATGAGTAAATATAATAATAAATAAATAACCCAACAATGAAGCAAATTCATTCATTATCCTGCAATGATACATCACTGAAGCGAAGCATTTTAAGTGGAATGTATGCAATCACCTAAACTGCAGAATCGTCTCTGGCTGCCTTTAGTTGTAACACCAAACCATTGTTTAGCTGCTATGTGAATTATATATCCATGCCTCCTTCCTGGGCTTGTGTGCTTTCCCCCTCCTCTCTTTTCAGCCACATGGTGGGAGGAGATGGGAGCTTAGAAGCTTTTTGTCTTTATGCTTCTGAACCTAAGAACATAAGAAGAGCCTGTTGAATCAGGCCAATGGCCGATCTAGTCCAGTACTGTATCTTGTTCTCACTGTGGCTACCCAGATATTTGTAGGAAACCACAGACAGGACATGAACACAAGGGTATTATCCCGTCTTGTGGTTTCCAGCCACTGGTTTTCAGAAGAACCACCATTTCCAGAAGTGAGGCAGAGGTTATGGTTAGTAGCCACTAATGTCACTCTCCTCCATGAATTTGTCTAATCCTCTCTTGAAGATCTCAAAGTTTGATGGCCATCACTGCCCCCTGTGGAAGTGAGTTCCACATTTTAACTATGCTTGTGTGTAGAAGTATGGTACTTTCTTTTATCTCTCCTGAATCTTCCAACATCCAGCTTCATGGGATGTCCACAAGAATTGTGGAACCCAGAATTAGGGTTGGTTTCAAAGCAAGTCACCTTCAGACCATAGTTATGACAATGGCTTGCTGAAACTAGCCTGCTCTGTGACATTTACAGTGTAGGTTTGAGTTCTGGGAACTCGCTCTCCTTAGCCCCTGACTAGAGATGTGAAGGCCCATGAAAATTGAAAATTGGGGGGGGAACCACTGGAATATATATATATGAGAAATGCTGACTCAACCAACTCAAACTGCGTAGTTTAAAGATTTTTGTGTGAGACAATACAGAATTCAAATTTCTATGTATATTGTATATGCATAACACACCAATCCAAGATACATTTCTACATTTAAATGTGAACCTCAGCTTTGCTGTCCTCTTAGCAAGGGAACAAACAAAAGAGGACAACTTCACCCTAGTGTGGCTCCCCTTTATTACATACACAGCCCAACAAGACAACAACAGGAACCCACCAACAGTATATGAATCAATATGGCTAAGTTGACCCAGCAACCCCCTCCCCCATCACACACTCAGACAAAACTCACTGCAGTCAACTACTGTATAGGCAACAAATCATGCCCTGCCCCCCCCAATGTCTCTCATTGCCAACAAAAACAAATAAATGAATAGAAATAGAACCTACACATGTGACACTGACACAAAAACCTTACACATACACTATGTAGAAGAATGAAAGCTCTCCCCCCACCCTGTTCTCTCTCCCCACCTCTCTTCTCCTCGAACTTTATACTGTACTGTCTAACACCAGTGTCTCACACGGAATATGAATTATCTGTAGAAATAACTCAATGAACTGAAAGCAGAGATGCCGTACATACTTTTGTAACCCAATAAAAAGTATTTAATTTTTTTTAATTTAAAAAAAACTTTTCCTTCTTCTGGAGACCTTTGATCTAGTTTGGAGACACTCCCTTGAGGCTGACCTTTTCTCCTCTCCCTTCTAAATGAAAGCACTGACAGTCTGTTTACTGAACTGGGAATAAACTCTACTAAACAGAATGTGTTTTACTTCGAAGTAGGCTTGCACCAGATTGTTCTGTAATGTTTATAAATATGCAAAATATGATTATACATGCTAATTAAGCCATAAAAAATACTGTTTATGCTGTTAAAACTAAGATAAGTTTAGATTTCATTAGGGTAAAGGTTGTATCCAAACCTTCCAACTCATGCAGTGGAACTTCCCTTTCCTCTCCTCACAGGTCTACAAAATCTGCTCTGGAGGATCACCCAACTCTCTGGGGCAGATTTTGAGCATGTGCAGAGGGCTGCACAGGAGAGGAGAGTTCCAGTGTGTGAGTGATCAGAACAGCAATGTTGGCTACAACACACAATATTGCATATATTTAAATAAATAGATAAATAAAACCACCCTCCTCACGATGCTGTCAGGAAAAACAAACTAATCCTTTTATTACAGAATAGAAAGAACTACAGCTGTAGGGTCCCTGCCTCAAATAATGTAGGAAGGAACCCCGGGAAATGGTGCATCTCCCTTTTATGCCTTTCTGGCCGCACATGGAATTCTCTGGACTGGGAGGGACAGGAAAGACAAGGAAAATGGGTGCTGATGGGATTAACTGGGTGTTGATACAAAAATAAAAAAATTCCTTCAGTAGCACCTTAAGACCAACTAAGTTTTTATTTTGGTATGAGCTTTCGTGTGCATGCACACTGGGTGTTGATACGACTATTTCTTCATTGTCAATTGTTCTCCTCCGTTGCTGATGGGTTTCCCTTTGTTTGATCAGTCTAGATGGGAGTTGAGGTGGAGCCATTCCTGGCGATTGCCATGGGGTTGGGGTCCATCCGGCAGGTGTTTTCCCCCAGGTCAAGCAAAGATGATCCCTGGGATTATGTAAAAGGTGACACTTCTGGAGGTTTGAATAAACTGTCCCAGTTAATCCATCTTTGTCCATGGGTGTCTTTTGAATCAGGGAGGCGATGGGGCAAGGTTCAGGTGGGCTGGGGTCATGCACGGGTTATGCAGCATTTCCTTTTACAGGAGACATATCTAATACAGAGAATTCTATGCAAAAGGTAGTACAGTAGTCCTGATATATAAAGGTTCTGAGACATAAAACAGCAATTCTAATACAGAGAGATCCTAGCATGCGTCATGAATAAGACAGCAATTCTAATACAGAGAGAATCTAGCATAACTTAAGGCAAAAGGTTCTGTAGTGATAATCTAAAGGAGTCTGGGGCGGAGGGGAAGGTGGAGAAGGGAAATGTGTGAGCTTCTGCTAACATTGAGATGTGTGCATATGCAGATCCTTAAGCCAGCGTTTCTCAACCACTGTTCCGCGGCACACTAGTGTGCCGCGAGATGCTGGCTGGTGTGCCGCGACGTGCGGCGACGAGAAGGGCGATTTGCATTGTCATGTGCCTGGCGGCCGCCAATACACAACACTAACCCACCGGAAAGCAATATTTCTCCTCCTCTTTCCCAAAGCTCAGTGCAAACGAGCCTGGCAGCCGCCAATAAACAACACTGACCCGCCGGAAAGCAATATTTGGCAAGTGTTTCTTACAGTAATAATTATAATATAGGGCGGCACAGAGTTAAATTTTTAAACTTTTTTAATGGTGGTGTGCCTCGTGATTTTTTTCACGGAACAAGTGTGCCGTGGCCCAAAAAAGGTTGAGAAACACTGCCTTAAGCGTTCCTTCAGGCAGGGTCCTAGCGGGAGGGGTGAGGAGACGGGGAAGATGGCATTGAACAGGATTCTGGGTAGTTGCAGCTGTCAAATTCTGTCACCCCTCTCTGTTCATTAATAATGGTGTCCTGCCCCCCCCATATAATTTTTATAACACCAGAAAAATTGCTTTTCTGAAGATTTTGCATAATAGACAGGACTTTTTAATGGGCATGGCATGCAAAAGATGAGTGTAGCCATATTGCCCATGTCTCCCTGGTGGAGCTCAAACTCCCATTTCCTGATCCCCAACTTCATGCCCATTCAGTGAAACATTAAAAGTTGCTGCTATCAGTATGTGTCTGTGGCTACCCTTGTTGTGTGTCCTGGCTGCTTTGTTTTGGCTGCTTGGCAAAAACAAAAAGTATTTCACTCTCTGTGTCTGAAGGGAATTGGAGTCCAAAACTTCAGGAGCCTCCAGGATGGGGAAAAGTTATGTAAACAAGATTGAACGGGATGGCTCTTTGGTCTGTATGAGTGCACAATGGAGCTTCCCATGTTCCTCTCTATATCTCTCTACCTCTCTATACCCCCAGCAGATTTGTACTGAATCTTCAAAATGTGCAGATTTCTCTCATTCTGCAGACTTTCTAAACATTTTAGCATGTTGGTTTTGTGGTTGTATGCCAAGCCCTTCCCACCAACTACGTAGTGTATGAGTGCTTTTCAATGAGAAAAACAACACTTCTGTCAACAAAGCAAGGCATTCAGCAACATATACATAAGTGGCTGGCTCATCATCATCTTTGGCGCATCATGGAAATAAACATCTCTAGAAAACTCTGTAGTTCTCTAGTCCCAAAACATATTACATCTATCGCTGAGACAGGAACACTTTAACTGATAACTTATCTCATGGAATCACTGGGTAACAATTATACATAACTTCCTCTTTCTACACTCGGGCTCATTTAACCACACACACTGTCGATTCTGTAAGTTCTGAAAAACAACATAATGTTATGAGTTTGGGGTGGGGGTGGGCTGTAAATGGAGACCCTTCTATTGCTTGGGCCCCTCTTCTAATTCTTGGGAAAACCTGCTAAGTATGGGTCCTTAAGGGAACAAAGGAAGTGGCTCTGTGCCTCCTTCAATTGTCTATTAGTTAGAAAGAAAAAAGCCCAAAGTGGAGAGTTGAGTTATGTGAGCTAGAAGCTGGAAGAAAAGCTGCAAACTGGAAAGGGAGAGAGAAAGAGAAAGAGAAAGAAGACTTGCCTGGTCTCTGCTGGGAGAAGCAAGACTTTCTTGCGGTGTTAATGCTTTGAACCCCTCCATCATGGGTTCAGGTTGTATATATGTGTAAACAAACATATATAATAAAAACAACAGTCTCCACTGTCCCTCATTCCAAGGAAACCAAACCCTAGTGGCTGGGGAAACCCAGCCGGATGGGCGGGGTATAAATAATAATTTATTATTTATTTCCACAGCCACTTGGGTTTGGTTTCCTTGGACTGAGGGACAGTGGAGACTGTGTTGAATAAACTTGAATAAAATATTGGGGGGGGCAGGTAAACCCTGTCTCGCATCTCGCATAATCAATCACAAGATGCGCACATGCACACTATTTGAATGACAATGCTCATTAACTGGGGGGAGGGGTTACAGACCCCCCTAAAAAATTTTATGGGTGGGTGAAGGACCCTGGGCCCCTACAAGTTGGCCCCTATTGTTCTAAACGTCTTAGGTTTTTTTAAAATGCCAGTTGTTTAAATGGTCTTTTTTGTGGACATGTTTTGTCTGGTGTTTCGTGGACATGTTTTTATTTGACCATCGTGTAACAACTCCGAATTTAAAAGAGTCAGGACAATTACCCAACACCTGAGTGAGGGAAAGAACCGCCTCCCTCCCTCTGTCCCCCCCACCCCCTCTCAGGTATGTGAGCGATTCCTCGCAAGAACACCTGGTTTCAAGGACGCCAGGATGACGCGGCAGTCTCGGCGAAGTTCACCCCACCTGGGTAAGCGCGTCGAGGCACTTTTTGTGTGCCACTCTCGTCCCGGTATCCCGAACAACAGGGCGAGAGCAGAGCTCCTCTTCCTCCCGAAGGAGCCTTGTCCCTTTAAATGCGCTCTCTCTCGCTCTCGCTCTCTCCAAGAAGCGCTTGCAGGAACAACCTGTTTGCCGCCGGCGGGTGAGTATCAGGTGAAGAGGTCACTCGCGCGCACATCCCCGCGCAGCATTCCCGCTCTACTCCTCCCTTGGCCATTCCGGGGCCCCATTCCGGGCCCCGCCCCCGGGCTAGGAGAGGGAAGGCGCTCGACCCAATGGGATTGCGCCGTGCGCGCATTCCGAGCCTCTCAGTCCCAGCGAGCTTGGCTGGTTTCGAGGGAGCGGGGAACTCCTCACCCCGCCCCCTCCCTTTCAACCCCCCAGGTGTGCCGGCAGTGCGCATGCTCCGCTCGGGTGTGGCGCTCCCCCCCCCCGCTCGCTCTTGGCTGCGGGGGAGAAGGAGGAGTTGGAGGAAGAGATGCAAGTTCTTGAGGCGAGAGCGAGGCGCGCAGCAGGTTGCAGTTTATCGGTGAGCCAAGGTGCGCTTTTCTTTGGCGGGGAGCTGTGTCGGTGAGTCAAAAACGTGAAAGGTGGGGGTGGGGAGGGGGAGGGGGAGACGATACTTTGAATGACTTTGCTCAGGGTCAGTAGTGATTTCAGGTGGGATATCTCGTTTATGCTTGCGAGTCCCAAGCCAGGGTTTAAGCAGTTCAGCCATGCTGCGTGGGCTGAGATTGTGAGGTTAACCCGAATCGCTCTGGATGGAGCCAGCTCGTTCAGGTTACCTGAGTTGGCTGTTGCGAGTGAGCCTTGTAGGGTCCGCCTGGCTTTATTTTGTGGTGGGTGGGGAAGAAAGGAGGAAGACAGCCATGCTTCTCTAGTCCCCCCCCCCGCTTCCCCTTAAAACTTTACAGTACGCGTATCCGAAACTTAAAAAACTTTACAGGACACTCATTTGCGATTCTTTCCTCCAGGTGGCTGAGATTTAATTATCCTCCATATATAACTGAGGTTTAATTTCTTGCCACAGCTGCCTCTTCGTCGTTCTCATGCAAAGTCTGCGGTCGTTATCGAGATATATTAAATTATTGACCCTGAACTTTATTTTGGTTAAGTGGCGTGAATGTTGTCGGTCTAATATGAGTCACACAAAGACACGTCCAGTTTAAATGAACACTGCTCATCGACCAGGTGCTTAAGCCTCCCTGATCCTTACGATTTATTATTTGTTCTTTTGTCTATCATTTAGGAATTAGCTTTCTTTCACTCTGAGCCGTGTTTCTTGAAAGTGTGGTTGTAAACAAGGCTCCTGTAGTCCTGGATACTATCCTTGGAGGACATCAAATGTTCAATGAGTCTGGCAGGTTTTTAGAGTCCTAGGTGCCAAACTTTTATACTGTATTCTTAACTCAAAGCCTAATCTCACTTACGTGGGAGTAATTTACCTGTTGATTTCAATAGGATTTCTGAGTAGACATGGTTAGGATTACTGTTAATTTGCAGGAATTTATATGGAATTTTACTTCAAATTTCTTGTTCACACTAGCTAAAGCACGTTAAAATCCACTCTTCCCTCCCTGCTATTTCCTTGTTCTCTGCTCCAACTCAGTTTTATCTCCGCAGGGAGGGCATCTTTTTAAATAGATGGCCTGAGGGCATAAAACATTTTCGTCAATTGTTTGACTTTTCTGCTCTGTCATTTCCTAAGGCTTTCCAGTGGGTCTTGTTTCTTTGCAAATGTCTGTAGGGTTGTGTTCCGAGTTTCTTATGTTGAAGAACATGCTTTAATTGGTTTTCACTATAGATGCGTTCATGTTAAAGGCTTACTGGTTCTGTATGCCAAGCAGAGAACTAGGATGCTCTGGTGAGTTAGAGGACTCCTGCAAGTGCGTCATCAAGCATTGCACGTTCTGAACAATGCAGTGGGAGGTTGGAGAAGTTTGACGTCTTGGCCAAGGGTGGACTCTGATCAGTCAAAAGCGTGGAAACTGGTGACATAGATTTGTCACATAATTAAATAGCACGTGTAAGTGCGGGCTGGTAGGATGGGTTGAAATTGTAAGCATTATCAGTGTTGCGATCTGGTTGAAGTTTTTCTAACTTTGTGTGTTGTACTTCTTGCAAAGATATGATACACAGTTTTATTTAATAAAATGGATACGTTATATTTTTAAAAGGGGGTATTCTCATTCTTGCATGTTGGTTTCCAGTACATTGTTAAATTAAGAGGGCAATTGCTTCAGAGTGTGGGACTGCAATTAGGTGGAATATTATAGCAATATGTATCTATATCACATTTTTCAAGTTGCATAAACCAATAGCTAGAACACACAGCAGGTGGATCTGCTTCCCTTGCTTTGTATGTATGTTTGTTAAGCCAAATGTGATTTTGTGTTTGTTGGACTTTCCAGTGTCCTAGAATAGGTTTGTTCAGAAGTTAATCCCATTTAGTTCAATGGAGCCTACTCCCTGGGAAGTGTGTTTTGGATTGTAGCGTAAATCATGAAATGTAGGAATGATCTGAGCGTAAATCATGTTTGCACATGTTCATGTTTAAAAACCGGAGGTGAGCTCGGTCCTACATTTATAATTTAGCAATGTGGAATGGTGAAAAGATATACTGGTGTGCTGTGTGGCATTATATTGAGAACATAAATTCCCCTACTTGAAATGCCCCGATCCATCACATAAAACATATAAGGTGTGTGGTTTGTTTATTAACCATAATATGCAAACAGCTTGGAAGTGCCCACAACTTGAGTGCTCTCTTTACATTCCCCTCTTTGTCCAGACAGGAGCAACAAGTTACAAACCACAAGCCTTCGGCTAGCATGACGTCTGAACCAGTACTCTGTTGGTTGTTTTTCCCAAACAAACCATGATAACATCATGGTGAATTTAGAGAGAAGCAAACAAGAATCTCTGGTTCAAACTTCACGGTAAGCCAAAGCTTGTGGTTTGTTGTCCCAGCTGGCCAGAGTGGGTTGTGAAATGGAAGTGCATAATAATCTGTATGGACAAGCCTGCAACTCATGAACAGTATGGATTAAACTAACCATGCACCATAGCTTAACATTACAGTACATGAAAACACTGCCAGAGGTATGTGTAGATCTGCCATCTCACCTAAAATGAACAAGGGAGCTGCTTTGTAGGAGCAAGATAAAAGGATGTATCTATAAAAGTCTGGATTGAAGAGCATTGACCAAATCTATTTTCAATAGATGGAATCAATTTCATTATATTAAAAGGAATGAACGAGGAAGCAGATTATGAGAATTGGAGGGGGGTGCCTCAATTTACAGTATATTGTATCCATAAGCTACAGTCCTGTGCATACTTATATAGGTGCAAGACCCATTGTACCAAGTACAGTAAAACATACTTCCTCGTAAACACACTTGGGATTTCCTGTAAATTTAGATGGAACATAAATAATTGCTCCTGTGTCATACATGGTAAACAGGGATGGTACTTGCATGGGCGTACATAGTCCCCTCCCACTGCTGAAATTAGGCTTTAAAGAAGCATCTTATTGTAGCTGATACAATTGGTTGCAGAGCATGGTTTGTTATGGGGTGTGTTTGTGTGCCTGTGATTGTTTCACCAATTTGTAATTGTGCCTGCGGGCCAAAAAATGTGGTGACCCCTTATAGAACATGAATCATTCAGTCTCTGATGTCTACATCTACTTTGCTGGAAAGAGTTGTGCCGTTATTGTAACTTAGAAACTTACCACTCCATATATTGGTGTGTATAACTATTGATGGTTTGGTTATGGTTGACTTAATATTCTAAGTTGAGTTTCTTTTCCTCCCTTTTCTTCTTATAGATTTAAATTCTTGCAGCTAAACAGTCCAGAGCTTCCATTATGTCATCGAGGCCATTTGAAAGTCCTCCGCCTTATCGACCCGATGAATTGTAAATATCTTTTTTTCTTTTCTTCATGCTAGTTCAAATTATTGTTGATAACTAGTGTACACTGTTAAAGATAAGAATCCTGGCAGCTCACAACATTAATTGTATAAACAGTAGATGCAGTTTATGCTAGCTACTTTGTCACTAAAACAATACATATTTTGAAAATGAAATTATGTAATGGTTGTAACCATAAAGCAGACACCATTTTAAAGCTCAACCTAGGTACTCTGTGTGTGTGGACATACACATACTTTTGAGAATCAAGGGCATAAGGGGGGTAGACTATCCTGCCCCTGCTATAAATTGTACAGCCTTAGAGTAGAGAGAACATTGTTAAATCCACTGTATATATGGAAAGATTTCAAAATGGTTGTGACAATACAATGGTGGGAGAGGTTAGCAAGCAGGTTTGTGGGTTTCATAGCAAACTAAGGTCTTGCTGAAACTGAGTCCATTATTTTATTTATCACATTTACATACCACCTTTTTTCTTCCAAGGAACTCAAGGTGGTGTGCATGGTTCTCTTCCTTTCCATTTCCTCCTCACAACAACCCTGTGAGGTAGGTTAGGCTAAGAGATGATAACTGGCCCAAGGTCACCCAGTGAGCTGCATGGCTGAATGGGGATTTGAACCCTGGTCTCCCAGGTCATAGTTCAACATTCTAACCATTGTGTCATGCAGCTGAGTTGCTTTTTTAAAAAACAACAACAACAACAACAACAACAACCCAGTACACTAGCTACAGAATGCATCTACCCCATCCACTTTAGATTGGCTTATCCAATCATCCCTCTTCTTAAAACACTGCTTAAGTTTGGTAGAAGGCTGCTGGAATGCAAAATATAATCTGTGCAGATCTGTTAGCTACAGTACCTAGGAATTGTGACCATGCAGGGCCTTCTCTAGGCCCGGGTCTGGTGGCGCGGGGCGCCAGGCTACCAGGGGCGCCACTGCGCCCGCTGAGAGGCGCGGTGGAGGCCGCCCCAGGCGCACCTCTCAGCTGTTCAGCGGCTTCAAGCCGCTCTCCGAAGGCGTGCAGGCTTGGGGCCGCCTCCGCTGCTTGAAGGGGCGTCGCAATGGGGCGGGCAGTGCCCCCTGGCCCGGGACCAGCCCTATGGCCAGGCCAGGCTGGGTTGTGCAGGGCTCTGGCCCGCCCGCCACGCTGGGAAACGGGGCGGAGCGGGGGTGCCGGAGGGATCTGTCATGCCAGGGCGCCAGGTATGTTTAAGATGGCCCTGTGACCATGAGGTGTAAATAAATCCTGTGTTTAAATCTGTTAAGACTTGTCTCCATGTAAGGTGCTTAAGGTCAAGGAGTCATTGCTTAATGTGATAACAGTACTGTTGATCTTTGCTGTTTCTGCATATTGTGACTGGTGAAGGTTTCAACACCTGCACTTTTTGTGTTTAAAAACATGTATGTTTTCTGGCAGGAGATAATTACTGAATAACTGAATATTTAATAATGTGCAAAGAATGTGCAGCCTTGTGAGCTGAAGATTTGACTGTACTTTCCTACTGACTGGAATGTTGCACTGGAAATGGCTGGCAAAAGTACAGTTTACTTACTGACATAGAGGAGGTTCATGGGGGAAAGATGGTTTATCTGTGCCAATTGTGATACCTTGTGTCAGCCTCCTACAATCTGAGGAACCTTGAGTGTTTACTGGGGCCTTTGTTTTCTTGCCCGCGTGAGTGACTGGGAAGATTAATAAAATCCTGGTTCTATGTTAGTGGACAGGATTAGTTTGGTGCTACTATAGTTTGGTAATGTGATGTTTTCTCAAGCCAGTGCAATGACGTCATTAAGCCTATGATGGCATTCCTATGGGCATGCTTGTTCCTACAGGTCAGTCCAATCTGTGGGCTTTGCCTCTCCATAAACTTAAATACAGAATGAACCTCACATTGGTATTATGGCTTGTTTTAGAAAGCATTCTGCTTCCCTCCCATATACCACCCTACCTATTACCGTATTTATGTGAATCATTCTAATGCACCATTGAATCTAATGTGCACCCTAATTTTTGCAACGTAATTTGACCAAAAAAGGTGTGTGTTACATTTGAGCAAATATGGTAATTAATTTTCACTTGCTACAGAGATGACAATGGGATGATCTGTGGGACAGAGATTTTTTTATAACAGGGTTTTATAAAATTCTGAAAGATTGTAATTTTCTTAGAAACTGCTACATTACAATCATATTCTTGCACAATATATAATCCTCACTATTGAAAGGTCTTTTGCCATATTTTTGTTAGAAGGTGCTTTTCGTGGTTGTTTCTCTCTCTCTGCAATAATGCTAAAGAACAGGAGATGTTAGAAAATTCAGTATAAATGGCTTTTCAGATTTTTTTAAAGCTAATGTAGGTGAACGTTGTCACAAGATATAAAACTCACGCCATGTCAATTGTAAAATTGTCTTGTGGCGTTTTAGAGGTTGCTTTCATTTTTAAAATACAGTAGGATAGGGTAATCACCTGTTCATGTATTTAAAAAGGGACAGTGCTTTCTCATTTCCGAACCACTTTGAGGCATTTTGCATTCAAGTGGTATATACAGTAACTTGTATGAAATAAAATACATTTTGGGTTTTTTAACTCAATCACACATACAATATGCAATAAATCTGGCTTACCTGAGAGAGTTCATTGCACCCATACCTGTGTTCATAAATGTGTGTGTGTGTGGGGGGGAGAATCTCTTTCCTCTGTCCTGCAACCCCACTTGTAGTCTTATTATGGGCAGAAAAATGCCACTTGTCATACTTTGTATTCAGTTACATGTACTCAAATGTAAAACCAACAGGCAGTCATCCTTGACGTGTGGAGGACTCTACCCTTCTGCAAGCAGCTGTCCAGCTGTGTGCTCCCAACTCCTTCTGCTCAGCACTAATCAGGGCTGAGTGTGCAAGTGTCCCACTTCGCAGCACTATGGAGTGCCCAACCATGGGAACTCCTGTTGCCCTCCAGCCTATGCCACTTATAGAGAGATGGTGAGCATCTGTTCTGTGGAACAGACAGCAGCAGAGGCTCAAGCACCAAGAACTGTGCTGGAGAGGGAGGAGGAAGCTTGATTCCAAGAGGTGGGAGAGGTTATTGAAATGAAAGCTACAGGGCTGTGTAGGTGGAGAGGAGATGAAGGTGCAGCAGGGGCCCACTCCCCATAAGCTCAGAAGGATGGTAGGGGGTGATCTGAATGGAGTTGTGCCCCATCAGAGATGTTCATCTCATCCTGCTCCTTTCCCAACATTTAGAAAGTGCTCAGTATGCAAGGAGCCACCACCACTGTTTACTGCAAGGTGCATGTGAGTGTACACACACACAACCCCCACCCCTTCCCAGTCAGTTTTGGCTACCCAGGCAGCAGCAGCAGCTTATGGCTGAACACAACTAAGTTATGTAAGGTTTTAGAAAGTGGGGCAGAGTGCTTTGAACATGCAGCTGGAATGGGAGATGGGTGCCAACCCTTGTGCAGGCTCTTGCTTCTCAGAATTGAGTGTAGTGTCAGACAAAGACCCTGTCTTCCAAGGGTAGGATTCTGGCAACAAATTTTTGGGTTGACTACTGAGGCCAGCCAAAGTTTGTGAAACACGGTACAGAATACATGCATAACATATAATGTGTATTTCAAACATGGCAGATGTAGTTCTTTATTGTAATTGATAAGTGTAAGCCGTTTAATTATTGCTTGCTGATGTTTAATTTTAGTGTTTACTATTGGATTCTAATGCATTATTGCGTACTATTTTATTTGGTATAAGTTGTTTATTTTAAAGTTATTGTAACTTTGTATATAGGACCTGATTGTTACTATTAATGTTTGATGTTTTATTATTACTTATGTGTGTTGGAACTTAAAGCCACCCATAGTAGTAGTAGTAGTAGTAGTAATGCTATATGCTGTTATATAAAAGACAGTAATTAAATTGTTTTCAGAGGTATCTACCGGTAGGGAAATTAATATTTCATGTTTTAATAGGGGTTCATAACAAGGTTTTTTTGTTTTTGTTTTTTTTTGGATTTTTGCAGCAAACCTTCACATTATGTACCAAGCAATAATGCGTATGGTGGTGAATTCCATTCTCAGCCAATGTACTCTCAGCCTGCATATTCCTACTATCCAGAAGAGGAAGTTCAACACTTCTACAGATGGTCCTCCCCTCCAGGAATAATCAAGATCATGTCGGTTCTTATAATAGTGATGTCCATTGGCATCTTTGCATGTGTTGCATCCACGTTGGCTTGGGACATGGATATGTATGGAACTGGTTTGGGAACTGGTCTGGGAACTGGTCTGGGAACTGGCTATGGCTATGGTATGGGAACTGGCTATGGCTATGGCGGTAGCTCCTTTGGTGGCTTTGGAAGTTCTTATGGCTATGGCTATGGAGGAAATTATATCGATCCCCGAGGAGCAAAAGGCTTCATCATTGCAATGGCAGCTTTTTGCTTTATTGCTGGATTAGTGGTTTTTGTAACGGGCGTTACCAAGACTAGCATAGCCAGGTCAAGGATGTATTACCTCCTCCTGATAATAGGAAGCTCCATCTTCCTCTTTTTGGTATTTATTGCGGCCATTGTATATACACTAGCAGTTAACCCAACTGCACAAGCTTCTGGATCGATGTACTACAATCAGATTTATGCCCTGTGCAGCTCCTTTTACTCTCCTACAACCACTGGAGTCTTTGTGAATCAGTACTTGTATCACTACTGTGTGGTGGAACCTCAGGAGGTATGTAGACGCGATAATTAAGAAATTCAAAATGCAAAATGCTAGTTGTATTTCAGTCCTGAATCAAATGGTGTGCTGAATAATGATGCTAAAACTATTTTTTGTAACTGAGCTATTATTGATTAGTTTATACTACGGTAGTAGCTATTTAGCTAACCTTGGACAGCTTTTGCAAGAATGTGATTGTTCTCTCTTTTTTAATACTGTCTATACTGCTCTAGAGAGGATCCAGATGATTAATTGGAGGCCTAGACCTCGTCAGTAGGGGTTATCCTATGTAGATTCAGGGTTTCAACATGGCTTGACTGGTTTTATTTACTAGAGTCGCATTGCACCTCTAAATCTTGAGTTCAGATCTATGTATCCTGGTTTAAGCTCTACTTGAATTATTGAAACACTTGCTAGGAAGCAGCTGGAACCTACAAACCCTGCTAATCCTTTTAGCTGTTCCTTTTATGGGTTTGTCTATGTTTGTCCTTAATTGAATAACCTGTGCTAGCTGTCTTGGGCAATTATGTTCATGGACAGTAACTCTGTAGACATATTGAATGGTCCTGGACAAGTTTCAGTTCTCCATTTTTTTGTTTGTTTAAAAAAATCTATCAGTCACCACCTAGGATTTTTGCAAAAATCTCAAGAGGATTAATAAAAACAATTTGAAATGAAAGTATGGGGATGCTAAATAGCTGCAATCATATTTTTTGATTACAAGAATGCAATTGTTTGCTTCTGGCCAAGGAAGTTAAAGCATGAAAAATTATGCTCAAATCCCTCCCCTGCCCCAGCTACAGCCTGATCCTAAAACATTTTTTCTCACAAGAAAGTTCTGCTCAGCCTTGCCTTCCAATTAAGAAAATTTTGCAGAAGTGAATGTGAAGGAAATGGCTCTTTGTTTCTTTTCTGCCCTATGACACACAAAAGTAGCCTGAAGGCTGAAATAAAGATGGGCCCCTATCATGAGGAGCTAGTCCAGAACTGACAGAACAGGAGCCAACCAATCAAAGTATGAGCTTATGTCAGATGACCTCCCCCCCCCCAAATATTTGAGAATTGTTTCTTGCAATAGCAGACAAGTCGCTGCTGCTTACCAGGAGGAAGAATTGGGAGGGGCAAGGCAGCAGCGATGTTAGCACGGTGCAAACACACCAGCAGGAGCACTTCCGTAGTTCCACTGGTGCTGCCACCTTGCCCCTCCCACTGTTCTCCTGAGAAACAGGGTGAGCGCCACTGCTCCACCGTGCCATCTGCAACTGGTTTCTTGCATTGCTGTTGATAATTGGGAACCTGTTGCGGAGCCCAAAATGACTTTTAAAAAAGAAGATTGCATGTACAGTATACACATACTGTGGATTCTGCCAGTAAAGCTCAGGCAGGTGCGGATTCATACTTCTCAGTTAATGAGATTGCCCTAGGACACCTTTATTTTTAAGCACTAGGTTCACCTAATTGAGCTAAGCATTTATTTATAAAAAAATTACTGTTAGGAAGGCAGGTATCTCTAAATTATCCTTTACCGTTCATTATTCCTTTCTTAATCCTACGAAAGCCTGAGTTTCTGGATATAGAGTGTATCAAGTCTGAGGAATGGCTTGCCTAAAGAAGTGTAAGAAATTTCTACCTGCATTGAGATGCCAAGTAATTTATGGTGCGTTTCGCATACCAAGTCCTGTCATAATCAGTTTTTGCAACAATCTTGTGAGGTGGGCCACCATTTTAAATATTCTGTTAAGTGCAGTTAAGTAAGCATGGCTAAAAGAATAAGTTGCTTAAGACCAGGCATCCCCTAACTGCGGCCCTCCAGATGTTTTGGCCTGCAACTCCCATGATCCTAGCTAACAGGACCAGTGGTCAGGGATGATGGGAATTGTAGTCCAAAACATCTGGAGGGCCAACGTTTGGGGATGCCTGCTTAAGACCAATGTGTTTGTTGCATTGTTACTTGTAGTTTTGAGAAAGGGATAGATAGTCAAATTTAAGACTATCTTTGTTCTGACTTGTTGCATTTTTAAAATCCTATTGATCTGTTCCTTTCTTAGGCTATTGCCATTGTATTGGCCTTCCTCCTTGTTGTAGCTTTTGCCATAATAATATTCTTTGCAGCAAGAACCCGAAGTAAAATGAATCACTATGGCAAAGTGAATATCCTGTGGGACCACATAAAAACTTATGAAGAGACTCCCAATGTAGAAGAATGGGTAAGTTATGTTTTAATATTTTCTTTTGAAATTTTTGTCTTCAATAATTGTAAGCCTGCATTAAAGATTATACACACATAGACATGTGGTAAATGAGTTGTTCACTACGGGTGTGGGCAGAGAAAAATATCTCAAGTCATATACAGTGCAGAATTGGCCCTTGATTATGTTTTGCTGGTGCTGTTTACAAAGTCTAAATGCTCTTTTGAAATATAAATACTAAGAATTTTCAATGTAACTTCAGGTAATTTGAGAGGTAATAGTACAACATTTGAGATCATGATGCAGATGTTATAAATGTAAGGCTGAGCCCTTGAAATACCTGCACTGAAATATAAAAAGCAGCCCACCTCCTTATGCTGGAGCTGCTTAATTAACTAGGAAAGTGACTCAGTTTAATGCTTGCTTTTTTATGAGTACAGTATTTACTGTGCACTTTGATATTTTATGACTTGCACATGACACGGACTTCGTTTGTCCTTTATCCATCAGGCCAGTGTAAAGGGACTGACTGCTTCATATAGTGCCTTACATGATATGAAGCAAACGTTTCGGTGAGACAGTTTCGGGGCGTGTTCTTTACAAGCTAATGAACCTGTTTACTCATGTTTCACTCTGGCAGGGGAAGTGCGAGTAAAAAAAACCACCCTGAGCCAAATAACAAATCCCAGTGAATAACTATACAGTACCTGTAGCTTTTAGTCTTTACCAGAGATCAGATATCCCAAGTAGAAAATTATGGCTAACTTCTGATACTTGAGGTGGCTTTGTGTGAAGAACTACATTAACATTTTAGAGGAAATCTCTTCTGTTTTAATGCCAGGGGAGTTCTGAGGTTCATTTATATGTAATTGATTTTTTTTTAATGACACTTTGTTCAGGTGCACCCAGAAAACCCACAACGACCAATTTAGAATTATCCAGATAAAGTACTAAATACTAATGGAGCCTTTTATACTGCATGTTCCAAGTTCTGCAACTTGCTACAGCCTAGGACTGTGGTTGACCAGAGTTATTAATAGATCAAGCAAAAAGTAGTGGGATTGGCTGTATATTGCCTTTTGGATGTCCTGGAAATGGTCAAGGTCAACTATGACTTAAGAGAATAGCACATTAGCAACACTGCTCATTCATGCTTAACCCGGTGTGGCTGATTTGTGGTCCTCCAGGTTTTTGCTCAAGTAAAACTCCCATCAGCCACAGTCATAATTACAAGTGACAAGGAATGAGGGGAGTTCAGCAACATCTGGAGACAACAGGTTAGCCATCTCCAAAAACTATAAAAATCTGTCATACGGTAGTTACTGTTGTTGAGTAGTATATTCAATGGCTTATCTAGCACTCTGTATATCCAAGTTGTAAAGCCAGGTTAGGTGGGCTGTTCACAGCTTTTAGAGTGCACATAAAAACACTCTTATATCACCATAGTTCATATGGTAATTACAGACAGTTGTAGCATTCTCTCATTTTGTGGCGGGGGGGGGGGCATATTTAAAAACACTTTGTAATGTAGTTGTACCTTGGAAGTCAAACAGAATCTGTTCCGGAGGTCCGTCCGACTTCCAAAACATTCAAAAACCAAATCGCGGCTTCTAATTGGCTGCAGGAAGCTCCTGCAGCCAATCAGAAGCTGTGGAAGCCCTGCCGGATGTTTGGGTTCCAAAAGAACATTCACAAACTGGAACAATCACTTCCGGGTTTACGGCATTTAAAAAGTTCCAGGGCTTTTGGGATCCAAGGTACCACTGTACAATATATCAACCTAAAATAAAATACATGATTAGGTTTCTGAGATACATGGATGAGTGTTTGATACATCCACATGGCAGGAAATGGAGAATCTTCCTTTTACTTTGATTTTGGCCTAGTTTTGGCAGTAATTATAAACTAGATGTGCAGGGGAAATGAGGATACGAAGCTTCCCGGGACTTGCATAACATTCCTCTGTGTAGGATGTGTACCATGTACAGTAACTCCACCAATGCTGGGCCAGTTTCTGTAATGACAAACCATGGTTTTGCATTGCATGAGCAAGCCTCAGGCTTGCATGCACCCTCCCTTTTTCATGTTCCATTTAATAAGTTATTCAGGATTGCAGCCAATCATGATTTGCTTTTGCATATTTAACAGCAAACTATATTTGCCATAACTCAGGAAGTGTCAGGGAGAGGTGTGAGCATATGTGTAAATACAGGCTTCATTCCTGCATCGCTAAACCATAGTTTGTCTTGTACAGTATATTAATTGAATTGAGGGGATCAGCACGACGACTTCTGGAGTTGCTTATTCAGTGCCTTGGTGTCTTACCAAAGCCGTTTTATGTCCTCAGGCTTACTTTACACCAGGCACCCCCAAACTTTGGCCCTCCAGACGTTTTGGACTACAATTCCCATCTTCCCCAACCACTGGTCCTGTTAGCTAGGGATCATGGGAGTTGTAGGCCAAAACATCTGGAGGGCCACAGTTTGGGGATGCCTGCTTTACACAGTAAATAGACAAACTTAGGTTTGCAACCAAGCATATACTCAACTGGGAGTTGCATCCAATCATGGATGATACATGTGTTTGCATTCAGACTTCATACTTTAGGTGTGCCCTTTTAAATATAATAATGTCAACCACCATACTCTGGTCTCTGCCTGTTCTGCATCACTCTTTAAAACTAGAGGTCATGCATGGATTCCAGTTATGCCAAACAAGAGGATGACTTGCTCCAGCTCTTATAACTTAGGGAAATTGTCTTTTTTACCATGATTTGCATGTTCTCTTTTCTTCTATGCCATAGTCACCACAAGAATCCTGCTTCCAGCTAACATGCTGATACGTGCAATCACTTTTGGTAAATTCAGGCAGTTGAAAATTTTCTAGCCTCCGCCATAGGGAAAATCATTTGGTTCTCATGTAGTACTGATTCTTTACACGCTGGGTCAACAAACCAGCTAAACTAAATAAGTGAGTTCCTTTGACTTTAAGTCAATAGGACAAACTTTGTGCCAATCCAGTTCTCAGGGTTAAATGGTTATTGGAGGTATTCCTTTAAAAAGGGTTGTTGTGTTAATTGGACAGCTATCTTTCATTTGTGGTGTGTGGAAAGTAGATTAAGTTTGAAAAGAATACAATGACTGGGTACATAAGTGAAAACGCTGCTTTCCTAGAAACATTAGCAAAGGAAGAGCTGTAGGTCCATGGTGGAGGCACCCATCTTACATTCAGAGGGTCTCAGGTTTAATCCCTGGTATTTCCAGGTAGGGCTGGGAGAACCCTCCTGGAAACCCTGGAGAGTTGCTGCCAGCCAGTGTAGACAATATGGAGCTAGATGGACCAGTAGTCTTGACTCAGTAGAATGCAGCTTCCTCTTCCTCATGGGGAACTCAGTCATGCAGGAAGATCAACTGATGGTAGTAATGTAAAGTTTCAAAAGACTGCAGAAGGCTCTTTGCAAGCCCTGCATAGGAGGTCCCAAGAGTCATCGCCTGGCATCATTGTGATGTCAGGTGATTGACCAATGAGTGACTCTACCCATCTCTCTGATTTGCCCCACAAGGGGAGATAAGGAACAGATTTTGTCCAGCACACTTAGTCTACCGTACTTGGTCATGATGGCCAAAATAGGGAATTCCTTGCTCTGCATAATCCTCTTAGTCCTTACTCTATTGCAGGCTTCCCCAAACTAAGGCCCGGGGGCCGGATGCGGCCCGCGAGGCTCTTTTATGCGGCCCCGCCACCCACTGCTGCCGCCTGCTCTTAACAGTGTGGCTGCCCACTTCCAGGTTGCTGGAGCGTCGGAAATAGCTTGTGCGCATGCACAAGCGTCATTTCCGGCGCACTTCTGGGCCGGAGGAGGCCCATGTGCATGCGCACAAGCTATTTCTGGTGTTCCAGTGACCTGGAAGTGTGCTGGAAATCGTGAGTGCACACACGTATGGGTGCACGCTCCCACGTGCTTCGGCCCACAGCGCAATTGGTGCTGGCGGCACTGGCCCTCGGCGACGTAAGTTTGGGGACCCCTGCTCTATTGGCTTTCCACTGTAGGCAGACCACCTTTTCCAGCTTGGTTTTTGTTTTCCTTTCCTCTGGTGTCTTGCATTATGCATTGCCATTGTTTTGGCTTTGTTATTGTATATGCCTTTAAAAACATAGAGCAAACTGTGGAAGAATGCCATTTTTTTTTGGGGGGGGGAATACCTTTCCCCTTAAAAGCACTTTAAAAAATATCCATGTAAAGTTTGAAAAACCAGCCAAACTGCTCTTTCCCTCCCTGCTCCCTCTGCCCAAAAGAGAACGTTAGGTGAAGACACATAGTCCCTTTGTAAAAGTAGTTACACCCAGCCTCTTGGATGGGGTTGTTGCTGGCATCCCGCTGTCTGGAGACAATGGATTGTGCCTCCAGGGGTGAAGGAAAACTGCTGTGTTAGTAGCATGGAAGTGACCTTCCTGAGGTGCAAGCCTGGGTAGTATTTATGGAGGTCTTGGGCTGCCCAGATGACAAGACCTCTCTGCCTCTGATGTGGTCCAAAGGAAAGTGAAGCAGCAACAGCAGCAGCAGCAGCAGCAGCAACAACAAGTTTTATTATTTGTACTTCACCCATCTGACTGGGTTGCCATAGCCATTCTGGGCAGATTCCAACAAATATAAAAGCATAGTAACATCAGACATATACTTCCCTATGTATTTGGCACCAGCTTGGCTGCAGGAGTCACTGGAAGGAGGCATTGTTGTTGTTGTTTAGTCGTGTCCGACTCTTTGTGACCCCATGGACCAGAGCACGCCAGGCACTCCTGTCTTCCACTGCCTCCCACAGTTTGGTCGGACTCATGTTGGTAGGTTCAAGAACACTTACAAGGCACCAACTTAGCGACTCCAGTCTGAATTTCTATAGGGTTTACTTCTTTGCCTTTTCTTCTGCCAAGTCAGCGGAGGTTTAGACAGTATACTCACAGAACAATTGTCCATACACACGGTTTCACAAAATGCTGAAATTAGAACCATGGTGCTTTCTAGTGTGGTATCCAGATACCGGCAGGGAATATTTTGCCCCATTGGTTAAACTGCAAATCACTGCAGTCCTGTGCAGCTTTGAAGCCAGAACAAATTTGATACAGCCCTATAACTCAGGGGTGGAAAACATCAGCCTGTGTGCCAGATGTAGCCCCTGGGTCTTCCTCATCTGCATCATAAGCATCCCCTTCTTGCTGCACCCCTGCCCTCCAGCTATCAAGCTTGGAAAAAAAGCCTTCAATTATATACAGTTGTCCCCTGGGTTGTAAACAATTCCTTCCCCAGCCAGGACCCCCTGTGCTGCAATTAGGCTTGAAAGACTTCCAAACAACAGAAGCCTAATTGTGATGTAGGGGAGGGGCTTTCTACTCTCCCCCCCCCCAGGCAGAGCTTGGGAGGAGAGTTAACCCTTCGGTCCCCAACTGTGATCCCAGAAAATCCCTGCTTGCAGGTAGGCTAAGGTTTCTTTCCATCCTAATTGTTGTTAGCGGTTTGGGGTTTGTTTGTTTTTACCCACTTCAAAATCTTTTTAAAAAGCATGTGTGAGCAGGGGGTGGGGTAGCCATGCCCCACTTTTGGCATGCAGCCCTCCCCACAGACAACAGGAAAAGCAGCTGTTGAGCTGAAGAAGGCTCCCTGCCAATACTTAGCCATCAATCTCTCGTGGTCAGAGCTGCTCCAATTCATGCAGAGAAATTTCTGCCTAGTGGGTGTTTTATGCCTTAAAAGAGAACTACGTGTGTTCTGTGTCTCTTGATATGAGTGGTACACTCCATATGTAACTCCTGCCCCACCTCAGAATGGCATGACTAGAATTATTTAGCAAGATGTCACAGCCAGGGTGGCTGCCCCCACCCACACTGTTTTTATGACATGGTATCTTATAGTTGGAATTGTTATTACAAATTCTGCCACCTTGGGCTGAACATTCCTGAGACTGGGTGATTTCATTTGTTCATGCATCAGCCTGGAAACTGACCTGGATCGCTCTGGATTGATATTCTGGGTCTTGCCTTCAGCCAGCATGCCTGGGGGTCAGAGCTGCATCATGGGAAGCTCTTTGAACTGAGAAGTTGGCTGATAAGAGAGCCACTCACTCAAGGGAGAGGCACTTGGATTCTGCTCTGGGCAGTCTGCTTTGGGTGAGGTCAGCGAGGGTGCAGAGAGCTGAGCCTTTTCTGTGGAATGCATTTCCCAGAGTGGGCTCCCTGGCTCCCTTGGTGATAGCTTGTTGCTGAGAGGTGAAATTGTGGCTCTGGTTGAAAGCTTTTCCTACTGGCTGACTTGGTTTGTGTGTTTAAGCTTGCTTAAGCTTTTAATTAGCCAGTTATGTTTTGATGTCTGAGTTATTCCTGGACTACTGGGTTGGTTTGTTTGTTTTTCATTTTAGTGCGATAGTTGTTTATATTGATTTTTTTAAAATGAACCTTAATGTGTGCATTTCATCACCTGCTGTTGTTCTACAGCAGAGAAGGTGACTAAATGCCTGTATTTTCCTGATGAGTCAAGAAAGAGGATTCCCCAGTGGGAAGCTCTTGGTGTTCTTGGTGTGGGATACTGGGAATTCTCAGGCTCCATCAACAGGCATATAAAAGTCACTGCAATAGGTCCAATTCAAGTAAACAGTTGTGGTAGCAGGAACCAGTACAACAAGTCCTGCTAGAACAATGGGTCTCCCCCTCCCCCGGTCTCCTACCCCTGAGCACCCTGGGCACCCCCAAACAGCTCTGGGAGAACCTCAGAACAGTACACAAGGGGAAGGGAATATCATTTGTTCTAGTAAGCAGGAATGCTTGTGCTGACGAGCAGACATAATAGTGAGATGTTGAATTCAAGTTCAGCATTTGTTCCAGTTGTAGTCCCGTGTGTGAGGGGCTCTTGAGAATGACTTCTCTAGAAAGGTGTCTCATCTCGGATCTCTTTACCTGTGCGTCAGACTAAGAATACATGATCACTGTGCATCCCATTCTGCAACAAACAAAAACACCCATGTGATGGCTGAATGGCAGAGACTCCGAAGTGACATATGCATTAGCGGCTTAAATCATAGCAAGGTTGTTTCTTCTGCTGCATTTCAAGTCTCATTTGCACATTGCTGTATGCACCAAAGAAGGGACAGGAATGTGCATTGCCTGTTAGGTTTCCCCACCCCAGCAACTCCCCAAACCCTTATTCAGGAAGCTGTAATCTGCACACGCACAATGGCTGTTTAACTGTGGTTTAAATTTGTAAATTGGATGGAAGCTTGTATGAGGCATTAAACAGCAGTATTTCTCAAACCCCTACAGGATATATATTGATAGTGGCTAACGTCATGCGTGCACAGTTTCAAACACCAGCAATGGGAGCGCACTGGAGCCAGAGTGAATCTGTACAAAGCCCTATTCTCAACATGCACATTTGAGGCAGCCTTAGTTTGGTGCAAAATTTTGGCATTTGAAAAACAGCATAATTCTCCCTTGAGTGTAGTTGCTTATTATAACCCCTTTGGGCAGAGAGAGCTGGCAGGCAACCTGTTCTTTAGTTGTGCATTGTGGGCTCAGCTCTCTACTGTGGTGTCTAATCCTTTCTTTAAATACCCAAAGGGATAATGTTTTTCCCCCTGACATTTTGTGCCATTTAAGAATCTGAAATGCAGTCAATTAAAAGCTGAGGGAAGTATTCTGCTTGCTCTGGGATGATGGTATCCTGTTCAGTATTATGTGTTTATCTTAACACATGTACGTCCTTCCAGGTGAAGAACATAAATCCGGAGCCAGCAGTACCTTCGCCTGTAGCTGACTATACAGATCGAGTTGCAAGTTCTGTGGGTTACTCGGTTTCTGAGGTTCCTGTACAACAGATATATAATGACAATAGCTACAGAGCTACTCCGTAAGTATAAATGTTCCTGTTTTTTACTGCTTGAATGGACACAATGCAATAGAAAGACCACACAGGATCAATATTAAGCAATTCAAAGCAGGTTGTGATATCATTCCCACCCCCCTTCGGAACATTAACCAGTTACTAAGATTCCTGTTGACAAAACACTAACACTGACCTGCAGTGGAAAGGGGTGGGGGGGCAGTAACAGTGGCAGATTTAGGGGAGTGTAACTGGTTCACCTGCACTGGGTACCAAATTTTGGCATTACACAGGGTGCCACTGAAATTTGAAAGCCCAAATTCTGACACTGGCGGTAATCCCAGGATCTGAATTACAACTTTGTTTGGATCATGAGTTAGTTTACGTGAACAGCTGGCAGATAGGTGTAGCTATGTTGAGGATGGGGTGAAGGGTTAATTCTCCAGAAGAGGGGGATAAAGAAATGTATCACTGCTGCTCTGTTGTATTTAAACGTAATGTTTTTATGGTTATTGTATGTGCTAGGTGATTTTCTTATGTGAAGTGCTCTAGATTAGAGGGGATAGGAAAACTTCAATAAATAAATAACTCTTGGATCTGACCTGTCCAGAGAGTTAAGAGACAAGGGTGTTTGAAAAAAGAAAAAAGGATACTGTTGATCCTCATCTCGTAGCTACTTATCACTTTGTCATATGCAGGATTTACAGGGGAAACTCGGAAAATTAGAATATTGTCGAAAGCTGCATTTATTTCAGTAATGCAGCTTATTTCTTATCTTTCTTTGAATTTTTACAAATGCTTTCTTTTGGAAATTCCACAGTAATAAAACAAATAGTTACAATAAAACAAAAATAAACATTGCTATTGCATTTCATTAATTACATTCCATTTATAATTGATCTGCCTAACAACAAATAATTACAATTACAACAAATAAAGACTTGACATATCTTGCTTTGCATGTCATGCATCTATCTCATATTTTGGTTTCAACTTTTAAGTTGCATTACTGAAATAAATGCACTTAATGACGATATTCTAATTTTCTGAGTTTCACCTGTATTTGTTAGTGTTTAACAGGGATGTGCATAGCTTTTTTCTTTTCAGTGTTTATTCTGAGGTAAAAGCAAGGCTTGATGCCTGAGTGGGTATACATTCCAAGGTATGCAGACCTAACAATAAAAGTGCAAATATTTTATGAAGTGTAGAATGTGCACATTCACACTCACACATCCTGAGAGAACAGGCAAAGGCCTTGTGATTTTAGGAGCGTAGTTTCATGGTTACACTGCTGTTTACTTTTCATGTGTGTCCTCCACTGTTTAATAAGTATTTGGATAAGGATAACTAATCCGCATTTTGATAACCTAGGAAGTAAACATACACTTACAGTCCTCTGCAAGCAAGTCTTGCTGAGTTCTGTGGGACTTCTTGTCAGATAAAGGCATAGGATTACAGACTTAGTCCCTTGGGTGTATTGTTCTTTCACTGTTGCACCCTGCATTTCATAGCATTTTGTAAGGGAATTTATGATGAAAACAATAACATAAAGCCAACACCTAGAAACATTAAAGCAGCACTAAGAATCCTAACTCTAGGGATTTTTAAAGAATGAGCAGTACTATCCTGTCTTCCTTCATGCATCTTGTAAATACTGAACAGCTTTTTTTTTTTTAAAGATTCTTGCTGATTGACTCCCAAGTTCTTGGGTGTGTGGAAATTTTTAAAAAGCTTTTAATCAAGAGCCAATATCAACTTAGGGGTGTGTTGGGAGAGCGTTAAGCATAGTGATTTGAAAGAATCATGTTATCCTCTGGGCTTGTAGAGGTTGCTTGAAGAGGTTGCTCCTCTTGTAATATTCTCTGGCTGCATTGTTTGGAAAACTGACTTGCTTCCATTGCCCACTTGCTCATCAAGTGTTCCTTACATCAGGTAATATGCCCTCCAGATGTTTTGGACTAGAACTCCCATCAAGGCTAGCAAGCATGACCAACGGCAGGAATTAATGGGAATTGCAGTCCATAACATCTGGAGGGCATCATATTGGCTACCACTGCCCTAGGTGATGTATTGGTGGTTTATCATAACTTTGCCCCCATGTATCACCTTTTAATTGGGTTCAAGAGGAACTGGTGATCAGAAAATATGTCATTCATCCAGCTTGCCTTTGTAACTTATGTTTTGTCTGGCAGATAGCCATAGTTGAACTTGTTAGTTATTGTGTTTATAAATAAACATAATGGAATAAGGACAGTCCTTGCATACATATTACATGAAATAGTGCTGTAATGAAAGGTTGTCAAAGGTTGATGGCCATATTTTGAGAGGTGCAGCAACATCACCTTGCTTGCAGATTTAGCTCACAAGTGAAGATTTCATAATGTTCTCAGTCTCTATATTGAATGAAATA